>NC_136900.1:15350248-15957361 GCF_949152265.1 Phoxinus phoxinus
ACAGAAACTGCATTATGTTATGTGTCAGGTCGGCCCTTATACAATACACAGTATATTGTATTGAATATAAAAATTTCTCTACATTTTTCTGTTGTTGAGTTTAGTAAATGCATGGATTTCTTTTCTTTATCTGCAGAAATTCAATACAAAAAAATAATGACCATCTCAGAGTAGCTTTATGTACAGTTTATGAAAAAAAAAGAGAGACAGAATTCCTGCAGTAAAGACTTTATTTGCAAAAGAACACTACAGCAAGATATACCTCTCCCTTGTCCTGGTACTCGTCTTCCTCTCCCCCCGTGTAGGCATTTTTCTTTCTTTCTTTCTTTCTTTCTTTCTTTCTTTCTTTCTTTCTTTCTTTCTTTCTTTCTTTCTTTCTTTCTTTCTTTCTTTCTTTCTTTCTTTCAGCTGTAATTTATATATTTGCATAACTTCAATAAGCTGTTTCTCATCAGCAATGGAATAAAATAAAGGAAATATATTTGTGTTTCAATTCACAATATGAACAGCTGTTCACTTTGACTTTAGCCTATAAGTTATGTTCAGAACATGATGTTATCTGTTATGACATACAGTGTGAAAGCATTTGTAAATTTGGCAGTAAAATTACATTGTTTTGGTATTGGTTGAGCTTGTGTGTAAAAGAAGTTCAAGCATTTTAAATTTGTGTTAACTGTATGCATTTTGTGTCAAAGCAACAAGAAATGTGTTACTTGTATAGCCTACAAAGACGGGTGTTGTGCTAACTGTGTTAAGAGTTTAGGAAATTTGTTAAATGTATTGAAAAAACTGTCATAGCGATTGTAAAAAACTGTAATAGACCCCCACAGCCTAGTGGTCAATGCACTGACTTCAAGAGCGAATTATTTTTAGGTGACACAAGTTCAAGTCCTGGCTTGTGGACTTTTTTTGATCCCATTCTTTAATATCATAGAAAAAGACAAAAACTCTAAAATATATTTATTTTACACTGGTGCCATGTAAGCTCCATCCCACACAAAATATAATAAGCTTTTTTAGGCCACTACATCCACACCTATCATAATGGGAGTGGGGGAACGGATTCCGACAGCTGTTTTTTTTTACAGGGGGAACAGAATCCGACGGCAAAGAAATAGCCGTCGGAATCCGTTCCCCCTGTATTTCTTACACTGGGATGATCTTCAAATATCTATCAAAGAATTTAAAATAATTAGGCCTCCACAGCCTAGTGGTCAATGCACTGTCTTTGAGAGCTGATGATTTTTAGGTGAAACAAGTTCAAGTCCCGGCTCGATTACTTTTTTTGATCACATATTTTCCTATCACAATAAAAGGCAAAAACTCGAAAATATATTTCTTTAAACTGGTGCCAGGTAAGCTCCATCCCCACACCAGTGTTAATTTTGACAGCAAATTTTGATTTAGTTTTTTCTTTTGACTAAAATGCCATTTTAGTTTTAGTCATATTTTAGTCATCTGAATTGTTTTAGTTTTAGTCTAGTTTTAGTCGACTAAATACAATAAGATTTTAGTCGACTAAATACAATAAGATTTTAGTCGACTAAATCTACAGTAGATTTTGTCGACTAAAATAGAATGGGTTTAGTTCAATTGTAATGCTTTAATTTCGAATTTCTCTAAAATTTCCAAACCCATTATATTCCCGTAGAAAACATCTATCAACCTGTTAATATAAATAATTTTTAAAGTTTGAACTTGCAACACAGACACAGATTTAGCACTGTGACACAAAATAATATCTTAAACTTCTAAAAGAACAGTCTTTTTTTTTCCTCCAATGAATTATTATGCAGTCTTTAAACTGGTGCCAGGTAAGCTCCATCCCCTCACAAAATAAAATAAGATTTTTTTTAAGCCACTTCAACGCCTCTCATAATGGGAGTGGGGGAACGGATTCCGACAGCTGTTTTTTTTTACAGGGGGAACAGAATCCGACGGCCAAAAAACAGCCGTCGAAATCCGTTCCCCCTGCATTTTTTACACAAGGAGGATCTTCTAATATCTATCAAAGTGCTTTATTTCCAAGGTTGCCACAGCCTAGTGGTCCAGGCACTGACATTTAGAGCCAACGATTTTTAGGTGACCCAAGTTCAAGTCCCGGCTCGCTGGCTTTTTTTTATCCAATATTTTCCTTTCACAATAAAAGGTAAAAAAATCGAAAATATATTTCTTTAAACTGGTGCAAGGTAAGCTCCATCCCCACACAAAATAAAATAAGATTTTTTTAAGCCACTACAACGCCTCTCATAATGGGAGTGGGGGAACGGATTCCGACAACTGTTTATTTTACAGGGGGAACAGAATCCGACGGCCAAAAAACAACCGTCGAAATCCGTTCCCCCTGTATTAATTCAACCACATGGAGGATCTTCTAATATCTATCAAAGTGCTTTATTTCCAAGGTTGCCACAGCCTAGTGGTCCAGGCACTGACATTTAGAGCCAAAGATTTTTAGGTGACCCAAGTTCAAGTCCCAGCTCGCTGGCTTTTTTTTTATCCAATATTTTCCTTTCACAATAAAAGGTAAAAACTCGAAAATATATTTCTTGAAACTGGTGCCAGGTAGCTCCATCCCCACACAAAATAAAATACGATTTTTTTAAGCCACTAACGCCTCTCATAATGGGAGTGGGGGAACGGATTCCGACAGCTGTTTTTTTTAGAGGGGGAACAGAATCCGACGGCCAAAAAACAGCCGTCGAAATCCGTTCCCCCTGTATTTTTTACACAAGGAGGATCTTCTAATATCTATCAAAGTGCTTTATTTTCAAGGTTGCCACAGCCTAGTGGTCCAGGCACTGACATTTAGAGCCAAAGATTTTTAGGTGAACCAAGTTCAAGTCCCGGCTCGCTGGCTTTTTTTTATCCAATATTTTTCTTTCACAATAAAAGGTAAAAACTCGCAAATATATTTCTTGAAACTGGTGCCAGGTAAGCTCCATCCCCACACAAAATAAAATAAGATTTTTTTAAGCCACTACAACACCTCATAATGGGAGTGGGGGAACGGATTCCGACAGCTGTTTATTTTACAGGGGGAACAGAATCCGACGGCCAAAAAACAGCCGTCGAAATCCGTTCCCCCTGCATTTTTTACACAAGGAGGATCTTCTAATATCTATCAAAGTGCTTTATTTCCAAGGTTGCCACAGCCTAGTGGTCCAGGCACTGACATTTAGAGGCAAATATTTTTAGGTGACCCAAGTTCAAGTCCCGGCTCGCTGGCTTTTTTTTTATCCAATATTTTCCTTTCACAATAAAAGGTAAAAACTCGAAAATATATTTCTTTAAACTGGTGCAAGGTAAGCTCCATCCCCACACAAAATAAAATAAGATTTTTTTAAGCCACTACAACGGCTCTCATAATGGGAGTGGGGGAACGGATTCCGACAGCTGTTTTTTTTTTACTGGGGGAACAGAATCCGACGGCCAAAAAACAGCCGTCGAAATCCGTTCCCCCTGCATTTTTTACACAAGGAGGATCTTCTAATATCTATCAAAGTGCTTTGAAATCCACGGTTGCCACAGCCTAGTGGTCCAGGCACTGACATTTAGAGGTATAGATTTTTAGGTGACCCAAGTTCAAGTCCCGGCTCGCTGGCTGTTTTTAATCCAATATTTTTTCTTTCACAATAAAAGGTAAAAAAATCGAAAATATATTTCTTTAAACTGGTGCAAGGTAAGCTCCATCCCCACACAAAATAAAATAAGATTTTTTTAAGCCACTACAACGCCTCTCATAATGGGAGTGGGGGAATGGATTCCGACAGCTGTTTATTTTACAGGGGGAACAGAATCCGACGGCCAAAAAACAGCCGTCGAAATCCGTTCCCCCTGTATTTTTTACACAAGGAGGATCTTCTAATATCTATCAAAGTGCTTTGAATTCAGAGGTTGCCACAGCCTAGTGGTCCAGACATTAAGAGCTTAAGATTTTTAGGAGACACAAGTTCAAATACCGGCTCGCTGGCTTTTTTTTTAATCCAATATTATCCTTTCACAATAAAAGGTAAAAACTCGAAAATATATCTCCTTAAACTGATGTGTATTTAAAGAGCTGTCCTGTAGGTCAAACAGTAGAGCGTTGGTGCTTGCAATGCTAAGGTCATAGGTTCGATTCCAAGGGAAGAAACCGAAAAGAATACAAAATGTGTACCATGAAAATCAATCTATGTTGCTCTGGATGAAAAATCTGCCAAATGCTTAAATGTAAACGATGACAGTTAACCTCTATCCTCAAACCAAATACTATCAACCTTTATTCAAGCCACTACATCACACCTCTCATAATGGGAACGTATTCAGACATATGTTTTTTTGCCGTCGGATTCTTTTCCCCCTGTATTTCTTACACAAGGAGGATCTTCTAATATCTATCAAAGTGCTGCTAATTAATAGACCCCCACAGCCTAGTGGTCAATGCACTGACTTCAAGAGCGAATTATTTTTAGGTGACACAAGTTCAAGTCCTGGCTTGTGGACTTTTTTTGATCCCATTCTTTAATATCATAGAAAAAGACAAAAACTCTAAAATATATTTATTTTACACTGGTGCCATGTAAGCTCCATCCCACACAAAATATAATAAGCTTTTTTAGGCCACTACATCCACACCTATCATAATGGGAGTGGGGGAACGGATTCCGACAGCTGTTTTTTTTTACAGGGGGAACAGAATCCGACGGCAAAGAAACAGCCGTCGGAATCCGTTCCCCCTGTATTTCTTACACTCGGATGATCTTCAAATATCTATCAAAGAATTTAAAATAATTAGGCCTCCACAGCCTAGTGGTCAATGCACTGTCTTTGAGAGCTGATGATTTTTAGGTGAAACAAGTTCAAGTCCCGGCTCGATTACTTTTTTTGATCACATATTTTCCTATCACAATAAAAGGCAAAAACTCGAAAATATATTTCTTTAAACTGGTGCCAGGTAAGCTCCATCCCCACACCAGTGTTAATTTTGACAGCAAATTTTGATTTAGTTTTTTCTTTTGACTAAAATGCCATTTTAGTTTTAGTCATATTTTAGTCATCTGAATTGTTTTAGTTTTAGTCTAGTTTTAGTCGACTAAATACAATAAGATTTTAGTCGACTAAATACAATAAGATTTTAGTCGACTAAATACAATAAGATTTTAGTCGACTAAATCTACAGTAGATTTTGTCGACTAAAATAGAATGGGTTTAGTTCAATTGTAATGCTTTAATTTCGAATTTCTCTAAAATTTCCAAACCCATTATATTCCCGTAGAAAACATCTATCAACCTGTTAATATAAATAATTTTTAAAGTTTGAACTTGCAACACAGACACAGATTTAGCACTGTGACACAAAATAATATCTTAAACTTCTAAAAGAACAGTCTTTTTTTTTCCTCCAATGAATGATTATGCAGTCTTTAAACTGGTGCCAGGTAAGCTCCATCCCCTCACAAAATAAAATAAGATTTTTTTAAGCCTCTTCAACGCCTCTCTTAATGGGAGTGGGGGAACGGATTCCGACAGCTGTTTTTTTTTACAGGGGGAACAGAAACCGACGGCCAAAAAACAGCCGTCGAAATCCGTTCCCCCTGCATTTTTTACACAAGGAGGATCTTCTAATATCTATCAAAGTGCTTTATTTCCAAGGTTGCCACAGCCTAGTGGTCCAGGCACTGACATTTAGAGCCAAATATTTTTAGGTGACCCAAGTTCAAGTCCCAGCTCGCTGGCTTTTTTTTTTATCCAATATTTCCCTTTCACAATAAAAGGTAAAAACTCGAAAATATATTTCTTGAAACTGGTGCCAGGTAGCTCCATCCCCACACAAAATAAAATAAGATTTTTTTAAGCCACTACAACGCCTCTCTTAATGGGAGTGGGGGAACGGATTCCGACAGCTGTTTTTTTTTTACAGGGGGAACAGAATCCGACGGCCAAAAAACAGCCGTCGAAATCCGTTCCCCCTGCATTTTTTACACAAGGAGGATCTTCTAATATCTATCAAAGTGCTTTGAATTCCACGGTTGCCACAGCCTAGTGGTCCAGGCACTGACATTTAGAGCCAACGATTTTTAGGTGACCCAAGTTCAAATCCCGGCTCGCTGGCTTTTTTTTATCCAATATTTTCCTTTCACAATAAAAGGTAAAAAAATCGAAAATATATTTCTTTAAACTGGTGCCAGGTAAGCTCCATCCCCACACAAAATAAAATAAGATTTTTTTAAGCCACTACAACACCTCATAATGGGAGTGGGGGAACGGATTCCGACAGCTGTTTTTTTTTACAGGGGGAACAGAATCCGACGGCCAAAAAACAGCCGTCGAAATCCGATCCCCCTGTATTTCTTACACAAGGAGGATCTTCTAATATCTATCAAAGTGCTTTGAATTCCACGGTTGCCACAGCCTATTGGTCCAGGCACTGACATTTAGAGCCAACGATTTTTAGGTGACCCAAGTTCAAGTCCCGGCTCGCTGGCTTTTTTTTATCCAATATTTTCCTTTCACAATAAAAGGTAAAAACTCGAAAATATATTTCTTGAAACTGGTGCCAGGTAAGCTCCATCCCCACACAAAATAAAATAAGATTTTTTTAAGCCACTACAACACCTCATAATGGGAGTGGGGGAACGGATTCCGACAACTGTTTATTTTACAGGGGGAACAGAATCCGACGGCCAAAAAACAACCGTCGAAATCCGTTCCCCCTGTATTAATTCAACCACATGGAGGATCTTCTAATATCTATCAAAGTGCTTTATTTCTAAGGTTGCCACAGCCTAGTGGTCCAGGCACTGACATTTAGAGCCAAATATTTTTAGGTGACCCAAGTTCAAGTCCCGGCTCGCTGGCTTTTTTTTTATCCAATATTTCCCTTTCACAATAAAAGGTAAAAACTCGAAAATATATTTCTTGAAACTGGTGCCAGGTAGCTCCATCCCCACACAAAATAAAATAAGATTTTTTTAAGCCACTACAACGCCTCTCATAATGGGAGTGGGGGAACGGATTCCAACAGCTGTTTATTTTAGAGGGGGAACAGAATCCGACGGCCAAAAAACAGCCGTCGAAATCCGTTCCCCCTGTATTTTTTACACAAGGAGGATCTTCTAATATCTATCAAAGTGCTTTGAATTCCAAGGTTGCCACAGCCTAGTGGTCCAGACATTAAGAGCTGAAGAATTTTAGGAGACGCAAGTTCAAATCCCGGCTCGCTGGCTTTTTTTAAATCCAATATTTTCCTTTCACAATAAAAGGTAAAAACTCGAAAATATATTTCTTGAAACTGGTGCCAGGTAAGCTCCATCCCCACACAAAATAAAATAAGATTTTTTAAGCCACTACAACGCCTCTCATAATGGGAGTGGGGGAACGGATTCCAACAGCTGTTTTTTTTTTACAGGGGGAACAGAATCCGACGGCCAAAAAACAGCCGTCGAAATCCGTTCCCCCTGTATTTTTTACACAAGGAGGATCTTCTAATATCTATCAAAGTGCTTTGAATTCCAAGGTTGCCACAGCCTAGTGGTCCAGACATTAAGAGCTTAAAATTTTTAGGAGACACAAGTTCAAATCCCGGCTCGCTGACTTTTTTTTAATCCAATATTTTCATTTTCAGCTGTCCTGTAGCTCAAACAGTAGAGCATTGGTGCTTGCAATGCTAAGGTCATAGGTTCGATTCCAAGGAGAAGCAGAAACTGGAATGAATACAAAATGTGTACCATGAAATTCAATCTACGTTGCTCTTGATCAAAAATCTGCCAAATGCGTCAATGTAAACGATGACAGTTAACCTCTATCCTCAATCTAAACACTTTCAACCTTTATTCAAGCCACTACATCAACACCTCTCATAATGGGAACGTATTCCTGGGAATGTCACCAGATGTCGAGAGATGATCCAACTCAGTAAGATATACTGTACTATGTATATAAGATACATGGGGCTGCAAAAGTCTGAAACCACTAATAAGATGATTTTTTTCTAAAGGTTCTAAATTAACATTAACTCTGTTTATTTCCAGATTTTGATTGTGGTATGAGGCTTTAGGACTCCGGTGTAGTTTCCCTTAATACAGTATGTGTACGCAGCACACATGTTAGTAGACAGCATGAATATTCAAGTCCTTGTATACATTAAAGAGGAATAAATAGACTGCTTGCTTTCCCACTTAGTCCCAAGGTGCAAGACAGGAAGTTTCAATGGTGATTAATTTTCTCCCGCGCAAGCTCAGAAGAAAGACATTCAGGTCTCGGTTCTCAAAGCATGTTTAATAAATGCTGCAAGGTTAGGCAAGTGCAATCACCCAAACAAAGACTAGTCAAAGAAAACATCAAACAGAAGACATTAGAGACAAGGTCAGTAAATATAACCAACTCTTGTTTCAGACAAAGCAAATAGTTAAATGAGTCATAACAATAGCCTAATAAAAAAGCAACTGTGAATCATTAAACAATTAGTGCTACACAATATTCTGTATAAGAGATCAAAGCCATGTTTATAATAACATGTGCAGTCTCAGACTGGGCAGTGGCTGCGTGTCCAGAAATCTAAATAACTCTAACATGAGTTTTAGCATTTCAAATATCAAAGAGTTGCTCTGATAACATTCCCAGGAGGCTGCAAGGCAATAAAGTCTGAATAAAAACAGTCCAAGAATAGAGCCTTGAGGGCTCCCTAATGTTATAGTTGTTCCAGCTAAGCAATAACCCTTGATTGAAGCAAAGAATATCCAATGTCTGGTTTCTTCTTAAAGGCAAGACCCTGTATCTGTGTAACCAATGAAAATCCAAACATCTACATTATCCCTTCACACAGAACTAATATATCTTCACACATTGCTTGATTTCATAGATGTTTATAATTTTATTTGGTAATCAATGTTTAATGTGAAGTAGGTCATTGTGAAGGCTCTAGCGACACGATTGTTTTCTAACAGGTTTCGGAAAACTAGACACTGGCTGTATCCATAATCGCATACTTCCCTAGTATAATATGCACAAAAAAAAAACAGTGTGACAAAAGTAGTATTTCCAAAATCACAGTACTCATAAAAGAGTACAGGAAAAAAGTACCCAGACGAGACAACCTACTTCTTGCGAGATTCTGAAGTGTCCATACGATGGACACTTTACTATCCATGAGGCCACAGGAGACAATTTATGAATGGCAGTGAAGTAACTGGCACTAGTAGGTCACAAGATAATGACAACATGGCGAAAGTAGTACAGTAGCTACGTCCAGATTACATTCATACTACACGCATTCATACATACTTTTTAGCGGTCGAGAAGTAGTTACTTATTCAAAATAAGTACCTAAGAGAGTATGTGATTTCGGACGCCTATGAGGGTTCCTTGTCCAAACACTCCCCCTGACTGTGATTGGTCGGAGAGACAGGTAGTTTAAAAAGCCTTTGCAACACCTTATTTGTTACTGTATAAATTACATATGCAATGCTATGTAAGCCTATTTGAAGGCCTAGTCTTATATCTACTCATGCTTAGGATGCAAATCTATCAGGAATCAGATTCGAAGTTTCCTGACAAATTCATGAATGTGTTGTTGTGTATGTTGTTCTAAACAGCAGGGAGCTGGTAGGGCTAAAACCCTAAAAAAAGATGAGAGTGAATTATGGAAGTGTGTCAGAGGGTTGGCTTAGTTGTGGAGACTGTTTGGGGACCATGCATGCCCTCATTTGGTGGTAAAAGGGATGTTTGGGTCTGTCTGATGTTTCCGAACAGATGTACCATTTCACGCTTATTATTCATTTGTGTATAAAAGTTCAACTGTAGAGATAAACACATTAATTTCTAGTCATTTACCTGTTGAATTTTGGGGATACTTATTGTTGTTTTATGTGCAGTCTTTTGTGTAAATAACCATTAGCATTAGTTGCAACTCGATCCCTAGCAGAGATGTTATAAGCCCCAAAAAATATTAATATCAGACACACACATTAGAAAGCTTTTATGGACTTGAGACAGGGACATGAAGTCACTGAAGATGGGATGTTGTTAAACTCATTCAGCACGGGAAGAGACACTGTTCCACTAATGGAGCTTTTGATGATGGGGTTTTGTCTCGCTGTGCTATAGGTTAGAGTTCGCCAGCCACTAAAAACAATGTTATTAATGGAAGTAGGACTACTTTGGGACAAGGTGTGTTGACATAGTTTTAAAATGTTTTTAATTTCTTCTTGTAAATAGAAAAATGGGGTAAATAATAAATATAGCTCTTTTTCTATAGAAGTTTTTGTTGTTGTTTTGGATTTTCTCTTCATGTAGCCTATATGCAGTGTGCTTTACTTTTGTAAAGCAAGTCCTTGGATTTGCAGAGTTGTGATTGAATTAGGCCACAAAAGTTTCCACATCAAATGTTTCTACATCATTTGAGCCTGTCGCTTCCTTTTGCAATGTTTTCTTTGACAACAAGCCCCCTCGTGACAAGCAAACCTCATTTTTGACAATTGCCCGAGCTACTACATTGTCATTTCTGATTAAATGAGGCGACAGAAAAAAGCTAATGAATGAGGCAAACATAAAGAATATATGATCTGATACCCTAGTTAATGCAGAAGGCTTGTTTTGTGATTTATATTTAAGATGAGGCATCATTTTGAATGATGCCATTATATAACAGCCTAAATAATTGACTAGCAGAATTTGGGCCAGTGGTGTCAGAAGCACAAAAACATCTAAAGGGAGTTATCCAAGTTAAAATGCTGAATTTCGGATAATCACTGATAAAAGATGTTGGAAACGGATATATTTTTAAATATGTAAACAAACTACCATTGTCTTAGCAAACAAAATCAACAATGGACACTTGTGAATCCTGTTCCCAGAGTTCACATTGTTGTTTTGGTATTAAGGCGCCATCTGATGGACAAACAGAATCACCACAGTTTCTCTGGGAGTCGCGGATGTTATAAGAAAGTTATGATAGGCTATTAGCAATGATGTTATGCTAAATAGTGTTTTAGTACGGTTAAAATAATTGTAGTAATTTTAGGTCGTACTAACAGAAATCTATATTTTTTATGAAGCGCAGGGCTCAAACAACTTCTTCCAGGAATAAAGTAATTTTCTTCCCCTGATGTCACTTATTTGGTAGGAAAGTGTCTGTTTGTGGGCCAAAAATGAGGATTGCGTCGGCCAGCCAGACTGAAGCTCCTGAAGGTGTCCTGATGTGTTTCCTGCTCTCAAATGACCAACTTGAACTCTTAAAAGGCTAATCGAAACTGTCGGGGATGAGGCAAATATGGTGTATATTATACTGTAAATATGCAGTCATTTGAATCGTATTATCTGCTGCAGATTTGATTTATCGAGTGAAAGCGTGTCGGGACATCTGGAGTTTATTAATACTAAAAACAGAGCTTGTGAAGACCTGCCTTCTCAGCATCTTCCTTCGAATACAGTTCCAGAATTTGAATAACAAACATCCAGTTGCTTCTGGAACTCCGCCTGGCTCCATTTTAGCAGACTGACATTAGATAAGAAAGGGAGTTTTCTTGGTTTTATTATATGACACAAACTAAACAAGAGGGAAAGACATCAGAGGTGAAATATACATCATGCTTTTGTCATTGATAACTATACTTCTTTTGCTTGGAACTGCACAAACTCAAAGGACAACTCCTGATTTTATGATGGAATATTTTCAGAGACAACTTCAGCAGCTGGAGGTGAGAAATTTTTCCCCCTAAAATGGCTTATTTGTGGCCAAATAGGTTTGCTTTAATAGTAACCAATACAATATTTTAATGCATTGTACATTAGACACTTTTAGGACAATTAAAGCTTACTATCAGCTATGTGTTCAGATATAACTATTCCCTCTTTTTTTTATATACTGTGATTTTGTTAAAGTATGTGTTCCTGGATCTGGATATGTTGGTTCTAGAGCAACATTTCTACAACATAACTCCAATCTAAAACAATCATAAACTAGTTTTAAAACAGAAGTTTAACTGCACTAATTTGCAGTTCCCATTAGCCTAACTTTTTCCCATTTCTCTACAATGTGACTTAAATTTTGGAATGTTGCTCCAAGACTAACAAGGATGTTGATCCTTGGCCAAGTCATAGGATCAAGGTAGGGGTGGGCGATATGGCAAAAATATCATATCACGATTTTTTTCAGGAAAATCACGATTAACGATTTTATCACGATTCCTTTTCATGTTGGTTTTACTATTTTGCAAGTGACTGAGCATCACAGCCAAACTAATGTCCCTATTTTAAAAACAAAGCCTTAGGTAACAAAATATAAAATAAAAAAGAATGGCAGACATTTAGGCCAAAGTGGCGAAGATAAAAAATATTTGTCATTGTCTTTGTTATTAAAAATTAAGAACAAAGATACACATACACAACTTAATATACAAATTAAATAAGCAGTGCTTTATTTTTTCAGCTACAGGTGTATTTAACAGCATTGAAGAAAGTAATTAAATGAACAAATATGAAGAAAAAAACACAACATAGACTTCACTGTATAAATTGTACATTGATTCTTATTAAAGCTACTATTAAAGTTCTCAGTCAAGAGTGAGTGAGATGCTCTTTGTATTTTGTTGTTTTATTAACAAGCATAGTTCTCCAAAGATTTAAATTCTCTCAAGCCGCTTTAAACCCGAATAAGTCTCCCTCTTCTGTTAAAAGTTATTTGGAGGAATGTGGGTAAACAAACAGTACCCCAGAGACTTCCATAATAGTTTTTTCCTACTATGGTCAATGGGGACCAGCAACTGCCCGGTTAGCCACACTCCTCAAAATATCTTCTTTTGTGTTCAGCACAAGAAAGAAATTAATACAGGTTTGGAACAACATTAGAGAGTGAGTAAATAATGACAGAATTTTTATTTTTGGGTAACTGTCCCTTTAAGGACAAGCGGCAGCATGTTTACTATTAGGGCTACTGTCACTTTAAGATCTGCGCGCAACGAGTCTACACGCATGTGACAAGCAGATTTTTTCTTCATTTTTTCTATTGTTCTTTCACTTTAGACATAACCAACTTTGTTTATTTAAACCTTGTGTGTATTTGACAGTATTCGCGCAATAAGACTCGAAAGATAACTTAGTCCAGTAATCAGGCGCTGTTAGACAGGCTTTAGTGCATGTGCGCGTCGGATGTTTCAGAAAAGCGCTCGTTAGAACAGCGCATCAGCAGCGAATGACATGTTTAACCGGCAAGGCTTTAAAGCACATGCAAATAATTAATTTTTATGAACTACAGTGTCCCGTTCCTCTGCATTTCATGTGGATATACGTCGCGCTGTACAGTATGTTGAGACGGAGGCGCCAGAAATGCAAACTGATAAAATGCACGATCCTACGATATTTCTTCAAAAGCAGATCGTGGACACATTTTAATCGTCCACGATCAAAAATCGTAATATTGCACACCCCTAGATCAAGGTTTAGCTAAATCGCTAACATTTAAATATAGTAAATGTTTTACCAGTTGCCGTTCTATTCATGTTAGTTTTAATTTTGAGTTTTAATATAGTGTGATAATCACATGGTATTTTTTGTGCATTCATCTGAACAGGGACGACTGATCAAATGCGAGCAGGACTTCCAGCACTTCAGTCAAAGGATGTATGAAATGTCCAAGGAGATACACGGGCAAACAAGCAAGTCTAACGTGTTGAAATCAGAGGTCAAAGGTCACCTTGATACCATCGCTTTGCGCATGGATCGAGTGGAGAGAGATGTGGAATACCTGCAGAATAAGATCCCTGACGCCCAGGTTGACATTGAAGACTCGCTGCTCGAGCACCAGATGAAAGAAGCCAAGCTAAAAAAGACATCTGTAATCCCTAAGGGCAAAGGTAAATAAGAAGTTTAGACTATCATTTTGGAAATTAAGCCCTACAAATTAAAATGTTCAGGACTCTTTTTGGTGTTAAGTGTTACAGCATAATGATTAAGAACATTTACCCCCGGTTTCACAAACAAGGATTAAGTCTAATCCCAGACTAAAATGGACGTTTGATCTGTTTTAACTTAGTATCTTAAATGTCACTCAACATGCACACCAATAATGTTTTTTCTAAGGCATGTTTATAAAAGCTACTACAGTACGTCCTAATTGAACTAAGGTCTAATCCTGGCTTAATCTAAGCCCTGTCTGTGAAACCGGGCCTTAGTTACCAATACATTGTGCATTCCTATAAAAAAGATGGAAAGGATGTAATCTACATTACTATGTATAAATATAATACTTATAATTACTTATATTGCTATTATAAAGTCGATTTTTTTTATCTTGATTCTTCCAGACTGCAGTTCAGAGCTTGTGGGTATCAAGTCCCTCAAAATCGTCAAGAAGGCAGGCGACGTCAATGGATCCTGGATGAAGGATCCGACGAAGGGTTCTGCTAAGATTTACTTTTTTAGCGGCACTCGAAACAATACAATATTAGCATATACCTCTCTGAAGACTTTCACCGAAGCAAACTCCACCAAAAAGACGGAAGTTATCCGTCTTCCTTTTCCCTGGCATGGAACCGGCCATGTAGTCAACAACGGCTTTGTGTACTACCACAACGCAGACACCAACAATGAGATCCTGAAGGTCCACCTCAGCAACCGCACAGTGGCTGATCGCTTGCTGCTTCCTGGAGCCGGTCGAATGCCGGCTTATTCCCTCAGCCCTCACACCTTGCTGGATCTCGCCCTAGACGAAATGGGGCTCTGGTCGATCCATGCGGACCCAGACTTCGGCGGCAACTTGGTGATCTCCAAGCTGGACCACAGTAGTCTGGCTGTGGAGCACACTTGGGATACCAATTGCAATAGCCGTGATGCAGAAGCAGCTTTCATAATCTGTGGCACCTTATATGTGGTCTACAACTCCCACTATGGTGGAAGGTCCAGCATCCAATGCTTGTTTGATATCCACGACACCATCTACCCCGAGAGCATCCCTGTACTTTTCTTCCCAAAACGTTACACCAGCCACTCCGGTTTGCATTTCCACCCCAAGGATAAGCATCTGTATGCTTGGGATGATGGTTATCAGACCATCTATAAGTTAGATATCAAGAAGATATAAGATAGGTCAGTTCTACATAAAATCAGAAGGGCAGTTATAAGGTCCTTTTAACCAGCAGTGCTTTATTCTTCTTCCCAATCACATCTGATCTGCTTGTATTTAATGGAAAGCAGTCTGCAGTGCACTTTGTTGTTGTGCCAGACTGTAATTTCCTAAAAAACAAAGGACTCTTTGGCTTCCTCGGTTCAGTCAGAGGACCGCTAGTATCGTATCTGCACTCTTTCTATGATTGATTTGAGACAATAAAAGTTGTTTATAAAAGATGTTTATCCAACAGCAGTACACTAGAAATAAAGAGCATTATACAAAAACAAATGATCGCCAATGAATATGTCTCTCAAAGAAAATATTTTTGTACAGAATTTGTTGCCATTTCAAATTCACAGTATTTCTGAGGTGGACGGGGATCATGCATTGAAATATTAAAACTATAATGTGCACCATAAAAGCACAATTTGTGTATTCATTATTTTTATGACATTTTTGGCAATACATAATCATTGATGATTATTATTTAATAATAAGTAATAATTTAATTAATTTGTTCCACATTCTTGTTGTCACCCTGCAATTGCCATGGTTGTTTTTGACTAATGAACTTTTCCAGCTAAATTTTGTATTACTTGTTTAAATAATTGATGATGATTAATAATTTAATGAAGATTGTTGGGGATTTTCATTGATATGTCAAGTATCAGTATAAACACACGTTACACACCTCTAGTTAATATGCTTAGGCTATTTGTATACACAGTCTTCAAAGTCTATTCACTAAATAAATGTTTATTACAATTTTTCCATGGGCTTTACATCATGATTTTAAAATATTTCCAGGTTTATTTTCATGAGTCAAATACTTTGGTCTCTTTAAATTTTGTTTTTAGCTTGCAAGCGTGTACCTGCGCTGATAACCGTTGGCGCATGGGCACTTGTACACGTTATCTGTATCTGTCGTATTTGTGAATTTGAACGGCCTGAACAATAGATGGCGCTGCTATTCTCCCCACAGATTTCCAGCAGCACCTGAACATGTGGTCATTAGTAACCATAGTAGACTGTGGTTGTAACGGAACATATTTGAAGACAAAGCCGCCACTACAAGTAACGTTATTGAAATGATTATTTTATGAGTTCATTTCATACTGTGACAAAACATTTAAAACCATAGACATTTGTTTTCACCGCTCTTGTGGTTCTTAAAATATTACCTTCTCGCTACCTATACCAATTTAAAATGATTCCACTATACTTTTACCGCATTATTATGACTAAAGTGTTACTTTTAGTTTATTTATTATAATATGGAAATCGTTTGGCGATAAGACCCGCCCCTTACAGCACATGACAGGTGATTGGTCAGATGAAATGTACCTCAAATGGCTTTATTATATTGGAGCAACGCAGTTCGATGATGACAGATGAGCGGGACGCCAGCTGACAACAAGAGGATTTAAAATCGGCCAGGATCGGGAATTACTTACAATACAGGTAAGTTTAATTTTTAAAAAAATCCTGCCAACACCCCTTTCTTAGCTACAGAACAACTTTTTCATCATTTTAAGCAGTTTTAAACAGTCTTTCGCATGTGTAATGTCATAGAAATTATCAAGAAAGTTGCTGTAACGGTTCCTCGTCTTAAATTTCATTTAAATCACGTTGATTGATAATTTCTACCATTGTATTTTTATTATTATTAATGATACATTTGTACATAGCTACTATATGGGATCAGAATTGTCTTGATATTTTGCATAACATGCACAAATGCATTAGCATATAACGTTATCCTAGTGTTTATGTGAAGTTTAATACCGAATGCAAATAAGTAAGGCTAGGCTATATATATATATAATGAATGCATGAAAACTTTAAATGCGAGTGAATATAATTATTTACATTTATATATTAACACTCCAATAAGCTGTAGGCTACTACCATGTAGGCTATATTCTATCATCTAATGCAAATAATTATGTATTTAATGAATACATAAAAACGTCAAATGTGAGTGAATAATTATATAGTAGTTATATAGTAGTATACAACACAAATACGCTATACTATGATGATGACCAAAGAGGAATAATCACTGACCAGAAACTTAAACTCAAACGTGATTGGTCTGTCAAATCCTGAAGGATCTAGGTAGATAACTGGGTCATCCAGTGTAGGATGAACGGTCTCAGATTAGCCATGATCTGAATAAATATTCACAAAACATTCGACACTGAAGCCTATTACAGTTCTTGTCTCTGCCTGTTACCATTCATTATCCACGTTTGTTTTACTGCCAGTTATTATTATAGTGCATAAAGCCTCTTCCTTCAGTACTGACCCCAGTGGGCTCAGTGAGCAGCCACACTCTGTGCTGCAATGGAGATTTCACTTGGTAATGACAGTGGGGTTCAACAAAGCTGTCTGTGAAGATCATGTGCTTAGAGAAAAGGATAAAGGCGTTTTTATTTGTCCACTTCCCCTGGCGTTCTGAAAACAGCACACAATTGTATTGCTCTTTGTTGACACTACCGTATGTTCGCCAAATTAAAGCATTTAGAAATAAAAGAGTTGAATAACTTGTGGATGAACGTTTTAGTTGTTACAGTACAGTGTTTGTTTAAATAACCATGTGATAATGTGTAGTCTTGAAGTAGCTTAACATTCAGAGACTTTTAAGGTTGAATCAAGCCTTTACAGTCTTCATAAACTTTGACTTCTTTCTCCGTCCCGCTCACCTTTCTGTATTCAGACAGAGAAAGAGATTTTGAAATCTAGTGAGATCAGTGAATATCGCTCACAGCTTAGCATCTTAGCAGTTTCTTGCCAGAGCAAATTAAAAGCAAGACATTGATTTCTGATTGATTTATTTGTTGTTGTTGTTGTTGTGGTAGCAAAGTTGAACATGAGTAAATGGTTTATGATAACAGGACAGGTGAAGGAGAGCGTTCATATCGTTGTTTTGAACAGACACATAGCCCTCAGGCTCTTCTACTGTGTGATTACCGTGCCCTTATTTCCATAGAGGTGCACACACACGTCCTGATTGACCAGTTTTACCACAACCGTTTCATTACCAGAACGATAATTTGAAAATTGTAGCGATTCTCTCACTGATATCAAGTTAGTTAGTTCAAGAGGTAGGCCTAGTTCACACAAAAATAAAAAGGCTGTCATTATTTACTCACCCTCATGTCATTTCAAAACCTGATATTTTGAAGAACATTTTGCCGGTATACTCTCAGAAAAATGGTACAAAAAGCGGTCACTGGAATGGTACACTTTGACTCTAATATCATGTACCATTTAGCTACTAAAATGTACACGTTTGGTACCAATAAGAACCTTTGGGGTACTAATACGCACTCCTCCGGTACAAAGCTGTAGCTTACCTTTTGAAAGGGTACCGCCCCAGTGACAGCTTTATACTGTTAGTTAATGGTGACCAAAACAACTCAATAATGATGACTGACAACTAAATGAAATAAAATAAAACTAACTGTTTACTGAAGTTTTGTGCAGTATTGTGCAGGGATTCAATAATTTCTTCAGCGCACACTTTGAAATAGTCCAAAAACTTAGGCAGCTGACTTGTTGCCTCGCTGCCTTATCCTGCAGGCCATGACTTTGCAGGCAGCGTTTGCGCACGAAGGCACCTCATGAAATTGATTTGGGACAAACTTCTAAGGCAGCGTAGCGGTTTAATGATCTACAGCAAAATAGAATGAGGTTTGGTGATAACTAAGTGAATATTTAATGACTTCAATATAGTAATTTCTCGCTATAATGACATAAAAAGTCGGAAACGTTGGTCAAAAACGTACATTTAAACGCAAACTGACCACCAACCGCAACTTTCAGACGGCAGCTTTATTTTTAGTGCAATTGTCACAGAATGGAAAGCACAGGATTGTGGGATAATCAAAGGCGGTGAAGGATACACCTATGCAGCCTTCAAAAATCGATCAGATCTTAGGAGACAGGAAGTGAAGCTAATGTTGGATTCGGATGTGCCTTGATGCCTTCCTACCTTGGAATGCAGCCATTGGATCATTCACTCAGTTCTCTTCCTCACAGGGCTTTCTCTAAACTAAAGCATTATGGGAAAATGTATTCTTATAAGAATGAAAATGAAAAGAATGAGAAGCTGAACAGCATTATCAAGGCAGTTTAAACCGTTTCTATTATTATTATTATTCAAAACTATTAAACATTCATAACTAGTATTTTATTCAGAACAACCCCAATTCATTTGTATTGTATGGACATTTCTAAAAATATCTTCTTTTGTATTCCACAGAATAAAGAAAGTCATACAAGTTGGGAACAACATGAGGGTGAATAATAAATAATTGCATATTTTTAATATTTAAGTACTTTCCCACTCAGCGCAATGCGACCTTTAGTGTGCTTTCGAAGGCTTGTAAAGTTAAATGCAGTTTAATGAGCATCTAAAAGGGTCCATCACTCACGTCAGCTGCCACACTTGGAGCTCTTTACATGAATTCTTTTCTCACTCTTTGATTTAGAGACCATCCACTAGGTTTAGGAATCGAGATCCAATTCCCAGTTTGCATGTTGCACTGAATACTGTAACCTAGCGGAGGAAACTAACTTGACCGTCTCTATACAGTTGGCATCTGACTTTCTGTGAACCCCGCACTGAGGTAGACAGCTGTGGAGATCCCATGCAATATGCATTGGGCAGTATTGATGTCAGGGACCTGTAGGACAGTCAGAGCCGTGACGTTTTGCCCCATGAGCAGGGTTTTCCTGTGCCGAGCGGCTCACTGACATTTTCACGGGCCTTGGCACCACAGTCGAATGCACCTGCTCGGGGCTGACATTTCTCTTGTTACTGTGGAGGAGTGCAGCATTCACCCCAGCTGCCAGAACGCATCCGCTCCGGTGAGTACAGCTCAGGATCGTCCAGGGTCTGAGCCCGAATCGAACTCGCAACCGCCTACACCGAGTCATGAATCATTCCGCGTACAGCGGTGCGAGTGTGCAACATCCGAGCTGTTTTGATCTCTTGGACATTCTGACGTTAATACGTGTGGAAGTGTTATGCGAAACGTCTTTATTAATGCGACGAAGCTTCCTCTCTGTCTTCCGCTTGTTGATCACGCTACTCCGCCTGTGGTGTGTAGTCATAAGGCTCTGCAACTCTATCCCCTTGTTATTCGAACCAGGTTTGTTGTGGATGACTTAACGTGTTTGAAAAGTAACCTGTATTGAGAAGGTAGCTTGTGGCAGAGCATAAACCTGCTTGTAAAATCACACAACGTCCAGATCCCACCGCAATGAGGCCTTGTGTCACATTGTGAACTACGCTTCAGGTCACCTTTCTAACATTATAGTGCGTTGTGCCCACTCGATATGTCACTCCGTCAGCTGCTTGCTGAACAGACACACACACACATCGGGATGGTTTAATGCAGAGTGCTGAGTGGGGACGGTTAAGCTGTTTGAGGACTGCTGTCTTTGATGTTCTCATATTAAGCTGTGTTGACGTGCTGGGTTTATTGGTCTGACACCTAATGCTGATGCCACTTCCTCTCCCTGCAGTATTTCTGCCCAAGGCTGCTTACAGTGTGTCATTTTTTTGGTTTTACTGTACATAGTGGGGATTGCTAACAACATGCATGGAAAATACGTATATGGAGGGGCTTACAGGCAAATGAATAACAATTAAAAATTATAATTAACATGGTTTTAGGTTTCTAATAATACCATAGTTGGCACAGTGGATTTATGAATATAATATTTAATAGTATATTTATACTACTGTTCAAAAGATTGGGGTCTGTAAGATTTAATGTTTTTGAAACAAGTCTTTTCACCAGTGCATTTATTTGATCAAAAATACAGAAAAATAATAATATTGTGAAATATTGCATAATTTCTCCAGTCTTCAGTGTCACATGATCATTCAGAAATCATTCTTATACGCTGATTTGCTGCTCAAGAAACATTTATAATATTATTATGAATGTTGAATCAATGTTGAAAACAAGTGTTAATTAATATTTTTGTGGAATTTCTTTTTTATATATATGAATGCAACAGATGGAAATCTTTTGTAACATTATAAATGTCTTTACTGTCACTTTTGATCAATTTAATAAATCCTTACTGAATAAAAACATTAATTAAATTATTATTTTTTTTAATGTTACTGACCCCAAAACCTTTAAACAGTAGTGTTAATTTATGGGAACTTTTTTCAAAGAAAACATTTTACATAAAAGTAAATTTAATATGTATATCATTTTTATCTAATATTTCATATTAGTATGTTATTTATATTATAATACAATATTTTACATCAATTGTATATATTTTAATATTTAAAAAATGTATGGGAACTGTTTTCAAAAGAGTAAAATTCACAAATTTAAGTCTTTCCTCAAACTATTGCTATAACAAGTTATTTAAAAATAAATAATATAACAAATTTAGAGTTTAAGTTCCTGAAGTGATAGATAGAAGTTTGTCTGATTTACTAATCAGGTTTAAAGACCATTCATACCAAGAATAATAACTATAATGACTAGTGTCCAGTGGACGATATCATTCTGTTTATTCTAAGAGCGCACTGCAGTTTTGTCATCTGTCGCTTTAAAACCTCAAGCTCTTTAAAACAGGATGAATTCTGATTGGCTCTATAAAAATGATCAAAATGATTTTATCGTTCTTAAGCTGGAAAAAATCATTCTGAAAGTGATTCCAACGATACCGTTATCGTCCACTGGTGTGGACACTAATATAGTTATCGTTATAGTTATTATTCTTGGTGTGAATGGGCTTTAAACCTGATCTTAGTAAATCAGTAAACCGCTATTCTTTTATATTTAGAATAGATAAATTTTTAGTTTACCATTTAGTATAAACTATATCGTTATCGTTCTTGGTGTGAACAGGCTTTTACTAATGTTTACTCAGACTCATTTGTTCATCTGCTCCAAAGTCCAAACATGTTCATGGTCACAATTTTCCTGTATTTTAGTAAAAGACACCCTTGGATGAGCCTGTTTATCATTAACTGTAATGTAGCTCAAAAATACAGGGACTTCCCGCAGTAGTTTCTGTTTGCCTCTCTAAACATCCTGGAGTAAATTAAGGAGAACGGTTATTCTAACACCACAGTTTGCTTTTTGCCACCAAACGCTGGGCTCACAGTCTCGGGCAGTTTTTGAATCACATGATAGATAGCAGTAGCTTGTTAAAACCAAAGAATTAGTTTGCTTGTTTGGTTTCACAATATTTCAAAGGGTTTTGGATCCAAAAGATCTATAGATTATTGAGTGTCTGCTTGTGGGTGATATCTAGAACAAACACTTAAGTATTGTCCAAACTTGTCACATGTCAAAGAAAGTAAACAATATGTGTCTCACGGGGTGAATCTCTCGAAAACATGTCCAGGTCTCATTTCACCCCAAATCAAAAATATATTTTATTTATATTTTGCATGAATAAACCAAATATTACTTAAGTTTTTTTTTTTTCTGCCATTTGGCATTGTTTTCATACCAAAAAAAAGTGCATATACAGTGTTGGGTGTAATGCATTACTAAGTAATTAATTACTGTAATTTAATTACTTTTCCATTGAAAAAGTAAAGTAAGGGATTACTCTAAATTCTTCTGTAATTTAATTATAGTACTTACATTAAATGCTGAATAAACTATAGTACAATTTTATTAAAAGCAATAGTAGATTTAACATTAAAATAATAAAATGTATATATGTTTTTAATGTTACCTTCTCCCTTTAAATACTTTGGTCAGTTCAAGAATAATTTATGCACTTTTATTTTATTTATTTGAAAGAGCAGTTTCATACCCTTGTATTGTTCAACTGGTCGTGGTTGATATGGGATTTAGAAAGTAATTATTAATAATGCAATATGTTGTAGAGAGAGTAATTAGTACAGTAATCTAATTATACGGTTGAAGATGTTAGTAGCTAGTAATTAATAAATTTTAAGAGTAACTTACTTTACACTGTACACACGCACTGTAATGATGGTTGAAACAAAAATTTTATATTTTCCGAAGAAAATGTAGGTTGTGCTTAGAGTCGTGAAAAGGTCACCTCTACAAGGCAGATTACTATGGGATTCAGGGTAAAGAACTCTTGTCCCTCCTTCAATGTAAGTCTTGATATTATAAATGAGTAAAGTGAGGGATACTGTAGTTGGGATCAGGTTGAAATCAGTTTCCCCTCTCAAAGCATCCTCGTGAATTACCTGTGGTTTGGATGGCGTTGCATTCTCTATGAGAAACAGTGTGAACGGAAATATTCAGAATGCAGTTGTCGGGTTTGGGCGGAAAGAGAGATTTTTTTGTAACTCAAGGTCCAGCTGTTTACAGGTTTCGCTGTTTGTGTTGGCTTATCAGGGTTTTGTAAATGAGGATCTAAGCAGCCGAGGACTTGAATACTGTCCGGCGGCATGTGATGTGTGTGTGTGATTCAGTCACTTCGGGCGGCTCGGTCACACTCTTCAGTATCAGGAACACTGAGGGCAGGGGCTTCTATTGGAATGTGTCAACACTGATAGAAGCAACACTGACTTACTGTGAGGGACAGTTCAGAAATTCTATTACTTTTCAGCTAAACAAACGTTTGAAATAGCCTATTTGTTTGAGAAACTTAATAATAAGTTAGATCCATATGCATTTATAGTACTGATTATTTTACTATAAGTAAGGTAAAATAATCAGTCATTTTCCAATTACAAACTCTACACACATTTCCTTGTTGTGTGTGTTTTGTTTTTGTTATATTATGCCAATAATTAATATAATATTACAAAATTGCTTTTAATATTACACTAATTATTAACATAGTATATATATATATATATACACACACACAAATGTTATATTAATTATTGATTGTTATTATATGAATCATATTGAATTAATAATATTACTTATTTAGATAAGAGATAAGAGCGCCTGGTGTTCTGTAGTGGGTCAGGAATAAAAAAAATGGTTGTGATTTCTCATAAATGGCTGGAGAACATTGAGGGATTGGATGTTTGTAAGCACAGAAATGAACAAACCTGCAGATTATTGGATGCGAGACGAGAAAGAGAATGGTAAAACTTGATTTGATAAGCTACAGCGCCACCTTATAATAAGTGAAGAGGGACGAAAAAGCCTCATCAGCATGATCAAATAAGACGTGACTCCTTTTTTAGGGCAGATAGCACATGACAGAAAGCCTACACACCCTTATCTGCTCGAACAACTGGGGTGTGTGCGCAATGCTTGAGGTTGCACTGGATTTTCCATCTATTAATGAACAGCACCAGGCTGCGCTCATCTCTTCTTGTCATTTAACTGAAGGCTTGTATTCACATTCTTATCAGGGCCGTGATTACAGCGCTGTTGTGTGTTTCGGCAGTGAAAGATCCCACCGCCCCGAATAGAGTCAACACTCTCTTGTCGTGTGAGGCTAAATTAAGCTAAACATAATGAACGGCATTGTGGGCCGTGCACCCTTTCAGCACGGTGGCCCTCGACAGTTGCCATTTGTGACCCTTCACCCGACTGGCATGTGTCCCGTCTGCCCACTTACAAGATTACAAGTAGGTTAAATGTTCTGGTCATGATGTGGCCTAACATTTATAAAAATGTAATATCCAGTGCTCGAAGTTGGCCGGCACTTCTATGTTTTAATCTGTGGCGAAACCTCATTTTTTTCTTGCATACCGGCAGTTCTCACATGTTCCTGGTTGTGGATTCCTATTGAAATGACTGTACGAGCAACGGTAAATGTGACCGGACCTTTACTCTGAGACAGAAACGGGCTTCCATAATTTAGAGATGCCTCTTTTGTGTGCGAGGCTAAATATATGGTGTATGAATGTGCGTATTACACATGCCACAAGGCATGACAATAGGGTGAAACTTGACCCTGACAAGCGTAATCATTCTCAAATTTCCCTCCATCACTGAGGTCCCACAGGGAGAAAGTCAACCTGCCTCGGGATACGTCAAAGCAGAGAGTCAGGGGTTAACGCTCGGGAAAATACCAGCTCTTAATATGGAGACCATTTTATATTATAGCTTCAGAAAGCATGCACTCAAACACATACAGCTTTCCAAGTGGCATTTTCTAAAAACAGACTTGTCAGTGTGGAATTTATGTAATGTCAAGTTAGATTGGCATCATTGTACATTACAGTCAGGAAAGCTGCAGTCTTAGACACGCCAAGCTGCTACTTGCATCAGATGAGATTCGTGGTATTGGTTCACACACAAGATTAATGTTTTTACTCCACCCTCAATTTCGAAACGCACTTTCCCAGCAAGTGTAATCGTGACTTTTATTCATAACGTTGCATCATTACATGACACATTTTTGCAGGTCGCTGAGAAGCAAAGCAGCAGATGCAGTAGACGGCTGGCGCCATGGCCTCAGATGCAAGTCACATGTTAGAAGCAGCCTTGGAACAAATGGATGATATTATTGCTGGTAAGACTTTCATTTAGCTTCAAGTCCATTTGAAATCCTCCTGATGAACTCAATTACAGAATAACAAATAGGATATTTTGTAAAAAAAAAAAAAGCCATTATAGCTTCCCACAAAAATGGGTCAGGTAAAGGTAATCTTGCGGTCTGTTCCTGATTGGCTGCTTTTCAGGAAGCGATCAGATAAGGGTCTGCTCCTATACAATGTTTTTTTTCAGCATATCTCTTGATCTATGCATGCTAATTGGATTCCCTCAGCACTACATGCATGAAGCTTTTTGAAAGGATTACATGGTGTTGGATATTTTGAAAGAAAAGTACTTGCCAAACAAAGGTAAAGCTAAATGAAAAGCATTGATAGTTAAATGTACGGCTTAATGATGGCGCTGTCAATTTAATATGTTAATTTAGTTAATTATGCTAAAATGATGCATTAGAAAATTAATTCATTTAATCATGCCCCTGCAAAACAAAGGCTATATAATATATAATATATTCCATCTGCATATATTTTATATATATATATATATATATATATATATAAAACTCAAAACTCGACCAACTAGCATTTCATGCATTTTATTCGTATATATATATATATAAATTAATTAATGTATTGATTTTTTATAAATTTATGTTATGTGTTAATTCTATATGCATATAATTATATTATATATATATATATATATATAGCAATGTGTGTGTGTGTGTGTGTGTGTGTGTGTGTGTGTGTGTGTGTGTGTGTGTGTGTATATATATATACTGTATATATATATATATAATATATACATTTATATATACGTATGAATAAAGATGTGCTATGTGTTCATTATACATGTATTCAAATATTTAAATATATAATTAAGTTATCTAAGTATATAAAAATGTAGAGTATATAAGTATATAATTTTTTATATATATTGATCAGCAGCTCTATAGCATGTACAGTAGATTAAGATACATGTTAAAAAAATATTGTACCCTTATTAAGTGACAAATTGAGTAGCATTGTAGTGTGTGCACCGTTACACCACAACATTTTATAACAAAGCAGAGTAACTGGCAGTCAGTTTCAGGGAAGACTCTTAACAGGGCTGGGTAGGGAGAGGATGTGGGGGCCGTGAAGCCCCTCAAGCAGTCCCAGCAATTGCCAACATGATTTAACTAATAGAGGATAAATGTTTAATGTGGGCAGTCAACAAATGAGGACTGGGGGAGGAATGGAGCGGAGCATGCAGTTTGCTGTCAGTGAGAGAGAGAGAGGTACAATGCAGTGGACTCAGCTAGTCTGGACTGTGACAAAATCTGTGATAAACACTGTTTATTTCAGTTTCATAACATAAGGTCATACTACCATTAACATCTAGGCAAAACAGTGTTGGCTTATTTACTATTAATGTGGGATAAAAAGAGCAACATCGTGATCTAAAGACCAATGGCTCCTATTTTTCCTATTTTTAAACCATTTTTATTGAATTTACAGCTGAAATATCATGAGATATATGTTAGCATTTATGTAAAATTATTCACACCATGATATACATACTGTAAGATATGGATTGCATACCACACATAGTCTATTAGCTGAGTAGTCCTGCATGTCATGAGTTATAATTGTACAAAATGAAGGCTATATGTGCCAAATATTACAGATGCAGGACTTCAAATAGCACAGGCTTATAAATCAATTGCTTATGAATTTAAATCATTCGAACCCATTAATGTTTAGTATTTAAATGTCATACAGTGTGGCTAATACTGGATCTAGACTTTAAATGAGTGTCTGTCTGTGTGTGTTAAGAATAGGAGGGTGTGATGAGAGTTGACCACAGGCATGTTGTGTCTCTACAGCTCTGCTGAGTGAACTGACTCATGACAATGCAGGACTGTTGTTCTAAAAGTTTCTCAGGCTTCTTGAAATGTCTCCACCTGCTGGTGACAGTTGGGACATCTCAATTACAATAAAGATGATCCAACATCTAGCATTCTAGCCTTATTCGACTGAAGTATTTTCAATAGCTTTATTTTATTTGAGGTGATTTGAATTTATTTTAGGTCTTTTTGTATTTTATTTAGGTGGTTTTATTTATTTTAGGTGATTTTTATCTTAGTATTTTGGATTATCAAAACCTAAGGGATATTTGTGAGCATGAGTATCAGAGAGGGGCACAACACCCCCACCCCACCCCTTCATTAAAACCAATGAGGTCATGTCATGCTCTCAGCCAAGCAAAACACTTGCGCCTGAATGCACAAATTACGCATTTCTATAAACAGTTCGGCTATGTACATTTTGTCTTCACATTCTTTGTAGCAGCAGAAGACATATGGAAACACACACTAGTAGAAGACATATGGAAACACACACTAGCAGAAGACATATGGAAACACACACTAGCAGAAGACATATGGAAACACACACTAGCAGAAGACATATGAAACACACACTAGCAGAAGACATATGGAAACACACACTAGCAGAAGACATATGGAAACACACACTAGCAGAAGACATATGGAAACACACACTAGCAGAAGACATATGAAACACACACTAGCAGAAGACATATGGAAACACAC
This sequence comes from Phoxinus phoxinus, assembly GCF_949152265.1. Classification (NCBI taxonomy): domain Eukaryota; kingdom Metazoa; phylum Chordata; class Actinopteri; order Cypriniformes; family Leuciscidae; genus Phoxinus; species Phoxinus phoxinus. The sequence continues at coordinate 15,378,366 of NC_136900.1, forward strand.
ACTAGCAGAAGACATATGGAAACACACACTAGCAGAAGACATATGGAAACACACACTAGCAGAAGACATATGAAACACACACTAGCAGAAGACATATGAAACACACACTAGCAGAAGACATATGGAAACACACACTAGCAGAAGACATATGGAAACACACACTAGCAGAAGACATATGAAACACACACTAGCAGAAGACATATGAAACACACACTAGCAGAAGACATATGGAAACACACACTAGCAGAAGACATATGAAACACACACTAGCAGAAGACATATGAAACACACTAGCAGAAGACATATGGAAACACACACTAGCAGAAGACATATGGAAACACACACTAGCAGAAGACATATGAAACACACACTAGCAGAAGACATATGAAACACACACTAGCAGAAGACATATGGAAACACACACTAGCAGAAGACATATGGAAACACACACTAGCAGAAGACATATGGAAACACACACTAGCAGAAGACATATGGAAACACACACTAGCAGAAGACATATGGAAACACACACTAGCAGAAGACATATGGAAACACACACTAGCAGAAGACATATGGAAACGATAGAAATCTTACGTTAACGAGACCTGATTTTATTCCACTTAAACTAACGGAAAATTGTATAACGTGCTGGCAATTGCATAAGATAAAAATTAACACCGAGGCCATTATCCAGTTGTCAGCGGTGTCTCTCTTTGCTCTTATTGGTGATTCTGCTGTTAAAAAAATGGAGCGATGTCATCATAGACTTTTAAAGTGTTATAGAATCCTGATGGTTTCCAGATGTTCTGGTGCTTCCTGTATATTTGTTACGTCTCATTCCATAGTGTCCAGATGGGGACAGTTGGAAGTGTTGTTGTGCGAGTTGATGGAGTCGACACGTGGCTGCAGCGGTGTGCTGTGGTGGGTGATGGGTAATATGATGTGATGATGTATGACATGGCGTGATGGTGCATCTCTCCTGCACTCTTTGCCTCTCAAGTCACTTTTTGCCCTGTTTGTACCAAATATCACATCTTTTTTCACATACACTGTAAAATCGATTTGAATTAAAACAATGATTATTGGAGTTCACTTTAGTAAATACTATTTTAGTTTTTAATTTTATTATAGTATTAATAATATTTTAAATTAGTTTTTGTTTTTATATTATTAGTTTTCATGGTAATTAATTTTAGTTTAAATTTTAGTCATTTCGTTATGTGCTTTTGTAATTTTATTTAATTTCTTTTAAAATATTGCTATTTAGGTTTCATTTATTTTTATTTCAGTTTTACTTTTAGCTATTGTTAGTTTTTATTTATGTACAGTTAATAATTTTTGTGCTTCTAATTTAACACACACATTGTTTCTAACTTACTGTTTCAGTTTCAGTTTATTGCCAAGGCATCAATTCAAAGTTTCGGTTATGTATGTATATATATATATATATATATATATATAAATATATATACACATTTTATTATTATTTTATTTCAGCTGTATATTCAATTCAATTCAATTTGTTTTAGTTAACGATAATAACCCTGCACTATGCAGTCTTCAAAAAGTCACGTTAATTTTTTGCAATTATTTGTGAAATTTACTTGCGATTTTAAGTGAAAATTGTTTTAAAGTAATTTTTAAGACCGTTTGACTGCAATAAAAGACACGGGAGAAAAAAAGAAGAAGAAATTGCATTTAACAAATGGGGGATTCGAACTTGTATCACCGATATGAGCGTATGACCAATAAGGCAAGGGTCTAACCTCTTTTACTTCTTATTTAGTGTACCTTATGTTTCTGTCGGCAGGTTCCAAGGCCGCGGTGGAGTTCAGTAACGGGCTCTATGACCTGGGCTCTCCTGTGAGTGTCGGGCCCCTACAGGTTCTCCAGCTGGCTGAGGAGCTGAGACTGACTCTGGAGCTGCAGGTCGGGGACGAGGACCGCAAGTCACTGCGCTCCCAGCTGCCCTGCACCACCGCACAGAGCCTCATGGAGTGGCTGGAGAGGGGATCGGTGAGTTAAAGCCTAGAAAATGAATGCAGATTTCATGTTGGAATAGTAATACAAAGTTCTGTCATGAAACTCGAGATGGCACAGGCTGATAGATCCTTAACTCAATCTGCCTGCTATCACATCATTTTCTATTGGGCACAGCTTATTGGTTCTTGCTGTATCAGTAGCCAATAAGCTCGCTGCTCAACCTTCAAATACTTGGTCAGCATTTGCCCTAACAGTTGCAGCACGCTTTCAGAAACCCTCCACCTTCCCCAGCTCCACCTGTATAGATATGCTATGGGTAATTCATGTATGCTTTATTGTACAGCAGCGTGTCTGTGTATGTATTGGCGGTAGCAAGACCCACCAAGAACCATGGACAGTTTTCATTCAGGTTTATTTAAGCCTTTGTACAGGTCCTTCTAAGTTCTAACTCATTCAGCTCATTCACCCTTAACTAACTCATGAACAATCCTAACATTTGGAGGGTTGATGTATTCTGAGCTTCTCTGTTTAGTCTCGTGCCATCCTCAAGTTTTTTGGATAGTGTTTTCTACTTTATATAAATATTTACTCACAGTGCCGTGATACAGATGTTTTTCAGATGACATTTGTCATGTTTTAGAAACAAAAACCTTTTTAATGTAAACGTGGTGACATGATTATAAACAACAAAAGACCCTGAAAGTGTTAGGACAATTCAATAGGCAGCTGTACTGAGTCTTAAAGGGACAGTTTATCCAATGATCCATTCATGAAAATTCTGTCATCATTTTCTGTTTTCTCACCCTTATGTTGTTCTAAACCTGTATGGATTTATTTCTTCTGTCGAACACACAAGTAGAAATGTATATATATAAATATATATATATATATATATATATATATATATATATATATATATATATATATATATATATATATATATAAACAACAGCAGATCATAGTGACCATGATTTTCAATAGCAACGGGGAAAAAACACAATCAATATTTTATGAAAGTGGTTATTTCAGTATTATTTATTAATATTTTATTAAAATAATATATATTATATTATATTAGTTTTCGGTTTTCATTTTAATTCTTGTTTCAATTTTAGTAATTTGTTATGTGCTTTTAAAATATTTCTACACAGCTTTATTTTTTTTCAGTTAGTTGCCAAGGTAACATTTATAAGTTTCACTTCCTTTTACATTAAGTTTTCCATCTAATATTTGTATTTTATTTCAACTTAATTAGTGAAAACTATTTTTTTTTTACTTTTCCAAAGCATTAACAAGGAGCTCCATAAAACTGCGTAATTTCCAAGTTTCCCCCCTCACATTAACCCCCTTTGACCATAATGAATAATTAAATTATAGTATTATACATAGAAATATTATTGATAATAATAAAAAATAAAAATATTCTCTATAATCTTTAAAACTTTCCTTCTGTATTCCAATGAAAAAATAACAGCCTACAGGGTTGGAACAACATGCATAAATAATGATAATTATGATCATTTTCATTGTTGAGGGAACGATCCCGTTTAAGTACAAACTTCTGCAGGGTCTTTTCTGACGTGTCCCAGAGGCACTTTCTGGCCCAGCATTTGCGTGCGTATGCGTGTATGTTGCTTGGATGTTTTTAAAAGAGTTCGGATCCCCTCTGAGACATTGATAGGGTTGCGCTTCCTGCCTCTCTCCCTCTCTTCCCTTCATATTCCTCTCTCCACACAGTCATTCTCTCCTTTCTCGTCACTAACTCTTTTGCTCCGCTTTAAAATCTATTCAGTCACCTTTAACTCGGCTTCATCTCCTTTAGGGTAAGTCTTCAACTGACGTCTCTGCTCATGCAACTAGATTAGTTTGTTGATGTGTAACCTGGCAATGCTTGCTTTCTCAGAATAGTGTTTTTCTTGTTTTGCTGGTATGTGTTATTGGCAAAAACAGTCACAAGATTCGTTATACTGTTATTTGTGTATCCCAATGGAAAATGCTGGCACATGATTCTCATCAGTAGCCTGTGGTGATTCCTTGGTCAATTAACAGAAAATCTCTATGTAAAGTGCATAAGCAACCTGTTGGCGGAGCTCGAAGATCAGTCATGGGCCGTGTTTTTGCAGGGATCACATTTGTCAAATTTTCAAGGGCGAAATCCAGTCATTTCAATAGGAATCCACAAGATGGAAAATTCTCAAGATTTCCCTACGCAGATTTTGCTACGGTTTCAAGTTGGTCGCGTGGATTCGCCACAATCACCAACAGAAAGCGACACCATCAAGTGACTATGCTTCATCAAAGTCCCTTTCAAGGAAAGTCTGTTCACTCTGTTACCATATTTGCACCGCCTCCGGGCAGCCATTTTGGGCAGCCAAGACCAGGCCTATCTACTTGAATGAGGGAGTTTTAAAATCTGCTTGCCACACTAACATAACATTTTAACTCAACAACCAAATCTGACATGAACTGTCCCATAAATGCTGTTTCTTATGGCTAATTTTTGCATTTAAATAAGCTTATATTTCAGGCTAGACCAGCCAATGCACATGTGCAGTCCTAAGGACACTTCACACTGCGCCGACCGATAGCAACAGACACTTTGTCGGGTTTTGTCGGATCAGTGTGTTACCCCTGTCGGTGTTGGCTGGCGGTCGTTTTTGCCGATTTAACATGTTGAATCGGCATTTATCGGGTCTTGGAATGTCTGAGAAGTGACGTACTGTAATCCAGTGACTGTCCTCATTGGTTGGCGAGCGTCTGGCGTGCAGGGTGAATTGGCCTCTAACCGCGTCTCACAACACTAACTGTTAAAGCCTATATAGAGTGGTGCAGATATGATGTCACTTTGTAGGCCAACCGGCAGTTAGCATCCCCATTTTCCATAGGCTTTTGGATTATTGCTAAAAAACAAGCTCTGTGATCAAAGGTTTATGACACTTGCACGTTTTGTCCATAAAGTAAATTTTCACTGATGAACACAACCTTTATTAATTTTGAAGCCTAAATGCAGTTGCCTGAAGTAAAAAGCTAAAGGTAGGCTATAAACGAACTACACCACGGTCCCTGGTCACCACGGACATGGACTTCAATGTCACCATCACTAAGCGTCCGACAACTCTTTCAGTTTTTATCTAAAAACATTTTCCCAGAAAGTTTGAGGTAGAACAGTGAGTGGGGTAATACTGATGTATTTTGTGTCATAGAATAAAACGCGAAAGTGTCTTAAATGAGGTTGTGTTCACCACAGACCTTATTTCAGCCATTTAACCAAAATCCATTGACTTTGTGACGAAGGAATCTGGAAGTGCTAAATTGCTAACTCGTTTCCGCGTTTTGGTGATGTTTTTGGTTTAAGTGATGTCATACCTGCACCACTCTATTGGTCGGCAGCTGCAGTGACGCAATGACTTTACCAATCGGCAATTGGCTCTTTTATTTCAGAAGGCGGGACTTATTCCGCCATATTGCGTTGCACTTTCTCCCATTCAGAATATAAATGCACCGTTTTTTAATATCTGAAGTCTTTGGCTTCATACATTGCTACAATATTGATGATAGACAATGGACCTTTTTGCCTACAAAATGTATTCCTTAGAGTTCAAGTATAGTCAAATTCATAGCCTTAAAAGTATACTCAGTGTGCATGAACACAAGTGCTTGACATATACACTCTAGAAAGATTCATGCTTGTCCACTGTCTGCGCTATTTTTCTCCAAATGTTAAAACGTCAGTGATAAAAAAATGTCTTTGTACTCATTTAAACTAGAGTTATGAGTATCTCTTGATCTCCTCAAACTCGTCAACATGGGTTTCTATGGTCGTTTCCATCTAGTTTGTTTTTCTTGTTCTCCGTTTATCTGCCAGTGTTGCCACCTTGTGGCCAAACTAATTAGTGCTAAAAAAAAATCAAAGCGCATATTAAGCGAGTTGGAAAAATCTGTCTGGGTGTTCGTTCAGTTTGTGGATAGTGTGCTGATGATTCCCACATACCCTAGCGTAAATGTCAAATCTAAAGTGTACTTTGGGCTTTAGTCCATAGGGGCCTTCTACAACACAACAGTCCTCTGAACTGTGTCTCTAAGTGGGATCAAGTACACATGCTCCCTAATTACAGCTGGTAAAAACAGTGCAGGAAATGCGATCAAGTCCTGATAGTGAGACGTTCGCATTAGAGGGACCGCATTACGCTTTGTTCTTACACGCCGTATCTGGCCCGTGTTTACAGGCACATGAGGAATGTTTGTGGCAGCTGCAGAACAGAGATAAGAGAGGTCGTTCTTCTCATAACCTGATCTGAGACCTGTCTGAGCCGCTGTAGGTAACGCGTGTCTGTTTGATAGTATTAAAATATGTCTACTCTTGCTTATGTATGCATGCGCACGTGTGTCTGGTGTGTCTCCAGCTCCGCAGCTGTCAGGATCAGAGACTTTGCCAGGTGCAGCTGAACTCGCAAAGCTCTGGATAAGTTGCGTGTTACTCTAATAAAGACCCAATCGTCTCTGCTTGATCTCAGGGTGGAACCTCTAATAATGCTTGATAGCTGACATAATCACAGCCTCCCTCCCTCAAGAATATGTAGTTGCTTTTGTCTTAGAATGGAAAAAGTTCACCGTAAAGCACCAAAAAAACGATGCAAAATACAGTGTTTCTCTGCGCAAAATGGCCAGTGTCATTTGTTGACTCCAGCTGTATTCAATTAATGTTTTTGACAAGAGTCTCATGCGGTGACCGTATCCCCACTCTTACACAACACCAACGCAAACAGGAAACGCTCCGAGCGAGGTGATACTAGAAGAAGGTTTAAAAGCCATCACCACGGCCATACTAAATGTTTCAGCATTTTGTATTATTGTTTGTACTTATTTGATAGTTATGACTTTTTAATATTTGATAGTTTTGGACTTGATGGATAGTTAACCATTTACTCACCCTTATGTCATTCCAAACCTGTATGAATGTGTGGAACACAAAAAGTGAATGTTTAAAGAATATCATGAGCCGGTGTTTTCAATGGGACTGTCAAGTTCGAAAACGACTAAAATAAAAAAAATAAAAAAAATGCTCTATGACTATATGACTTGTGCACTATATTTTCAGCTTTGTGTCAAACAGGCTCAAATGTAACCATCTACTATTACAGAAAAGTCTTCCCTAGTTTTTTAATCTTTTTAATTAATCAGTCGATCCATTTTCCTTAATCTGCCTGAATGATTCATTCATGAATTGGTCTGAATCTTGACTACAGCTCACTAGAGAGGGACATTTTAGTGAATAATGACTTCAATTTCAGTCTTTTGCTCACACAAAGCTATCATATGATTTAAGAAAGCTAGGCATATAGTGTTTGCCATATAGACCAATTCACTGTAAAAAAAAATGATGTATATATATAGCCTATATAGTTATTTTTCCAACAAAAAAAGGCAGCCGTTTCAAGTATTGCAGTTTGGCATATTGATCCCTGTATATTTGACAACTTATAACCATATATTTAATTAAGTTACATAACGATATAATGACTCTAAAATAATGCATTAAATATTACATTAATAACATATATTGTAACAGAAAAAAACACCCAAATATACAAATAATTATACTGATAACAAAGCTGAGAAGAAACAACATTTTATATAAAATAGTCACATATAATGTCACACAGGGACTTCTGAAAATGTCCTTTACTGTTGTTCACTATAAAGTATACCATAATTCATCAGTTTCACTTGCAAAGACCATACATTTGACAGTATTTTACGGTAAAATTACTTATGTGATGTTAAATAAAATAAAAATTGAATGGGATGGTAACTTAGATCTCTTGTTTTTTACTGTGCACTTTTACAATGCTTTTTGTAGTTTTTAAACTTCAGTTTAGTGGTGACAATGGATTTTTTTTTTTTTTACACATGACATTTTGCTAATGTGACTACACCTTAAATGATGACAGAATGTTCTAGCTCTTTAAGAAAGTTAATTATTTAATAGTTTATAGCAGTGTGTACATAGGGGCATGTTAAGCTAAAGGCCTGACCAGATCTCAAGGTTATTATGTTATCTAGCACTAAACAGGCTAGTTTGCGCTTGTTATTCCCTTCAGTATTTGCCTCAGCTGTGTTTGTCTATGAAGGAGACAACTGGACAGCAGGGTTGCTTGTAAAGTTAAAAAGACACAGAAATGGATGGATGTCTTCCACAGGAAACAGGGTCTTTGGGTTGTAGCCTTGAGTAAAAACAGATGGGAGATCACTGGAAGGCAGTGTGCCTTTAAATGCCCCCCCACCCTCTCTCTCTCTCTCTCTTTCTTTCTTTCTTGTGCTTAAACAGAGACACTGGCTTGTTTCGGTTCAGACTTGCATTGGACTTAATTAAAGCCACTGTCTCACACAGAGAAAAGAAAAAGGCTGAAAGAAAGGGAGGGAAAGATTACAAATATGTAGACTTTCAAATGTGAACAAGAAAGTTGGTGTGTTGTAGTATGTGACATCAGGGAGTGGAAGTTGTGGATTGATGTTTTGCATCTGACACACACACACACACTCACTGAACTTCTAAGTGTCTGGCTGGACATCAGACGCAGGGGGTCTCGGGTAGACGTCTGGCATTAGAAATGAGGTTTGTGCAGTTGCTTCAGCATGTTAGGAACTCCTGTCTTCAGCAGCCAATATAAGGAGGAGGAGGAGGAGGCGACCCTGTAAAACAGGCGCACAGATTCACTGAAACCCAAAGCTCAGATCTCAGCCTGCCGCTGCAGTCGCTCCCTTGCTATAACGGGTCGAGATGGGCCTTCAGCATGGAAGAGAAAATCGACTTTTATAAGCATTTCACTTGGCTTAAAAAGGTAGGTTGAAATGTCTGCTTTTCTACTGCAAGTTATTTACTTTTATTGATATTTCCATTCAGCTTTTCTTTCTTACTGTTTTTTATTTGAGCAGTATATAATATGAAAGGGATCATGCACTGTCAAGAGGTCATTATTGCAATATATATATATATAATGAAATATTGATTTGAGCTTCAAATATGTTATAATCTTACCTATATTATCTTAAAGCTTCCACTAAGAAAAAAATAGTCCCAATCAACAAGACAAACACAACAACGACAATATTACAGTAATATTAGTGATTTTGAAGGTGTAATTTGTAAAAATATTTTATTTCAGTTTAACGTTTATTTTAGTTTTAGTTAACAATTATTTCCCTATTATCTCCATTTTATCCCAAACCAGATACGAGAGACGTGAAAGTAGTGGCGGTTTCTGTTGCACTTGGTCTTGGATGAGCATGACTGATATATAGAGTGGTTGGATTTGTGTAGAACTGTTTGTTGTTGTTGTTCAAAACGTCAGGCTGCTTTGTGCTGGTGTGGATGTGTGCCGGGAGCTTGTGATTTGCAATAGTACAAAAGCGCTTTTTATCCTGTCCAGCTTCAATGATTCTGAGCTCATGCCCTTGAACACAAAACAAAAATGCATTCACTGACACAACACTTGATTCTTAGTGGTTGTAAATCATGCAGTAAAATTCAGATTAAAGGTGGGGGTTTGCACACCAGCGTGCACACCTGTTCTTGAAGTGGAAGAGGCCTTGAAACGCTTGCTTGCCATGGTTGATGTGGTTTACAAGGTATTGCGGTAAGCCAGGTATGTGTAACATTGCAGGAAAGCACACAATGTAAAACTTAACCAACCATTACATTTCAAAGTAAGAAAGAAATTACAGTAATTATTCCCCACGAGAAAAGAACTGTAAAAAATGCCGGTTTAGAAGAGGAATGGCGTGCATTACACTATTACAGGGAGGGGTTGTATCATAAAACTCAATATTGTCATACATTCTTGGACAGTGGAGTAATAATGATCACTGTAGTTTCTTTTTGAGCTCCTCTGAAGTCAGGCCTTTACAGTTCTGTTAACAGGCAGTGGGACATGAAAAGGGGAATTCCAGGACTTGTGGGTTGTCTTGCTTATAAACATCTCTCTGGTGAGTGGTGAGGTAATAAATTGAAACGGTGCTCTAGAGCATCATGAATCGATGTGTGTGAAGGTTAAATGAAATGTAGATTGTGTGTGTTGTGGACTTCTTAAAAAATAAGACAAAGTTGCTTTCTCTGAGTTTAGGTTTTTTAGTTAAATGTAAGTTCTTGTTCATTTTTAATGTTTATGGTTATGGTTTCCAGGTTAAAAGCTAAAGTGTGATTTATGAACGACTAGTGCCACTGAACGGCAACAGTCGGGTTATGGAAGTAAAATCCCCTTAATTTTCTCCATAGGGTAATTCATATTTAATGATAAATTATAGATTGTTAAAGACAGATCTATGACCAACGAGGTCATCTATAGTGCGAAATCTATAGAGAAGGACTTGGTAAGCAGGAAAGAGCGCAGAATTTTGACAAACTAAAGTTAAAATGTGGTAAAGATCCGAACAAGCCAACGTTAGCTTCTCAAGCTCTTACTGCAATTCTTCCTTCTATTTATTTTTTTAAAAAGTAGTTTATTGCTTTAAAAACGATTGTATTGCTTCCGCTAAAGAACACCGTGTCCATGGCAACGCTCTGTTTTTCATGACAACGGTGTGTTATCCTTAGCAGCGGTCTGTTATCAAGAAATAAAGCCATGTAATAAAACGTTATATTTTTTGTTGCTGGTGTTTATCTTATGAATAAAATTAATATTAAAATTAATATTTTTATGGAGTAACCGTTTTATAAAAGCAATAAGCCCCGTCATGTCGTGTTTTACAGTGGATTTAGAACAACTAAGGGGGTTTGGGGTTCCGGGGCTTATTGCTTTAATAGGCTATCTCATGTTTAACCATTGTCTACATAGAGGCCAGCGGCAAATTCCCGAAGGACTGGCCGAGATGACGCTGTTCTCTGTGTGTACTTGAGTGCTGAACCGCCCCTGACGGCCTGGAGCTCGCATTGTCACTCTCAACATATCATAAAATAGGCACTAAGATTATATATTAGTCACATATTTGATGTCTAAATAACTACATTCTCGCCTAATAAACTCTTGAAACTACATTTCGTGACACAACTACAGTAGTATTTAATAAAAAATATGTTGGATTTGCTCGACCGCCATGACAGTCGCCGCAAGCGGAGTGATGCAAACAGTGTAATGGAGTGCTATTACTGCACAAATATCTCAAGGCTGGAAAAGGCTCTCAGCCAATCAAAATCGAGAACGAGAAAGAACCGTTGTATAAACATAAATATCAAATTATATCACATAAAACTCTTATCTTCTTTCTACCTGTTTCCCAAGAAATAAATGAACTTTCGTTTTAAATTAGCAGTGAACTGCAATCACTATGCAATTAAATCCTCATGTGTGAAGACTGAGAAACTGCCTTTAGACAGGCTTAACCCTGTTACTCCGCCAGGCCGCCGGCCCTGTAAACCCTGAGTAGACAGCTTTATTGTGGCACTCAGAAGGAATTGACAGCCCTGGACGCAGCAGAAGCTTTTAAAAGAGAGAGATTATCTGTGTGGCAAGTGCTAGCTTAGCGCTGACAAGTGACAGTGTCCTATCTTGCATGCTGTGTATTTATTTACTGGCATGTTTTCTGCTGATATAGTCTGAAGACTGGACAGAAGATTTATTTAATCTTTTTTTTTTCAGCTTATTAGAATTTGTTATGCTAAATTGGTATCATCCATCCATCCATCCATCCACAACAACCCTGGGGCACATCAACATGCTTCTTTTTCCATTTTAATTGTGACCATTAAACTTTATGCAAATGTCCTCATTCATTTGCAATGAGCTCCTTTATTGCGTTTGCATTGACGCAAGTTCATTTTTGGTGCCAACATGTCAGTTAACACCTTTACAACTCTCAAAAGTATTTGGCTCACTTGTATACTACTCTTTGTTGAAGAAGTGTATTCCGTCACTGCCGGTGAGCCATTCATTCTCAAAAAACTGGATAAGCAGGTTAGCTCCTCCTCTTGCACACCTCTCTGTTGACTTTCAGTTTCTGTGTGAGTGTGTGTGGTTCAGGTTTTGCTATTTGAGCTGAATGTCCTCACAAAGCAAGTACAACTTAAAACAACCTACATTAAGGGGACATTTTGGAGGCCCTCGTGAGAAAAATCAGCCACTTAAAGTGATAAAATGACATCTCTGATGTAAACATACATATGCACGTGTGTGTCTCCACAGGTTAACCTCCAGTCCTCGAGCAACAATGAGACCTATCAAGAACGGCTGGCGAGATTAGAAGGGGACAAAGAGTCTCTGGTTCTCCAGGTGAGATATTTCACTAAGGCCTCCAAGGCATTTCAGCTCAACATAATAGTCACAATGTCAACACAATGAGAAGACAACTAGCCAACATACTTGTAAAACCTCACAGGGTCAAACCAGGGGACTGTGGTGTCTCTGTGAACGAATAGACATGTGACACTGCCGCGCTCCAGCCCAGGGTGACACAACTGCCTGTCTAATACACAATGGGTTGGTCATTGATCACATAGCTATGGGACAATCTGGTGAAAGGTTAGAGGGTTGGTGTTACTCAACATGCTACTAAGTCACGATGGTAGCCACTACAGAGTGAGTTTAGCCAAACCTGTTCTTTATGGTAATGTTTACACTAAACTAGCAAGCTTGTGTTCAGTTAACGGACTATTCAAAAACAGAAAAAGTCCAATTACCTAAAAAATACTTGCAAACCTCTCCTCTGAACGATTTGATCATCCATTCCAAGTTGCTGGTCAAACAAACATAGCAATGTTTTGAAACCACCACAAGACAACCTATAAATAACTTGTAGTTGTCTCTGCACATTAAACAGGGGTAGAAGAATATATTTTTCCATTATAAAATGACACACTTCACCTTTAAGAAGTTAGGTTGTCTAACTGTGCAACAAGTGTCAAAAGTTGTCACTCTCTATATGCCCGCCCTTCTTGCTCTCTGATTGGTGGATTGTCTTGAGCTCTAAAACACTGATGAACACGATTGGCTGCTAATGCCCTCGAGGTGTTGTTCTTCTCCTTTTACCTGTCCTGCTGGTTGGCAGTCCTTCAGTTGGTGTTGAACAAAAGGACACTTTCAAAACAATTGAAACTCAAGCAGGCTCACATGTTAGCATGGCTGTGTGTCAATGCTAAGCAATGGTCGTTTTTAACCCAGATGTACACATTTGAAGGATCACATTCCTCTGCTGTTTAGACTTTGGAGTTCCCTGTGTGTTGCAATCGTCATTAGCATACCTGTAGGAGGGACCGGCAGGGAAACACTGGCCAGGTTTCAAGGTTAGCCTGAGTGAACGTTGTCTGCTGTCTGTTGGTTTTAGGTGAGTGTCCTCACTGACCAGGTTGAAGCTCAAGGAGAAAAGATCAGAGATCTGGAAAGTTCCCTGGAAGAACACCACCACAAACTCATTTCTACTGAGGAAATGCTCCAGCAGGTAAGACTACATACTTTCTGTCATTTATCTGGCTTTGCGTTCAGTTTTAAGCAGAAATCAGAGGAATATAAGGAAGGGAAAGTTAAAATGATTGAATCTTCTTCCTGCTGGTTTTGCTTGACAAACTGCTTCAGTTGTAATTGTGTAGACCTGACTCAGATTAAATGGTCAGCCTTTTCAGTGTGTTTGATTTATGCATGTGGTTTACCCAGTCCTGGCATAATGACACCTTCAGACCTTCCTATCCAAGAGTGTCTCCGTGGAGTTAGTTGTTCGTACAGTGTGATTTACATGTTTTACTGTTTGCTGTATGATTAACTGGCTTAAACCGGTGGGTTTGTAATCATACTTGTTTAGCCATCGTGTTTAGTAGCTGTTTGCTGGCAACTGTTCTTTTGATTTGTGTAGTATAATTTCCAAAGTACTGTTTTTGAAATGGCTGTGTTCCTTTAGCATTGCCAAGTGGAACCACAAAAATAGACACTTACAGTATTTGTGAGTTTCCGTTGTAGGATTCTTCTTTTTCTTTTTTTTCTTTTTTTTTTAATCCGACAGAACTGATTTGAGTCATTGTTACAATGTTTACATTGTACAGTGCACTTCAGACACTTTTTTTTTACTTGGAATTCTGCAGTTCTGGAATTTACTTGGAATATTTATTAATTTATTTTATTATTAGAAAGGATTTACATTTATAATATCATAGTAATATATGTTTAATATAATTTTTTGTAGATATTGTTGTTTTAATAAATAAAGAAAAATAAATATATATTTTTTTAGAAATTTTGTCATCTGAACATATATTTTGAATGACAGCAGTTTAATGTTATATTAGTGAGAATTGCCCTCTTTCTTTCCCTGGGATCATGATAAGGATTCCATAACAGGAATACTTTGCTCACATCAAGATGGAATGTCAGAGATGGAGAGATAAAGACGCCCCTCATGTTTTTGATAGACTCACAGCTTAGACATGACCGTTTTCTTTAACATTACTTGAAGTATATTTTAAATAATGATTTGTAGTAGATAGTAGGAGACTATATAGAGAGATAGAGTGATATTTTTTTTTTAGATGTGAGAAAGTCATTTTAATTAATAAAAATTAATAGTAAAAAAATATTTTTTTAAATCCTTGTCCAGTAAATCAAAACCAACTGGAAAAGTAGAGACAAAGGTCTTATTGTAAAAATAGCTTGCAATAGCATGTGATCTAAAGGTCCTAGATCACATAATTTTTCAAAACTTTTAATACTGTTTTTTGGAGTTTTTGTCTGCTGAAAGTTTTTTTCCCCAGCTTTTCGTCAGCTAGCCTAAAAAATCAGTGCAATCCATTGAATGCACTGTATTCTAAACCCTCACAGCCTTGTTGTCATTTCTGTCAAAAAGTAAATATGGCACTACCCTGACTAAGGTCTATTGCATGATAGAGTGTGTTGCTGGTGGGTGATTGTGACTCACGTCCACTGTATTTCACAGAACTAAGAGATAATCAATATACCAGGGATGTTTGTGTTGCATTCAGTGGATTTCATCCATCATCATCATATGCTTGGGACTCGCTTGGAATTCACATTTCTATTAGATTAAACTAATTAAGAAAATATTGATTTTAGAAATCTAGATTTCGAGACATGAGCACACCATCTGTGATCTATTGTAACTGTCCGAGCTTTCTGATAGTTAGAATGACGTGAAATGTTGTATTCTGCTTTGTAAACTAGAAAGGAGAAGTTGTATGTGAAAGAGGAAGCGTCTTTTTTTTTTGAGTGTTTAAGGGTAATTCTGAGGTTCTTCTTAAGGGTAAGTAATGAGACACAACTTAGACCAGACAAAATCTGCTGACTTAAATATCTTTGTTGGGGGGATTTAAAAATTGGCCAAGATATACATATATTTATATTAGTAAAAAAAATATGTATATATATATATATATATATACCGGTGTATATATATTATAATTCTTTATATATGAATATGAGGGCTATTATGTGCACATATTTTGTGACCTTTTTGGCTTTTTAAAACACTGGTTAGCAAAGGTTCTCAGAGCCCTGCTGAATTTAGCCCATAGTATCAGGAATGCTGGGAAACGAAGTTTCCCTCTTTTGGCCCTCCTGACTTTCTCACATACAGGCACCAGAGAGGGTGAGGAAGTAAAAATAGCGTTCATTGCTTGAGTATATTTAGCGGCGCTTAGCTTTGGCGCAAGCGTTTCTGTGAAAGAACTTGGCCAGTGGAGCAGCGAGTAGCCAACCGTGTGCCGTGGGATTGTTACTGTATACAGTACAACTGTGTGGGTGTGTTTGTGTGTCACCATGTGTTCGCTAACGTGTGTGCGTGTGCTCTAGGAGCTCTTCAGCCGAACATCACTGGAGACGCAGAAACTGGAACTAGTGGATGAAGTTTCCTATCTGAAACTCAAGCTTGTCGGCATGGAGGAGGAACACAACCACACGGATGAAGAGAGCAAACATCATAAAGCCGAGGTACTGTATCAGACTGTCAGCTCAAACAGGGCAACGGGTTCATCCATTATACGATGTTACTTGAATAATATAATATAAACGTTGTTCTTTTAACTACGGTTCAATCCTATTGGTGTTTGCTTCCTCTATTTTTATGGTCTTGTAGGGATGTCACAATATACTGTATGCAGTTATTTCACAATTCTCGATACCAATTTTATTATTAAAGCAAAAACTAATGTACTGTCAGTATAATATTTATTATTATAGTATTTATTCATATTTTGATTTTAGTAATAATATTTATATTTTGTAGTTTATTTTTTTAAAATTAAATTTATTTTAATTTGTTGTTTTTAATGTTACTAAATGCATTTGTCATTTTTATTCGCTTTTTAGCTTAAATTTTAGGTTTTAGTTTGAGAAATTTTAGTATTTCAACTTAAACTGTTTTCAGTTAGTTGGCAAGGCATTTTTAAGTTTTTATATGATAATTATATTTTGTAGTATGAACGTTAAAAACTGAATATTGTTATAAGTTGTGTGGTGTGTATTTTCTATATATATATATATATATATATATATATATATATATATATATACATACACGCATATATAATTAATTTGTGAGTCAATATTTAAACAAGTGAAATGCTGGTTTATATGTCCTGATTGAGAGATTGTTATTTTCGCCTTTTTCATTGTGCCTGTCTTTGTTGTCCACCTTTTGGCTCTAATTCAATTGAAACTACACACACAGAAATCAGCCATGTCAGTATATGTGTGGTAGGTTTAATACTTTTAGAAATATATTAACAGAAAAGT
Organism: Phoxinus phoxinus; assembly: GCF_949152265.1. Classification (NCBI taxonomy): domain Eukaryota; kingdom Metazoa; phylum Chordata; class Actinopteri; order Cypriniformes; family Leuciscidae; genus Phoxinus; species Phoxinus phoxinus. Next base: position 15,395,075 of record NC_136900.1, read on the forward strand.
GTGTTGTTCGATAGAAGATGATCTGATTTCAGGCATGATATTGTGGTTCCGAAGAGCGCCATCTTGAAATACAAGAACAGTAAACATGCTCAAAATATGAGCTGATATTTAATCTGATGTTTCCATATGGCACATGGAAACATAACTAGAGGACAGGGAAGTCATGGTGGCATGTTTATGTTGTAGTGTGTGTATATGTGGATCCTGTAGATTTATCACCTCTTAACACCTAATTACTTATAGGACTCCCAGAGTTACACGCTGTGTATTGACAACAGACTAAACAGAGACTCAGAAAAACACCATAACACTTTAAAAGAACATCGGTCCTGAGCTTTATTTTTCTTGAACAGACTAAATCTCTGGCTTGCTGACTAAAAATGGGAAGGTTCCTTTTTCAAAGCATTTTCCCAGACGCCAAGTGGACAGGTTTCCCACAGCCATGGGAAAACCTGGAAAAAAATAGGGCAAATTACAATCAAATGAATAGAAACTTGGGAATTTTCATAGTGAATATACATTTGTCTTGGTATCCTCATCTCAAGATGTTTAGCTCTTTATGAGTGCTGTCTATATTGTATTTTTTATTTAGTATGTGAACATTTTGCTGGTGTTATATTTCAGGTAGGTACAGTATACCAAAGACTCAAAGAGATGAAATAATGGGAAGGACTGTGAGCCCATAGATGTCTCTTTGTTACGTCTTCATCAATCGTTTGAGCCGGGCTATCACAGAGACTCAGCCTTTCCACACTGACAGTGTGCTTACAGAAACATGATTTAACGATATGTACACACACGCACAGACAATTACACATACACACTCAAAACCTATGTCCCACAAATGCTCCCAGTGTCAAAAAGGCAATGCGCTGATAAAGGAAGATGTTAATCGGTAGAGACACAAAAGCATGCGGTGGGCCTAAATGGGAGACAGTGACAGGCAGTTTGATGAACGTGAAATGACAGACGCCAGAAGTGCTCAGCGCTTGTCTCGATGAGAATTCAGCTGCACACATCACACGGTTTTTAACACGTATCTGCAACGGGTGTCATTCACCTTTAGAAATGAAGTGAAACGCAAAGAAAAGGCTGCTAATGGCCGCTCACTGAAATGCATGTAGTATTTCCAGTTTATAGGGCATCACACGTACATTTTACATTTAATATTTATACGGTTTGAAATTGGGATGTATAAACCTGCAACACTTGTGGCAAAAGTTAACAAAATATGCATACGATGTACAAAAACTAAAAAATGTAGATAACCTAGTTGTCACGCTGTGGCTGTAGTGAAGCGCACAATGAAATGAATATGGGGAAAAAAACTGTCTTTATTAAATACACACAGAACACTCAGGAGATTGCTGGAGAAAACATAAACAACCACATTAACCATATGCTAACATAGACAATACTGGACACAGAACTAAAGAAACTCAGGCCTTCAATACAAGGGGAGAGTATAAAATTTCTGTCAAATCTTGCTTATTACAAAAGTGTGTGCATATTCAGTGTCAGGTTAATGAAATGTCAATGTTTTCTGGGTAATGTCTCAATCTTGTAAACCATTCTTTTTTTGAAGCGTCACCTCACACTCTTAGTGTTGGGGTAACTGAGCTCCCCTTGCATTTGTTGCATCAACAAACACTGGCCTCAAGGGTGACAGCTGCAAGGCTCCATTCAACGGGACGGAATGGCTGAAATTCACTTTGAACATACCACAGTCGCAAACACTTTCACCACAGACATCTCCCCCACTCACAAACCTTTAGCATGGAGCTAAATATAGGCGTGGAACGTGTGCCTTATCATCAGCTTTAGCATCAATGGGGAATATCATATGAAACTTCCTCTGGCTGACTGCATTTAGTCTGACTAATCATTCACTTGTTCCCAAGTGAAAAACAAACCGAACATTAACACGCTCGTTGCTAAAGTCAGATCTCGTAATCAGTGAATAGCACTGTTGTACATCTCAGTTTGGATTCAGTATTCAACAATTTATTTGAATCCCAAGCATCTGCATTTTATCCTATGAAATACAGTAGCTTGGTCCCCAGAAAAGCTTGCCTTCATATAAACCCTTCTGTAAAACTAGTAGGTCAGTAACTTATTTACTCTGGCAAAGAGAATGTCCCATCATCACCTTTACTATTCATACAAAAGGGCATTGTTTCAAGCATAAAACATAAAAAGTCAATATAATGCTGGCAACATGGAAGGGTGTTCACGGTTTGGTATTTTTATGTTCCATGGGTTCAGTGGGGAAATATTTGGTCATGCTTTAAGTATTTTTTTGAATGCCTTTAATGTAAAGACTTTATAGATTTAGGTTTTAAAAATACATATGTATATACACTGTAGGACTTTGTTAGTGGACAAATGAATTAAGTGGCACTTTGAAAATGTTGTTTTTAAGATTTTTAAATGACTTATATATTCTAAAAGTCCACAAGGCCAAAAGTTCAAGAAACCTGAACCTGGAAATACTTTTCTTGTGAGGACATGTGACTTATTAGATATTAAAACTGGCTTCAATTCCACAAAGCCAAATAATGAATATGCCTTTTTAGAGAACCCAGGTTAATCACAAAATCATCTATGTCTATTCATAATTGTTTCCAAATCTGATCAACATTTTCCTTTTTCTGGCTTTCTTGTTTTTGCTCTCTCAGAGTGTGGTTAATCTAATTAGTGAACTACAGGAGCAGATGTGTAAATTCCAGGAGGAAATCAGCAATCGCATTCAGGAGCAGAGGGCCCTGGAGAGCATGGGGGACAGTTGCACACGCGAGGCTCTCGACCAGAGCCCCGATGTGGGCCTTGGTGCCTCGGACGCTGAGGAATGCAGCTGCCGCTGTAGAAGCGGAGGAGAGAATGTAGGCAGATCCTCCATTACATGGTGGATTTACTTCAAGACCCTCTTTTACCTCTTTGCTCTACCCTAAAACATAACCATTCCCCCATCTCACTTTTGGACACTCCAACAGGAATTACTACGTACTAACTGCCTCTTCCTACAGTGTCCAATGTGTCTGTGGGCTCCACTGTGGGAATCTCATGGTTATTGGTGTTTGCAGTGTGTTCTGATGAAAGAATGTTATTTCTTTTGGGTGTAAACCTGCATGATGGATGCTCACTAATGCTAACAGTTGCGGAGTAGTTCCAGCGAGCTTCCAGAAGGGTTGTGGGCTTAGTGGTGACCCTATTAGATGTTTCCTCCTTGATCAGTTCTGTCCGTTTTTGAGGAGCCAAGGCATCTTTTTAAGAAGCAAGTTTTCCCATGAATCTCCAGAGCTTTCTTGTTTTTAACTGCACGGTGTGTGGGTTTCATGGGTCAATCCAAACCCTCTCTTCTGAATTTTCTTTTTATTGATCTGAATGATCTTAGTGCAGAGCCCCTAAAGTGAAATTCGTATGGGAAAAGCCCCTGGAACTTTCGAGTGTGCGCAATAACATTTTTCCACATGCACAAGTGAATCTTGGGGTTTTATTTTTTCTACAAAGTCAATTTAGGGGCTCCATACCTTAGATAGCTGTTGCCAAAGGGGTAGGATATTTGCCACCAAAAGGTAACGTGTCATTTTTCTTCTTTGCTTTTGTTCATTTTTTAGGCATTGCTACAAGAGCTTCGCCTTTTCAAGAGCAAAGTTGAAGAACTGGAGGGAGAGAAATCGCAATATGAGAGGAAGCTCAAAGCCACAAAGGTAATGTACTGTATATTAAATCTGGACTTCTGTTAGCCTCCAGTCTACTAATTGGTGCTCTTGCGGTTTTGATTTGTTCATTATGAACTTCAACTACCACATCTGCATTTACTAACAGTCTCTTTAGCCATATTGGCTTTAACTTCTTTCTTTGATCTTGTAACTATTCTATACATACTAGTTGAACTCTTCAATAGTTCATTGCACTCACAAATTCTTAAGCTCTCAGCATAATGAACATCCCTCTGGCTTTCTCTTCCTTCAGCTTTCTATCACCTATTCCCTCCATGTCTGTTACCAGTCACTCATGACCAAACTTTCTACCCTGAAGCTCACGGTCGAGCAAACTCAGGTAGAACGACAGCATTGGGAGGAGCGCTGTCGGACAGCTCAGGTGCTTAACCCCACTCCCACTCCTTATCCCTTGCCATCCTCCCTGAGGAGTATGACACAAAGGAGAGGGTGATGATGGTCCTGTCCAAAAATGGCACCCTCAGTACTTGCGTCCACAGTTTAATGTAGTGTTGCTGGATAACACCACTATAGAGATTGCTATAGAGTCCTTCAAGGTCCATTGAAGACACATGGGGAGTACCCTCTTGAATCATAAAATGGGACACCATAATGTCTCGTGGACCACAGGAAAACTAAAAAATGAAGCCTGCAAGTTTGCATCAAGAAGTGCCATTTTGGACAGGGTCGATTTCATAACATTTCCACCTCTGCTCAGGACTTGGGAGGTCTAAGTTATCAACCGAGCTTTTTCATAGTTCCTTGAAAATATCCACTCCTTTGGTTGTTATGCCTCTCTGAGCTCCCAGTCTGAACCCCATTCTCTGTGTGTCTCTTGAACCCTCTTCCACCTATAATTGTTTTATTTCAGGGACGTTCAATCCTGGCCACCATCCTGCAGAGTTTAGCTACAACCCCAATTAAACACACCTGAACCAGCTAATCAGGGCCTTCAGGATCTTCAGGAACTTTCAGGCTGGTGTGTTAGAGCTAAACTTTGCAGGAAGGTGGCCCTCCAGGAGCAAGATTGGACGTCCCTGGTTTGTGTAATTGATTTACTCGGTCAGTTGTTGACAAGCTTTTTACATGCACGGAGTAGTTTTGTGAAATAATCTAGCAGCTTCATGATCCCAAGTTCTTGTCTTGGTGCTGACCTTTTTAGACCGCTCACAATTGCTCTCAAGAGGAAGCTTCACATGGTCCAGTGGCAATCTTTTAAACCACGTTATGTGTGGAAGCAAGCAATGTAGGGAAACCGTACGAGTGGATGGGCTACTAGAGATCATCCATCTGTGTTTGCCTCATGCTCATTGATGGAAGAAGCATGTGTATGTTTGTGTTAGTATTTGCGTATTAGTTCAGGTATACATGACTACATCCTCCAGCAGATTGTAGGAATAAGGGTTGAGCAATTTAACATGGTGCTATAAACAGATACGCACACCATATTCGTATATACATCCTTTCTGAAGTTTCCGTAGACTTCATTATGTCTGGTTGTTTTTCTCTAGCCTGAAAATGCAAAACAAAAATCCCAAGTTTAACGTTAGTCATATTTGCCTGTTACTACCCACTCAACCTTTTCTCATGTTTGACTAAACAACGTCAGATGGGGGATGTTTATTTGTCGTGCCATTGGTGGCACAGAAATTATAGACGGGTCATGTGTGATGCTATGTGCTAACATTTGAGCATTTACAAGGTTAGCATGCTCTGAGTATGCTGCCATAGAGTTTTTACCCAATCACAAACTTCTGATGTAATCTCTTCAAGCTTATGTAAATCGAGTAGAAAGTCTGTTATCTTGATTTTAGCTTGCTAGGATGTTCATTTAACAAAAATGTTGCACTCTTTTTTTTCAACTAAGTAGCCTATTGTAGTTCCAGCATAGCTAGTTGAATGTGTTTTCTGGGAAATCATATCAGAGAGTTCTGCTAGCATTTTGGTGGTGGTGCTTTAATGGTTGAAATATGCTACAAACACAGAAAGTGTTTGCTTGTCTGTGGTATTGTAACTTTCTTCCTGCTTTGTGAAGATTTAGTGAGTGTTATGTGTGAAAGTGCCGTTTGTCGCCCCCAAAACAGTGAAGGTCGTTTTATCCTTATTTAACCTTGTTGTGCCTGACTGTCACATTTGTGTTGTCAATGTAAGATTCTTCTGTTCTCCCAAAAAGCATTAATGTGATAACGTCCATTTTGAATATCCACCATGATGTTGTGTAAAATGTGTGCCTCGTTGTCTTTCTGAAATGAAAAAGAATCGTGGTTGAAGATGATGTTTCCACCATCTTTTGAAAGGTGCTAATCTGCTAAAGTGTTTCGTTTTTGTTAGACTGAGATTGCCAAACTCCAGCAGCTGCTTTCTACGAAAGATGCAGAAATCGAGTGTCTACAGAGTCAGCTTCTGTCCCGAGGAACCATCAACAATGACATCACAGAGAGAGGTACATCTAAGAAGATTAAATTCTAAAGGTTGTTGAAGTGCTACAACATGCTACCGAGCCCTTAACCCAGAATAATTTAGCATTACGTTACTAAATGGCACTTTCCATGAATAGGCAACAAATACAAGCCTGAAATTTAAGCCCTGATTTGTTTGAATTACTGTTGTTTTATATACAATAAAAAATTAAAAAGGTTTGTTCACTTAATGTTCCCCGTTTGTGGAAAGTACCAAATACTAGCTGCATGGGAGTGACGGTGTGTGTTTTGGAAAATGTTCATGCGAGTGTTGAAATTACTAACATGTGGCTTTTTTTGGTAATCACTGTGGCCTCTGGTCTTCGACGCTCCCTGTTGTAGAGGAAGTGTATAAGAAAAAGCTGAGAGACAAACGTAAGCGCACATTTCAGATCAACATCTCAGATCCTCCCATGCTGTACCCCAGCTTGATTCAACTGCCCTTCAGCGTCTCTGTCAATCTGGCTAATGTACACTGGCATGCTGTCAAGCTTGTCGCACACATCCCCTCAGTGGCTACCTGTGTGTGTGTGCGTGCGTGTGTGCGCACGGAGGGGTTGTTAAGTGTCTGATTCATGCTTGTCGTCACACCCTGCAGCCACTCATTGCTTTCCCATGGGTCTGTGAGCTAAAACTCATTCTTTACTATTTATATAGGGCTAGGGCCATGGCCAGTTCAGAGAAAAGAAATGATGATACAACTAATCACCTCACAGCTACTGTATGTTGCTGAACTTCATTCTTCATTGTAGCACTAAGCAGCTAATCTTATAATATGTGCATTTATTAACAGCTCAGTACTGAATGTATTTTTTTGACTCAAGTCCTACTCAGTCATCATAGTGTGTGAAAAGACCTTTTTTATGTAATATGATGTTCAGATATAAATATATATATATATATATATATATATATATATATATATATATATATATATATAAATGTGTGTATATATATATATATATTTTTTTTTTGATATATATTATATAAGAGCATAAAAAGTACATTGGCCTCATATTATAATGATATTTTACCTTGTATATATGTATATAATCATATTACATGGGATGTTAAATATATATTTTTTATGAATATTTATAATTATGTAATAAAGTATAGAATAGAATATATAAAAAATATATTAAGTACATTGGTCCCATTATATAGTAAAATATAGTTTACTGTTTTTATTTGTAATCCTTTTGTTATGTTGAATATACAGTTTTACATAATTTGAAACTGTTAATAGAAATATATTAAGTATAAATTGGCCACATTATATTATAAATCACATTATATAATGTAATGAATATTGTAATTAATATGTTATATTAATTTATTAATATGAATATGTGTGATGAATGATTATTCCATAATACTAATAAACTAATCTGTTTTTTGTTTTTGTTTTTTGTAACATTGTAGCTGGTTAGCTGATTTAGCTGAGGTGGTCAGCCAGCTCTAACAAGGTTAATGTTGCAGGATGTGGTTGTTGACTATCATGTCAGTTTTTTTCTAAGCTTGAGGTTCTGCTATGAAGTCTCAGAGTAAATCACTGCTTGGCTAAAAAGCAAGTATCAACCTGGACAAGCATGTACACGTATTTTAGAACGTATTTTAAAAGAGTCTTTCGCCTGACTGCTATTTCTCCTGACAAACCTTCAGAAAGACCAGTACTGTATGTCTTTGAGCTTTTTTGGACTGACTCTTGACCAAGGAGGCTGTTTTTTTCTCTCTCTCGCTCTTAGAGGGCTGGCTTACCTCAACATCATCTATCTGTGTTTTTTTAAATGGAGTATGTCACCATAATGCAGTGTTGAGGAGTAACTAACTAAAAGTAGCGGTTTCTTTTAGCTTGACTGTATCTCAGAAAGATGCAGTTCATTCTCGTGAATCAAAGTCTGAATCTATTGAATCAATTTGTCCTAAATGTTTTTCGTGTGTAGAGGAATATTCAGTTAAATCTGTTGCACATTACTATATTTTTTTATGTCAAATCAGGGTGCATTTTAGTTTTTTTTTATTGTATTTAGTGTAAATTTTCCTGTTCAAATTGAATGCTGTCAGCTTAGAAATAATTTTTGTTTGTTCCAAAACTCGAACGTGTCTCTGATTAAATTGTGAATTATAGCAGATATATTTCTTCAGAAAGATAAGTTTCTACAGTGTACTGTAGATTGCTTCTAGTTTAACTACAGTACCGGTACATTAAATAATGTAATGCTACTCATAATTTAAAGTAGCTTACCATAATGATGTAATGGTGCATATGAACTGAGTTTTGCTCTTTCTGTCCCAGATCAAGAGTTACAGCGCTTAAAAACTGGAATGGAGACGCTGATAGCTGCCAATAATGAAAAGGTACTGTAAGTCAGCACTTGGATCTGCAGGAAGCAACATGCATCTTGTTACATTTCGAGAGGTTTGCTAATGGACTGAACATTACTCCATTTTGTTTCTGTAGGATCGCCACATAGACGAACTCAATGTTCTTTTGGGCCAGTACAGAAAATTGAAGGATGGCTTGGCCCTTTCTCAAGGTACGTGGATATTTGTTGGACAACCTTTTGCCTAAAACGCCATCTTGCTTCTTCAATGTTTTAGTCATCTTTGCTCGATGAATTTGACCTGAAGCTGAAGCTGATTCTGTTTCTCTCTCCCTTCAGTGACCAACGATACGTTGCTGTCTGGCAGCAGTGAAGAGGATCTTTCTGGCAACCGAAAAAGAGCCCTGACCCATAGAGTGTACTCGGACGTCATCAGATCAGAACTACAGGTAATGTTTCAAATGGGTTATATCAGGAAAAACTGTATGTTCTTGCTTCCCTTTCTAGTTCAATCAGGCCATTTATGGAAAAAGTTAATTCAGAAATCATTACAATGTTACATAAGACTGTCCGTGTTTTCATATCAATTGAGTGTGTAGTTTTTACATGAAGAAATGAAGCAATAGTAGTTTTATATAGAAGTCTTACACTATCGTTCAAAAGTTTGGGGTCATTAATATTTTTTAAATGTGTATGGAAGAAGTCTCTTATGCTTACCAAGGCTGCATTATTGCTGCATATTTTATCAAAAATACAGTTATTTTGTGAAATATTATTATAATTTGAAATACCTGTTGTACAATGTAATTTATTCCTGTGATGGTAAAGCTGAATTTTCAGAAGTCATTCTAATGTGATGATTTGCTGCTCAAGAAACATTTCGTATTATCAATGTTGAAATCAGTTGTACTGTAGAAACCACGATATGTTATTTTTCCAGTATTCTTTTATAAATAGTTCAAAAGAACAGCATTTATTTAAAATAGAAATCTTTTGTAACATTATAATATCTTTTACTGTGACTTTCGATCAATTTAATGCATCCTTACTGAATAAAAGCATTAATTTATTTCAAAAACAAAAATCGTGCTGACCCAAACATTGTAGTGTATGTGTAGTAGAAACAGTCAGTTTAATTTGACATTGTCAGAGCGAAGGAGTAAAAATGATTGTGGAAAAACTACATTATGATTGTTTTTAGTACAAGAAGTGGACTTCAGGGGAAACATAAAATGCAAAAGCATTCCCATTTGGTCCATATTTCTATTCAACTTTAGTTAGGTTTTATGTTCCTGTTGTTCCCAATGGCAATTTCTACTTATTTTCCTCTGCATAGATGTCTTCCCGAGGCCCGTCGCCACTCCTGGTCTCTCCTCCATGTCTTCAGAGGGATCTGGACTCCAGGTGAGCGAGAGGTTGTATTATTAACGGTACACTGGTGATAGCAGAGTCTCAGAGGTCTCAGTGGGACGCTTTACTTAAAGGCATCTATGGGAGATGGACCCTTTGCTGCAAACTCGCTGTCCCAATCGTTCACCCAAGCTAATGTGATTTTGTCACCTCTATCTCTCTTCCTTGCACTCCATCCCATTCTATCCTTCTCCGGCCCAGCTGTCGCAGTATACAGCCCTCCATGGAGACCTCGATGGTATCCATTGGCGATTTGGGCTTTTACAGCAGACAATGGCAAGTGGAGTGTGTGTGCTTGTGCGTGTTTAAGAGGCTTTCTAACGTAGCAGTGGCTTTTTGTTGTGATGTCATTGCCACACGCCACACGCTGTTTCTCATCGATCTAGTCTAGGATGTCTGAGGATTTCCTGTGATATTCCGATTGGACAGTCAGTTTCTAGATGTATTGTTTTTTGCAGTATTTTAGCAACTAGAAAAATAAAATAAAATTGAAAGTTCAAAAGAACAGCATTTTATTTAAAATAGAAATCTTTTGTAACATTATAAATATCTTTAATGTGACTTTTGATTAATTTAAAGCATCCCCACTGAAAAATTGTAGTGTATGTGTAGTAGATATTGCTTTTTCTTACATTGTGAAAGAAAAAAAACAATTTATTAAAAAAATTAAATTTAAAAATATTAATATGAGGGGGGAGAATTATTTCTTTTTTTTCTTCACAATTTAATAATGCAGTCTTGCCTTGAGATTTCAAATGTCAAATCATTAATTCCATTTTAAATTTAAATTTGACTGGAAATATGTCATTGTCACCTTGAAAATGGTTTTGTCTTTTAGGGGCTTAATTTGCTTTGGAAAATTAAATAGCAAATCATAGTTTTCATTTTAATATATATATATATATATATATATATATATATATATTTGTTTTAATATGAGAAGGTTTAGGCTACATATAAAGCTAGTTCATAATGCTTTTGGTTCTTGACCTTCTAATTTCAGTCATCTTTAGTTTTTAACCATGTACTGTATGTGCTTCCAGTGTATACATTTGTTAGTTCATGATAACCTGAACCTATCAGATGCTCTTAGTCCGCAATAACGTAAGCATAGCTTGTTTAATATAATTGTTCATGGTTTTATTTTCAGGTCATTGCAGCGAATGCTGTCCACCAGCTTGGAAGAGCTCCAAAGTGGAAGCTTACAGATGGTACAAAAACCTGAATCACTTTGTTCTAAATAAATGTGACTCTTGCCAACTAACTCATCTCATTAACAAAATGCTTCTTAGTATGAATGTCTCGGCTCAACTCAAATCTCTTTAATACTAGATTTACATTAACAATAGTGATTGGTTGTATGTTTTAACAAATGACGTGACTCACCTAACTGAGTGTATGTTTGTGTGTTTATACTGTTGGTTTTTCTTAAGCATGTAGTGGGCCAACCAGTAGAGGCTGTTTTAGAGGTACTACAAGCTAACATGAACCAATAAAACTAAAGCAAACATAACCACAACAATAGCCTTTGCTGTATGCACATGCATTAATTAACATCACATATGCTTTTCTTTTTGTTTGCCTGGCTTATTTAATAAAAATGCTTATTAATAAGAAAACGCTTACACCTGATATTAGTGTTCGTTATAGTCATTCTAATAAAATGTGTATTTATTCATTATAGCATGTGTAATTTTTCATTAAAATCTCAAGCTGTTTGTAATTATCATTCATTTATATGTTTAATATACTCATTCAGATAAATATTTAATCGCTAAGATAAATATATTTCTTCTGCAGAACCGATATAATCCAGAAAATAACAAATACCAGACGCTCCCGGGCAAGTTTAGTCGTCCAGAGCAGAACGGCGTGAGACTTCTGCCGTCTTCCCCTCTACAGCTGTCTCCTGATGAAAGTGAAGACAGTGAATTCAACCTAAGTAAGCAATCGTCTCACAGCATTCCTTGTCGAAATCATTTCTCACATGGGCAGTGTCTGAAAGCAAATATAAGTGAGCAAGCATAGATTTAGTGTGTACAATGCTTATTTCTGGCTAGAAATTTAGTTCTAATATATAAAAATGAAGCGTAGCGTCAGTTCTGCCAGGTCACGTTAGTCAAGCTCGCATCAGGTGATCCACGTCTACCTATAGGAATACGACGCCTATCGCTGTATACATATATACTGTAAACTCCTTGCTAATTTCTAATTGTCAATCGTATTTGACGATAGTGGTCCTGACAGAATTATATTCATGTTTACACACATATATATACAGTATACATACGGTACATTGAAAAAAATGTATGAATTAATAAATTTACTTTTAGTCACATTAGTACTGCATGTATTTTTTTATCTTTCGGACACACCCTTAATTTCTGTTTCATACCATGACCTTTGACCTTATTAACACTGTGTAACCTCAATCGTATTTGACCGTGCTTGTTTGATTTTCCATTTTCTGAGCTCAACAGACTGTATTCTTACTACCTTTGTGCTCTAAGCTTTTCGACCATAACAGCTTTTTTAACACTACGGTGTCTTTGCATGGGCTTCTGTGTATCTTCTCTTTACTCTTTCTCTCGAACTAATCCATCTCCCGGGCTGTGTGGCTGTCTGCGCACACGTTTCCCCTCTCTCACTCCGTGCGAAGATCGCTGCCGAAGCGCCAGCGCTCCAGCTTTAGGTATTGTCCTCTCAATCTCACGTTAGCATGCGACCACAGAGCGCACTCTTGCTGTGTCATATTGGATTTAACCTAAGCTCTCCTATCCTGATTCTTTAAAGCTGAAAGCAGAGAGGTTTTTTTTCTCTCTCTCTCACTCACACTCTCTCCCTCTCCTCTCAGAGATTAGACTTCGTTTATGTGAGCCTTGCTGCTTTACTTTGAGTTTAAACTGGTGCCATGTGATGAAAATATAATGTACCGTTTATGGAAAAAGGGAATAAGGAAAAATCCATTTAGGTTTCATATACAGAAGTCTAATGTTAAAATCCAGAAATATTTATGAGCGTTTACCATGCTTTGGTTTGGTTATTATTCAAAGTCTTGATTTATTATCATTTGTATCATATTATATTATTAAATAATACATATAATGTACATTTATTAATAATATTATATATGTAATCTAATCGTTGAATTGAATTATTATTGAATTTTTATATAATTTAATTGAATAATCATTATTAAATAAATTATATTATAAAAGGTTAAACAATCATTTTGATTATTTAATCAGCAGCAAAGGCTATTTTATAAAAGTATTATCCTACATTTTTGGAATCTATGAGCTTAAATACATATCTAAAACAGCATTGTGATGTTAGTTTTTGCTTTCTTTTCCTCTTCTCTCTTGCATGGCTAATATTTGGCGCAGGGCCGCGGGGAAAGCATGATCAGTTTGTGGTTGGTGGGTACAGATAGAATGTGTATTCAGTCCAATAGTGAACCTATAAAAACATAGAAACACACAAACCTATCAGAACAAGTGGATTACTTCCTGTTCACAGGAAAGACAGAGAAGACGGATGACTCAACCTTGTCTGACCTTTCGCCAATGTCATCTGGAGTAGAATCAGGTCAACAGTCCCCTGTTTCACCAGAGCACAAGAAGAACCAGAAAGGCATCCGAAAACTGTGGGGAAAGTGAGTTGGTTGTTGACAGACAACATTCAATAAGCATTTATGTTTCATAATGTGTGATATTTCTTAAATTAGCATAGGACAAAAGTTGATTTCATCCATCAAGATACTTGAATGGATCATGAAAAGTGTGCTGTTACTATTGTTTTGTCACATCTTTTTTCCTCTGCTTCACAGGATCAGGAGAACCCAGTCCGGCAGTCTTCCAGCTGACGGTTCTGATTCTGACTTTAAGAGAGGGGGTTTCAGAGCCACGGCCGGCCCACGACTCGCCTGCCTGGGCATCGGTTCTTCAGCACGGTATCTAAAGCACAGACAATGAGATCTGTCCTGAGACATGTGTTAGCACCTTCATTCCTGTTTCTCATATTCTGCTTTTGTGTTCTGCAGTGACATGAACGCCCCCTTCTCGAAATGGTCATGTGATCAGGTGTGCGCATGGATGGAGGACTCTGGCATGGGTCAGTACGTGAATATGGCCAGACAGTGGGTGACTAGCGGTCAGACTCTACTCTCTGCCTCCTCGCAGGACGTAGAGAAGGTGAGAGACACTTCATGCAGGATATCAGCACATGTTTGAAAGACTTTGGGATAAAGAACATATGCAGACCTGTGGTTTCAGGTTGTAACAATCTGATATCCTCATGCAACACCTGGCGGGTCCTGTAAAATGATTTGGCTATGCCTCTCGCCTCAGGTCGTTGTGGTGCCACTCATATTCTGGTTTGGTTCTACCTGCCAGGGCAGCTTTAACCTCTGTTCCACGCCAGTAATGCTGCGCGACTTACTCATTTGTTCTGCCTTCAAACTCACTCAATTAAATGTTCGGCTTTACAAGACTTTACGCTTCCTTAATTGAACACTTAAAAAAATGTTATTTCCTTAATAGTGATAGATACCATTACCAAAGAAACAATATGCTGTCAAAACCATCTTGATTTTTGAATTGATTTTCACGTTTAGGATCTGGGAATTAAACATCCACTACACAGGAAGAAGCTCCAGCTGGCTCTGCGCTCCTTCAGCACCAAAACCACGGAGAAATCCTCTGAACTCGACCACATCTGGGTCACACGTATGTACCTATGAACCAATCTGAAGAAACAAATGCTGACCATTGTCATCACTCTCTTTTTTCACTTATTTTTGTTTTGTTTTGTTTGTGGCACATATGGAGGATTTGGAGTGCTGCTTAAAAATAAAATGAAGAAATCAATGAACAGTGTTTTAAATAATTTATAATATAATAATGCAAGTAAATATAGCACCTCTCAAAATTATTTATGAATAAATACATTTTTTGTCCATTTGAGAACTGTAAATAAATTGATAATTGATTATTTCTACACAGGATGGCTGGATGATATCGGATTACCGCAGTACAAAGACCAGTTTCATGACGGACGTGTGGACGGTAGAATGCTGCAATACTTGACAGTGGTAAATATCTTTGTTAACCTTTAGTGCCTTGTCAATCAAATTAAAGGTCTGGAATTAATGTACAGTATCAACTGAGAATAATATTGTTACTTTGCGTTTCATTTTCAGAATGATCTGCTGTTCATGAAAGTCACCAGTCAACTTCATCATCTCAGCATCAAGTGTGCTATCCACGTCCTACATGTAAACAAGTTCAACCCCAACTGCCTCAAAAGAAGACCTGGAGATGAGGTGTGGATGAAAGAAACAGAAAACAAAAAGAGAGGGCAATCTACTTTTGCACGTCTAGGACTAATAATGCACATTATGGATATGCTAATTCATGTTGTTTTTACAGAATAAGACATCCCCTTCTGAGGTCGTCCAGTGGTCCAATCACCGTGTGATGGAGTGGCTCAGATCAGTTGACCTGGCAGAATACGCCCCCAACCTGAGAGGCAGCGGAGTGCATGGAGGACTTATAGTGAGTAACTCAAATCAAACTTTATCCTGTTACTAACTAAAGGTGATTAGTTTCTGTGACACTAGTGGCACTTAGCGGAATTACAAAAATAAAGCATATTTGCAAACGCCCCTTTAGCGCGTTGCGCCTCCTCCAAGTCAAACATCACAAACAGAATGCCATACAAAATGCATTGCCACCTGCTATAAATCACTCAGAACACCTTAGCAACCCCATAGCAACGCCCCAACCAACACCTTAGCAAAACCCACTCAAAACATCATAGCATAACTTTATAGAAAATCATCTTGAATCTAGAACAACCTTGAAAAGGCATTGCAACAAGCTAAACACCCTAGCTAAAAACACTCAGAACTTCATAGAAACTCCCTAGAAACTATCATGAAATGCCCTAGAAAATGCATCGCAACAAGCTACAAACACCCAGAACACCTTAGCAACACTATAGCAACACCTTAGCAAAAAACTCTCAGAACTTCATAACATTTCAATTTCATAAAAACTCTATAGAAACCGTCAAAAAATGCCCTAGCAATAATCTAGAACATTGAACATAATTTAGAACATGCTAAAACCACTCAAAACACCTTAGCAACCCCATAGCAAAAACCACTCAAACACCATATTTGGGATATTTGTTTAATGTATTTCTTGCTTCAGATTATGCTATTTATAAAAATTAAACACTAAATCCTGTTTTTTGTTTTGTTTTTTTATCAGATCTTGGAACCTCGTTTCAGCTCGGACACCCTTGCGATGCTCCTGAACATCCCCCCGCAGAAGACTCTGTTAAGGAGGCACCTGGCCACTAATTTCAACACGCTGGTGGGCTCTCAGGCTCAGCAAGAGAAGCAAGAGTTCCTGGAATCATCGAGCTACACACCACTAACCACCACCGCAAAAGTCCGGGTAAGAAAAGCAGTTCACATTTGCTGACCACATCTTTAGAAACACCTTAATCCCTGCCATCCGTACACCTCATGAATGAAGAAGCATGTAAATATACGGACTCCTGCTTCAGCAGTCTGATTCGTGTTTAAGCTCAGCTGATGCAGCACGCATGTTTTGACACTTAGATTTTGCTTAGGCCATCTATACGGAATGTGCTGAGCGAATGGTCCTACAGTGTGTAACATACTTACTAAGCACAATGCAGCTTTAGACGAAACATTTAGTTCACCTTCGTCTTTTGCCAACCAATTATTTTTCATGATAAGAGAAAGAATGTGTTTTTTAAGATAAATTATTTCCGGTGCAGATGACGTGACATTAAAGGGTCTCGAATTGTTGTTCTTTTGTTCTTTTTAAAAAATTTAACTGATCCTGGAGATTCATGGACTGGGTTTGTTTCAATATTTGGCACCGTTTCCGATTATGATAATTTGATGAATCGCAGTGTATCCTATCATATTTGCCGATATCCAGCCCAATTCATGAATTGATTGAATTTGGTAAACAAATATTTATTATTCTTATTAATAAGATAGTTGCCGATATCCAGCCCAATTGAATTACTGGTAATTAATTATGGAATTTAATGAATGAATGAATTAAAGTTGGTGGTAACATTTTTATTATTATTATTATTTTGATTACCGGTAGTAATAAATCTATAATTTCCACCAAACATGTTGTATGTAGACGCATGTTGGAAACATCATTTAACAACAAAAATGAGCAATATATTTTTACAGTATTTATGAACTTTTATGAATGATTTAACTTGTATTAACTTTTGTTAATTTTAGTTAATAGAAATATTAATGTTAGTTCACGGTGAATTAACAGATGTTAACAAGATTCAATGTTAATGATTAACAAGATTAATAAATGCTGTAGTAGTTTTCAGAATGTTTCCACAAAATGTGTATTATATTATGAGTATATTACTTTCATACTCTTTTTGTCTAAATAGAAAAATAAAACAAACTAAAAAAACGATATCAAACATTTTACATGATACAAGTGAATTTTGGGCATCATAACCGTATGAAAAGGAAATTTAAGTGAGCATTAGATTGCAGAATTAAAAATAAATGAATTGTGTATGCATAGTTCAATATGAAATATCGGCCGATATAATGAAATTTGAAAAAGATCTTCTGATATTGGCAGATAGGTACTGATATACTGTTGTTAATCCCTGTTATTCATGCTGCGTATTTCTGTTCCTCAGCCGCGTAAAACGGGCTTCTCCAGTTTTGGCCACCGCAAGAAGCGCGCCGACGACTCCACGGACTACATCTGCCCTCTGGATGCATCCCAAGTCCAGGCCCTGCTCAACGGGGGCAACCGGCCCTACAGCGGCTTCAGGGGCCTGAGCCCCATCTTCGACAGGGACCCAGAGAGGCGGGAGCAGGTGGGAGCTCTACAGATCTGACGCTTGCACCCATATCCCACAAAACCACGGCAACCTCCCAACGACACCCTGCTTCTGTTCAGTGCCATTTTCTAACTCCCCCCAGCATCCTTCACTCACGGACACTAAACCGCAGTACGGACGCTGCGGAAAGACTTGGATCCGAGGGTTTAGTACATCATCTCACAAGGGGAACAGGGTTTAGTAGAACGCTTTTCCCAGAATAGTGCCACTTCACCTGTGATGATACGTTCGACTCTATATCGTGGATCGTAAAAAATGTATTGAGATTTAAAAGTATTCCATTTTTGTAACCCAACACTTACTGTTTCAAATGACAGTGTGTACTATCTTGTGCAATATTTGCATATTTTAGAGTTATTTAATGGTATATTTATGGTGAATTTTTGAGGCATACAGACTACTACGTAAATGCTCAGCGGGAGCAGCACATTTTTGACTAATCTGATGGTTATTTTCATACAATGAAATGCACAAGATTATTTTTATAGGTGGATATCTTGCCTCTTCAGTTGAAGATAGACTAATGATATATAACGCAAACTATTGTTACATAACAATAAACCTCCTCGATCACAGTGATATTGTGTGTTTTTTCCAGCACATAGAGGGATGTTTTCCCTTTAAAAAAATGTTCCTTGATAAATGTTTTCTTGGCTGTATGTAATTTCAAAACTTAATCATCTTGTAAAATGATTTTTAGTAACAAACTTTGCACACATACACAAAATTTTTTTTGCCATGCATGATTTACAAACATTAAGCATTAACCTGCTGTCATCCATGCATCTGGCCACCAACAAATGGTCATTTTCACAATGTGGAGAAGTGCATGCTGGGAAAGGATTTTCATGCACTTGTGGAGGTACATTCTAATATACATTTCTCTATATTCACATTATTTGCACTTCATTGCCACCCATTGCTTCTGCTTAATATTCCATCTATTAATAAAAATATATTTACTTGTACTTGCGTACAATGATGAATATTAACTTATATTATTTAGGTTGATATATTTGATGGATATCTTGACATTTCAGATTCTGTGCGCTAAAGGATCAGGGATGCAGATCGAGGCCTTATCCAGGGGAATTAACAACCTCACAGTAAGGTGTTTTTTTAACTCTATTAGGTTAATATCTATTAACCAATTAATGTTCTTACATATACATATATACGTTTAGGCTATATATATATACATACATGCATACATACATGCATGCAGTATAATTATTCTTAAATATATATATTATTCTATAATATATTCAGCAGTGTGAATGTAATTGAAATAAACCAAACTAAAATATAGACTCATAATTTCAATGACACTTCTTGTAGCCTGATGCTTATATTTTTTTATACCAATATTTATTTACCTGTACCAATATTACAATTCATAGTAAAGAAAGGAATCAATATTTATCTACATATTTTTAACACTACTGAGACGAATTGCGAAACTAATCTGCTCATACACTTAATGACCAACTGAAAGTCACATTAAAACTCAATTTTAATATTCACGTTTCTTAACTCTTTCCCCACCACTGACTGAATTTTTCAATCCATTGACAATCCATGTTTTCACTGTTATATAGGGGGGCGCTATTACGCATCTTCTTAAAGAGTACAGAATCTCCAGATCAAAACATTGCTTATGCACATGTAAAATAATGTGATCATTAAACAGCATATCAAAACTGCCTAACATTAGTGATCTACTCAATGTATCAAGCATCGTTCTGAATCCAATCCGGATGATTTAGATTTTTCTCAGCTTTTTGTTCAAATTTTTATTTTATTTTTTAAATGAAACTTACCCACAGTCAAGTGTCGATTTAAAAAAAGAATGCATGAAGCTATTAAAAAAATGTTTTGTTGTTGTTTAAAAGCAGAGGGTCTGTTCTTTCTTTTGATATATTGTACGTTCAGATATTCATATAACTAAATATTCTGGAGGCCATGTCAATTTTGTGAAAATGATCAAAAATTCTGGCCCTGGCTGGCAACTTTTTTTCTTTTTCTTTGGTGGGGATAGAGTTAATATTGTTTTTTGCCAAATCCTAGATGTGAATATTCAGCCCTAGTGTCACATATTGCGAACAGTTAGTGAAAAGTTTAGGTTTAACTCTGCTAAACCAGTTTAACTTGTGGAGCGCTTCGCACTAATCCCGGCACCATCCCCTCCTCTCACTTCCAGTACTTACTGAGCCGAGACGAGCTCCTGCGAGGAATGAGACGCAGCCACACCGCAATAGTGTGATCCACATTAACTGCCAAGAACTTAACCCACCTCACCCTCAAACCTTCAGGACTTCAGCTGCGCAACACCATCCAGCTCAAGACTATTCTGTTATTGTATTACTGTTTGTTTTTGATTTTGAGTTTATAATGAACATGATTTTAAAACTTTGTGTAATATGCAAACAGCCCTTATTTTATATCTACCTCTACCTTTATTTTTTTTCCCATATTTGATTGTGTTCTTGTAGCCAGTGGAACTGGATGTGAGTAAATCTTTCTGTTTGCCTAGCAGTTTATTTTCTTAGGCTTTTTTCAAATCTATATAATATCTTAAAAGCAGTTTGTTTGTTTTAAGTAGAAATGGTTTGCTTGCTATACCTCTGTTAAATCCATCTCAAGGGTTGAAACAAGGGGTTTGTTGTTGTAAGGGGCTTTATGATGACTTGTCCAACGTCTCCCATGACCCAAATGGCAAACATTATATTTGGGAGGTCCTTATCTGACGGTTTAGCCTTAAATGCGCACTTATTTTAATAGGACACCAGACAAGAGAAGAGAGATCCGACTGCAGGTTCACTCTCACCCAATACTAAGGAAAGAATAATATTGGTGAGTTATTTTATCTAATGACATTTTACATGCTAGTGTCCATTAATGGCAATTCTCACTATTAGCTAGTTGCTAGTTAGCATGCGTATTACTAGGATATTGGCTGTTTATAAGTACTTATAAAGCACATAGTAATGCCTAATTCTGAATAACCATATTCTACATCCCTTAATCCTACCCAAAACCTAAATTTTGAAAATACCTCACTAACTATTAATAAGCAGTAATTCGCAGTTTACTGAGGCAAAAATTAATAGTTAATAGTGAGAATTGGACCCTATTCTAAAGTGTGACCACATTAACAACTATTTCCTTGTAACATAAACGCTTATGTTAGTGACATGCCATTCTTTTTAATCATATAAATATTTATTTTTGTCTAGAAATGTTCTTTTGTAATAATAGAACTTAATAAAAAAAAATTCTGTTAAATTTCAGTTTTTATCTATTGGATTTTAAATCAGATTTTTGGTTGTCCTTTAAGAAATGGTAAATGGAAGACGTGATAAAATAAAGTTATGTGTCAATATTTCCAGTGTATAAGGGAAACGACACTTTGAACTGGACCAGCTGGAATGAACCAAAAATATCTCCAGTATGAAGCCAAAACCAGCATTTTCAGAACCTTATGGGCTAAACCCAGCAAAACCTCCTCGGCGGACCTCATCCACCTCTTCAGCGACTGCATCCGAGCGGCTTCATCCAGAACAAAGGAGTATCTGCTCTTCAGGGACCCGGAGAACAAGTTCCACCCAAGTCCTTCGACCCTAAGCGAGATCTTTCTGATGACCTACGTCCAGCACAGCAGCCTGTTGAATCTCAGCGACTCGTTCAACTGCACCGCCATGACCCACGAGCAGAGGATACTGTTGGGAGCCCACTGGGTCTGGGCCGTGCTGGATCAGCCGAGCAAGAACCCCCGGATCCAGATCGCGGTCCACGTTTTTCACCTGCCAGGAAGAATGAAGGACAACCTGGAGGAACTGTCCTTGGATATCTACAGCGACATCATGCGCATGGCCGGGATGGCTGTGGTGGAGAGAACCCAAGCCGAGAGGATGGTGGAGTTCTGCTCTTCCATCGGCAGAGACTGTTACGCGCTGTTTCTCTTCTTCGGTCGCCAAAGCGATGAGGGAAACATTTACGGGCTACTAAGCAACAACCTGCAAGCAGCTGTGGGGAAGTGTGTGAGGATTGATCAGGTTTTTATCGATCACTTCTTCAAAGGTGCGAAATGCTTTGCCACTTCAAGTGGGATGATGCAAACACTGGTTGGTAAGGAGGGTGACGATCCTCTGACCATGCTTGTTAAGTTCACCTAACAGCTGAGCAGGATTCATTAACAATTTTTGGGGGTTTATTCTAATGAGCAGCTCACTGCTTGGTAACAGATGCTTTGAATGCAGCACTGGGTCTGTATGTTGATATTTTCCCAAGACTTTCCAGCCTTAAAACTAGTGTCCGATGTCGATCCGCCTCCAGCAATAAGTTTAACTGTTACTTGATGCAAAATGTGCAGAAATAAATATTTTTGCTGACAAGTTTTGTACTATCTTTGCTACTACCCCATATTTAAAATAAATCCACTCACATGTTTTTTTTTTTTTTTTCTATCTACAGTATCTATTAAAGGGATATTAACCCAAAAATTTAAATTCTGTCATCATTTACTCACCCTCATGTTGTTCCAAACCTGAATGTGTTTCTTTCTTCTGTTGAACACAAAAGGAGATATTTTCAAGAATGTTGGTAACCAGACAGTTGATGGTAGCCATTGACTTCCATAATAGGAAAAACTAATACTACGGAAGTCAATGGGTGCCGCCAACTGTCAGGCTACCAACACTCTTCAAAATATCTTTTTTGATGGTTAAAATATTCTCTTTTGTGATAATTAAAGTGTAATTAAAGGAAAGGTGAAGTGACAGTGGTAAACATGCCTCTGTCCCAACTTTTTTTGGAGTGTGTTGATGCCATCAAAATTCATGTTTATATTTACAAAATACACTTAAAGGGATAGTTCACCCAAAATGAACATTCTTTACTACAGGGCCGTTGAATGCTTGAATCTGATTGGTTGACGAACGTTCTGAGGTGTGCAATTATATTCAGGGAACCGCACGGCTAAAGTAGTTCCAGGCAGGTCTTGACCTCATTACAGTTCCATATCACTTCGCGTAGTCAACTGTAATAACGGACAATAGGATACAATTCATAACAAGAGAAACTGCAGCCCATGCGCTTGATCTGCAATTTCCAATGTCCTATATAATCAATAAAAAATTAAACTGAATATTTAAATAAATTGATAGTCCTGTTGCACGGGTTTTCGTAATTATTGAAGATAATATAACAAATAAATAAAATTGATAGGCCTATACTTGTTAAAAGGGCTTTGTGTTTCATTTATTAGTCTTCTAGTCTACTGTCACTAATAGAAAAAAAGAATGAACGAATTAATTAAAACGAATTGAATTAATAAATAAATAATAATATTGACGCACATGCTTAGGCCGGTTATGAATGTAATTTGATACTTATGAGTCATGACTAATCATGCACGCGTTTTCAGCGCGTTCAGTCGGTTCACAGCGGTGTTTAAAATCTGCTGCATTCACAGTCAGAGAATGTTTCTAGTCGTTACGTGTGTCCAGCATTAAGTGGCCTTTACTCTGCTATCAGCGGCTCAAACCTCCGTTACTAACTCTAAAATGACGTTTTGGAATTAGCAACGGAGCATGGGTTTAGATGCGCAAGGAATTAGTCCTACATACATAGCGTTTTAATGACAAAAACTTTACAAACGTCTTGAAATACATCATCTGAACAATATTTCGAGGTGTGGTAACTGTAGTATAAGCGGAATAATTGACTCCAGACCGTTGAATTATTATAAAAATAATGCACACCCGAGGTGTAACGGGCACTCCGCTTCGCGTCGTGACCGCATTACCACCTCGGGTGTGCATTATTTTTATAATAATTCAACGGCCTGTCGTCAATTATTCCTTACTTAGTTACTCACCCTCATGTTGAGAATTCAAAATTCCCTAAATTAAATCTGTTCATCATATAAAGCGATCGTGTCTCTTCAGAAAATTTGGACTGAACCACTCAATTCATATGGATTAGTGTTAAGATCTCTTTATTAACTTTTTGAAGCGTCAAAGTGGTAGTTGCGAAGCTGTCAATGGAGGGTCAGAGATCCCTCAGATTTCATTAAAAATAACTTTATTTGTGTTCCGAAGATGAAAGAAAGTCTAACAGGGTTGGAAAGACATGAGGGCGAGTAATGACAGAATTTTCATTTTTGGGTGAACTATCCCTTTAAGATGGCCATTGAAAACATTGAAAAACTTTTATGTGTGCTTTTGTCAGTTAAATAAAGGTTAAAAAGAATTAACAAATCACAGATTATTGATTTTATTGCATTTTACAAAATGCACCAACTTTTCTGGAAATGTACATATACCCTGTTTTAAAAATACTTTGATATTTATCCTTAAAAAAAAAAAAAATACAGATAAAAACTTGTTTCACTATTACTGGCCTGAATTGGACTTTTTTCCCTAAGATAATTCCCCACAAACAAAACCAAATGGATTCAACAAACTATCTATTTTTAAACCTACATCTGGCATTGATTCGACATGTTGCACAAGCTGTAAACCATATATTACAAATGATCACGGAATATGTTTGTGTAATACACTTATAAGTGGTACTTAGTATGCAAAAGTGTTGTCAGTTTTGTAGCCCAGCTTGTCGAGGTTTGGCAGGCATGCGTACTGGATCATGGGGGGTGGACCGCACATCACGATGAGCACGTCGTTGGCCGGAGGCGGGAGATGGTCTTTTATCATGGCAGCATCAACAAACCCTTTGCTGTACTTCCACCCTGTCACAAGAACACAGGCAGAAAATCTTCACGGCCGTCTCTACTGCTGGGCAGGCAAATGATCTCTACAGTTAGCATTCATCTAGATATTTCTATCAGAAGATCAATTGTACCTTCAGAGGGCTTGTCCAGTGTGTACCACAGATTGAGTTTATCAGGGTGGTTTCTATGAACTTCATCCAGCTCTTTACGTAACAATATGTCCTCCTCAGTCTGTGGGAGCGAACACACTTTACAACACCGCTGACAAACATCAAATAAGGTTTATATAAAGTGTTAACAAGGTGTTCTTGTGTTCTGACAAATATATAATGTGTTAACAGTAGGAAAATATTAAGAAATATCTACAAACATTCAGTTTATTTTTCTTGTTTTCCAGCTAAAATGTACAGAGACGTGGACAAATATATAAATATAATGTGTGTGTGTGTGAGGAGCGAGTTTTTAAATAATTATAATTAATATAGATGTGAGAGTAAATATGATTTCGGATAGATCTGACGCCCTTATTGAAGAGAACATGATGTAAATCGAGAATTTTTCATTTACGGACTAAAAGAAGCATGTCCCGCTGTAGAATTCAGTGGTAAGAAATAAATGTACTGATATTCTCTAAGTCAAATCATTTGTTTAATGTCTGAGTAAATTTCATATTTGAAAAAACATAGAAAGTGTTGAAGTCAGAAAGCTCTTGGATTTCATCAAAAATATTTGTATTTGTGTTCCGAAGATGAATGACATTATTTTTTTGGGTGAACTAACACTTTAAGCTCAGACTTGACTACCTTTTGGAACTATTTTCTGTGATGGAGAAATATGTCTGAAACTATATCACTTAACTGCAGATGTTTAGATGTTGTTTCTGGGAAGCTACACAAAAACACGTGGTCAAACGCACACTGAGCTCCATTTACAGTAATATATTGCCTATTTATTTTTTTAACCTAATGAGAATTCCGTCATGAATGTGACTGACCTGGTTAGCAAATATAATGGAGCACTTGGTGTTGTCAGCAGGATCCGCGGTTATACTCCTGATCAGCTGCAGCATTGGTGTGACGCCTGAAAGAATGAACGCGACATCTTTAATTAATACGTATTTAGATTAAATATCTTGGCAGCAATTTCTGGAAACCTACTATGAATACATTGGAGCCCGTTCAAAATATGTCCATCATTACCTGTTCCACCAGCAATCATGCCCACGTGTCTAAACTTCCGCACTTTAGGTTCAGATTTTTTATCAGGTCGAATACCAAACTGCCCTGTAAATGTCAGTAAAGAAATATATGCAGCATCTGAAGCATTTAAATATTTTAAAATGCATTGTGGATATAGGTCATGCATTTAGTCATCTTAAAACAATAAGACATCGCCCTCTAGTGGCTAAATGCATCGCATCGTACAAAACAAAACTGGTGTAGAAACATTGGAAATTATAGAACTAGGAAAATATAAATATAAGTTCATTCATAAATTATTATTAAATAATGTAATAAAGTATAAATAATGCTAAATATGTGATTATTCATAAGTAATAATAAACTAAAAGGGGTATTTTTCCTTACCTTTTCCATTGTATACCAGCAATCCATTTGGACCCCTAAAGTCAATGGTGTCTCCAATCTTCATATCATTCAAATACTGAGACATCTTGCCTCCATCAGGATAGTTTGGATGAGTATTTTTATAGTAGACCTGATGTGAGGTATTGAAGAAAGGGATTTTTATGAAGCCCACTATAAAACATAACCAGTCATGATTTGCAATAAAATGTATTGTATCACACCTTTACAACTAGATCAACGTATCCCCGGTGTTCATCGCTGGACACAGGTGTGTACGCACGAATAACCAGATTCCCATTCACCTTTGCAGACAGGTAAACATGCTGACCTGTGACACACAATACAAGATCCATCTTGGAAAAAGAGTGATATTGTGATTGATTTGAGGTCAGGTGATTCTGCTGATGTGATAAAGGTGTGGTGCAATGTCCTACCAATAGGGAGACCAAGAACGTGAGACGATGATGGAAGACCAAACCGGAATTTTTTCGTGTCATGAGTGATCTCCTGTTGCAAAGCAAATACAAGTAGTGCAATTGGGCTGCAACAATATTCTCACTTATTTATTTATTTTTTGCAGTAGAAAACATATTTAAGTACACATTTAAATTCTGACTGACCTCTTTCTCTATGAGTGGCAGTGGGTACTTCAGATTGGGATCCTGCAAGGTTTTTGGAAACTTGCTTTGCTTTCGATCTCCATTGGAGCCTCCTGAGTTTAGGACGAGGAAGAGGACCGTGATCACCACTACAGATATCCCGATTAGCACAGGTGCTGTCTGCAATATACACATTAAACACGTTATTGGCACAATTGGTTTATTAGTTTTGTAGGCAAATATAAATTATAATGTAATAAAAATATAGGTAAATGAAATTTATAGTAAAAATATAAGTAAAGTAAATGTATGTGTAAATTAAATGTTTCATTAAATATAGTAATTATTATCATATATTGAAATTTAAATTGTTTTTTTTTTTACGCAGGATATGGACTGGGTGGTGTTTAATTAATTATTTAAATATTTAATTTAACAAAATTCATCCTAATTTAACAAATTCAACATGTCGACACTACATAACCACCACACGCATTGTTTTAATGACTTCACTGTTATTCTACATAGTTTTATACACAAATATACAATTACATTTTTGTAAAAAATGTATACATATATATATATATAAGTATTATTAGGTATATTATATAATACTAAGTGAATTTGCTATTTAATTATTTATTATTATTTAATAGCTTGCATTTATTTTGATAACTATAATTCTAAAATGTGAAAAGCGGTCTAGTACGAATAATAGAGTAGGCTATGTGTGTCTAAACGTTTGACAAAGAACAGAGCAACTAACACTAAACTATTGGCATATTGTGCTACATTCAACATTAATTTGATAACCTGCATATGTCTGTAATAAACTCTCACCTTCTTTCCACTGCTGTCATTCTAACCAGAATAAAATCAACAGATAAGTGTGAAACTGGCATGGAGGACAAGCAAGGTGCTAATTGCTTTTTGCAAGGCAGAGTGAGGAAGAAAGCAGGGAATATATGAATGTAAAGGGGGGGAATACTCACTAGAACTTGATCCATGCTGCAGTCTTTTTCCTGTAATGTATTGTATCAGTTAATATGGCCAGGGTTCACTGTATGTGAGGAAGAAGTTGTTCATGGTTCATCTCTTTCCTGTATTCCAACCTTTGCACCAAAGCTAGTTAATAGTAGACGAGTACAGAGAGTTAATGAAATGCAGCCAACAGGAGTAGGCCCCTCAGTGGTCTCAGCCAATAAGAATAGAATATTTAAATGAGCAGAGGATTGCCTATGGTTCTTCGTGTGTGTCTGTGAATGGTGTGGGATCACCCCACTGCGTGATATCACATTCAGCGGGATGGGTCAAGGAATCTCCTCAAGTACAGCACATTAGGCCAAGGCAGTTAGAGTAATAAAAACAGAAATGCCGGACATGTTTGAAGCTTTAAAATATTTTTATTCAAGTTAGCCAAGGTTGTCTACACAATTTAAAGTCCCCCTGTAGTCAATAATTGTATTCCTTAAAACTAATCTTTGATCACCAAAAAAGGTTTCTTTTCCTTATTTTTTTTTATTCATTTCTTAAAATAGCTTGCATGTACACCCTTGCTTCATTTATATTTTATTTCATATATATTTTATACGCGGTTCTATGAATATGCAAATTAGCCCCGCCTCAACTCACTCACACCAGCTCAGAGATCCACTCGTTGACGATCACACGTTAACGTGATTGGTTACAAGGACGTTTGTGACGTCAGAAACACCAGCGATTTGAGACTGTCTTCGGTGCTATTTTAAGGAGAAATACTCAGCAATGTTGTTGACTTATTAAATTGCACATGGTTTGTCTTAAAAAGCACATTAAAAAACACCACATAAACAACATTAAAAGCTTGATTTTCACCACAGGGGGACTTTAAAGCCTTAAGTACTTCTTTCTTTTTTTTTTTACTTTTTTTTAAAGTACTTCAGAACGAAATAATTCACATATTGAATTCTGATAATTCAGGGGTTTCACTCGGTGTCCAAATGCTTTGCGATCCAGTTAATGGTGGCTGGTACTGAAGAATACACTGCAGGCTTCTGGATCCCACCACAAGGTTCTCCCCAACTCTTCACTCCTATCAGAACAACCCCAGATGTGTTTGTCTGACAGACGAGAGGTCCACCGTTCCAATGAGTCTGTGAAAACGTCAGAAATTGACTAGCAAAATAGATATACCGTTTTCTTGTCTTGTCTCTGAAATGTTCATTTCCAGATGAAAATGTGCTGCATCAGACAGTTCTCCCCCCCAAATAAATTTTGTTTTTGTCATTATTTACTCACCCTCATGTTGTTACAAAATTTCTTTGTGGAACACAAAAGAAGATGTTTTGAGAAATGTCAGGGGGAAAAACTGTTCAGCTACCAATATTCTTTAAAATAAATTCATATGGACTACTTTTTGAAGCTTTGTCACTATGCTGTCTGACATTCTGCCTAACATCTTTTATTGTAAAAGAAAGTCATAGGTTGCAACCGAAATAACAAACTCTTAGGTAGCTACTTCTTTTGAATAAGTAATTAGGCCTACTTAGCAACAGTTTAAACAAGTATGTTCTACAGTGGGTATAAATAAAAGTATTAATTAAACAATTTAATAATCAATTAAATAGGAGTTTATACCAGTATGCTTTTACGCTGTAGCCATCGGTTTAAAAAAATAGATGGATGGATGGATGAATGGATGGATGGATGAATCAGCCATAGATATGTGTATAGGCAGGGCGCCATCTTCTGGCGAGACACGTTATTGCGGTGCATTGTGGGATTGAATGAGTGCACTCAATAACTTCTGCTATGGTTTCAGACACCACTGTAAATGGCTGTCCCCTCAAATAATGCCCTATTTAAGGGTAGGCCTATAGGGGGCGATTTCGGACACAGTCGTCACTTCTCTGCCATTCACATCCCCTCTCCCGTGGCCTCATGGGATAGTAAGTGTACATTGGATGCACACTTCAGAGTCTCACTGGAATAGTAGGTAATTCAGGTACTTTGCTGCTACAGCTTAACAAATACTGTGAATTAGTAGACTACATATCTTTTCAGATACAAAATCCCCTATATATAGTAGGGAAGTATGCATATAAAGATGTAGCCACACACAGTCTCTTCACCACCTCAAGCACACATCAAGTGGTTCAAACAGACATTTAAGAGTCATTACTGAACTTACCCACTAGAGGTCAGTATTTCTTCAATTGCATTCCTTACTAGTAAACAGCAAGTGTTCAGTGTAGTTCACATACAGTAGGCCTACAGCTCCAGTCCTCACCATGCATGATTCTCCACTGCTCAGTCCAGCACATAACAAAGTAGGTGTCAATCTAGTTCCGTGTTGTTGTTCACACACCGCTCGTTCCAGCACAGATATTTTTAGCCATACAGGTCTGTGCTGCCCATGTCCTGCTAAAAAGAGTGCATAACATTCACCTAAAGATCCACAGAGAGCAAAATGTGCAAATTATGTTGTTCAAGTGACATTCAAGTTCTATAAGTTCAACTCTAGGTCAACAAGTATTCATGAAATGTCATGTTTGCCTATGATGCACACACACACATATCAAAATCCTTCAGACTATTGTGTAACCATCACAGCGGTCAACTCGTGAGGGCAGATGGGTGACGTACACATTTGGCTGGTCCAGCAGGGGCGGGAGGGTGAGATGTCCTGTCCAGCAGAGGGCAGACAGACAGGCTGCGTGCTTTCACTGAGATTTATCGGAGAGCTCAACTGAAGCAAAGCCACATTAAATTCAGGAGAGGATGGGTTGTAATAAGGGTTTACGTGTACTCTGATCACATCACGGGTCTGAAAAGAAATCTCATTTACTAAGAAAAATTTGCATTTTTTTGGGTGAACTGTCCCTTTAAATACACAACATCTTTATTTCCTGGAACAACATTCCTGCCAGTTTCCTGTTGGTGGGATGTTGATTTAACTACTTCTCACCTGTTTATTTGAGCCTTCTGTCGTGACGGATAAAATTCTTAGAAGTCTTTCTTCCCTACAAAGAAATCAACATAAAAAGTACTTTTAGTATAGCCTTCATAAAAAAGTACTATACTGTGTATTCATAAGTTGTAATGTCTTTTTCAAAGTTAATACATGAGCACGGCTCTATAAACTATGGAGCCCCAAAGGCGTCACATTTACCCTTGCTCTCCAAAAAAACCCAGGCGAAATCCAGTTATTAACAACGTGCAAGACGTGGAGTTTCGCGTGAGGGCAATAAAGTTCCCCACACAGATAAAGATTTCCCTCAAGTTGGTCACCCGAATTCACAGCGCTGACCAACAGAAAGCTTCTTGGTTTGAAAGTGACTTCTGTGAGCGTGGTGCTTCAGCTTCATACATCTTTACGCAATAGTCATATGGACAATTAACCGTTTTTTTTGCCTGAAATTTCGCTAGAATTTTGGTCATGTGACCGCGCCTTAAAGGGGCATGGTAATGGTAAAAAAAAAAAATAATGGGAGGAAAACTTAATTCAATGTTTTTGCACTCTTTTATAACATCATTGCCTTTCCCCGAGAAACGTTGTGCAAAAGTTTTGTAATTTCAGCCTAACTAATTTATTTAATTAGGGCTCCATTAGATACAGCCTTTTTTTAACACTTCTGGCATGTTGGCTGCTCACAGTTCATAAACACAGTGTGCATCAGTAAGGATCCATTGTGAGTGAATGATCGCCCCGCTGCAGTCATGGCCTGCACCCAGACCAATGCTCACGTGCCACAGCCATGGCAGTTTCCCATCATCCTCTTCTCTCCTCAGGGCGTCCATTCCAGAGGCAGCAAAGATATCAGGCATTCCACACGGAGCTGAGAAGTCAGTGGAACGCAAGCATGAATACTTGATGTAAAACCAAAAACACCCACACAATCTGTCCAGAGATAAATGCATTCTCAGTTGTGACTCTGAATAAGTGTATATTCCCTTATTTTACACTTCTTCTTTTTTGGCTCCAGCTGGATTCCACACATTCTAAAGGCCCCCTGAGACAAAGAGCCTATTTTAAAGTGGAGAACACAAAGAACAAACCAGCCTGCAAATGTGGCGTGATAACTCTGCTGTCATAATCCGCTTCCTCCCCCTGATCTTGATATGCTGTCTTTTGGAGATCTGTGAGGAAATGTAATATTCAAGGCCTTATCATTTTTGTCATCATTTCGTTTCGCCTGTGGTTACAAACTCTGTGGTGTCAAATAAAGGCTTGGTAAGTTGAGATGTATAAACAGTAGTCATTGTGCCTTTGTTGTATCATGTAGTAAGTATTAAATACATGTATTATATTATATACATATAATTATATTATCAATAGAAAATCTAAATTGAACCATGAATTTGAGATTTTTTGAACATTTTATGTTTTATATACAAATAGCCCTACACATAATGTGTATCATATGTCTTATATAATAGCCTTATAATATAATATAATATAATATAACATAATAAACTTTCTGTATAAATGCATGTATAGATTGCAAAACAATTAAACTTTACTGTTATGATAATATTAATACATTTTATTTATGATGCACTTTACATTTCTACGAAATCTCAAGGTGCTACAGTTAACAGGGGGTTTAAAAACAGTCCCAAAGTGTCACAAAAACAATAAAAAAGCAATAAAAGTTTAAATTTTAAATACTGTTGACCTTTTGAGGTAGTGTATATAGTAGCTAGTGTGTTTATACTGTGGCATAGGCTACTATTTGCACACGTGAGTCACATGTAAGTCAGGTTTGGTTGGGTAACATTTGAACACTTGCGGTGAGCGTTTCTTTTCTAATGTTGACTCTCACCTTTTTCGCTAATAAAAGCAAGGGTGCCGATGAAGCCGCGGGCGGAGATGGTGTTATCTGTCCTGAACTGCAGAAGCATAATGGAACCGTAGCTGAGAACAGCCGGAGGAACGCCTCTGCCACATACAACCACTTAAAACACAAAAATTATAATAGCAGAGCATTTGAAAACTACATTTCCCATAATGCCGCATTGCAAAATGTTCCTGTGTAACTGATAACAGTGTGACACTGCAACACACACATGTAACATTAAACTGTCAACTCTAATGTTTACATTATTAAAGATAAAATAAAACAGATTTTTATTTTAAAATATACACTGTTGTTCAAAAGTTTGGGTAGAGTATTTATTTAAATTAATACTTTATGACATTAATACTTTTATTTAGTAAGGATGCATTAAATGAATCAAAAGTTGTCAGTAAAGACAATTTTTTATATTTTTAAAATGTTCTATTCTAAATGCTTAATTTCTTTTTATTAAAGAATCCAAAAAAAAATCACAGTTTCCACAGAAATATTAAACAGCAACTTTTTTCAACATTGAAATTAATAAGATATGTGGTCACACTTTAGTTTAGGGTCCAATATTAACTATGAATTTTGCCTCAATAAACTCCTAATTACTGCTTATTAATAATTAGTGAGGAAGTTGTTGAGTTTAGGTATAGGATTAAGGGAATATGGTCATCCAGAATAACGCATTAATATGTGCTTTATAAGTACTAATAAACAGCCAATATCCTATAGTATTATGCATGTGAATAAGCAATTAGTTAATAGTGAGAATTAAACCCTAAACTAAAGTGTTACCAGAAATGTAGTATTATAATATTACTGTTTTAGTGTATTTTTAATTAAATGAATGGAGCCTTAGTGAGTAATAAAGTTATTTTAAAAACATAAAAAATGTACAGACGGTAAACGTTTGAACGGTAGTGTATAGTTCTGTTTCAATTTTAAAAGATCAAATAATTCCACTGTAATCATCTTTTTGTAACTTTACCTATTTCATCCTTGCCATCAATGTCTCCGAACACTGTGAGTGAATCATATTGGCAGTTTTCTGACTCCTCAAGGTCAAAGTCATCAAAGTCAAGCTTTAAGGCAAGTAGTAAAGTTACTCCATTGCAATTAGCATGTTAGCATATAGCAAACAGAGTGAGATGATCATGAACACAGAATGGCCCAGTCAGGTGTTCTGTCATTGTATATGCCTAAAATCATTTAGGCTAAACATTTTTATGAAAGGTTCTTAATTTGAAACAATCTGCAGCATTTTGTAAACAGCAGATAACAACCAGCGTTACATGACTGCAGTGACGTCTTAACGTCGCTCTTTGGAGACTAATTGAGTATCACATTCTCTTTTGCAGTGAAACTGATCAGAGCCTCCAATCTCACTGCATGCATGCATTCATGACCGGACAGAGAGGTCATGACTGGACAGAGGGGACACCAGGCACTGACTGGGCCAATAATAGGGCTACAGGGTTGTTTTTACCTTGACTATGTGGCCTTCTGGGGCATAGATGACCCAGCGGCAAAGGCTGTTGTCCCTGTAGGCATTTGGGTAGGCGGGGCTCCGCACAGCCCCCTTGGGCTCTAACAGCACCACTGTTCCACATTCAGCTCCTGCACAAACACAAAAGGAGAAACTGGTGGAATGGAGCCCAGCCAAAGGCATTGTAGCATGGTGTCACATTTCTGTCTGGCAAGGGTCATACTGACGGGAGCAGGGTGGTGATTTGAACCTAGCTCTTACCTTCTCTGAACCTACCACTGGTAGATGGCCCCCTGGCAGACATGTAACTATAGTAACGGTCCTATTGAGATAAGCTCTCTGCTCTCTGAGGAGCCTATCTGAGCGGCTGCAGTCTGAAAACAGAATTCTACTGGGGAACGTTAGCTTGCCTCTCAACCTGACTGGGGGAATTAACACACTTTGCAGACTAGGTGATGAAACTGACAGATAATTTGAGCACAACCTATGCTGCTAAGGAAAGCACAATTAGGGAACCTTTTTTAAATAACAGAACTGTGGATACACAGACGTGTAAATGAGACAATGCTAGAAAACAACATCATCAGGCATGTGCAAGCAAGCATGCTAATCAAGCACACAGTGTGCAAGCAAGCATGCTATTCCAAGCATCCACACAATGTATGCATGGTGACTGTCACCAAACAGGCTTGAGCATACAGATTACTTCAAACATTGTTTTGTCCATTTCAGGAAACTTTGTTGACTTTTTTTTTTGAGCAGGAGAAACCAGTCTGACAGATTAAACTCACCAAAACCAAAATCCTCGCCAACACCACTGATCTGGATGGCAAATCCCGCACCTGTGCTGCTTACATCTGATACAAACTGTACTTGGACACTATGGGAACCACCAATAAGAATTGGAGAGGGTGGTTGACCGCCACAAAACCGCCCTGGTAAGCAAGGTGACAAGGTAAAACATGCAACCACTTGCAGAAGGTAAAAGGACAGCAAAGTTATAGTTTCTGTTAATGCTTCCCCCATCACCTATTCGCCTGTCTTCATCCACATACACAGTCAGATGATCACTTTGGCACTGTGTGTCATTCTCCAAGTCAAACTCCAAGAACTCCAGAAGAATATGTTCACCAATGTCAACTCGAATGGACCACAAACACATTCTGCACCAAAAATAAATAAAACATAAGTTGCTGTGAAAGTTTCAGTTTTTGCCTTTTGGTTGCAAACATATAAAATACTTCCGATGTAACTCACTCATTGTGGTTGTAGCTTTGCCCCGAAAGAGCTGGATTTCTGATAATGCCTTCATTTACAGGTACAACTCCATCGGGTACACTGCACAGGGATCTTTCCACACCTACACCGAGTTCTGTAAACAAGTAGTCATTTATTTAAAGGGTCCTGCAGTACACTTACTTATTGAAACTTGGAGTTAGTCGGCCCACATTGTATAGCGGCCCACTGGGAAAACTCCAGGTGCTCCAGATGGCCAGTCCGCCCTTGGTAAGGTGTCTTGCTCGAGAGCAAATGGTGATTGATCAGCTCTTGCTGAACCTACATTGTTTCAGTTACTAGCCTAGGACCAACTCGACAACAATACCCACCTTTCCTAAGATTTGACTTGATCCATGACAGAAACATTAAGACATCAGTGAATACTCCAGGTGAGCCTCTTTTGGATGATGGTTTGATCTTGTTGTCATTCCAGCTTCGACCACAGCCCTTACCCCATGACGTGACCCCCACAGCCACCCAGCTTCCATCTTCTCTAGAGCAGAGGAGAGGACCCCCAGAATCCCCCTGGAGCACAGGAGGGCAGATAGGAACTCAAAACAGAGAGTTGACACTTGCAAAAGCTTAAACCATCTCTTCCGACCTGAACCAGAGGAATCCCATATAGGTGTAATATTCAGGACGTTAGAATCAATGTCAATGTTAGGGAAACAAATTTGGTGTCAACTTACTTGGCAGGCATCTCTCCGACCTCTCTCTGGGCCAGCACACAGGACTGTGAAGGTCTTCTGCTCAGGTCTAAGAGTTTGCAGGACATGTTTGCACTTGCTTTGCTTTAACAGGTCCAGATGCACCTCTTGAAGAACCGATGGAAGTGGCCCTCCTAAAGAGAGGATAACAGTTATTTTAATACCTTCATTATAGTAATGGTTTGAGATATTTGATATCTTTCTCCCAATTGTTATTTCAATGTTATTCAAGTGGCTTCTCACTCTCAGTAGTACGACCCCATCCACCAACAACACACATAGTCTTGGGTGGAAACCTCTCACCAGGATGAGGCAGACAAACAGGCTTAATGAAATCATCTGTCAAGAAAACACACATATGTTCATCTCTGATTCTATAGCTGATTTATTGCATAAGTTAGTCTCATAGAACGACTTGCCAAAGTGAATGCGCCCGTTGATCTCAAGCAAAGCGATGTCGTAGCTCATGGGAGAGGTGCGTTGATATTTTTCATGGAACATTACAGTCTTTATGTGGAAGTTCTGCTCCCCTCTGTCAACTTTTCTTTGGTTGAATTCACCTGCTACAGCCTCAATATTGTGAAGGAATTCCCTAGGGCAAGCAGTTATATTCAAAAGTAGGTCATTTAAGTGTTGACAGGGTCAAAAGTTATGATTAGTCTTGAGTAAATGAGTGGACCTACGCAGATACACTTGCAAAGCAGTGAGCAGCAGTCAAAAGCCAGAGGTCTGTCAAGATGGCTGCAGCGCAGAAATGCGATCCTCTGATCCTAAGAGACACCTGTAGATGTGTCATATATATACAGCATGCCTTTTGGAAGTATTGCACGATTTATCATGCGATTTGTAAAGATGAACAGTTACGTGCCAGCCATGGATGGGAACCTCGTCTAGCCTCTGACCCTCCGACTATTCTCAAAGAACGGTCAAGTATGCCTCTTGACTTAGTAGATCCGCACTTTGCTTCTGCATATCAAGTGACAGGACAAAAGTTTTTCATTCATTTGTGGCTAGTTCACATACAATTGAATTAAACATTTTCTTACCACTGAGATGAACAGCATAGGTCATCTCGAGACAACCTAACAAGCTGAGAAAGCCAACAAAGGTCCTGTAGGATAATTCAGACATTCTGTGTCCTCTGCTGTCAAAGACTAAGATTGGGGCATTTATAGAGGCGATAGAGGGGTGGTCTTTTTGGGTGGTTACTCATTAACTTTACACTGGAAACAGGCGTGTTGAACAGAAGATTGAATTGTGAGTAGCTTTGTTACCCAAATTTTAAACCTAGACCCAAGGGTAGTTTAACAGTCTACTAATATTAAGGATCTAAATCCAACTTAAATATTTTGTGCATCTGTGTGTCTCATTATTTATACTGTTTCCTAAAGTGTGCGGCTGTGCGCATCAGCAGAAAACAAGTTTTACAGCTTGTGATTCAGCTGAAAGAGAAAAGTTCCTGACAATGGTTCCCTCAATGACCAGATTGACCTTTTTATCTAAAGGTTTATTGGAAGTTGTTGGATTTTTACACTCTTAGAGTCTTAAGGCTTAAAATTGTGTAGCCTACTCAAAGCCTATTAACCAAACAGAATTAAGTTACTAGGCTACTTGTTTACATTATATATATATAGATTCTTTCTCTTGTATAGATTCTTTAAATTAATGAAGAGGATCGGCTCACCAATTCTAGTCGTTTATGAAGGGAAATGGACATTATTTGTTGTATTCTGTTATGAGTTTAATGTGTATGTCTGCCGATTATTATTGCACTTACCATGAACTATAGGAAGTTTACAGTATGTTATTGTTTTCAGTCATTCTGATAACTGCCACATTTAGTGCAGTTTCTTGCATTAGACACTCTTAAATTAAAGAATTGTGAATTTATCTCTTAGATACAGACAGCAATCCCAGTTCACTTTGTCTTGCATGTGTCAGAGAATTTACACAAACCAGAGGTCTAGTAAACAGTAGGGAAGCTCTTCTTGACACAAAAGACAATTGTTGGAACTTGCAAGCTGATGGTAGGAAGCTCACCACTGGCACCGACGACACCGGACACGGGTGGGTGTCCTGTTTTAAAATGATCAACATACTTGTGCTTTTGTCTGCAGAGCATGTACGCTAAAGGCAGTTAAGTAATTAATCTTGCAAAAATCATCTTAAACAAATTGACTTGTCAGATTCAGTCTAGACAAACATGGCCACAAATCACTTTAAAAATTAGCTCCAGGGAGAGAGAAAGATAATATAGAGAGAGAGAGAAAGATAAGAATGCATATGCTGTTCGTACCAAACAGCCAACAGTTTTCGAAGTAAAATATAATGCTCGTTTGTTCAGGTCAGTGATATCTAAGGGTAATTTTTGAGCCATGTTACCTGGCAACCACATGTGTCAGTAAACCACAGGACAGCAGTTAAGAGAAGCCAGAAAAACCTGAAATTCCTTGTTTTATGGAGAATCCTGACAACGTTTTTTATAGTGAGAACTCACAACCCTTCGGCCAAGTATTTGTAACTTGATTTGAATGATGATGATTCATTTTGTTCTTACGTCACTTGAAAATGTTTCAAACTGACAAGAAAATTATCAATTAGAATCGTTTTGATTATTTTTCGGAAAGTGCCGAGCTGTTTTTTGCTGTGCGTTTGCAACTACCGGTATTGCAGACTATTTTTTTTTTTTATTTGCATTGTGGGTCATATGTAGGGCAGGCTAGTCTACGGTCTACACAAGCTACACATTTTGATGCCTTACAGAGGTGGCCATTTTTAAGGATTATATACGCCTAAATGCTTAATGCTATAGGATTTTACAGTAACATTATAGAAGCAGCACTATTATGCTCCCTTAAGGGATCATGGAAAATATCCTAATTCTTCCCAGAACCAGTCAAACTCTCACCAGTGAATATAGCCTACAACAAATATGAATAATGAAATCTTTTTGCACATAGAATCATCACGAATGGACGCGCGTGGTGGGTTATGACGTCGGTTCTCTTCTGAAACGCATCATCTGGCAACCCGTCATCATCACAGTTCCTCTCTCAGCGAAGCTAAGCTACATCATCACTGCGTTTCCCCATCACTGCTGGATAGAGCGCTAGAGCCCTCGGATCAACGCGCAAAAATAGTGCGGGGGAAATATATTAAACATCACAGGTAAACACTGGTGTTTTTCACGGTTACATCCTTTGTTGCCTTGTTTTTCCTAAGCGCAAAATTGAGTTTGCATGTTTTTAGAGAGTGAATGCTAGCCGTTAGCACACTTTCGCATGCGGGGTTTTTAGCGCCGCGCCGGTGTGTAGAAAATCCTCCCTGAAAGACGCACAGCTGGAAAGTAATGCTTGAACTGTATTTTGTTTAAATGCCCAGATTTGATCGAGAAATAACATTTTGTTTCCTTTTCAAATTGGTGACATAAATAGTTTTTTTCCCCCTTCGCTTAAAGAGTTCGTGGGTGTGTTAAAAAATATGCGAATGTCTGTTGAAACTTGTAACATTTATTGCAGTGTGTAACGTTATTCATTATTAATAGTCTCCAGTTATTAAATATGTATCTTATATATTGGATTCCCCTATTAATTGTCTGCAATTAGGCCTATAGTGATTGTCATCTCCCCATATGCTTTCAAAACACTTTAAGCATACATAAGGAAACGCTACAATTTGTGCGACCAGTGAGGTTAAAATGTTACTTTTTAGGGGGCGCGTGAGCTTCTTTAATGTGACGCATGTGTCAAATTGCTCGCGCTCAACGCGGCAGTGGTGATCATAGACATGTAGGTGATGATTGTGATAACGCGATTCATCCTGGTAGTGATTCGAATCTTTTGCTCTCCAAACGATTTGTTAAGCTGATTTGTTCATTCACTCTTTCTGCACGTTACGGTGTTATGCCTGTAGGTGGCGACAAAGGTGTCTGCCTTTTTGCTTTTGAGCGAGTCATTGAGTCGTTTACTCAACTGATTTGTTAAAACACAACATTCATTCAATAAATTACAAAACAAATCCTTTATTATAATCTGCATGTTTGCTTAAACTACTAATCGACTCCAATTAGAGTATTAAAGCATCTTTTCACTGCACTTTATTAACTCTACATGTAATTCCTCTGCCTATTTTTGATGTGATGGAGATTGACTCTCGTGATGAACTGAATGACTTTAATTACAGCCTACCTTTTTCAGTATGTTCTATATAGTAGTTAACATTTGAAGTGGATCAAAAACTTTCATCAAAGTCATGAATTGTGAACGGTATCCGTTCTTGTCTTTGGACAGCTTTGATTAACTTTTTTGATCCACTTCAAATGTTGACTACTGTAGGCTAGTATGAATGTAACCTGGACGTACTACATTCACCATCATGCCATTATCATGATGTGACCTACCAGCATCAGTTGCGTTTGCTTCACTGCCATTCACAAATCATCTCCTGTGGCCTCAGAATCTCACTGGAAGTAGTCGGTCACCTGGGTACTTTTTGCTTTCTGTTTTGTGAGCACTGTGAATTCATACTACTTTTGTCACATACTGTTTTCGCCTTCTGTAGTAGGGAACTAAGGGAAGTATGAGATTTCCGGATGCAG
This sequence comes from Phoxinus phoxinus, assembly GCF_949152265.1. Lineage (NCBI taxonomy): Eukaryota > Metazoa > Chordata > Actinopteri > Cypriniformes > Leuciscidae > Phoxinus > Phoxinus phoxinus. The sequence continues at coordinate 15,435,742 of NC_136900.1, forward strand.
CCAGTCACTCTGAGTCAGACTCAAAACACTGACTTGTTCAGTAAAGGTGTATACATTCAACAAGTCCAACCAATGAACAGCTCATTCCCATACTCAATTGTTAATTTCTTGTTCCATAGTTTTTAAAGAGAGAGAAAGCAGTCATGCGCTTCAAAACAGAGTAGCCTAAAAGGAAAATATGAGTTCTTGGAGGAAGTAAATGAGTGATTTGTTCACTTCAAAGATTTTTTTTGATTTGGATGGCAGGGCTTATAGAACAACTTCTGTCTGTATCCCAGATTTTCTACTTTTAAAATATTTGCATATTTCAGTAACATATGCTGTTTCGTGTGGATGAACATCCCCACTGTGTTGTTTTAATAAGGATCACAAGATGCAAAGGCAGTGCAGTCTTGTGACAACACCAATTTATTTACTGTAACTGTATCTTTGAATCTGTACTTCAGTACTGAGGTCTATTGGTGTAATGTTTTACCATGCACACGATATTTGATCCCATTAGCTTTGAGTACTTTTAGTTAGGCTCTTAATGGAAAGCTTTTATGCTAAAGCTCTCCTGACCACATTCATTCTGGTATTTGCTTACATACCTCTAACTTGTTACAGTAGTTCAGTTCCTCAGGTGCCCATGTGACACATAAATTATTCAAACTGAGGATGTGGGATCTAGGATCAATTTGCATCTGGTGTACTTGAAAGGGACATGTCAGATGTTCCATATAGAATTTGGAAAATGTTGGTGAGATTTGCATTCTTTTTCATCAGAGCGTTAGGGATGTCACGATGAGGAAATATTCACAACGGTATATAAACTTCTGACAATATACTTGCGATTACACCGGGGGGAGGGGGGCTATTTTGAATGCGCGCTTGCTTTTCACTTCTGCTTTTTAATTAAAGTACTGAATGGAAGTACTGACCACACATTTTACAAGATTAAGATATTAGTCGACGCTCAGGATCTGTTGCACACCAAATCCTCCATCATCCTGTCAGTTATCTCTCCTTATTATCGTCATGTGATGAGTGAAATCTGACTGCTGTGACTCTGCAGCTCATGCTTTATGGAACTGAGTAGAGTTGTCAAAAAGCACTGACTTCGGTACTGAAATTTTAAAATCTGACTATAAAAGCATTTCCCTCTAGCATTTTGAACACTGTTGAACGGATTCTTAAAGGGATAGTTCGCCCCAAAAATGAAAATTAGCCCATGATTTACTCCCCCTGAAGCCATCCTAGGTGTATAATATTACATTCTTCTTTTAGACTAATACAATCGTAGTTATATTAAAAATGTCCAAGCTTGATAATGGGAGTGAATGGCTGAATGTCTTTGGAAGTCCATCAAAGCGAATGTATTCATGATTAAAGTGCTCCACTCATCTCCGGGGTTAATAAAGGTCTTTGAAGTGAAGCGATACGTTTGTGCAGAAAAACGCGAGAGAAATGACAATTGGCGTCATTACGTTGTGCTTCAAGTTCAAGGGTTACTCTTTTGGCGTAAATCCCTGCCGTCTGCCGGAAGCTAGTCATTTGAGTCGATAAAGTTTTAAATATGGATATTTTTCTTAAACGAACACAGCGCTTCACTTCAGAAGACCTTTATTAACCCCGGAGATGAGTGGAGCACTTTAATCATGAATACATTCGCTTTGATGGACTTCCAAAGACATTCAGCCATTCACTCCCATTATCAAGCTTGGACATTTTTAATATAACTACGATTGTATTAGTCTGAAAGAAGAATGTAATATTATTCACCTAGGATGGCTTCAGGGGGAGTAAATCATGGGCTAATTTTCACTTTTGGGTGAACTATCCATTTAAACGCCTGATTAGCCATTGTGTTGACGCGCTCAATATGTCTGTGATTGGCTACAATGATCAACAATGACATCTTTGACGCTCTTTACCGAGCGATTACAATACACACGGGACCGTTTAAAAGCAGGCATCTATCAGCGGATCCCTAATATAGGCCTATATATATATATATATATATCATTATAGCCAATCACAGACATATGAGATGAGATTTTCAGCTCCGAGGTGTTCAACACAATGGGCAAACAGAGACATGTTGAGCGCGTCAACACAATGGGCAAACAGAGACATGTTGAGCACGTCAACACAATGGGCAAACAGAGGTCAGGTGTTTAAGAATCTGTTCAACAGCGCTCAAAATGCTAGAGGGAAATACTGGTATCGTCACTTGTTAAATTTCAGTACCGACTTGGCACTGAAGTCAGTATTTTTGACAACTCTAGAGCAGACGCTTTCAGTTTATAATTGTTGTGTCCTTTTTCCAATTTAATTAAATGTTTTTTTATTTCTATAAAAAAAGCAAAACGACAGCAGTGGGCAAGTAATGCAATCGTGTACGGCCATGTAACACCGGTATCAACGACTACCACTGCAAGCCTAGTGAGAGATCAGCTTTCAGGGTTAGAAAATGCCAACCTCTCTATAGGGACTGATTTATTTTGCCCACAGTCCCTGAACTTTCTTCTAAGCTTTGCTCCCTGACAGTTGGACGTTGTTTAATGCCAGTGTCTCTGCAGAGGCAGCTTTCGGCCCTTAGTCAGAGAAGTGCTGAGTGGCTCTTGGAAAGAAATCACACTGCACAATGTCTTGTCTCGCCTTCTGGAATAATCCACCTGAGCCCTACAATTAAACCAGCATTCATTAGTTCTAGATTGGCTGCTTGCCCTTAAGGCAAAATAACCCATGCACTTCACTAAATGATTTTAAGAGACTTTTTGATGCAGATTATACCCTGCACGTCTGGAAAGATCCCAGGATTTGCTGCCATACAGTGTCAGGCTCTGGGGTGCATGCAGCTGTGGAACTTGGCACCAGTGTTATGCAGCAAACAAAACACATGGCCAGCGGGAAGTTTTTATACTGAGTGGCCCTGTTTACGGAAAGGATCGTATGATGTGGTCGGACGCATCAGCAAGAAAGTGGCAGGCTGAGATTGGAACAACATATGAGTCAAACCAACGTGTTATGCACTCTTAAACATTTTTTTTTTCAATTTAACTCTTTCCCCGCCAACGTTTTTGACTAAAGTCGCAAGCCACTGCCAGCATTTTTTTTCACAAAATGTTAAATATCTGTTGTATGAATATCAGAACATTTCAATGTCAAACTGCTTTTAAACAAACAAAAACATTGTATTCTAGCTTCCTGCATTGCTTTTTTTATCGAATATTCAAACTTTTTTAGCAAAAAGCTGAGAAAAACACGTTTTTGTCAAAGACCATATCCAGATCGGATTCAGAATAATGATCAAAACAACATAGATGCAGTACATTGAGTCCATCCACACACCCAAAGCTTCACAGTCCTATACCTCGTCCTGGGTCAACATTTCAGTCAGTAACATTAGGCAGTTGTGATTTATATGCGGTTTAATGTTGATGATCGCATTATATTATATATGCATATTGCTTGTTTCTGCTGCTTATTCGTCTGTGTTTTGATCAAGAGATTCAGTACTTTTTCAGAAGATGCGTAATAGCGCCCCCCCTATCGTGTATAATATATATATATATATATGTCTTTAATGTAACTTTTGATCAGTTTAAAGCATCCTTGTTGAATAAATACGTTAATATCTTTTTTTTTAAATCCTACTGACCACAAACTTCTGTGATTACTTTGGCTGGGCAAGAAGAAATCTGAAGTAGAAAATTCTTCAGTGTTATTCGATTACATATTAACCCTGTATCTGCTGTGGATGAGCTGTATTAGCTTGTTATCAGTGGACAAGAGATAAGAATAGATAAGAATAATAAACTTGTGTATTTTGTTGTGATTTACTACACCGTTCAATTTGTCCAATCAATTAGTAAAATGTAAAACACTTTCGCTCGATACACCTAAAGGCCATTTAGGAGCACTTTTATTGACCCAGCTGCGGTCCTGGATAGTAATACAACACCGCCTCTTTAAGTAGGCATTACAGATTTTTTTCAAAAGTCTCAGGCGCTTAAGCCTTTAGTGTCATGCAGTAATTGTGGACTGAGATCTTGGCAGGAAAGGAAGGAAGTGACCTCTATGAAATATTTACCACAGACTAACCAAACAACACTATTTCTAAAGCAACAGCTTTGAGCTTCTATACAGTTCTCTATTTGGGTGAGATCCGTTGTGAAATGTGTGCATATTTGCAGTGTGATACCGTGTGGCAATGTTTCTCTTGGTCTTTTTCAGGGGTGTAACAGAGGAGGGAAGGTGCACTCAAGATGGTCACCATTCCAGAGTACTACGAGGGGAAAAATGTTCTCATCACGGGGGCTACAGGCTTCATGGGGAAAGTACTTCTGGAGAAGCTGCTACGCTCCTGTCCCGGTGTCAAAGCTGCCTATGTGCTTGTCCGGCCCAAAGCAGGACAGGCACCCCATACCCGTATCTCTGACATGATCAACTGCAAGGTGAGTAAGTGCAGGCCTGGAAGATTGTTGGGGACCTTGGTTTGGTTTCTCAATTCGTATTTATTTATTTATTCTGTTCAGTTATACATTTGGCATAAAACAAGGTGATGTAGAAAATAAGTCTGTATATTTTTCAGCTTTTAAACTGATTATTTTAATCAAGTGAACAATAGGGCTGTGCGATATTGAAGAAAAATGCGATATGCGATAACTCCTTAAATATTGCGATATATACATTTGCGATATTTCGATAAATTCGATATATTGTGAAGCCCTAGTGAACAATTATTTCAACTAGGCAGTCATTTTGGCCAATTGGAATCAAAATGTTTAATTCATAAAGCAAAATACGGCTCAAACTTGTTAAATCTATTACAATTCTACTGCTCTTATTTTTGGTAAAAATATTTATGCAATGATGCATGCAAGCAAATTGTTCAAGGATCATGAATTGAACATAACTCTAAGTTTAGGTTTACATCACAGACAAATAAAACTAGAGGCTTATTGACAAAATGATTATTTTCTGTGTTATATTAGTATTATTAATATCTTATTTTAGTTTTATTTATATATTATAGTGTTTATTAATATTTTGAATTCGCAGTTATTTTTTATATTTTTTATGTAATGTTTTGCTTTTTTGTCATTTTTATTAGTCATTCTTATTTGATTTAGTTATTATTCTTTTAAACTTTTTTAATTCATCTTCAGTTTTAGTCATCTTAGTGCTTCGACTTTAGCAACATTTTTAATCATCATATAATATTGTAAAACAAAAATATTTCAGCTTTATTTCAATTACTAAAAATGGTTTTAATCATTTTAGTTTTAGGTAACAATAACAGCACTGATTATTTGTTATGCTGACATTCTGGTATGTATTTTTTGTCGTGCTTTATTTTTTTACATCGGTAAATTATTGTAATGCACGGTCATTTTTTAAAAATGACATTGATATACCTCATATTTGTATAAAAAAACACAATAGCATGATATATTATCATCATGATACATCATGTATCATCATGATACATGGGAATTTTTGTAAAACAAGGAGAGATCGTGAAATTAGTCATGTCACTGACACTATTAACAGTGACTAACTTGGCAAATAAAAAAGTTAATTCATTTTTGTGTAAATTTACATTAATTTTGAATTGCCTTTTCATTGTGAATATAACACATTTTTAGTATATCGTAAAGTCCTAATTAATGGTAGTTTATATATATATATATATATTAGTTATTTGTTTCTTTTTCTAGAAAAAAAACTAGTGTTCTATTGTGGAAATTGTAAGCAAAATATTTTAATATTTAAAATGTTCCTCAAAAGTCTGATGAGGATAGTTTTCCCAGCAGCATAAGTCCAAAAATATATATTTTGTAAGGAGTTTTCAGCTTCTGATTCCTCTTAATGTAGTTGAAATCAATTCCTAAACTAAAGCATATGTGACCCTGGATCACAAAACCAGTCATAAGTCGCACGGGTATGTTTTTGGCAATAGCCAACAATACATTGTATGGGTCAACATTATCCATTTTTCTTTTATGCCAAAAATCATTAGGATATTAAGTAAAGAAGATCATGTTCCATGAAGATATTTTGTAAATTTCTTCTTACCGTAAATGTATAAAACATTTATTTTTGTGAGTGAATGCAGCACAATCGCCAACATAAATGCACAACTTTAAAGGTGATTTTCTCAGTTTAGATTTTTTTGCACCCTCAGATTCCAGATTTTCAAATAGTTGTATCTCGGCCAAATATTGTACAATCCTAACAAACAATACATCAATGGACAGCTTATTTATTCAGCTTTCATGTGATGTATAAATCTCAATTTCAAAAAATGTACCCATGAGACTGGTTTTGTGGTCCAGGGTCACATATGTCTTTGCTCACTTCTTAATGTTTAAAAGTATGGGTTAATGACTAAGCCGCAGATGCACTATGTATGTGACATCAGCATGTAGATTTGCATGGACTCTCTGGATGCTCTAGATTGCTCTAAGTTTTATCTCTCACTCTATTTGCTTTATACACAGTTATTATTTGCTCTATACACAGTTATTATTTGCTCTTTACACAGTGTTATTATAAGCACATCTGGCCATATCCAGGTAATGTTGATAACATTGTTTCACAGGGTGTGCGTGACAGAAATGTATGTGCTTGGCTAGACTGTGATATGCGATTATGGTGAAAGTGATCTTGAGCCTTTAAATGTTTCAGCTTTTTGACAGACTGCGGGAGGAGCAGCCTGATTTCGGAGAGAAGATCGTGGCAGTCAACAGCGACCTGACGAAGCCAGATCTGGATCTGAGCACGGAAGACAAGGAGACCGTATCCGGCTGCGTGAACATAGTGTTTCACTGCGCTGCCACTATCCGCTTCAACGAGCCTCTGAAGTAAGCCGTGATCTCCACCCACAGGACGCCACAAATCGACTGATTCAAGATTAGATGCTTCTGATTATTTAGGCGGGAAAATCACAGGAAGCAACCGAGGGACTGTTTATACAACACCGCTTTCAACTAAAAACGGAATACTTTTGATGCGTTTTGGCTGTTAATTTACACAAATATTGCATATTTTTTATTTTAATAATAATATATGTATTAAATGTTGTATCAGCGATTTCAGGCGCAAAAATAAATCATCACATTCATCTAATCTTTCCTAACGATCCGCTAGCTGCCCGCCCCATAAGCAAGCTGTCAAAAAAACGCGTCTCTGTAGGCAGCCTAGGCTCTGAGATCTGCACACAAAAACAATCGGTTTCACAAACACTCAAAACCAAAATAAATAGTGTTCAACCAATCACCGACAGGGACTGGGTGTTGTGAGGTTTTGCGCTCGTGCACTCAGCCCTCACAACACCCAGCCCCTGTCGGTGATTGGTTGAACACTATTTATTTTGGTTTTGAGTGGTTGGTAAAGGCAATTGTATTTGTGTGCAGATCTCCGCAATCGTATCTCGATCTCAGAGCCTAGGCTGCCTACAGAGACGTGTTTTTTTGACAGCTTGCTTATGGGTCGGGCAGCTAGCGGATCGTTAGAAAAGATTAGATGAATGTGATAATTTAATTTTTGCGCCTGAAATCGCTGATACAACTTTTAATGATGCATTACATGTATTTACATTCGCAACAACAATAACAATAAATATTATTTTTTATTATGTTTTAATTACTTGTATTATTGCTATTATTTTAATTATTGTTCATGCTAATAATAATAATAAAAGTATAAATAATGACATAATAAATGTATTATTAACAAAATCAATAATATTAGTAATACATTAAATTACACTAATTAAACACGATAATACTAATATTAATAAATAATTATTAGTAATAGTATTTATAATAAATGAGTAACTAAAATAGTATAATTTATTTTTTATTATTATTGCTAATAATAATATTTATACAATAATACAATTATTGTATTTATAGTACTATTAATAATAGTAGCAATTATAATAATTATTCATTGTTTTTTTTAATAATATATCATTTGATTTTTTTGCATTAGTATATATCGTTACTGTGGCATTTCATCAGATCCAACCTGTACTGGCCAATTAAAATAAAGTCAAACTGGAAAGCTATACATCGGAAATGCATGCTAAAGCCATGTTTATACATTTGTGACACAAACGCTTGTTTCTGCCTTATTTAATATTTTCAACGAATTTTTCACCTGCCTTCATTTTGGAGTGCTCAAGTAACGCTGCTAGCCCAGTAAGAGACATATTTTATGTAATTCACAGTATATATTTGCTTAACATTGATTTATTTGGATAACTCGATGTTAACCGATGACCGTTTGACTGATGGTTGACCGTATCAACGTTAACCGATGAAAGTTGTCGGTCAAAAAAAAAAAAGTGATCTCTAAATTAGGCTATTATAGACAGTGGACTAAACGCTACTACAGTTAGCGATCTCATTCCAAGATCTTTTTGTGTGAAGTGAACAAATCCCCCACACTCAATTTTTCATAACTCGCCTGTTTGTACTTCATAAACCAATAAAAACATTTGTCGCGAGGTCACAGCGTTTGGGTTCGCACGCTCACAAGGTTTGCGAAAAGTGAAGGCTACAGGCTAACACACTCGAGGTTAGAGCCAGAGCAGACGACAGGATGAAGCGTGCAGAAAATAGTAGTGTGTGGGACCATTTCACCAAACAGAATGACACAGATGTAAGTTGCAACTTGTGTGATACAGTGCTTAAATATGGAAATGCATTACATCTACATTTCAGTGGTAACAGATAAGGTGATGATGATCATCATCTTTCTTTATTATTGTTAGCACTACCTCAAACTAAAGCGGCGTCTCTTCGGAGCTGTCATTTTCTTAAATGAGCCGCGGCAATGTTTCAAATGAGCTTCTAACGCGATAACCTTGTACCCAAACCATTTCGAAACTAAGGAGCCATTTGTCCTCCGATTACATACAAGCTCCACGGCGCCGCGTTTGCGGGACTCATGTTTCGCGCTGTAGGGGATTTTTAAAAAGTGACGTGAGTGGAAGGGCGGCGCCGGGGCAGTGTGTGTGTGTGTGAGTGGGAGGTAGAGCGGCAGAGAGATGCAACAGAGTTGCGAAATTGCAGGCGCGGCTCAAAATGGCTGTTATTTCAAATAGCGTAGCATATTTTAAACTAGTTGGTTAACCGGTTTCAACCGGCTAATGAGGCTCGGTGGTCGGTCAAGAAATTTAGTAGTTTTCGCCATCCCTAATCATGAGTTTTACAGAAATCGCTGCAGGTTTATGTTCACATCTGTATAGCCAAAACCTCATGTTTCTGCAGTGTCACAGGAGTTCAGTGTTTGTTGTTTTTCTGTCCCCTTGCTGCAGAGATGCCATGCAGTTAAATGTGCTGGCCACGCAGAAGATGGTTAGTTTGGCTCACAGTATGAAGCATTTGGATGTGTTTATCCACGTGTCCACAGCCTACGCCCACTGCGACCGAGAGCTCATCGAAGAGGTGGTCTATCCACCACCTGTCGATTACAAGAAGCTTATAGACACACTGGAGTAAGTCTTTACAAAACACTCTTCTTGTCTGTGGATCCTGCAATCTTATAACCAAAAAATGATGTTGCTAATAAAAAGCTTTAAAAAGATTGCCTACACAACTACAAATAAAATGCAAGTAACACAAAATGAACATTGAAGCTATTTCAAGCATGATTAACTAGACGCAACTCTTCTTTTGCTTTCCCTCAATTTCCTGGATTTGTACGACACTGACAGGTGGATGGACGACAAACTTGTCTCTTTAATAACGCCAAAGTTGTTAGGCGAGCGGCCTAACACATACACGTTCACTAAAGCCTTGGCGGAGCATCTCGTCCAACAGGAGTCTGGAAACCTCAATATCGCCATCGTCAGGCCCTCTATAGTAGGAGCCAGCTGGAAGGAACCGTTCCCTGTAAATATGCTCATTTACATTCTCAAACATCATTAAAACATACTGCCTGGATTTTGAACACCTCTCTTTCTTTCCAGGGCTGGATTGATAATTTCAATGGGCCTAGCGGGATATTCATCGCTGTGAGTACCCACTTTGGCATTTTACTGCATTCGTATCATTGTTTATTGGTACTTAATGTTAAAAGCTGGGATTTTTTTGTTGGTTGTGCAGGCAGGAAAGGGGATTCTACGAACAATGAGGGCTTCAAATAACGCTGTCGCTGACCTCGTGCCAGTCGACGTGGTCATAAACACAACTTTGGCCGCTGCCTGGTATTCCGGTTCCCAGAGGCACGCCAGGTCGGACTACCACACAAACACTGTAGAAAAGGCCCCAAAGTTATGTTAGTTTTGCTTTATTTAGTATTAATTATTTAGTATTTAGACCATATTGTGCTTTATGTTTCATGTTTACTCCCGTGTATTCAGTGCTTGTGACGGTAAAGCGCGCGCTGGTTTGTATAGTATATCTGACGTTGCACAGTTAGTATGCAGTACGATAGAGATAGTCGGTTGGTTGTCACAGTTGTTAGTATGCTGTAAGATAGAGATCGTCGGTCGGATGATAATTGTGAGGGACACTTTTCTTCAGAGTGTGCGTAAATGAGGAAAGTAAGTATATCTGCTGCATTACTCGTGATATTGTATTTCTTTGTCTGCTGTTATTTCTGCTATTTGCTATGGATGAGAGTTAGGAGGTTAAGGGTCGCTACGCGACCGTTGTGTTGATTATATCCACGTTCGTACGTTACTTTCTAGCTTCGGTCCATCTGATTCAGTACGTCGGGTCAAAATATGTCACAGCATCGTGTTTAGACATGCTTATCCTTTACTATTTGTTGTTATGAATGTTTATTACTTTGGTTGAGCAAAAAGTGGCGTTAAATATTTTTATCTGGACCGCTATTGAGGCTTTGAAGTATTTTATAGACGACAGAAGGTTATATCTATGTTATTGGTAACTTAATGCATAGTAGGAAATCTGAGAATCCCATATAAGTGTTTGAATCCTTTCTTTCTGCTTACATTCTTAGAGTTTAAGAGATATATAGGCTAGTCATATTCTGACTATTATTTATTTTATGTTTGTAATGTATATTAGTGCTTAAGGAGGAATGAGTGTATGCATGTTTCCTTTATTCATCTGTATTTTGTTTCTCTCTTTATAGAAACCACACACACTCAAAATTACATTCACCCTCAAACTCACTCACACAAGAAAAAGCAAAGAATAAACGGAATAATAAGAACTTTCTCTCAGCTCTTCATTTCATACTCTGGAATATTTGGCCTTAAGTGGTGTTCTGGCCGACACATCTGAGTGAACCTGGTGATAAACCCAGAATTAGCACCTAGACTGAGCGTCTACCCATTATCTTCACTTCATTGATGGTCCTTCGAGCCGGATCACTGGGTTTACGTCAGAGATGGAATTACATCCAGAGTATGATGCTAGTGGTGCACGTCCCAGACGGCATGTTCGCCCACCTGTGCGCTATGCAGATTATGAGGTTGATTATAGAGGCTACATCGATGAGAGGTACAGAGAGGAACTAGAGAGTACTCACCAGGAGGGAAATGCCAGGATGACACCCCTCACCTCCCCTTATGACTCTCCCCTTCGCCTGCAGAGGCGGGATGCTATTCTTCAGGAGATGGACCTGGGCTATAGGACGGAGAACCAACAGCACAGCCAGAAGAATCAGCTAGCCCCCCAGCGGTTTCCAGAGAGAGAGTTTAGGGAACAGCTACGAGATTACTCTACTCCCCTACCTTCAGCGCTGCACCCTATACATCCACAGGAGGAGAGCCAAGTTGAGTTAGATGACATTCGTCATGAAAGACACCTCCTGCAGCAGACACAGCGGCACATGGCATCAGACTTAGTCGAGCTTAGAGCGTTGCGAGCAGACATGAGACAGCTAGTAGATGCTGTTCGCAACATGCAGAGTCCAACCTCTATTCATACCAGAGAGCCAGAGTTAACGGTGATGTCATCACGGCCACCTGTTGAAAGTGAATCTAAAGCAGAGGAAGAGGATGATTGGCCTGCACCACCACCATGGCCAGACCCAGTAATGGACAAACTTCTGCCTAGTGACCCACCTATGCTACATTCGCTTATTAGGAGAATAGATGAGGTTCCAAGCACTAAGGAAGAAGCACTGCCAGCCCCAGCTCCTGACATGTTTGTGGGCCAGCCACAAGTTAATCATTCAGCACGTGGGGCCCTTCATACTGCAAAGCCATGGGATGACACTGGCCGTCATCCACCGCCCTGGTTCAAGCCCATTCAGTTTCTGCCGCAGCCACACGGATTACCTCCAGCTGAGCCCAAGTACCCTACAGCTTATGTTGGTCAACGGAGTGAGTTTGGCTGCAACCCAACGCCCCAACAGCGACATCCAGGCATGGCATGGACCAAACCTCTGCCCTTTAGCTCACCTCAGGGTCATAACTACAATGTCCCAGAGCCAAGTTACCGTGGGCCACGCCCAACAATCCGCAACTTCTCAAGTCGGGACCCAAGTGAGTTTGCACGGCTCAAGATCTCATTGGAGAACCTCTTACCACATGATGCATCTGAGCTGTTTAAATACCAAGTGTTGGTCGATCACCTGCAACTAGAAGAAGCCAGGTTAATAGCAGATGCTTACCTTAACTCCACAACACCCTTCTCAGACACAATGGTTGCCCTAAATGACAAGTTTGGCCAACCACATCAGATAGCACTGAGGCGTATTGCTGCTGTGATGGACTCACCAGACATAAGGCGGGGAGACTTTGCTGCATTTGAGAAGTTTGCACTCCAGATACAGTCACTTGTGGGAATGCTGAAGACACTAGGCCATGAGGGTGAAGTGGAACTACAGTGTGGCTCACATGTTGCTCGTCTGCTGAGCAAGCTGCCACCTGAGCAGAGAGCTGAGTTTCGCCGCTGCATGTACCATCAGGGCACACAAACCCACACCCTAACTAATCTTTCAGATTGGTTGAAATACGAGTCTTGGTGTCAGGACTCTGAAGGACAGTTAGCTGTGAGAGGAGCTCGGGAGAAGCCAGTGTCCAGACATGAGGGTAGGAAGGGCAAGCTACCTACCACTGTTCTCCATGGTGTGAAGGACACCGCTAAGAAACCTGAGGCTCCAGTGACAAGCAGCTCCTTCAAATGGAACAAGAGCAAGCCATACTGTCCATTCTGCAATAACGAGGAACACTACCTTAGCCAGTGTACAGAGGTATCCAGGCTAACAAAGGATCAGCTAACTGAATGGATAAAGAGTAACAAGAGATGTTGGCGATGTGCACGGCCACACCAGGCGGCCCAGTGCAACTTAAAAAAGACATGCAGCCTCTGCCAAGGGAAACACCTCCAGGTGCTGCATGAGGTGAATATGAGGTCACCCAAGGTGGCAGCATCAACACCGGCAGCAGAAAGCCAAGGCACAAGGGGCACAACAGAGGTTCTGTATCTAGACAGACCCACTGAAGGCAGTCGGGTCCTTCTGAAAGTTGTCAAAGTCCGCATTCACCATGGTGACCAATCAATCAACACCTATGCAATACTTGATGACGGTTCAGAGAGAACTATGCTGTTGCCAGATGCTGCAGAGAAGTTAGGTGTGCAGGGGATTCAAGAGGACCTACCACTACGCACAATTAGAGAAGAAGTGCAGATCCTCTGTGGTGCATCAGTGTCGTTCTCCATTTCTTCGCCATCAAAGCCAAAGACCAAGTTCAAGATTATAGGTGCATTCACCAGTAGTCGTATTGGACTAGCTGCCCATACTTACCCCATGGAGCAACTCCGGAGCACCTACAAGCACCTCACTGGCCTTCCCATACGGACTCTTATAAATGTCAAGCCCCTGCTTCTTATTGGGAGTGACCATCCCCATCTCGTCACTCCCATTGAACCTGTCAGATTGGGACCTCCAGGTGGGCCTGCTGCCATCCGCACAAGGCTGGGCTGGACTCTGCAGGGCCCAGCGAGTGTAGTCCGTCACCTCGCTCAACCACAGCAGTGTCTATTTACAACAGTAACACCCCAGGCGAGCGAGCTGATGAAACATGTTGAGAGATTATGGCAGGTCGACACTGTTCCATTCAGAAGCGAGAAACTAGTTACTCGTTCAAGGCAGGACCAAGAGGCCATCAGCATCCTGGAGGCCAAAACCATCAGGGTAGAGGTTGATGGCATTCTCCGTTACGCAACCCCGCTGCTCCGCCGGAAAGACATGCCGCTCTTTCAGGCTACTAAAGAAGCCGTAATGCCCAGTTTACGAGGTGTAGAGAGGCGACTGGCCAGAGATCCTGTACGGGCAGAAGCCTACAGAGTGGAGATGGACAAACTTATAAAGGCGGGCTCTGTCATCAAGTGTGGACCGAAAGTTTCCGACGAGGAGGGTCGTGAGGAATGGTATATCCCTCACCATATGGTGAGCCATAATGGCAAGAATAGGCTGGTATTCAACTGCTCCTATCAGTATCGAGGGCAGAACCTCAACGATCATCTACTGCCTGGGCCGACCTTAGGAGCATCACTACTGGGAGTTCTGCTAAGATTCCGAGAGCATGCAGTTGCAGTTAGTGGAGACATCAGAGGCATGTTCCACCAAGTTCGCCTCCTCCCAGAAGATCGTGCTCTGCTCAGGTTTCTTTGGCGCGACATCAGTCAAGAAGGACCTCCTGCAGTGTACGAGTGGCAGGTGCTACCGTTTGGTACAACATGTAGCCCCTGCTGTGCCACATTCGCCTTACAACGCCACGTCTCCGATAACAGCCAGCCAGATGAAGAGGTGAGGATATCGGTTCAGAAATGTTTCTATGTAGATAACTGCCTCCAGAGTGTCCCCACTATTGCTGAGGCGAGGCATCTAGTCGACAAACTACGAGCCCTTCTTGCGTCTGCAGGCTTCGATCTACGTCAGTGGGCCAGCAACGAACCAGGTGTAATAAGTCATCTACCAGAAGAGAGCTGCTCTGCTAGTGTTGAGCTATGGCTGGCTCAGAACAAGACGGATACCCCGGAATCTACTCTAGGGCTAAGCTGGCTCTTCCACACTGATGTCCTTGGTTACAAGCATCGTCATGTGGAGTACGGTGTTCCCACGATGCGCAATATCTACAAGGTGCTGGCGAGTCAGTACGACCCCTTGGGGTTCATCCTACCCTACACCACCAGGGCTAAGATAATTGTTCGACACCTTTGGGACAAACACAGGGGATGGGATGATCCACTACTACCGCAGGAGCTTCTGCAGCAGTGGAAAGACTGGGAAGAAGAACTTCAAGTCTTACCTCAAGTCACCCTGCCCCGACCGTACTTGTCGAAGTCCGTGGACATCTCCGGTCTTCAGAGAGAGGTGCATGTATTTTGCGACGCCTCACAAGAGGCTTATGGTTCAGTGGCGTACCTCCGGACCACTGACAGACACGGTGAAGTGTATCTGTCATTCCTGATGGCCCGTTCCAGAGTCGCTCCCAAGCGATTTCACTCTATGCCCCGATTAGAACTCTGTGCTGCCCTTACTGGTGCACAGCTCTCACAGGTGCTGAAGAGGGAGCTTACCATCCACATTGATCGGACAACCCTTTGGTCAGATTCCACAACGGTGCTGACATGGCTGAGGTCTGAATCCTGCCGGTTCAAGGTCTTTGTGGGCACCCGCGTGGCCGAGATACAGGAGCTGACTGACGAGCATACCTGGAGATATGTTGATACCGCAAGAAACCCTGCTGATGACGTAACCCGAGGGAAGAAGCTGCGAGAGCTTGTTCAGCCAAATAGATGGAGCCTGGGACCTGCCTTCCTCCTGACCAGTCCAGACTCATGGCCAGTAGACCCCACTGTTGACCAAGCAGAAGATACCTCAGAGCTGCGCAAGTCTATCTTCTGTGGGGTCGCCGCAGTTGCATCAAGCCAGTTGACTTCAGATGTGGACCAATACGGCTCGTGGAAGGAGCTGCTGGAAGGGACAGTGCAGGAGCTGCATGGGGCGGCCAACTCTAATAATAAGCCCACAGCTGAAGACTACCGACAGGCTGAACAGTTAATACTTCAGAGGGCTCAGAGGGATAGTTTTCAGCAGGAGTACAGCCTCCTGAAAGCTGGTAAACCAGTCCCCAGGAGCAGTCGACTTCGCACTCTATCTCCAGAGCTGGATGAAAAGGGAGAGCTCATTCGTGTTGGAGGACGACTCCGTCGAGCAGAAGGCCTAGAACTGACCACTCTTCATCCAGTCATCTTAGACCCAGGTCATCGAGTGTCTACGCTCTTGATCAAAGACTTCGATAACCGCCTCCGCCACCCAGGCCCAGAGCGGGTGTTCGCAGAGCTTCGACGCTCCTTCTGGATCCTGCGAGGGCGTGAGGCTGTCCGCCGCTACCAGTATAGCTGCGCTGACTGTCAGCGATGGAGGGCAAAACCTGCAGTGCCGAAGATGGCAGACCTGCCATCAGCCCGTCTGCGCCTTTTCAAGCCCGCCTTCTATTCTACAGGGATGGACTGCTTTGGGCCATTTGAGATCAAAGTGGGCCGGCGCCAAGAGAAGAGATGGGGGATCATCTTCAAGTGTCTCACAACTAGGGCGGTGCACTTGGACCTCCTTACCTCTATTGATACAGATGCTTTTCTGATGTCCCTTCGACGGTTTATTGCCCGTAGAGGAACGCCTGCAGAGCTGTTCTCCGATCAGGGGACAAATTTCAAGGGAGGTGAGCGAGAACTCCGTGAGACCTTCGTTGGAATGTCTAATGAACTACAACATCTCCTTGCACCACAGAAGATCTCCTTCCGCTTTAACCCCCCAGCAGCTCCCCACTTCGGAGGGGTATGGGAGAGGGAGATACGCTCAGTTAAGAGCGCACTCTATGCCACAGTCGGTGCTCAGCCTGTTCCAGAAGAAGTGCTTCGCACCGTACTTACTGAGGTAGAAGGGATCCTTAACAGTAAGCCCTTGGGTTATGTGTCTTCAGATGCCAGCGACCCAGATCCAGTGACTCCCAGTGTTCTTCTTATGGGGCGGCCTGATGGTTCGCTACCTCAGGTAGTCTACCCCGAAAGTGAGCTCATCTGTCGCCGCCGCTGGAAACACTCACAAATCTTGGCTGATCACTTTTGGGCCCGTTTCATCCGACTCTATGTGCCGAGTCTGCAAGCTCGCCAGAAGTGGCAGGCTACACCAGCTGATATTGCAGGGGACTGTGTAGTGATGATCACTGATCCACATCTTCCGAGGGCCCTCTGGCCCATTGGGAAAGTAGTCAAGACTCATCCCAGCCCTGACGGGCACATCAGGTCCGCTGATGTTAAGGTGAAGGAGAGAATCTACACCCGGCCAGTTGCCAGGCTGGTTGTCCTCCCTGCACTTCCTTCTGGAGAAGATGGAGATGGTTCCACTCCTGCCACTACACCCCAGCCATAGAACTTTGTTGCCTTTAATGATGAGCGAATGTATTACATACATTCGGGGGCGGCTGTAGAAAAGGCCCCAAAGTTATGTTAGTTTTGCTTTATTTAGTATTAATTATTTAGTATTTAGACCATATTGTGCTTTATGTTTCATGTTTACTCCCGTGTATTCAGTGCTTGTGACGGTAAAGCGCGCGCTGGTTTGTATAGTATATCTGACGTTGCACAGTTAGTATGCAGTACGATAGAGATAGTCGGTTGGTTGTCACAGTTGTTAGTATGCTGTAAGATAGAGATCGTCGGTCGGATGATAATTGTGAGGGACACTTTTCTTCAGAGTGTGCGTAAATGAGGAAAGTAAGTATATCTGCTGCATTACTCGTGATATTGTATTTCTTTGTCTGCTGTTATTTCTGCTATTTGCTATGGATGAGAGTTAGGAGGTTAAGGGTCGCTACGCGACCGTTGTGTTGATTATATCCACGTTCGTACGTTACTTTCTAGCTTCGGTCCATCTGATTCAGTACGTCGGGTCAAAATATGTCACAGCATCGTGTTTAGACATGCTTATCCTTTACTATTTGTTGTTATGAATGTTTATTACTTTGGTTGAGCAAAAAGTGGCGTTAAATATTTTTATCTGGACCGCTATTGAGGCTTTGAAGTATTTTATAGACGACAGAAGGTTATATCTATGTTATTGGTAACTTAATGCATAGTAGGAAATCTGAGAATCCCATATAAGTGTTTGAATCCTTTCTTTCTGCTTACATTCTTAGAGTTTAAGAGATATATAGGCTAGTCATATTCTGACTATTATTTATTTTATGTTTGTAATGTATATTAGTGCTTAAGGAGGAATGAGTGTATGCATGTTTCCTTTATTCATCTGTATTTTGTTTCTCTCTTTATAGAAACCACACACACTCAAAATTACATTCACCCTCAAACTCACTCACACAAGAAAAAGCAAAGAATAAACGGAATAATAAGAACTTTCTCTCAGCTCTTCATTTCATACTCTGGAATATTTGGCCTTAAGTGGTGTTCTGGCCGACACATCTGAGTGAACCTGGTGATAAACCCAGAATTAGCACCTAGACTGAGCGTCTACCCATTATCTTCACTTCAAACACCAACAGGCACATTAGATCCCTCACGCACAGATCACTGGAAAATAAAGTCATGGGATAGATAGTGGCAGTTTTCTGAAAGTGTCGTTTGTCTCCATCACAGGCCGAGAAGTATGTTGGTGTACAACTGCACGACGGGCGGGATCAATCCTTTTCACTGGGGTGAAGTTGGTATGAATCACTTTTTCAAACAAATCGCTGCATGACTCAGATGCCCACATTGGCCTTCAGTGCTTCATTTTTCCCCATTTAATTTTTGCTCTCCAACTGCAAATCGAGGAACTTGTCACGTTAAATGAATGAGCTTTAAAACCGTGTCACGTTTGAACATGCGTACGTGTTTATTATGGGCGTTAGCTGACTCAGTCTTTTATGGGAACAGATTTAACTTGGGATTTATGCAGCTTCATTGTTTTCAGGTTTCCATGAAAGTGAAGTAGGGTGGGGAGAAATGAGTTATGATAACCATTAGTAGATGAATTATGATTGGTGTAGTGGTGCTGTAATCAGTTTTTTTCCTTTCATCATTATATTATATTATTGCTGAACACGTTAATTTAATCCATTTTAATTATACATTTTCACTGGCCAAATCACAATTGAACTTTTTTATTTATTTTTAGACACCAGCAGTGTTAAAATATAATTTTACCTCCTCAAGTAATAACGCATCAAGTATTTACATTAAATCAGTTAAACTAAGCATTATGGTAATATTAATTCATGAAATATATTTATTTTACATAACATTATTAACCTATTTATTTGCTGAAAATGTTTATCTAATACCTATAATTATGTAATATATAAATAATGTAATATGATATATTGTTATACTATATTTTAGGGCTGTAAACGATTAATCGCGATTAATCGAATCCAAAATAAAAGTTTGTCTTTACATGATATATGTGTGTGTATTGTGTATAATTATTTTGTATATATAAATAGACACACATGCATGTATATATTTAAGAAAAATGTGTTATTTATATATACAATAGTTCTATTTATATATATATATATATAATATTAATCATATAAAATATATATGCAGTATATAAATGCAAATATTTCTCAAATATATACATGCATGCACGCGATTAATCGTTTACAGCCCTACTATATTGTATTATATTACTAAATGCTATTTTTTTTTATCCATATTAAGCAGTTAATTATGAGGGTATAACACTCTGTTATGTAAATTTCATTATTTGAGTTAAACTTAACTGTTTTTATAACATTTATATTTTCAAAAGACCCTTTTTTACACAAGCATTTAGCTGCATATTGCAGCGAAATGTGCCGTATGTTTTTCTTTTTGTATGAATATGTATATACCATGATGATTGAGCATTACACACGCCAAAGATTAACAAAAAAAAATGAACTGTATATTTAATTCTTGGCTCTCAGGCCTTAGTGTCTGACTTGTCATGTTTAGGTTGAGAGACACAATTCCCTTTTAACTAAGCATTTGTTGGAATACGTTTCAATGCCGTTGTTACTGTTATCACAACACGCATATCATCTCTAGTGATCTCATAAAACAGGTTTGACTCATTCTATCGCGGTGATGAGTAACTGACATTCAGTGGGACTGAAAATATTTATATCTATTTACAGATATAAATAGATATTCGAGACATTAGATGAACCATGGTACAAGAGTGTACTGAACCATATTAGGGGCTTTCGCACCGGATAGTTCTAGGAACTAGCCACCAGGGTGGTTCCCCGAGAACTAATGGTTCCGTTTTGCTGTTGCATTTGTACCACCATTAAATTGAAGTGACGTGAACTTTATTTTGATGGCGCTGAGAACGCCAGAGCCTGACAAACAAACAGTGCTCACATTCTCTGTTCATTAGTTCTTCTGTCCAACAGTCCTGTCTAATACGTTAATACATAGAAAGTAGACAGTATATGAAAAGGTATGCTGTGTGGTTGATGTCCAGGGTTGCTAGCTGAGCAGAAATACATGATCATGTTTAGCTTGGTCCCCTCAAAGTTGCGTTGGATTTTCTCCTCAGCGTAGAGGTTAAGAGGCCCATCTATCACTGCTTTCCATGTTCATATAGTTAGTTTCTGGAGTAAACATATAGGCTATAATCTGTGTTTTTACATAGCTTTTTTTAAAATGGCGGGTGCTGGTGTTTCGCGTGCGTTCGGCCAATCCGCGTACACTAACGTCACTGGTAGTTTCTATTGTGCTGGTCTAGACCCTACTCTGAAGTAGCAGCTAAATTAGTTCCTCCAAAAGAGTTCCTAGAACTAAAATCGTTCCTAGTTCCCGCGGTGCGAACGCGCCGACATCCGCGTAGTTTCACCAATAGTTCTAGGAACTAGGAATAGGTTCCTCCGGTGCGAAAGCCCCTATTGTTCACATTTTCTACTGGAACCTTTTCATCCCTAATTAATTAGTTAATATTCAAATGAATGTTTAGTTATAATCAGCATTGTTTTGCAGTTGGAGCAATCCATAGGACTCAACAATACAGATTTTTTTTTGTTGCCCTGCCCAAATGTTCACTGCCTAAACAAAAAAAAAAAATGTTTTATGTATCAGACAGAATTAAGATAATACCTTACGAAACCAGTTAAAACATAATTTGATGTGTGTGTATACATATAATATTTTAGTATACTTGATTATTAATATAATTATTTATATATACACATTTTACTTTTTTTGTGATTAATTTAAAATAAATGACAGTTCTGTTAACTGGACCAAAGCACTCTCGTCATTGTTGAGCCCTGGTTACTTACTAAGATGACTTTTACCATATATGAATGGGATGATACTTTAAAAAGGATCCCTAATACTATGTTAATTAAATGAGCGTGTTGCTTTTTGACACTGAACCAAGTCATGCGCACCTGTGCCGTTTACTGTTAAACCCGTTTTTGTCTCTTAGAGTACCATGTTACGTCTACTTTCAAGAGGAACCCCCTCGAGCAGGCCTTCAGGCGGCCAAATGTAAATCTCACAACCAATCACCTTATCAATCAGTACTGGATTGCTGTAAGCCACAAGGCGCCAGCATTCCTATATGATCTCTTCCTCAGGATGTCAGGAAGAGAGCCCAGGTAAATCCGACCGCTTCGTCACGCTTCCTCCCCCACGCTTCCTCCTCCACGCTCGGTCTAGCCATCACGTGTCGTTCTCCTCGTCTTGGGCAAGGATGCATAACCCACTCGCAGACTGGGTTCTGCACGCTTCCCGTCCACGTGTGTGCTTAGCCGTGTGTGTGTGTAGCTCTGTGTTTAAAATGCTCTTGTATGTTGTATGCCTGTATTCCTTTTCGCAGAGTACTGCATAAACATGACGTTCAAGACCAACCCCTTAGAACAGGCTTTCAGACGCCCCAATGTTAACCTGCGATCCAACCCTTTTACCAATCAGTACTGGACCACAGTGAGTCACACCCTCCCTGCCCTGCTGTATGACGGGTTTCTCATGTTGACGGGTCAGAAGCCCCGGTAAGGTCTCCAGTACCCGCTTCTCCACCTCTTTGTCCTCCCTCCTTCCCTCCCTCACCTCCACCACTGGGTGTTGGGTGCGTGGTGTGGCATGGCCGGCCGGCGTGCTGGGAAGGAAGCGCCCCGCCCGGCCTTCTGCTCGACTTCATGGCATCGGACAAACGCTGCTGGCGGGATAGCATTAAACTGCATGGAGTCCTGCACGTTTTTTTGTTACTTCTTTGGAAAAGGAGATGGATCCATTCCATAATTCCATCTTTATCTTATTTATTTTTTTTGTTTTCTTTTTCTGAGCCATGCCATTAAGTCTTCAAGAGAGGTCTTTTGGTCTACTCTTGTAGCATATGGAAACATGGAAGCTGGGAATGATGTTTTGATCAACAACGCCTGTACTCACCAAGCAAGTCGGAGTGCTCCCCTCAGATCAGATACGGACAGTTTGCACAAGAGTTTTCTGTCAAAAACGCCAAACTGATCCGAGAACAGCACTCAATATAAGCAATGGGGCCAGGTACCAAACTCTCTGCTTTAGGAATTGGTTTAAGACGGGGGTTTTCAAACTGGGGTCTAGGATGCAATTAAATTTTACTTTTTAATTTTTTAAAGGTTTGTTTCTGTAGATACACAGCTGCCTGTATCTATTAAAATGCCGTTCCTTTGCAAAGGGGTCATATTTGGGGGACCTTGGCTTTAAAAGGTTTGAAAGTCCCCAGTTTAATCCACTAAAATATAATTACAAGGATCTGTCCTTCTAAATTTACATAAAAAAATAAGATGTATAAGTTGGATATTTGATCCATCTGTGCAAAAATGCTTTTAAGTTGCAGTGAGTAGGTGTGTTTGGTATCTGGAGATTTTTAAAAGTTGCTGTTCTAATTATATGCATGCAGTCATCCAACCGATCTTGATGGGAAACTGGGCGTTTCTGGACATTTACAATTCCAACAGTGCTTTGTAAAAAAAAAAAAAAGCCTGATACAATTTGATCTACATCTGGTGCAGTTTATAGATGTACACAAAGAAACACAGAAAAAATAATCTCAAGTACACAAATGCGCCCAGGTGCCCTCCAAGATCCTTCAATGTCTTTTAACCGTGTGATCTTTGCTCAACCAAAACATAATGGGAATCCACAGTTGTGTTTGCCGGAGGATTGTGGTTCGAAAGTGCTGCAATGGGATCTAACCTGAAACTAATAACCGACTGGATGAATGGGTCAAAGAAAGTCTTCATATATTCTTTTTGACTAATTGAGTTTTTTATTTATTTTTTTAGAGCCCCTTGACCTTTGCAAAAATAAAAAAATATACAGACTTTTGCGTACACTTTCACGGTTTTACAGTATCCAAATTTGCACTTTTTACGGTAACTATCTTTTCAGCCTATTTTACAGTGTGGTTTCACAGTGTGGTTTATTTCATTTGTGCATTGTCCTATATGCTTTACATACTGGTTCATAAATTGCTTCATCAGCCTATTTCAGAGAAATTTGCCACCACAGAGTTAAATTTGTTCAAGTGGACATAAGGCCTTGAAATAAAAGCCACATTTTGAGCACTTTTCAGTGTACCAATCTTTTTTTAATGGCCCCTTGAATTTGGCAAATAGGGCGATGCACACAGCAGTATTGCGCCATCAGCCCATTTCGTGGTTTGGTTTCTCGGCCGCCACACAGGATGCGTTGAAGAGGACATAAGGCCTTGATATTAGAGTTACTATCCTAATGAAAGTTAGATTTTGAGCAAATAGATCTCTATTAATTCCATGCTCTCATTTTCTTCATAGTAAGACGACAGTAACACACAAAGGAAATGGGTTGTAATAAAATTATAACGCGCGGCCACAAAACATTCCTGTGAACTGTTAGTTGTGAGCGCATAAAAAGTTTCTCATGCGCATGCAAAGTATTAGTTTTATTTTTGCAAAGGTACCTTTCAGGGCTCCATAGTTTTATTTTATTTACGTCTCTTTATTTGGGAAAGCTAACCTATGGAAGCCTCTTTTTCCTCCTAGTAAAAAATTGCAACTTTTTCTGTTCTTTATATTTAAACATGTAAATATTTCATATTTTACATTTTATCTGACAGTTACCAGGGTTTTTTTTTCTCTGGGGGCAGAAATGGGCTTCTCTTATAACCTACATTTTGTTATTTAATTAAGCATTGCATGGAAGTCAGTATTTTGCTATCGCTAAACCATCCAGATTAAGTTATATACAAGCTGTGGTTTCTTAAAACTACTTTTGTAGTTTGTCACCATCTGCTCTTATTAAGTTAAATGCCCTTTCGGGGGTTAAACTCCACATCCAGCCCACTTCAATGCTTACTGAAGCTATGCATTTCTCCTTTCCTCGCACTCGTTCCCTGTGTTGTTTCCGTGGCGACGCAGGATGATGAAGACAATCACTCGGTTGCACAAGGCCATGATGGTGCTGGAGTACTTCACTAGCCACTCGTGGGTGTGGAACACAGACAACGTCACCATGCTCATGAACCAGATGGGAGCCGAGGACAAGAAGGTCTGTGTATATGTACTATCAATACACTCTCAGCCTGCCGTTAGCGCAGTTGAAAAGTCTCATCTGTGACTGAATCATGATTTACATCGGTTGAAATGTGTCCGTACACTACAATTATTTTGTGAATGAAATATTCATTCCAATTCGTCTCTGACTTTTATCAATGCTTGAACTCTTGAGTTGAATGTTCTTTTTGTGCTCAGGTATTTAACTTTGACGTCAGGCAGTTACACTGGGCAGAATACATGGAGAATTACTGCATGGGCACTAAGAAGTATGTTCTCAACGAAGAGTTGTCAGGACTCCCAGCGGCACGCAAACACTTGAACAAGTATGTATTGACGTTCTCAAGGTTACCTTGAGGAGAACTGATTATCTAGAGCAACAGTCACACTGAAATAGTAATTGTCGTATGCAGCTGCTCAATTTTGTCACGTTGCCAAATGTCTCTGTCGCCCACTGAACTCTATTGTAAATTAATGGGGGGGAAACGGGTTTATCTAGACTGAGATGCATCTGTAAAAATCTCATTGGAATTGCATTTCAAACCACCTCCATATGTGAAAAATAAATAAATCTTATTTCATGTTTTTATCTAAAGTATTATAAATACTTATTTTTCATATTTTCATATTGTAAGTTATAATGTTTTGATGCCTAAAGTCAAGTTTAAAAAATCTTTTTAGACGAAATGGTAGGGATGCACGATATATCTGCCATCATATCGTTATTGGCCAATATATGTTAATTTTTTATGTTATCGTTATCGGCCCAATAAGCTGATTGCGACCGATATATTAAAGCTGATAAATACTGGATTATTTGCTTCAGCTGAGACGCTTCAAATGCGCACTGTTCTTCATGATGTGCAACATGTGCAGCGCAAGTCTGTCATAAAGGCTACATAAAATTATAATGAGAACATAATTATAATCGTGTGCTTGAGACATAGATTTTAATGGTGAGACTTTAGTAATCAGGCTCACAAAAATGATTTAACAAAATATGGATTTAGATTTATCGGCCAAAGTTTTCGTATCGGTGCATCCCTACAGAATAGTGTAATTTAATATCAGCCATGAAGTAAAAATAATTATCGACTTGTCAAATATAAATGCAGTGGAGATGCCACTAATATGAAATTTAAATGTGATAATATGTATAAAAGATATTATTATATGGATTATTTTCCTTTTTGTCAATAATGTTTTTTATTTGTTTTCTTTTCCCGTAGGCTGCGGAACATTCGCTATACTTTCAACACCATCTTGGTAGTTTTGATCTGGCGCATCTTCATCGCCCGTTCACAGATGGCCAGAAACATCTGGTACTTCGTCGTCAGCTTGTGCTTCAAGTTCCTCTCCTATTTCAGAGCTTCCAGCACCATGAGATACTGAATCCCCCCCCCAGCTGCCCCCCCTCTCCCCCTCCCGACAGCTATGCACACACTTCTGCTTTGCGACACTCTGAACTCTGAGGGTCAAGCGTTCAGGCATAGTATCCGCTATCCTCCCCTCCCGCGCAAGTGCGCCCTCAACATCACAGGGTGCAAGTGCACTCGACTGCTATGTAGAAAGCATGAGTTTTCAGGGCTCGAGGTCTAAGAAGCTCTCACAGCATAATGAGAGCGACGCGCTTGAGCACTTCCTGTACCCGTTCCACCTCCTGAACGCAAACAGGTTGTGGGCGACGCTTGATTATTATGGTTTACATACTTGCTCATACTTGTTGGCGCCAATGGCCCCTTTTCTAACTGTTATCAACGAAGCACAAGGAGAGAAAAAAAAGAGATGGCTTTGTCTCAGCTCAAAAATGATCTTCATCATGTGCCCAGTGTCTTTGTTCGATTCGTCTCTTTTGCCTTACTTCTTTCCAATTCCTCTCACCCTCTTCGAGATAAAGGGAATTGACGTGTCACCAAATAAGCATCTTAAGCGTCTGATTCCAGGCCTTATGCTTGTGTCTTCACACTCTCTTCTTTGGTCAATACCATGTCATTTTGAAATATATTTATTTGTGCTAGTTGAACTTAGGTTGGGGTCTCATGTTTTGTGAAAGCAATCAGTCGCTTTTAATCAATCAGGCTTGTCTGTTTTCCTAAAAAACAAATGCTAGCAAACGCAAGCCTTGGGTTTTCACACGCTTAAACCTGTTGCCTTTTATGAATAATGAGTTTCATTAATAAACATGAGCAGAAGGAATTTGCGTCGAAGGTTCGTAAAACCGTTGATGTCAAACGAACATTTTACACTTTCGTTCCGCTCGAGTTTCATGGATAAAGCGCGATTATTGTTTCTTGCCATAAACTTAGTAGTGTTCAGGTAATGGACTTTTGTACATAAAACACGTTATCTTTTGTGTAAATCTCTAAAGCAGCCCGAGAAAACCGAATATGTTGACTTTCAAAACTCTCGTATAAAACCGTACGCTTATTTCTTTACGCTCTTCAGAGCTTCGATTCCATATCAGAGGGTGACGGTTCATATTTTAACTGGATTAAGTGTTTTTCTTTCCTTTCTTCGCCCGATTTATTCTGTGACCTGTCTGAATGTTGAAGTAATGTGAAAGAGCTAACGGATGTATGTTTTCTAAACCATTTCTGTACTTCTATTTAGATAAAACACTGTAATTTAACATTGTCTGCTACCAAGTATTTTCCATGTTTGAAATAAATAGGAAGTGGTTGTTTATGGCGTGAAAAGAAGAGATGTAAATGCTGCTTTTATGGTCACTCGTGCTTCGGATCACAATTAATGTCAAGGACTCTTTGCACAGCTTAATATAATACCAGGGAACGATGGCTTATTATAGATGAACTATTCTGTCTTTTCTATTAACGGTTTAAAGAACTGATAAAAATGATCGTTGCCTTCATTTCAGCATCCATATTTTTATGTGGGAGTTTAAGTTTGAAAAACGAGTTCTGTGTATGCAGGTCTCATCAAGAGTATTTTTTTTTTTTTGAAATATGGTAAAATATATTGCAATGTATAGTAGTCAACTTATCTTTGTGATGAGTAAAATTAGGCATCATTTGGTATTTTTGTCACGGATCACAGCATTTTATAAAGGTGGTAATATTATAATTTTCTTCATTGGTCATTATAAAATGTAAGATCAAGTCGATGTCAGGCCTTGACTGGACAAGTGTAGTTTGTTTCCCTCTTTTTCCATTTTGTCTGCCTTATTTATATGTAGTGTTTTTGTTTAATATCCTGTAATGATCTAAAATGTTTATTGAGAAAATTGCAATTGCCACATTAAAAAGTCAGTGGAGGGTTAAAAATCAATGGGTGCCTTTCGTTTGTAAACCAAAAGAAATAAAGAATAAACTATCAACTTAATTTTCAGTTTACTGGTGGTTACTGTTTTAAGCAGTACATAACATAACTATGATTTAATAGAACTAAAGCACTTAACTTGCTGCCTTAAGATAAAATATTGTCACGGTATATAAAGAAACCGAATCTGTCGTGTAAATGTCTGTTGTTTTTTACAAGAAATATTTCTAATAGTTGATGGATTGTAAAACATTAAAGCCCCCCCCCTGAAAGATTCATATTTGTAGCCAGTTAATGTAAATGACTAAATTTTAAGTGTTCTTAGTCATATCCACGATTTAACACTGCCATCTGCTGTTCATATTTCAACAAGTTATGTTGCATTTTTTGCTGTTAAACATCTGCTATTCAAAAGTCAACCAAAAATGACCAGAAATCATATTTATTAGGAAGGAATATATCAAGTTAGGTCAACATTCAGAACACTGTCATTCTCTATGAAAATATTACACTTTTTGAAAACACGTTATCTTTGTAAGTCACACAAAGATGGAACCATTGTTTTTATAAATTAGTTTCTTCGATTTTATTAAGAAATGGAAAAAGGCACTTTGATGCTACAAGGATTACTGACAAAATTACAAAACTGATAAAGTTTCAGTGGGAGTGATCAGTCCACATTTCTTTCACCAGAAGAGTTCTTCTCATCTACACACACTGATCTTTTCCTGTAACAATAAAACAGATAAATGTGAGGGTTTTTTGGGGGTTATATACACACACACACACAGAGAGAGAGAGAGAGTGTATTGGTCAAAAACTGGTAAAAATTGCTGTTTTTGAAATGAGTTGTATGCTTATCAAGCAGCACAACTGTTTCCAACATTGATAATAAATCAGCATATTAGAATGATTTCTGAAGGATCATGTGACTGAAGAAATTATGCTGAAAATTCATCTTTGCATCACAGAAATAAATTATAGTTTAAAGTATATTAAAAGAGAAAACCATTATTTAAAATTGTAATATTTCACAATATTAATGTGTTTTTTTTATCAAATAAATGCAGGCTTGAGCATAATATTACAAAAAAAATTATATATACATACACACACATATATATAAATAAATAAATGTATACACATTAGATAAAAATAATATTTTTTGTTAGTTACGATTAATCACGATTATTTGATTTGACAGCACACACACATACATATATTATATATATATATGATATATATGAGATGAGTATTTACAAGTCTGTATGCATTTATATTTTATATATATATATATATTTATATAAATACACACTTGTAAATACTCATCTCATATATTTATATATATATATATATATATATATATATATATATATATATATATATACACATACATAATATATATATATATATATATATGTGTGTATATATGTGTGTGTGTGTGTGTGTGCGTGTAAAATACCAAGAGCTTTCCCTTACCCGCAAGCTGCAATCTGATTGGCTGGCTAGATTACAATTACAAAAAATGAAAATGTCTATACACATAAGGCCAGACCTGCTTAGCCGTGTGCAACACACCAGATAGACGCATGCAAGGAATGTTTGTGATGAAATTGCGGTCTCACTGGAGAGGCTGGCAGTGCAGGCCCGCAGCACAGGGGCAGTGCTCCCGCGGCCCCTCCTCGTCCCACAGCAATAACTCCATCAGCTGGTTAGGGTGACTGGAGCAGCCTTGGCCTTCCTGTGGCTTGGGGCGGCACACGGGGAAGAGCAGGGCTGGAGAGAAGAAAAAAATTGAAATATTAAAAAGAAGAGGGAGGGAGAAATAGAGACTACAGAGAGAGGTACAGCAGAAGTTAAGGAGATAAAGATTAGATGGACTCCAGAACTCAGGAAATGAGCTGATGTCAAAACCAAAGCAAATGTTGTTGGTGTGCATCTAGTGTGATGAATGCATGTTTGGCAACAGTAAGACAACTGAGGAACACTGAACCGAGTGAGCGAGGAGTTCAATTGTAAATTCATAAGGAAACAATTATTTAGTACTATGAGGAGAAACCTTCGGACTGGGAGGCCCAGTGAAACAGGATATTTTTCAGATGTTTTACAATATAACCAACTGCTTATCTAACAGTTGCTTATATAGGCACTTTTACAGTAAATCATTGCGGTTGATTTTTATTACAACTTTTTCTTTTGTTTATATGAAGGTTAAAACTTTTTCTCATGTCTTATTTTTGCTACTTATGAAATGCATTTTATTCATAGATTTAGTTTTTACCATTGTCCCAGACTTTAAATCCTACAACACGAAAATCCATAACTTTAAAACTGAGATAATCTATACAAAGATTACACCACCTTTGTGAAAGGCACAGCAGTGTTGAGGACTGCAGTCGCTCTGGTACTGGCAGATTGTTCCAGACTGTCCTTTGGTTCTGTTCTGAGCACACACACCCCACACACACAGCTGATCTCCACAACACTCCACGTCCTTTGTGCACTCCTAGAAGTAAATAATGTCAATATATTTTAACAAAAAATGTGTGCGTGTATATATATATATATATATATACATGAAAAATTGGATATTTGGACATCATTCTATTCATAAGTTTTCACCCCTCCGACTCTTAATGCATTGTGTTTCACCTTTTTTTTTATATAAAGTTGTATTTTAGTCCCTCAATTGTCCTCAGTGTGAAAAGATGGATCTCAAAATCATACAGTCACTGCTGGAAAGGGTTCGAATATGCAAAAGATGCTGGAAAACTGAAGAATTTGACCGACCTGAAGGATTTGTCTGAAGAACATTGGGCAGTTTAACTGCTCAGGACAAACAAGGGACTCAAGAACAACCATCACAAGGTAACAACACAGTATTAAGAATCAAGGGTATGTAAACTTTTGAGTCATTATGTATAAATTCAGATTTGTTTTGTCTTGTGGACTATATGCAAACATATGTAAAATATCTTATTTAGGACAGTACTAAATAGAAAATAACATGCATTTTGTATGATTTGATTTTTTTATTTTATTTTTAACAAAAGGTGAGCACAGACCATATTAGTCGTCTGGCACGGGATGCATTTGGAGGTGATGATCTCATAGAGGCAGAAGCTGTCGTCCCCACAGTCCTCGTCAATCATGCACTCCTGTGTGAACATTAATGAAACTGACATTATATTTTACAGAAACACTGTTATTGTACATACAGTTCAGCAATCTATTCATACAGTAAATTCCGCTGGACTATATTTTCATGTTTCGACATCAGATTCATAACATCATAAATTTCCCAAATCTCTGACTAGTGGTGGTCAGTACTAGTGTGCTTCTTTTGTTCACCATTCACTTTCATTGTATGGAACATCTATTATAATCTACAGAAGAAAGAAAGTCATAGAAGTTTGGAACCGCATGAGGGCGAGTACGATGACAGTATTTTTGTTTGTCTCATTTTCAGGGGAATTTTTCTTTTAAGTACTGTATCCTACAGTATTGTTCCTTAAGTTCTGTAAAAGTAAGTCTTGTTTTGTACTTTAGGGCAAGAAATTCCAACGAGGTGTTTCGCCTGCCAGACAGAAATTCAGCTGGGGACTCAAAGAAACAACCGCCTACCGTTAACTGAAAAACACATTTGTGTTGTCTGGAACATTCAGCTCATCTACGCTTCTCACGATGAGTGAAGATAATAATGTATTCACAAAAACAGTCCTTTGTGTGCTTGTACTTTCTTTGATGCTGGAAATTGCTATGATGGAAATTGTGACTTAACTTTATATCCTAAGGAAAAGGAGGGAAAAGACGTAATATTTTGAACATTTCCAGTCCGCTGAAAATATTTACAAATAAACTAGATAAAGAATAGCGAATAGTCTCCAACTGCCCTGCGGTTAAATACAGACAAACAGGAGTCATTTTTAAAAGTTAACGCCTGATGATCTCATCAGCGATGTCATAATTAATTCCACATTTACAGATCTGGAGGTCCAGAATCTCAGCACTTCACTCCTGTGAGAGCTGTAACAGCGACCTACCACTACCA
Source organism: Phoxinus phoxinus (assembly GCF_949152265.1). Taxonomy (NCBI): domain Eukaryota; kingdom Metazoa; phylum Chordata; class Actinopteri; order Cypriniformes; family Leuciscidae; genus Phoxinus; species Phoxinus phoxinus. The sequence continues at coordinate 15,467,559 of NC_136900.1, forward strand.
CTACCCTTCCCCCCAGAGTTACAATGCCTGGAGTCTAGACTAATGTGAGTGAGTCACGTTAAAAAAAAAACTCTCAGCAATTCCTCACGAACAAAAAAAAACTTTCCTAAAGAACAGGAAGTTCAGGTCCAAGTTCTTCTGGAAGACAACTGAAAATGTGTAAAAAACATAAGACATCCTCACAAAATTCATACAATTTTAAAATGAATGAGTGATATGTAAATATATATACATATACATATTATATATATATATGAAATTAATATTTGACCTTTATATATTCTAAGTGATATATAATGATTAAACATATTTACATACATTATACATATTAATTGATATCAATAAATAAATATATATATATACAGTATATAATTATTTATACAGTACATATCTTGTATGTGTAATTGTATATTTTAATAATTTTATCTTGTTTAATAATAATTAATAAGTTATTCAATAATAAATATACAGTATGTAAAATGAAAACCAACATATCTATATATATTATTACTTTTTTGGTAATTAGTCCTATAATACATGAAATAAAGTATTGATTGTTGTTCAAATTTGGATTTTATTTTGCAAAAGAATTACTAGCTGTCCATTACTACACTGACAATGCTTATCAACTGCCTGTGAGCTCAAATTTGCCACTGTGCAAACGGGAGAAAGCACTAAGAGCTGCCTCATGGCAACATGGCTGCTGGCACTAACTCTCGACCACACAATCCCAGTGCACCACTTTCCATGCATTTTTTCCAGCTGTTCTAATTTCACCATATATTGTCCTGGTGCCAGAAGACTGCCTGAACAAGAGCCTCTAATGGCACTGCCATCTGTAAAATCGTTGCAGAAATGCAGAAGGACCAGAAGTGTAATGTTTATATATTCAGGTTTTACTCTGGAATAGATATAATGGTAGCTGTCTGATATATCTTATTGCAATCAAAAGCTATTAAACACAGTTAGTCTGTTATTCGAGAGAATTGAGAGTGTAGAAATGAAGGATGCTAAACATTACATTCAGTCTTGAAAACTAAGGCATCATGGCTCGGTTTCACAGACAGGGCTTAGATTAAGCCAGGATTAGGCCTTAGTTCAATTAGGGCATTAAATATCTTATAAACGTGCCTTAGGGAAAAAAAACATTACTGGTGTGCATCTTGAGACGAAACAAAGGCACTGACATATTTGAAAAGTCAGTGCAAGTTGTTATAAGACAGCTCAAACATGCATTTTAGTTTGGGACTAGGCTTAAGCCTTGTCTGTGAAACCGGGGGAATGTGTTTATCTTGAATGATCCAGTGTGTAAAAGACTAATTTTTGTAGAGGGCATCTTTTATAAGCCTTATAAAAAGTAAAAGCTTAGATTTTAGTCACAGCAACAATACAAAATGTGCGGAAAGAGGACTGATGTGGACCATCTGTCCCTCAACTACTTTATTTACAAGGATCGTCCATGTTTAGAATAGTATCCATAATGATGTGCCACATGTTTCCCGTGCAAATGGAAGGTCTTAGTTTGATGACTGGTGAAGTGGAAAATCCATGTTGGTTTTAATAAATAAACTCTGCTTTCTAAACTCAGGTTGCCAAAGTGACGACAAACTCACTTCAGGGTTCACTGGAAGTTAATATCTGTTTATTTGGTCACTTTTTTATCAATTAAATGGTTTATTATTATAACTTAAAGTGAAATGGGATATTATAGATGAAATATAGACTCACGTGATCTACTTCATTCCACCGTTCAGTGTCCTGAATGAGAGTTCTGGAAAAATGTGTCTTTCCGGTCTTATTATCTGTTTCCTACAGGAAAACCAGGAGTAAGTTGCAGATAGAGACAAGGCAAATCAATCTACAAAGGCATGATGAGCACAATGAAGTTCTGTTCATGTCAATACAGTGCAAATATAAATATAAATCACATCAAGTACAAGCCAATAAACAAATGAAATACCTTGTCGATTCTCTCTATCAGATGTACGGTCCGATTCCCCAGCTTTATCTCTGTTGTAGTTTCATTGTGAAAACTGGCAGGAAAGTTGCGTCCATGTAACAGCGATTTTGATGACTCATTCTCCATCTGATTGTGCATATTAATCAAATAAGAAGATTAATATTGTCTAGATGAGAATAATGTTTTGAAAAATAAGTACTTTTTAATTAAACATTGAGAATTCTGAGGTAAATCTTGCATTTAGTAATCGATTCTAATGATTCAAAGAACCGGTTCAAAAATCATTCAGACACATTGCATATTACGGTTTTTGTCGATAAAGTTTTGTTAATATTGGCCTGGTTTCACAGACAGGGCTTAGCCTTAGGTCAATTAGGACATTTAAATAGCCTACCTTTTATAAAGATGCCTTTGAAAAAAATATTAGGCTAACTTACATGGTGTGCATCTTGACTCTTGAGACAATATGGCACTGACAGTGAAAGTTGTTTTCAGTTAAAACAGCTCAATATTGCATTTTAGTCCGGGACTATAGGCTTAAGCCTTGTCTGTGAAACCGGGGGAATGTTTTTATTTTTTACAATTTTATGTGTCCCAGTTCAGTTTGCAGCAAGCCTGATTTAAAACCAAAATATCCTACTTAAAAATATACACTGAAGAATACTACAACTTTTTGTAGGATTTATTAAAAGTTATTTACTAAAACCAAATCCGTTATGAGATTCGTTCGATGTTTTGTGAACATGTTTTAAAAAAGATACCTTGAAAGATCCGACTCAAATTTCGTTTACGAATCGGAAATCCTAGCCCTAAGCATGTGACATGTCGCAAAACAAAATTGAGTCTGCTGAGATTGTTGTTTCTCCAGTCATACCTGGTGGACAGCCTCCTCTAGTTTCTGCTGCGTGTCCTCCATCAGTTTTTCCACCTCCCTGAACATCTCGTTTAAAGTGGTTTGTCCGTGTGCCACATGCTCCTCCAGGGTCTCGGTGATGTCCAGATGTCCCCTTCTGTGAACTGAGCTGCCCAACACAAAGCCCACGCAAAGGGACAATATCACACACTTCAGCATCGTTTTTTAGGCGAGTCACCTCTGGCGAAAATCACAGACCCTGTCTGTGCCTGGGACGTGGTTTATTTGGAAAATTGTGAGAGGGAAAAAAAGACCGGAAAAGGTTTTTGGCTCCCACTATAGCGTCTGATGGCTCAATTATTAAAGCGACAGCGCACTGCCCCTCAAAAAGGAGGAAAATGTGATATAAAACATAATTTAAAACAGAACAATATGTCCTAGCTATCTTTATTGATGTAAGTGCGTATAGCGTTATATGTTTACTAGTCTAAATAGGCTATATAATGTTTTTGAAAAAAAGTATCTTATGCTCACCAAGCCTGCATTTATTTGATCAAAAATATAGAAAGAAAAAAATAATATTGTGAAATATTATTACAATTTGAAATAATGGTTTTCTATTTTAATGTAGGCTACTTTAAAATATAATTTATTTCTGTAATGCAAAGCTGAATTTTCAGCATCATTACTCCAGTCTTCAGGGTCACGACCCTTCAGAAATCATTCTAATATGCTGATTTATTATCAATGTTGGAAACAGTTGTGCTGCTTAATATATAAATATTTTTTATAATCTGTTATACTTTTTTCAGAAAAAAAAAGAACAGCATTTATTTTAAAATAGAAATCTTTTGTAACAATATACTGTTCAAAAGTTTTTGGTCAGTAATTTTTTTTCTTTCTTTTTTGAAATAAATTAATACTTTTATTTCAGCAAGGGTGTGTTAAATTGATAAAAAAAAGTGATATTTATATTTTGAATAAATGCTGTTATTTTTAACTTTTTAATTCATTAATGAATCCTGAAAAAAAGTATCACAGGTTAAAAAAAATAATTATAGCAACTGTTTTCAACATTGATAATAAATTAGAATTATTTCTGAAGGATCATTTGACTGGAGTAATGATGCTGAAAATACAGCTCTGCATCACAGATATAAATTATATTTCAAAGTAGATATTAAAATAGGCTAGCCTATATAACCATTAATTTAAATGGTAGCTAGACTAATAAAACTTCACAATATTATAGTTTTTTCTGTATTTTTGATTAAATAAATGCAGGCTTGATGAGTATAAGAAACTTCTTCCTAAAACATTAAAAATACTATATTTAGCCTACATTTTATTTTCAGTTCAAAACTTCACAAAACCATATATATATATTATGTTATAGGGAGACCAGTCTAAAACCTCAGCATGTTTGCATTTAATTTTTCAATTGTCTAGATTTAGTTCAGTTTTTTTATTTTATTTTTTTATATATTGGCCTATATATTTTGCAGCATGCTTTGTTTAATTTATATCGTATCTTGGAGTGAAACAGATGTTTATTATATTATGCCTGTAACAATTGGGTTCACTAGTTCTAAAATGTTTAATGTTGCATACTTGCAGCAGGTTATCTATAACATTTGGGTTCACAAGTTATAATTAATAATTTATAGAGAACATTGCAAAAAGTGGTAACCTAATTTTGTAAGAAATTGTTCTACTTGAGCTAACACTGATGTAACCTTTCTGTTGCCAGATACGTTTATTAATATTAATTGCTTTTGAGTATAGTAAAATAATAATACTGAATGTAAATTTTTACATTTTATTTATTTATTCATATGCCTTAGAAGAAGAATATTTCTGGTGTGCTGCACGTGTGCATCTTGAGACAAAATGGCACTGACATTTGTCAGTGAAAGCTGTTTTCAGTTAAGACTGCTCAAATATGCATTTTAGTCTGGGACTATAGGCTTAAGCCTTGTCTGTGAAACCGGGGGATTGTTTTTTGAAATTGTATGTGTCCCAGTTCAGTTTGTTGCAAACTGAAAGTTGGGTTGACGTCAGAACCCAACGTCAGACTGACGTCAACATCCGACGTCGTGCAGACGTTGGATTTTGGTTGGAAATGAAAGTTGTAATAATAATAATACTAATAGTAGTAATAATAACCGAAGAGACACCAAAGAGTCTTTATCCGCCACTGCTTGTTGTTTCAACATGAATTCGTTTTTTCTTTCTTTTGCTGTTGGTACAAATACCTAGTCTAATGAACGCATCCGATTGCACTTCCATTTGGCACCTCTTCTCAAAGTGCATTGAGCGTGCACATCCTTTAAGAGTCCAGTAGATGGCGACAGAGTCCAAGATCTCGTTCGCCGCTGTGATTCGCTGTGCTAATGAAACACCTGCCAGCATGTGTGCGATTAAACTGTTGGCGTTTGAGCCAGAACTCTTCTACTGTTGTTGGTAAGACAAAATGCATGTTCATCATGTTTATCAAGACTCAAATACGATGTAGTATAGTAGCATATTGTATATAACATTTAAAAGAATGAGAAAAATCGAATTTGGCGTAAAAATCGTCTTTTAATGGTCTGGGTCGGGAGTTTGGTAAAATTAGAGTGCTTGATAAAGGACATATTTTACTTCGAGCAGGTCAGGTGCCTGGATCATGAGGCGTCTGTAGGACAGCTACAGGGCAGAACAACTTCAAGTGTGTGTGTGTGTGTGTGTGTGTGTGTGTATATATATATATATATATATAAGTAAAAACTACACAATGCGGTTTTTTTTTAAATTGGGAATATTCCCATCATTAATGCACAATATGTTGTGCAATGTGTACTTGTAAAATTCCATTCGTATTTAATGAAACGCCGTTTTACAATCGATGTGCTCCCCATATAATATTTTACAAGAGCAAATTGTATTAACCTGAACGTCTAAAGTTGTTGTTTTTTGTTTGTTTTTTACTGTTGAAAGCATTGCAATTACATCTTTCGTTCAGCTCAAACCCTCAAGACAGTCTCTCCATAGAATAAAGTAAAGTTCAGAGTCAGACGGCTGATCAACAGTGGGATTCGCCATCCAAGTTGATCTGAACTTCCCATTGGGCGTCATGGGAAGCGCCGCCTCTAATTATAAAGGGCATAAAGAGCCAGTGAGTCGCGAGGGCGACCTATATCAACAACCGGGTGGATGGAATCATAAGATACAAACATTTCTCTCAGCGAGATAAACTTCAGAGGTCAGATACTGTATACGGATAATATCGACCGCTGTCAATAAGAGTCTGCGGCTGTCGCTGAAGCCCAAAGTCACATTACAGCGGAAAAAGTAAGTTTGTTGCACACTTCATTTGAGCGCGTCAAAGCACGAGCTGCTGGGAAACTAGACGTGACGCTATATTGGGCACGCGCTGCATTGACAGGATACACTGCTGCCATACATAGCCTATGGAAAAAACATTGTTATATTATAACATAAATAAATAGGTTTCGTTATGCTATGTATAATTGCTTTATGATAATTATATTAGTATAATGAATTGACAAATTTGTTAACACGGTTGTATTGGATATCCAGTCGGGTGTTTGATTACATCTTAGCCAGGTTAGTTTCAAGAGTGGTGTAAATAATTGACTACAGCTATTGGAGTGCTTGTCAGCTGTCAGGGTTTAGTTTGTAGTTTATCTCCTAGATAATGCCAATACAGCACTAAAGCATTTTTTTTATCATTATCTTTTGCCTGATACAGCCACTAGCTAAAATGACAACATTCCCTTTTGGGAATCTACCTGAAAGATGGTCTACCAGTTAGAAACTAGCTAATATTCAAAAACACGGTTAGTTAGTTATGGTCTTAGTTATGACTGTTCTCAGGTAAACTTGTGTTGATCAGTAATTTTCCAATTGTGATTATTCATGCTGATGGAAGTTTCCTAACTTCTGTGATATGTAAACATGAATAGTTTTGGTTAGACCAGAGTGTTGTTTTTCTCTCCCTGTTGTCCAGGATTACTCATTGTTGGTGTGTATTGCTCAGACTGTAGAGATCAACAGGCTCAGACTGGCATCAAATATGTCTCAATTGATGAATAACTTGATTATTGCCTCTGCAGATGTTTCTTTTGTATTTGTGTGTTTAGTTTAATATGTAATGAAACTCAAGTTGTCTAGATAAATATTTGTTCTTTTTTTAAGACTAGTATGTCAGTATCCTAAATTCCCAGCCGTGCTGCTGAACTTTAACACCATCTAGTTTATATGGGTTCTCATAACGCAATGTACAAGTGCACCATGCTTCTCTTGATCCGTTTATAGTCTCTTGCAGATCATGTGGTTGTTTATAAGAGCTTTTCAATATGTTGTACCTCTGTTGCCTATAGGGCAAAACGATACTGTTACACAATCCCTGCTTCCTGGAATATGCCATTGACTTATAAGGGCTGTCCTGAGTACAGAGAAAGACAGCAAAGATCTGCAGAGAACTTGCAATTGTGAGAAAGTCGCAATTGTGAGGTACAGTAAAGTTGCAATAAATAAAATCGGTATTGTGAGATATAAAGCCGCAATTAGGGCTGCACGATATTGGAAAAAAACTGTCATTGCAATATTTACTTGTTCTGTGATTATGTATTGCGATATGAAGAAATACCGGAATATTCACTAGATAACTTAAATAGCTATATTTGGAAAGAATAGGAAATTATTCTTGAATGAGTGGGGTGATTTTTTTTTTTGTTGGGGAGTGCAAAATAAAATAATTTTAAAAAGCTGGAAGATTATTATTATTTACTCTTATTTACTTTTGAGTAATCTTAATTTTATTTTCAAATGTTAAACCATCACACTTTAATTTGATTCAAATGGATGTATTTCTAGGGTAGCTGTATGAAGCGCATGAAGACGGAGAACTCACGGAAACCGTCTTTAACTCAAAAACCCACAGGAACACTCAGGGAAACTGAACATCACAACCATTTAACCTAGACGACACCGAACAGTTGACTGAATGAAGACAGTACTTAAAGGAACACACCGACTTTTTCACCGTATCCCCCAGAGGTAGATAAGTCCATAGCTCCATACCCTTCTCATCTCCGTGCGTGCCGTAACTCTGTCTGACGCACCAACCGCTAGCCTAGCTTAGCACAAAGACAGGAGGTAAATGGCTCTTATATGCGGTTAGAAGATGGCGGTGTCTTATGTGACCTTGTTATTTGTACACGCTGTGACTATACAAATCACAACATGTAAATGGGAAAATGTTGGCGTTATTTTGTCACTTATTGGAAGCAGTATGCTAGCTGGACCTGTTTACCTCCAGTCTTTGTGCTAAGCTAGGCTAGCGTTGGGTGCATCAGACAGAGTTACGGCACGCACGGAGATGAAAATGGTATGTATGGACTTATCTAACTCTGGGGGATACGGTGAATAAGCTAAAGTCCCAAAAAGTTGCCGTGTTCCTTTAAATAGACAGTGGAACTAATGAGTAAATCAACTGGACAACAGGTGAATGGAATAATCAAGGGAACAAACTGACACACACTAGGAAACTAGGTCATACAGGCGAACAGGGAAAACAGAACCAAAACATATAACAGTTACAGTGTATATTCAATATATCGTGCAGCCCCAGTTGCAATTGTGAGATGGTTACACAGTTATAAACAATGATGTCACAATTATGAGATATAAAGTCGTAGAGAGGATCATGAGGTGGATAGGGAAATGACTCTAACACAAATATTGTTGGAGATCATCTGAGCTGTTAAGGCAGTTATTTGGGATTTTTTTAAGAGAAGACTCAGTAGAAGTTCAGTTAAAATGGCTTGACTCCAATTATCCACAGATGTGAATGCTGAAAGTTTATCTACTGCACTGTGGACATCTCTCAAAATAACAGCCTCCCCGTTCCTCTTGAACTGCCAGATCCTCTCATGCGTTTCATGTGGGTAGTATATCGCAACATGGCAGTCTCTGTAAGATACGGCTTTTCATGTAATTGCGTAAGTTCACCTATTGGATTTTGTTAGTGCCGTTCACAATAAAACAACCCAACCGGCTGGTTGATCAGACTCCAGCTGGTTCATGCAGAACAAATAATGCTTCTCAACTCGGTTTGTACTTTTTCACTACCCAGCTGAGAGGAGAATCTGAACACCTGTTAAAGTTGCTTCATGTTGACTTTTGATATCTTGAGGATTGATACTAAATTCATTTAAATTAATTACTTATTTTAATTAACCTAAGATGCTATATGTAGTTTTTGGTCATGGCAAAGGTTAGTTAGAGGTTTCCATTAGTAAAATGGGAGTTTGTAAGACCATATCCAACCTAAATCCGTTCACCCTAATGAATACATGGTTTAATTTGGCCATCCTCTTGTAGTGTAACGGAAATACTTTTTTTTTTTTTTTGACTCATTTAGACCTGCTTGTCTGGATCAGCACCACTTTTACAGTCTTTAAATACCTCATGCATGTTTCCATTATAATTCTTCCTTCTGCTTCCCAGTGGGCTAGCTAGAGAACGTTAGAGGAAGTGGAAAGTTGTGTGTTTGTTATCGTAAGGATCATATCATGCACACAACAGGATCAGTTAAAGATGCTGCCAGTAATCTTGATGTCTGCAAGGTTCAGTCCCTGTCAGAATTTCTGGAGAATAGTTGGCAGTTCCCTAGAATGTTTAGGGGAAGATGATTCTGTTTTTTAACGTTTAGGCAAATTCTGCAAATGATTTTCTGCCCAGCCTAACTAGGATTATTTACCCCAGGACTTCATTAGCCTGATGTCAAGGCTTTGAACCTGCTGTACATTGCTGGACGGCTATAGAATCACACCATGGCAGTGCTTGAAACTTGAGGCCTGTCTATTCTGAGCAGGATCTCCAGAATGTTTCTCCAAGAGCGTATCCACTTTATATGGAAGCCTGTGTCTGCTTCAGAGTGACAAATAAAATAGGCAATTGTAGGAGAAAATGTTAAAAAGAAATATAAAGTAACAGTGAGAGATTTCAGGTTGAAATTATAAGAAATCACACGTCAAAATTACGACACAAAAGTGGCAATTGTGATTTGTGCGCAATAAAGTCGCAATTGTGAGATATAAAGTGGCAATTGTTATGAAGTCGCAACTATAATATGGCAATGGTGAGGTATAAATTTTAAATTTAGATTTTTAAAATGGCAATTTTGAGAAAGTGGAAATTGAAATAGGCTATAGATTGGCAATTGTTAGATATGAAGTGCTGTGGAAATGAAGATTTAAAGTGGCAATTTTGAGAAACTGGAAATTGTTGGCAATGAAGTCGCAATTGAAATGGGCTATAGATTGGCAATTGTTAGATATAGTCGCGATTGTAATATATAAAGTGCAATTGTGAGAAAGTGCCCATTTTTAGCAACGAAGTTGCATTTGTAATATAAAGTGGCTATATATACTATATATATATATATATATTAGGCAATTTTGAGATAATATCTAAGGTAATTGTGAGCTATATATTTGCAATTTTGAGATATAAATAATATCTATAAGGTTATTGTGGGCAATAAAGTGGCAATTGTGAGAAAGTGTCAATTGTTAGCAACGAAGGTGCAATTGTGATATATAAAGTGACAATTGTTAGATATAAAGTCAGAATTGTGAGATATAAACTGGCAATTTTGACTGTGAGCAGTGATGTATAAAGTTGTGATTATGAGTCAATTACCTAAAATATATATATATATAAAAAAATTTTTTTTATTTTTTATTTTTTTTCTCTCATTCAGAAACTGGCTTCCATAACGTTAATACAGCAGTACAGTAAGATTTGTTAATGTGCAACAAGTTGTATTTGGTATATACATCGTTTCTCAAATTTCTTAACAATCGTACAAAAGCAACATAGTATAAAATTGTATTACCCTACAAAATATTCAGACCTTGTTCAAAGGCCAATTTTCCTCTGAAGGTCTGTAAATGCCTCACAATGTGTTTTTTTTTTTTTTTTTTTTTTGCATAACCACAGTATCAGTTATATATTTATTAGGGGTGGGGAAAAAAATCGATTCTTAGATGCATCGCGATGCGGACGTGGACGATTCTGAATCGATTCACAAATGGCAAAAATCGATTTTCCCAAAAAAATTTTTAGTTTTTTTTGTTTTTGAAAATCGATAATAACGTAATATTGACGGAACGCAAAAGACGGAACTCTGAAGCGTGGAAACAATATTGTCAAAGCTTCCACCCGGCTCGGAAAGGGCCAAGGGCATTACACAATCAATCGCAACTTTTATTGCCAAGGATTTGCATCCAGTCGTTGAGAACCAGGGCTTTCGCACTATGTTGCACACTTTGGAGCCGAGATACAACGTCCCATCTCGGAGATATTTTACAGACACAGCGATCCCCACACTCTACAACAAGACCAAAACTGAAGTCATGGAATCACTGAAGAAAGCGGGTAGGATAGCTGTAACATGTGATGCGTGGACATCCGTATTTTATGTTAATAGAGATTCAGAATATGTTGAAGTTTGTTATAATTTGTTATTGTTGTGATTTTTACTGTAGTGAATTTACTGTTGTGAAATGGAAAATCAATAATCGAGAATCGAGAATCGTTAATTATCGAAAATCGACTGTAATCGAATCGGGACTTCAATAATCGTAATCGAATCGAATCGGGAAATCAGACAGATTAACCACCCCTAATATTTATTGGGAATTGTAGGCCTGGTGTTGATTTTGATGGCTTAAGGATTCCTGGTTGCACATGGGTGTTGCCCAGTTCAATGTCGCTCGACCAAATCTACTGAAGACGTTACTCTAGAGAACTCATTACGGGTTTGACCTACATCTTGCCCTTCATTATGCCTAATGTATAAGTTGTGCTGTTTTGCAGCTTAGTTTGTTTGAGCAAGAGTGATTGTTTATCATTCTCAAGAACCATGATCTCAAAATAGCTGTTTTTTTCTCCTTTGCATTTTTCTTTCTACATATGTTTGCCAATGATATTGTGCCATATTTTGAAATCCTAAAAAGTGCCAAGATTTTAGCACTGATATGATCTAGAGGGGCTCCTTTTGAATTCTTTGTCCACCACAAAGCAGTAAAAAGTGCACAAACAGGAAGGACTTGGACCTCATGCAATATGAGATATCCTGCCTCTGGAAATACTGTGCAGAAAATCACACTTTTATTTTAATGCACTTTTGACTGTGGTCTTCCAAAAGTTGGGGAAAAAAGGAATAAAACATCTGAGACATTTCTTTTAAAATGTTTTATTTCTCGGGGTTCTGGCAAAGTGTGCAATCATGTCAAAATAAAATAGTTTAATATACTAGATATTAAAATGTTATACTATTTTGTTTCATTTTAAGAAATGCCATTTTATATTTAACGGTGTTATTAAATTAAAGTTTTTAAAGATCAACTTTATAAGTGAGTTTTAGATGATGGCCAATGTAATCTAAATCTAAAAATATAGGAAATGAGCATGCTTTAAATATCCAATATTGACCAATGCCATGAAATAAATACATAATATATTATGCTTGCTTATAGGTCAACTAGCTAACAATAAAGAACGTCACTTCAGCCAGTGTAACCGAACTCTCCTAGACAGCAGCATTGCTCTCCGGTTACTTTTGTTTGCTGGTACGGTAACACTTCAGGCAACTACTGATCTATATTGACTCTTTAGGGTGTACTTTCCCTACAAACATGAACGACCGTTTGTGTGTGAATGTGTGTGTGTTCCTGGTAAACCCTACTTTATGGGGACCAAGTTTTTTTTTTTTTCTTACCTTGTCCCCATGAGGAAAACCACTTACAAATAGTTTTTTGTATGTTTATACACACACATATTTTTAATTACTATTTTAATTCTTTTACATGATCCTTCAGATTTTTTTTTCCCAGTATGAATCGTTCAAAAGTACAGCATTTATTTGAAATATAAATATTTTGTCTTTAGTGTCACTTTTAAACAATTTAATTGAATAAAAGTATTAACATCTTATTTTTTTCGTACTTACCTCAAACTTTGAATGGTAGTGTATCACAGTTTCCACAAAAATATAAAGCAGCACAATTGTTTTCAACATTGATAATAATAATAAATGTTTCTTCAGCACTAACTCATCAGAGTGATTTCTGAAGGATCATGTGACACTGAAGACTGGAGTAATGATGCTTTGCCATCACAGGAATAAATTACATTTTAAAATATATTCAAACAAAAAAGTTTATTTTAATTATTGTAAAATCAAATGTAATTACAGTTTTTACTGTATTTTTAAAATAAATAAATGCAGCCCTGGTGAGAATAATAGAGGAGGTTAATTTCCCTTTTGTGTGCTCCTATGTCACATGAATAATCTTAGTGGTGTAGGAATGTTGCCTCTGGAATTCCAGTTTTAAGTGGTGCTGCTTTCTGCCGAATCCACTGTGATGCGTACGAACACTTTGATGGTTCTCTCAAAGCTGAAGCTCCTGCAAAAATCCGTCAAGACCTTCTAAGACTGCATGTCTGAGCTGTCGGAGTCCATGTTTGGGAGGCACAGTTACATTAGCATGAACTAGTTTTTAATGTGTGTTAATGATAGACGGGATTATGTGCATGATCCTGTTGAAAAATATCTCTGAAGGCAATGGCATAGGTTGCTTGCAGACATCTGTCGAGAGGCTGGTCCTTCTGATCAGTAAAGACAATATGATTTGTAGCTTCTAAATGTGGTCCATCTTGCTGTTTGTCTCGCATATAATATGATTTTGTGCCAGGCAACTTTCCTTGCTTGAAGAAATATCCCCTGACGCCTTTTCAGCATGGTTAAATTTAGCAATGGGAACTTTCCCACACTGCATTGGCTGCACTGACCATTGGTGACACACAAAAATCTGGTCCTGAATTCTACTAGAAATTTGGGTCAAGTTATTTTTATTATAAATGTCTTTAGCATCATTACTCCAGTCTTGTCTCTTATGTGCGTGTTTTTTTGGAGGGTGAATGGTACCAGTGAAAATGTTAACAAACAGGATGTGACTGCACAAATGAATCGGGAGAGAGCAGCTAATGCGTAATGCCACTGCAGATAAATGAGCAGCTCTCGTCAGCTGCCAGATTTCAAAGCTTTTGAGCTCGAGCTTTTGGCAAGTTTTCTCACTCGTTCAGATGACCTCCAAGTCCGACGACACTCATTCAAATCATGAACATATCATTGTGCTCCTGGTTTCACTCTCAAATCAACTCTCCGTTCACCTGCTGAATTTACCTGGACACATTGAGCAATGCATGATAGTCCCACCTTCATGCCATTCAAACCTATTCACACTGTCCTGCACTGAACGAAAGGAGACATTTGGAAGATTGTGAAGGCCACTCTTTGTGCATGAAAGTCGTTTTCTGGCTTGGGCCAATCTTGGTGTCCTGATTTTGAATTTTCTTTTGTTCTGTCCCGTTTGCTCCGCGTGCAGTAATCCTATCAAGTGCTAGACTTAGAGTAAACGTGACTCCTGTGTTTTTGTCATTTTCATTTGATTTACCAGCAGTACTTCAGGACAGAATGCAATTCACTGTGTTTTACAAGGCATGATCCAGATAAGCAAAGATTGACATACATTGTTAGGATGGTTGATTATTTGTCCAGCAGTCGACTAGTCATTTAATGACATTTTTGATGCTAAATAGAATAATACCCTTACATGGGACAACCTCTTTCTAAAATATTCTAATTTTTTTATATATATTTCCTAAATAATTGCTTACTATTAACTTTTTTTTAAGTTGACAATTCAAGTTTTTTTTTATATGCATTTATATACTCTTTTATCACTTATTTTAATTTCTTCTTTATTTACTTTATGTATTTTACTTTTATTTGAGTTAGTGTTATATAACAAACCAAATGATTTGATGAATGGAAAATTTTTAAAAATCCTTTTCCACAGACCCCTGGGCACCAGTTTAAAAAACCCTGATCTTTCTGAAATTTAGTAGCACCAATTTAATTCTTATAAGGACAGTGATGTTTTATTGAGATGATTGACCTTTATATACGAACAGCTTCGACAGACCGCAATCAGAGCCCTAAAGCAATAAATGAATAGCCGATGTCAACTGCCTACCATTTTTAGTAATTTCACTGCTCTGTATACCCATATATAGGATGTTTTTCCCTACATACAGATTGTGGATTGCAGATAATGACATGTATGACACTTTCATCCCAGTCTAGAAACAGATAAAACCCTCTGTTCCTTTTCTTTCCCCAGTCTTGGAAAGGAATGCCAGCGCCAATCAACCACTGACTGAATCCCCTGTCAACAGAGGGAAAGAGATGGGAGAGACGGAGGACGAGCGTGCGTCTCAGGCCGGCCAGCTGTTTGAGAACTTTGTGCAGGCCACTACCTGTAAAGGAACTCTTCAGGCCTTCAGCATCCTCTGCAGGCAGCTCGAGCTCAACCCCTCCGACCACAGAGGCTTTTACAGCAGCCTGAAAGCGGCCGTCACTTACTGGAAGGCCCAAGGCCTGTGGGCGAAACTGGACAAGAGAGCCAGCCATAAGGAGTATAATAAGGGCAAAGCCTGCACGGAAACCAGAGTAAGTCTCTAGAGCTCTATTACGTGTCCTTAAAATCTCACACTTCTTAGAGGAAGCAGACATTACTTCAAAGAAATAAGGGCCTTTTGAAAGGCTTGTTCAGCAAGGTAAGTTGGTGATTTGTTGTTGTTGTAGAAGACGACAAACTTGTCAGGTGTACGTTTATGGAATTCTGACTAAAATCGTCAATACCTGTTGTGCAACAAAAGAGAATTGAAATAGCACAACAGCAACTCGTTTTCATATCCACATTTGTTAGTCAAATCACTTTTGCCTGATATAGTGGCAGAGATCGCTGTAGCGGTGGTCGTCTTTGTGGAAAGTTTGTGCTCGTTCTATTTTTAAAACAAAACAGGAAATGAGGATCAGTATCATTTAGTTTTAGCCATTTTTCTGCTACAGTTGACCATTGGACTGAGGGATCAAGGGTTAGGAGGACATGAGTCAGGATTTGTCTATCTAGAGCTCTTTTAGAAGAGCAGCACATGCATTGAAATATCTATGTTTATGAGATCTGAATTGCAATATTAGCATTAGCATGGTTTCACTGAGTTTTTGCCTCTGAAATCCCACACAAGTGATTTCTCATCAGAGTGATTCAATAATGTTGCTTTAACTTATGAGAATGGCATGATCTCTATGCTGGAGTGCCATACCAAGCTAATCTAGGCTTACCCTATGTGGAGGCTGCATGCTAGCTAGTGTTTGGGCTATTATTATTGTTAACTTGGGAAAATAAGTCGTCTTGTTTTACTATAAGCTCAGGAAGACTGTTAAAGTCTACTAAGCATTAACTAGACCACTGCTTTATCGTGTAGACTTTTGTGAGCAGTCAATGAAAGAGTCAATCTCAGGTCACTTGACTTAGCATACATGTTGAGATTGTTGTTAGCGAGTTTTGCATGGTGGTTTTGCACTGTGCCTCTGGACTTATTGACCTTATTTGAGCTTGATAAGGCGTTGAAAGAATTGGAAACCCTAAAGAATATTAGTTTTGCAGTTTATTGTCAGGTTAAGGAGATTTCAATGCTAATCTCTGAATTTCTGGGTCTTTGGCTATTAATTTCTAGTGTTTTTATCTTGGTCTTTGCTATTGTGGTGCATAAGTTGTAGTTTGTTTGCATAGTTTTGCATTTCGCATTGTGTGCTGATCTCTAAAGTGTATTGCTCACAGATTTGTTGACTTGTTCCACAAAAACAGTTTTAAATAAATATTTCACCAAAGAATGGAAACTCAAAATACATTAAATTAATTTGGGCTCTCAAGTTCCAAAGTGACAAAAAGCATTAAAAGGTTATTAAAAATGGGCCTTCAAATTGTGTACATCTTCTGAAGCCATATTATAACTTTGTGTGACAAACAGACCAAAAGTATAATTCACTTTTGCATATTAAAACTCAATGCGTTGCAATCGTTCACGATACGTGGTTGTCGATGATTGGTCATGTCTTGATGTCACAAATTCACAATGTCATGACATTATTGACGCACAACTTAATATAATACATATTTCAATAGATGTGGAGGGCAAGATTTGCAGTAAATAATGCCTTAAATTTATTGATAATTTGAACTGTTACTGT
Source organism: Phoxinus phoxinus (assembly GCF_949152265.1). Classification (NCBI taxonomy): domain Eukaryota; kingdom Metazoa; phylum Chordata; class Actinopteri; order Cypriniformes; family Leuciscidae; genus Phoxinus; species Phoxinus phoxinus. The sequence continues at coordinate 15,484,548 of NC_136900.1, forward strand.
GCTTTGTTTGACTCTTAGAGCTCTATTTTCAATCCTCGAGCTTGGCTTTTGAGTGCGGGTCAGCTGCTGTTAGCACTGCTCTGGCACAGAAACGCCTTCCTGAATGTCTTCAAAAGTAGAAATGTAAAGTGACAGAATCCCACAGTGATGCTGAGAGGAAGACTTCCTCCAGTGATCATGTCCAGAACAGGAAATATGGGCACTTGTCGCTGACTCATCTCACAGGAAGTTGGGACCAAGATAAAGAGTGATGGCAGAAATGAAAATTTTCTCATGAAATATTAAATGCATATGTAGGTTAGGGTCAGTTTTATGAAGGCACCTTGTTCGGACATCCTCTGAGGTGAAAAAAAATCCTATATGTGGATATCAATGGTTAAAATATTACATTGCTCAAGGCCAAGACTTTTGAAATTGTCAAACGCCTACAAGTTAGAGCAGCAATTAATTGTGTGTTCAAATACAGTCTTCTTGCTTCACCCTTACACGCCCTTGGCATCTAATTGCAGATAATAAAACTGATAAAATGTTTTCACCATTTTATGACCACTTTTGAACAAGCCTTTTATGGATATGTCTGTTTATACACCATATTAAGTCAAGTAAATGGTAACACTTTTTAAAGTACAGTCATAAACCCTGTTTTGTTGTGAAGGACAAGTAAAGACATCACCCACAGTCCTGGCTTGTGTTAGAATTGGCTTGGATTGGGGTTTGAAGTAAGAAGTAGGGAGATGAAATCATACCATGTGGTTGTGCCAGAAGAGTGGGTATGCACATTGGTTTTGATTGGTCTGGAAGTTGAGGTATGTGGACTGAGGCAGTGAGGTCATTAAGTTTTTGCTTACACTTATAGAAGTTCTCTAAAAAGCCAAGCAGTTATATGCAGCAATAAAAAACAAACTTGTTTGTTTCCACAGTGTCTCATCATTGGTGGTGGCCCATGCGGCTTTCGGGCCGCCATAGAGCTGGCTTTGCTTGGCGCCAAGGTGGTGGTGATTGAAAAGAGGGACACCTTCTCTAGGAACAATGTCCTGCACCTTTGGCCTTACACCATCCATGATCTCAGGAACCTTGGAGCCAAGAAATTCTATGGAAAGTTCTGCGCTGGATCGATAGACCACATCAGTAGGTTACATCTGCTCCAGTTACAGTACCATGCTTTTGATGATACTTTTCACTGATAACCCCATCCAGTCACCAAGAGACACCACAACAGGAACATAAGATATGGTTTCACTGTTGGAACCTATTAGATGTTGCAATCAGATTCAGAGATTTGTGTATGAGCTTGTTGGATGAGATTTTCAGACACTCTGATGGTCTATCTCTTTCAAGCTCTGCCAACTGAACCTATTGTAAGTCTGATATGTTCCTATTTATGGTCCCTGAGATAACACCAGTCCAACCCAACCAAAAGAGATGTAAAACATTCATAGTAGCCGGGATTATGCAAATGTGTTTTTTCCATGCTTATCTCTTCAAAGATATTGGTTGCCTTTTTATAACTTGCGTTTATGCAGCACAAGCGTATATACATACATCCCTAAATGTTTTATTTGAACAGGTAACTTGAGGTTGTGAATTCTTTAAAATAACCAAGCCATGAAGACAACACAATAGAAAGATGCTGTCTTTTTATTTTATATATTGTTTTTGTTTTGTGCTTTTTGTTTTGCTGTGTTGTGCTTTGATTTGTTTTTAATATGTATTTTTTAATATTATTTTTTGTTTTATTTTAAATTTGACATAACGGAGTCTTTATCTCATCACATTTCATTCAAACTCACAACAGTATTGTAATGGTCTCGTCCAACATACGCACAGTAATAGGACATGACAAATTAAACCGTATAAATGGGGTTCCTAAAGGATTTGATGGTGACTTGCTTATATTTTTCAGGTATTCGTCAGCTGCAGCTCATGCTTTTAAAGATCGCTCTCATTGTTGGGGTGGAGGTACACGTCAACGTGGAGTTTGTCAAGCTTCTCGAGCCGCCTGATGCCCAAGGCACTGACGGTAATCATCATGTCATCTTAGTGCTAACCATCTAGCTTTGAGGACTACGTTGGCACTACATTCACCATGGTGTTACCTTAGCTCAAATTTACTGTCCATGATGCAACCTGACAGACCTGAGACATGTGGAACTCCAAGGCATCATAACATAATCCCACACAGCCATAAAAATAACTATAAATGCCTCCAAGAAAGCCATCACCTGTTTTCTTTACACCTCTTGTGGTCTGGAAAGGGTTGGGTAATCATTACCTTTCGTCTTATGTCATTCTTTGGCGGATTTACACACCCTTTTGCCAGTGGCCCTACACACACATCCACATGCTCATCCCGGCAAGTGTGTTTAAGTATGAGATCACAGACAAAGAGCAGCTGTTAACCGGTTTTCAAAATTATATTTACTCGGTTTACACTGTGGGCTGTGTTTCTTGCAACCTATTAGTTAAGTTACTCTCTTTAAAAGTGTAATTTTAACACGCTCAATGGGTCTAACACTGCTTGAATGTAAATTACCAAAGGGATTGTTGTATCTTCCTACTTCAAGATCCTAATGGATTTACGGAAGCGAAAGCAGGGCTAAACCAGATCATGAAAATTGACACCTTTCCCACTATGTACCCTTGACGCACACACATCGCTGATCCCGAGAAGGTTTGTGCCGTTCCTCCGCGTCACTGGCACTCAACAGTCTGCATTTTGCAAATGATAAACCCTCAGGTCTGTACTATATATAAAGTCAGGGGTCAGTGGGGTCTATAGCACCTCTCCAGCAATGCATGGCTGGTTAAAAGAGCATCGCTGGCCTTATGTCAAATTATAAAGGCCTCACACATGGATAGAACACGAAGGTTGTATTTTCCGATACAAGTAAGCTTTTCTCCCTGGCGGCTTGACAGTTGCACACTGAGCTGGCTGTACTTTTAGAGTTGTGGTAAACAAAAGAGAGGCCAAGTTGGTTTGTTTTCCTCTGAGCTGAGCCTCTTTTGAGTTTGACCTGGCGTCTTCATTCCAGGGCCGGGATGGAGGACGGAGATCCGCCCGGCTGATCACCTGATCTCAGACTATGACTTCGATGTGATCATTGGAGCTGATGGAAGGAGAAGCACTCTTGATGGTGAGCGAATATTCAGTTATTGAAAGTGGCTTGTGTTTGAAATCGAGATGTTTAATAATAAATCAGCTGAGGTTAATTATATCCTCATGTGTCTTTTATCTTTAAATATTTTCTCTTGGAAATGGAGGAATGAAATGATAATATCCTCTAAACAAACATCCCTCTTGTATGAAATAGCACTTCCTCTTTGGAATCAATATTAATCTTGGCTGAAATATTTCTGGATCTCAACTGGTTGAACATGATTTTACTCGAGGGTTTTATTTCCAGGGAATGCACAAACTCTCTATATACATTTTTATTTACGTAAAATGTATTAATTTATTACGTAAAATTATTATGGTTTACGTATTTTATATTTTACAAATATTATTAGTAATGCAAGTAGTATAGCAATATATTATATATTAACTTGAAATATTATTGTTTATACTACAGTACTACATTTTATTTATTTACTATTATAAATGTAAGTAGTAATGTATCTATTATATTAATATTCAATTATATATATATTATTATAATTATTCGTTTGGAGCATTTATTATAAATGAGTATTATACTGCAATATAAAATATTAATTGTGTACATATAATATTATTACTTTGGCTCTATTTTGTCTACTAATCTAGCTTTTAATTGAAAATTGGATTTGTTTACTGCAAATATTGTTGGTCTTCATGATAAATTGCTTGATATGTTCCTCATTTGTCAGTCACTTTGGAACAATGCATTAATGTAGATTATCAAATGAGCAGCAATAAGCCTACTTCCACATACAAACATTTGTTGTCTCCACTAAGCACATTATGGCATCATGATGTGTTCTCCACACATCATGAGGTGGACCAAACCAAAATAATGAACTCTTCAGAACATCAACACCATACAAGAAAAATGACCCCGCAAACGTCTTTGTCTGTGAATGACACACATTTAGCACTTTCAGACTGGAATCTTACATCTTATGAGAGTTGGCGCTCTCAAGCATGATAAACCTGCTTAAAAAGGCTTTTACATGCTCACTCAGTCAAGAAAATTGCCCCAGTGATTCCAATTTAACCAAAACTGTGTGTCCTACATCCAGTCTTCCATTCCTTCGGAACACGGGTCAGCTCTTTGTGTTTGACAGGAAGTTTGTTAACCCACCACAGGAGGGGTGGGCCAGGACTACTTTCATTGCTTCCTGCTGACACAGTTAGACTCTGCTGGAGTTCACAGACATGAACTGATCCTGGATCAGACTTAAATCTGCTCTCAAGTTACAATAAGAAACCTTTGAACCCCGCTGTGCTAAATTACACTGAGGCGTGTGAGAAGCACTCGGACTGACATGTGAATTATGGTTTTATCATCATTTTTTAAATGTGGGATAGTGGTGGTAAACAAGTGTTGAGTGCTACCATGAATGCAAAGACTGTATTTTGCAATCTGTTGTGCAAATGCTTTTGTTTTGCACTGGTCAATGAGGTCAATGTGCATTTATTTTCGCAAATATATTCTGCCTTAGCAATTACATTATCTATTGATTTAAAAAAAAAACAAAAAACACATCGACCATTTTAAAGGCAACTTGCATCTTATCTTGTACTTAAATATATATGTTTTCCATTAGGAATCTTGGGCAAACAAACAAATAACAATACTGATGTATGTTTGTTTGCAATCAACTCTAAATAAAAATCATGAATGCAAAGCTGGAATCCTCTCTCTGCTGCAGGCTTCAGGAGAAAGGAGTTCAGAGGTAAACTAGCCATCGCCATCACGGCAAACTTCGTCAATCGTAACACCACCGCTGAGGCCAAAGTGGAGGAGATCAGCGGAGTGGCCTTCATCTTCAATCAGAAGTTCTTCCTGGAGCTCAGGGAGGAGACAGGTCAGGTGACCTACTGCGCATGACAATGATTTACTGTTTTTAATACAAATTACATCATAAGTCAAATACTGACACATACTTGGAATCATTCTGTAATGGTTCCCCCTCCTTAAAGTGGAGATGAGCAACTGGATTGTATTCTTCTTCTGAGGCAGATATAATTTGTCAAAGTTATTAATAGAGCTTAATTCAACTTGCACAGCGATTCATAAAACACCAGCAACAAAAGTAGTCAATCATTGTTAAACACGTTGCACAGTCATGCTAATTGACCTCATTTATCTTTTGTACAGGGATTGATTTGGAAAACATCGTCTATTACAGGGACAACACGCACTACTTTGTCATGACTGCAAAGAAACAAAGCTTGCTGGATAAGGGTGTGATCATCAACGTGAGTTGTGGGTTCTGGTTTAACAGTTTAGTGTCCTCATAGTGTCAATGTTGTGTGAGCATGAAATTCCATAATATATTGGAGTTTAAAATTAATAAATATGTAACAATTTAAATGGAGTCTAAAAAAATTGTGTGCATTTTTATTTAAATGAACAATTATAGTAATGAGGATTTAGTACTAAAATATAAGTATTTAATAAATAAATAAATACATTTTTATTTGTAAAGCATTTAAACATCATGGTAGTATTTGTTGTACTGCCTTTTAGCATATATATATATATATATATATATATATATATATATATATATATATATATACATTTTTTTTAAGGTAAGGACTTAAAGAGTTAGTCTTTAATGATTGTAATGAGCTTAATTTGCAAATGATAATCTATATCCTCACTATTGTGTAAAAACATATGTTTGTGTAAGTAATATGCTATACATATGCTAAATATGAATATTCCTATGATAACCATTACAAAGTGGATATTTTGTTCTTTGAGTGCATTAGAAAGAACCATTTCATGTTTATTATGAAAAGAAACACTATCAGGAAGCCTTGTGTTGGTGTCTGTGTTCGCTGTAGTTTCTCAGAGTATCATACAGGATATTACAGCACAGCTGCTGAGTGATTGAAGCTCTTTGTGTCTGGAGTTTTAAACCCTCAGGCTCTTAGACAGCGTCCCCGACCGGTACTCTGTGGACTCTATAGAGACCCTGATGATGAAACATGGCTCATAAGTCCAGCATAATGATGCTGCTGCTGTACAATCCTCTTAACCTTAAGCTGCTTGTTGCAGTCATATTTGCCCTATTGTTTTGACATGCCTTGATAGGATTGTTTGTGATTACTTCACACCCATGCACGTGCACCTAAAACTGATCTCAGTTATCACAGTGCGCTAAAAAGTATTTAGACACTTAAGTTGCATTGAATAAAATAACAAAATAACAACTTGAATTAAATAAATTTATTTTGTTACTTTTTTTATTTTATTTATATATAAAAATGTAGAACAAAATATCAAACCAAGTGACGTTTTATTTGAAAGCATGATGGTGCAAGTACACTTTAAGAATATTTTCGTAGTTAATATTTCAAATGTAATGTTTTTTTGTCATAATTTTCCATTTAAAAGCACGTTTTCTCTGTTTTTTCATTCTCAGGACTATATTGAGACCGAACGGCTGTTGGCAAATGACAACGTGAACCAAGAGGCTTTGCTCTCGTACGCCCGCGAGGCTGCGGATTTTGGCACAAACTACCAGCTGCCCTCTTTGGATTACGCCGTCAACCACTATGGCCAGCCAGATGTGGCCATGTTTGACTTCACCTGCATGTACGCCTCGGAGAACGCCGCACTGGTGAGGGAAAAGAACGGACATCAGCTGCTGGTGGCGCTGGTTGGTGATAGTCTTCTGGAGGTAGGTGTCATTATAATTTTGTGAATTTATTTTACTTCTATACTTGTTTTGTGCTCTCCGGTCATTTTTGACAATTTTACGTTTTGTTTTTTTAGAATTCGTTTTCTTAATCCGAATGGTGCAAAACTTGGTAAAGGTTTTGGCACTTGCTATGTGAATACACACAACTACAAAAAAAGATTGGAGATGATTTGAAAAGGTTAAATAATCCTGAAAATAATAGTCACACGTGTACTCCTCGTTGTCCAACGTGGCCGCTTTAGAAACCAAATGAAAATGTATTTAATCTAGTGGAAATGTTTGGCACTGCGCCCAAACAAAATCTTACCGAAAGCTTGTTTTTTAAGATATCAACCTAAAATTTGAAACGCAACTTTTTTAGATGTATGGCTTTGCTTTTGGAGTTTAAACATGTTCTGGAAAATATGCATTTCACATCAAATTGAAGTGTAGGGTTTTTGTGCATTTTTAATAATAAACTTACAATTATATAACTTCAAGTTAACTTTTTTTTAAACTTAACTCTTTCACTTCAGCAATAATCTGCAAAGTGTCTTTAAAAAGAGACTAAACTAAACTAAAAAGTCTGTGCTTCATAGCATTCAAGATTTTTAACAGTTTAAGCAATTTTCAGGTATGTTCTTAAAAAGTGGTTAATTAATGTAATGTTAAAAAACATGTAATTAATGGATTATAACTACAGCATAAATATGATTTAGTATGATAAAATCACCTAAAAATACAAAATATTAAATAAAATGTAATTTCAGACCCCACTGCATGTCTATAATGAAACAGACAAAAGATAGTTTACTTTAGGTTGAAATATTTCGGCAACATGCCGCTTGACTCTGTACAGTGTTTTGTTTAGTGTGGCCTGTAAACATGCCATGTTTTCTCTACATCTCATCGGTCTCCAGCCTTTCTGGCCAATGGGGACAGGATGTGCTCGAGGGTTTCTGGCTGCCTTTGACACCGTGTGGATGGTGAAGAATTGGGCTCAGGGCAAAGGACCCCTTGATCTTTTGTCAGAGAGGTGCGAACATGCTCCATCACCGCTGCAACTCTCCAATGAAAAATATATATATATTATATTAAATTATATAAAACCCCCAATGCCCTTTTTTTTAAAATAGGGAGAGCATCTATAGGCTGCTGCCTCAGACGACTGCAGAAAATATCTCCAAAAACTTTGAGCAGTACACCATAGACCCAGCCACACGTTACCCCAACCTCAACTCATCCTGTGTACGATCACATCAGGTGAGGCCGCTGCCCATTATCACCATAAGCATCTGTCTTCCACCTGTAAATCTTAATCTTTCTGTTTCAGGTGCGACATCTGTACATTAACGGCGAGCAGGACTTGAGTTCTCTGGAGCGCAGTGGACCCTCACGCAAATCCACAAACCTCTCCAGGCGAGGTAGATCCAATGTTGTCTGTCTTACAAAGATGGCAGCAAATTTGACTGCTTGATTCTGTTCTGATGTTGAAACAGTCCTTTCAGGGACTATGATCACAAAAACCAATGCAAAATTCAACCGATCCCTGAATTTGCTTTGCAACAACTTGCAATTTTGTCTTATTTCTGCATTTCCACATAAAATTGGAAAAGAAAGAATTATCAGGTAATGATCCCCCCTGACCAATTTCCATTGAACATGCTATCTCCATGCTATAATCACAATATATATATTATTTTCACTCAGCCCAACTGTCAAAATCTCATTCAGATTCCTCATACTCTAATTATGTAGCGGCACCATGAGATCCATGTTTGTCTGATATTGGCTTCACCTGGATGTGGCCTCACAGGAACAAAGATTTCCACACCCTCTACTCAATCAAAAGGGTCATGTTTCATAAAAGATTCAACAAAAGCATGTGCTGGCTTTTAGTGAACCTTATCACTTTGCACTCTAGTGAGATTTTATGGGTTTTACTCTGTCTGTGTTTTTTGTTGTTATTATTTTAATTGCACATGAAGCAGTGCAGTGGTCTTGTATCATCATAAGGGTTGTGTAAAGAAAGAAATGTATAATGCGTGTGTGTGTGTTTTTATTTATATATTTATATATATATATATATATATATATATATATATATATATATATATATATATATATATATATATATACATGCATACACACACATACTATATATATGAATATATAAATGTAACAAATTATTATTTATTTATATATATATATAGTGTGTGTGTGTATGTATATATATATAATATACACACAGTATATAGTGTGTGTGTGTGTGTATATATATATATATATATATATACACAGTATATAGTGTATGCGTGTGTGTGTGTATGTATATATATATATATATATATATATATATATATATACACATGCATACAGGTGAAACTCGAAAAAATTTAATATCGTGCAAAAGTTCATTTATTTCAGTAATTCAACTTAAAAGGTGAAACTAATATATTCTATAGACTCATTAAATGCAAAGTGAGATATTTCAAGCCTTTATTTGTAATAGTTTTGACGATTATGGCTTACAGCTTATGAAAACAATATTCTAATTTTGAATATATAATTAATTGAAATTGAAATAAAATCTTTTGTAACATATAAAATGTCTTAACATCACTTTTCATCAATTTAACGAGTCCTTGGTGAATAAAATTATGAATCAAAATAAATTAATATCACTGACCCCAAACTGGCAAGTATTATGGAAAGCAGGGTCTTATTTGTCAACATTCAAAATTTTGTCTCTGAATATGTATAATGGAATAATCGTTTCCCACTCAAAAACGATTCTAAACCTCCTAATGATGGTACAATTTGATTTCAGAGTCCGAGGTGCGTCCCAGCCGGCTGCTGCTATGGTGTCAGAAACAGACCCACGGCTACAGGGGGGTAAATGTGACTGACCTTACGTCCTCCTGGAGAAGTGGCCTGGCTCTGTGCGCCCTCATTCACCGCCAGCGGCAGGACCTCATGTGAGCAAGACCCGACACAAAACCCACCAATATGGCTGTCATATGGATTAAGTCGCATGATCTCGCACACGTGGCGGTACCTCCTTCCCTTAAGCCGTCAAAACAAGTTGTTTCCTTTTACTGAAGGACAATAGCTTTAATTTTTCAACTTCATTTCCCCTGCGGCTTTCGAAAGTAATTGTTTTTAATTCAATAGGGTGAATAGATCAACAGGGACAAATAGGGAAGATACATTTTTTCCAAAAGAAAGGGGAAGAAACAACATGCCCATGTCTTGACCTGTCCTCTCAGTAACCAAAACAAGACTCCGTAGAGCTTGCATCATGATTTACACTGGCGATAGCATCATAAAGTAATTTTCACATTTCTGAAATTGCCATAAATCTTGCAGCCCCTTTTGGATGTTAAGGAAAATGTGACGGCGACTCAAATCCGCTCATCCAATCATCACACCATTCTGTTTGACAAATATTGTTGTTCACCAAGGATACAGATTGCGAGAGCACAGATTCTCAGTTTAATGGAATGGCGTTTCCAGCTGATAAGGTCTTTTTGACCTGATTCTCTCTCCTGATCTGCCACTATCTCACTGTTCTGTGGTCTGTTCTTCCTCTCGTTGTCCCTTCCTCCAGTGATTTTAACTCCCTGAACGAGGCAGACTGCGCTAAAAACAACCAGTTGGCGTTTGACGTGGCAGAGCGGGAGTTTGGGATCCAGCCGGTCACCACCGGAAAGGAAATGGATTCCGAACGGGGGCCAGACAAGCTCATTATGGTGCTCTACCTATCCAAATATTATGAGATGTTCCGCAACTCAACTCAGTCCAACACAGGTAAGGCTTTCCTCACTATTGCATCTCAATAAAACAAAAACAAATGAATTTTCCAAAAAACTTAATTTGGGGTGTATCAGTAATGTATTGTTATTAAAAAGTCTGAGATTTTTTTATTTAAAAGAATGCTATATACCCCATGCACCTCAAATGTATTCTAAAACTCTTCTTAAATGTACTTTATGCGGGGGGAAAAAAGTGTGAAGATCTACAATGCGACCGTTTAAAGAATGTTGATCTCAAAATGTGTCTAACATGTTAAAGAGCTGACTATTATTTTTCAATGCATTGCACTGGATAGCAGTGCATGTTGCACACTCTGCATGAGTCACAACAAGGCATTTTAAAAATGTTGGCATCGCAGATGTTAACTTGCAGATATTGGGGTGCGGCGTTAGCTGATGGTGTGCATCTGCTGCCCACTTGCTCTCTGGTTTTAGCGTTCAACATCTTGTAATGTATTAAGAATTTATTTGTAAATTCTCGCCTTTAAGCATGTACTGTAAGCTTCAGCGGTGTAGTATTGCAGCTACATGCTAGCATCTTGTTGATAATGCTGGTGTAGCATTTCTTGTACATTTTCATTGACATAACACACACTGCAGTGAAGTATGATGCTAAAGAGTCTTCTGTTCTGTTCGCAGGTACACCCAAAGAGACTAATACAAATAATGAAGACTATTCATCAAAAACTGCAAACTCTCATTACAACTCGATCAATAACACACAGCCAAGGAAGAGAATCCCAAAGGTAGCATTTTTACCCTGTTCACTTTCTCTATGACGTCAATGTAAACTGAACCTACATCTCACCCCAATGATGTAAAACACAATACCACTTCTTTATCCGAAGGTTGATAAGAAGTTGGAAGACAATGACACAAACAAAAAGAGGAAGAAGGCCAGCAGTCACCTGGAGGAGGTATGTCAACTTGCCCTTTTGGTGTTGAATGTCTTCTTTCTAAACATTGTTTATTGCTTTACTTCCCCTAATTGGTTCGTTTCTTTCTCCAGCTAATGTCCAATCAGAGTGCGCCCCCTGTAGGCGAGAGAGAGGAACAGAAGGAAAATAAGGTGCGCTCCATGGCAACTCAACTGCTGGCCAGGTTTGAGGAGAACGCGCCAAGCTCTGGTTTGCGCAGACAGGTACGGCTCCACATCTCCCTTTTCTTTTCTTCTTTTATTAAAGCAGCCTATGTGTACCAGGAAATATTACTACATCTACAGTTCTTAAGGTCTTCTAAGCCCTTAAAGAAATAACAATGTATATTGAGGCTATTTGTGGAGTTTTAGTCGTCTTTTGTCTTGTAGTCGGTCATTTGACTATTTCAGAAAGTTGGACCGTAAACTGCACACGTGGCACCGATACTCTTGAGTTAGTAGAACGAGCAGCCGGGATCTAATCCGGCTCCTAAACCGTGCCTGTAATTCCATATGAATACCTGTCTTTGTGCAGTGAAAGAAAATCCTCTGGTTCATCATCATATGCCGGATCTGAGGATCAGGCCACAATGAAGATATTTGATTTGGATGCATGATGGTACATTTCAAAACATGTTATTTGATGTAGATGTGATCCAGATTTTCAAGAAGCATGTATAGTGGTTTTTCAAGAAAAAAAAGTTGAAATCAGAAGAATGAATGTTTTGACTAGTTGTAATCCCTAATGCAGTGCAATTGTGATTTTTCACAGTCAGCCTGCTGTTTTTCTGTCGGCTTTTCCTTTTTTGAGATTAGCAGCGGTCATTAAATGTTCTGGCCGCTCAATTATAGGCTTAAAGGATGTAGGTCACTCATGGAGCGTTAATTCTCCATTACTGTAGATGTTCATATTCAGTTATGAACTTTCTTTGCTGTGCAGTTGAGAAGTTGATAAGGCAATCTGAGGTTTTAAGCATTTTATACCGTTTCATTCGGTTGGTCCGTTCACACCAATGGATGATAACTATAACAATAAAGATATAGATCTTAATCTAAAATAATTGTAGTGTACACCACAACTATAGAGAGCGATAATGGCACTGAGAAACGATATCACACTTTCAGAGTTTTTTTTTTTTTTTTCAGCTGATGAACAATAAAAACAATGACAGCCAATCAGAATCCACCAGACTTTAAAGAGCTTAAGCATTTAAAGTGGCAGACTGCATAACTGAAGCGCATACTCAGAATAAACAGAACGAAATCGTCCGCCGGTGTGGATGCTATTATATATCCTTATGGTATTCGTTCTTGATGTGAACGGGCCTTTACACTTGCTTGCTTTCCTTTTTCTGTGGCTCTTTCAGCTTTCCTCTTATCTCTTTCTATCTGTCCTGTTTCTTTCTGCATCTTCTATCTCCCCTGGTGCAATGTTACCGAAACTAGTCTGAATCTGAGACTGACTCTGAGACTGACTCTGTTGCTGACAAGCCCGTATCTCTGGACATGATGACTGAAAACCCTCGCTTTGCCAAACCTAAGAGCCAGCCCGCACCCTCTCTGCCCCAAACCAAACCAAAGTGGCAGGTATGCTCAGCCAGTGTGTGAAACATCCATCATTCCACATTACTTACAATCACATGCATCAGTGTATGGATTTCATGTGTGAGTCCACTGCTGATGTGACGCACATCCATGACACGTGACTAGATCGACATTGGTCCTAGAATAACATTCCTATCAATCAATCATTGCGTATATGTTTTCCATTATCAGTCGTTCCAGCGGATGTTGATCCAGGAACACATCCTACTTGTGTAAATCATGTTAAAGGTATTTTATGTGGTATGGTGAACGTGATTTCATGTTGAAGTACGTGTTTGTTCTGGAACAACGTCCCTCAAATCTGATTGGTTGATGGGAATAAGTTTAAAGTTTGTCAAGTTATTTCATGTTATGGCTGATAACCAAATTTATACTATTTTTTTATTTTATTCAAATTTAAATGATTTAATGAAATTTAATTTAAAATGTTTTAAAGAAAATGTAATAACACATTTTTTTAATAAATGTAAAATAAAATGCTTACAAAACTTATATAATTTTATGTTGCAAGTCAATTTAAGCATTACAAAATTCTAATGTGGTTAAAGAATAATGGATATTCATTTTAAGATTTGAGATTATATGTAGGTGTTATAAATTATTACCAATTAATTTCATTGTTTAAAATAACTCTTCTAAATTATTACTGTTTTTACAGATTACCTTTAAGTGCCAGCAAAAGTAATCTAAATGTAATATAGGAAATACACATGAACAATTCAAATATCCTCAGTACGATAATACTTTTTTTTTTTTAAATGTTATCGTCCGAGTCATGCATCCCCTAATAATTTTTTTGTGAATCTGGCGTCAACTTGTCCCCTGTGTCCTTTCAGCCGTCTCCTTATCTAAGACTGCTTGAATCTCACACGCGGAATGAGACCCACGAACACACACAAATCCAGTCCAACTACAAAAACACTGAAATGCCCTCAAGTTATCAAGCCAGCGAGTCTCGTCCCAGATCTCCTCACATTCCCTTCAAAGTGCTCCAGCCGGATAGTCATCTGCCCTCATCGACGACAGACTCACCCCCGTCATTCACACCAGCCCCGGGCGGGACGTTACACTGCCTGCAGAAGCTGGAAGAGGAAGTCAGTCAGGTGAACGCTGTGATGCATGAATCCAAACCTGTGACATTTCTCAAACACCGCATAGTAAATATCTGGCAACCACCCATAACAAAACAAAACCAAAATGTATGTATTTAATTTATACTTCAGTGAGTTTTGGCCAAAATTATTTAGGTTACGGTAATTAAATAAAAAAAATTAAAATCTGAAAAAATTTTTTTTACTTTGAGCATGAGGGAAGCATCTAGATCTATTTTTCCTTGCTTCATTTGAGGTTGCATGCCATGCATGAATATTTTTACTGTAAACTTGTATAATCTCGTGATTTTACTTTCCTCTGTTTTTTGATGCTTTCTGTGTCATCTGCCTTCGAATTATTTGCAGAGAAAAGTGCAAGCTGAAATGACTAGACAGTTCAACAGAAAGAGCATTAAAGAGCGAGCTCAGCAACTGAACGGTCTGTTCGCTGGCAACACACCTCGGCCTCAGGTGAACGGAGAAGTTGCCCGTGTCAGTCCGTGTGTCACTAATATTTGAGCATGAGGCTTGCTGTGTGTTCACAAAACTTCAGTGGCCAGTTTAGTGTGTTTGTGTGAGTATGTGAACTGAGTGCTTTTGGTCTTTGGTTCTGACTGAAAATAGCCTCAATATCTATAACATTTCATCTTGAACTGTTTAGTTTCTGCTCAGTTAGTTTGATTTTCCCTCTCCGAGGTTGAAAGAACTCCCGCATCCGGTGATCTCCATGCTTTATTTACAGTGACCCTTTCTTTTTCATCCTGACTTATGTAATTATTGAACACAACAACTGAAGCAGAAGAAACGCAGAGCAGTTTGTTTGGTCCGCACGCTTTCATTTCTGCAGAACTAATGAGGAATGCATAAGAGTCTTCTGTTCTCCCATTCTGTCTCTCACTTTTTCATTCTCTACTACAGACCAATATGATTATTAAGATAATAACTGATTATCAGTTTATTATTATTATTATATTAATTGTTTATTGTTATTATGTATTGCTGTAGTAGTTCATTTATATATGCATGTAATATAACAATACATATTTAAAGTCATACTCGTCATTTCAATATTAGCTACACAATAATGATAATAGATTATAGTATTATTTAATGTAGTAGTAGCAGTGGTAGTTTATTTGTGCATGTAAAATAATACATATTTAAAGTCATACTCTTCAAAAATTTCAATTTTAGGTAATAATAAATTATTTTTAGTACTAGTAGTAATTTATTTACAAAAAATAACAAATACGACCAAATATATTGTTGTTATTGTTACACTACTACTAATAATAATAATAATAATAATAAAAATAACAACAAATGAATTGGCTATTATTATTAGTATTGGTGTTCATTTACTACTACTAATAAAAAAAAAATGAATTAGCTATTATTATTAGTATTGGTGTTCATTTACTACTACTACTAATAAAAAAATTAATAAAAAAATTAGCTATTATTAGTATTGGTGTGTATTTATATATGTATTTAACAATAAATATGTAAAGTAACTGTTATTTCAATATTTGCAACGTAGTAGTAGTAGTAGTAGTAGTAGTAGTAGCAACAAATGACTGTTTATTATTATATTAGTAGTAGTGGTGTAATAACATCAATAATTACAATATATTATTATTATTAAATGTCTGTCCTGTCATTTTACATTCAGTGCCTGAATAATCTGGAGATTGTAATGCTTTATTTCTTCTTCTTCCTGGTCTTCTGCTCTCCTCACGCAGGCAGATGAAACTCCTCCTTCTGTTTCTTCTCCTCCTTTCTCAGTCCACACTGTCACAGAATGCTCTCCTCTGTCTTGTCTTCTGTCTCCTGCTCCTTCAGTCCAGCACGAGCAGGTAAAGCATCATAGCTCTCCTGTTATAGACACTGCATCTGCACAGACTGTGCTTTGAGTCACACCACAGTAGATCGGTTTGTTTTAAAGCAACGCTGAAAGGCATTTTCCCATTGGTTGTATAGTGCAGTGAAGATCCAGAAACACAGCTGGCCCACGATAAACACGCCGATCGCTCTGAAATCAGACGTGTAGAGTGCCTTGACTCCTCCAAACAGGTATTCAGCTGCTAAAAGTAGTCCAGTGACACATCACTCTTCCCTTTAGTTTCCCACTTTTCTTCTCCTTTTCCTGGTTTGCATTTACTTTCTATTCTCTGTTTTCCTTCACTACTGCTTGCTAGAGAACAGTGGGGAAGGTTTCCTCTGCCATTGGGGTTAAAGCCGCTACATTGGCCATCTTATACGAGACCGATCACAGACCTAACAACCCCTTTACCCTCTCGCTGGTAAGCACCCTCTGTCCTGGGACAAGATGACTGTGTTTAAGAGATACGGTTGTTTCTTCAGGCTCTAATATAAAGAGAAGCCTTGATGATATTTTGTTTTTTTTAATGTGAAGAAGTAATTTCATGTTCCCAACAAAGATTCAGTCTGTAATGCCAAGTTACACCCTCAGGATGTAGGCCAACATCATGTGTTTTTCTTTAATTTCTCTGTTTTTTTCTGTACACTGATGTGTTTAAATCTTGTGATCTGTAGAAAGTGGAAAAACTGCATATTCTTTTGCTGACGGCCACAACTTTGTGACGCTTTCTGTAGTTAAGAGAGTCTTTGTCCACAGATAGAGGCCAGAAGGTGCGCAGAATCTGGGGCGGTAATATATTTTAGTATCTGGCTCGAAGCACAACGCTTTTTGGCTCATTTTGGTCAGGAAAATACTTCATGCTTTGGCTTAAGCATTGGTTTATTGACCGATTAACTAAATATGATGACCTTCTCATCTTGTGTGATTGCACAGTGTGGCACTGACCAGCTAATAAGTTATAACTTATGCTAATAAGTGATAATTTGTGATCTTTTACTTCAAGGACTAAGTGGTTTCCTAGTTGCCTGGAAATCCAGACCTAAATCTGAAAGATTAATGAAATTCAAATTCAAATTGTGCTCTCGCGAGAACTCTGGATTTCCGGGGTAGTTTCCTAGCAGGATTTGCCCTAATTTTCCATTAAAACAGCTGATCAGTGCTAGTAATATGGCAATATACCTCATGAAAACCTTTTTTTTTTTTTGTTGTTGTTTTTATTGTAAAAAAAAAAAAAAAAACTTTTTTAATTTATTCTAAAAAAAAAATGCCTTAAAAAAAAGGTGCTTTCTAAATAAATGTTGATTTGATTTGTTACTCATGCATCAGAACAGTATTGTAACGGCACAATGTGTTGTATCCCTTGCTGTCCCGATAGTTTCACAGCTGATGTTGTGTTTCAGACGAGCATGCGTAAGGAGTTTCCTCCGGGTCTGGGCGGCAGCGACACATGTCACTTCTGTAAGAAGCGTGTGTACATCATGGAGCGCCTCAGCGCGGAGGGATTCTTCTTCCACAGAGAGTGTTTCCGCTGTAACATCTGCGGCTGCACGCTGCGTCTGGGCGGTCATGCCTTCGACTCCAACCAAGGTGTGTTATTCGTGAGGATTGCATTGATAATGACATTTTCATTCATTAGACTGCCGTAGTGTTGAATGGAGGAAATAGTTTACTGTTGTTTTCTTGCAGGCACTTTTTACTGCAAGCTGCACTTTTCTCAGCGGAAAATCAGCAGTAGGCATCGAAGAGGAGAGGTAATGTTAATATAGTTTATTAAACCGATGTG
This sequence comes from Phoxinus phoxinus, assembly GCF_949152265.1. Taxonomy (NCBI): domain Eukaryota; kingdom Metazoa; phylum Chordata; class Actinopteri; order Cypriniformes; family Leuciscidae; genus Phoxinus; species Phoxinus phoxinus. The sequence continues at coordinate 15,502,477 of NC_136900.1, forward strand.
TTTTTAAATCGACAACAGTCAGTAATAGTTGTGGTTCTCAACTCCAGTCCTCGGGACCCGCTGCTCTGCACATTTTGTATGTCTCTCATATCTGACACACTCAGTTCAGTTCATGGAGTCTCTCCTAACGAGCTGATGATGTGATTCAGGTGTGTTTAATAAGGGAGACATACAAATTGTGCAGAGCAGTGGGTCCCGAGGACTGGAGTTGAGAACCACTGGGAGAGTTCATCATACAAAATATTTGACTCTAGAATGATGCGAACAGAATAATTGTTTTGTTTACATTATTTCAGCATAATTTTAGTTTTGTTTAATTGAAAAATGAGGCGCACACACAATTATTAAATTTAAGTGAACACTAATTGTTGTTGTTAATGTTATTAATAATTATTTACAAATCTATTATTATTATTATTATAAATATTAATTATTATTATCATTAGTATCTAGTTATGTTTCTATAATTATAATTTGTATTATAAAATGGAAATATTATTATTATTAAGCTGGTATTTATAATATTATATAATTATTAGTGAGTTGTTTATTATTATAAAAAATAATCTTGATTTGTTAATGATAATAATGGCTTCAATCATGTTGTTTAGAATATATGATTATTAGTTATTAGTAGTAGTATTATTAGTCATGTTATTATAATTATAATTGTATTTTTATTATAAAAAATTAAATTATTATCTATGTATTTGGCTGTATTTATAATGATTAGTATTATAACTAAGCAATATCATTATCATAGTTATTTATTATAATTATTATTAATATGAACAATAATATAAATAATGAGAATATAGATTTGTTAATAATAATAATAGTTTTTAATTATTATTCAGGAATATTATTGTTATTATTATTATTAATCATATCATTACCGGTAGTTATTATTATTATTGTTATTAGTCAGTCTTTTTTGTTATTATTATATCACTAATATTGATTAGTAACCACTTGCAGTAGGCTTCCTTTGCACATTTTTAAGTACTTTTCGATTGAGTTGAATTATATAATGTTATTTATATATAACATAGTTAGTTATATTTAACATAGTGTGTGTATATATATATATATATATATATATATATATATATATATATATATATATATAACAGTTCTATGTATAGTTCTAAGTAACTTTTAGTGTATAGTAAATGTTTGTTTACATCATCACACAGATCAACGGAGGCAGCAGACCCTCGTCCAGCGCTAGCTCAGATTACACGGCCACCGACGGCCTCCGCGGCCAGCCCTCAGGTACCCTGACTTCCCTTATTAGGAAAAGTCTGCACTGGCCACTGCACGTGGGCCGCACACTGTTCGGTTCCCCCCGCCAGCTTGCCCGCTGGATGTATAAGGCGGCCCGGGCCGTAGGGCTACACATCAGAGAGCGCCAGGAGGACTATGTATTCCTTTATGAGCTGCTGAGTCTGGGTGTGCCCTTCATGTACGTGCTGCATGAGGTCACGTCCCAGATGAGCCGAGAGGCCGTCGCTCCCTCCCCAGTGAGCATGATGTAGTCACTCCAGCGGTACCGGGGATCCCACTCTCTTAAAGGGGCGGTACTCCTGGACTGATGAGGGAAGGGGCTTCTTAAACTCTGTAGACCGGCTCAGTCCCTTACACTGCCATGCTTAGTTTATTTCCCCATATTAGACATTTCTCGGTACCTTTTACTGTGTTGTGATTTGTACGAAAGCATCTTAAAGAGACGGTTCACCCAAATTTCAAATTCTGTCATTTACTCAGCCTCATGTCGCTTCAAACCTGTTTGACTTGCTTCTGTGAAACAAAAGCTGAAAAATGAAGTGTTTTTGTACATGCAATGCAGTCAAGAAGTAATTAAGGTTTGGGACGACAAGAGAGTGAGTAAATGATGACACTGTTGTAATTTTTGGGTGTACTGTCCCTTTAAGCTGCAACTTTATGGGCCTACAGGGTTTAAGAATCATTCAGTGTTCGTATATACATCTGATTGACAAGCATAAGATCCAAAGCTGATAAACTAAGAGCACTTTACTGAAGAGTTTGCCGCTTCATCCTAACTGCCTGAAACTGCCGGTTAACGTTACCGCATCTCCCCTTATGTTATGTGCAATGGAAATGCCAAACAGAATTAAAATGCTTTTTGATGACTGTTAATGAGGACATATTTTGTTGTTGTTGAAATGTTCACTATTTTTGTAGTTTACAGCCTTTTTGGGTACAACTACTTAAACTTTGTGTTTTGTTTTCCTTTGTGATGTAATGCGAATAGTCGTTATTGGTGAAATGCATTGATTTTTCTAATGTTAAAGTGGAGGAAATTTCGGGATCACCTTGAATAGGACAACTTCAATTGTTTAATCAATTGGCGTTCAAACATTCCCCTTCATGTGTGGTGTAAAGCTTTCAAATGTTTTTTTTTTCTCCCTTCACTGTTTTATCAGTGTCTTAAGTGTACTGAAAATGCATAATTATAGTTCTTTTGCAAAAATCCACCAATGATTTTAGTGCTATTTCTCTCTCAATTTCCTCCTTTCTCTTCATATTTCATTCTTCCCATCCTGTCCCACATCATATATAGTCTGTTTCAAGTTTCCAATGCTCCAACCCCTGATTGGCTGAACCGTGAGAGCAGGAACGCGATTGGCCTGCATGGGTCAGGTGATCAGGTTCTTTCGCTTCGCACTGGCTCCCTGCATTATTCCTTGACTATAATATTAACCCCATTATTGTGAATGCCGCATGGGTCTAATGTATGAACACTCGTTGAGCGCCACAAACATCGCTGTCCTTCACAGAAAGACGGTATTGCGTTTGTTTGTACCCAGAGCTAACATACTAACAGAAGTGCACTTGAACGCTCGACTATCCCAGCATGCTTTTGGAACGCACTTGTTTTTTTTCTAGCTCACCGCGTCCCGTAAAGTTAACCTCCCTTCTTGTTTCTCTCCGTGTTTTGTCCTCTCTGTTGCAGAGGCTGCTTTACTATCCCAATCCCATGTAAGACCACTTTCTTGTTCCTTTTCCTAAAAACAAACTGAGGTCGTTCTATAAGAAGACTTAAGTTTTGCACAAATTTTGTTTTTTTTTGGTCAATTTTAGCTTACTTTTTCTTGTATATTTCACAATGAAAGACTGTTTATCTTAATTTATAATATATTTAAAACTTGTACGCATAAAATAAATAAATTTTTAACTCTAAAAGTTTGTTTCTGCCTTTTTGTCTGCCGATTCACTGAGCTTCCTGTGTAACCCACAGCCGTCCCGAAGTGTTTGTATTCATCAGTGCAGTGATGAGAAAATCTATACAAATATTTGACTGGCAAGCTATTAATATGAAATGCAACAATATCACAGGTCAGCGCTCCATTAACCCTGTGCTAAATATATCACACCCACAATTCACAAACACAACCCTCCCCATTTTGTCAAATAATTTTTTTCCCCACACTTTTTAACTTCACATCCCACGATTTAAAGCATTGGAACGTCAACCTTTTTTCTTTTTTTTTGCAAATTTTTTTTTAGGTACATACATCAGACCCATTTAAAATGATGTCTGAATTCTTGTATAGTCCAACTCAACTTGGTTCTTTTGGGCCTTTTCTATCCTGTCCTTTGATCTTCTTTTGGGTACTGCATTGCCTCCTATTTTGATCTCAAATGATACAGAATAATCATGAAAAAAAGACTTTATGAATTTTTAACCTTCATGTTCTGTTGAGGTTGACTTGATAATACAGGACATTTGAAAAATTAGAAAATATACCTTTATAACACACAAATGTAAATTTATCGAGCTCTTAAAATGTCCTTGCGTCTCTCGCACCCCAAACAGAGCTTGAGTTACATTTTAATTTATTCATGAATTTTGCTTATTTAAAACTTAAATTGCAAATACAGATTCACAGGGTCAAAAATGAATGAAGACCTCCTGCTATGTCTAACTCATTTGACAGACACAGATGCAGTATTGAGTGCATTATTCAGCGTACACATGAATGTTGATCATGGAGTGTATTTGAGGGAAAGAATGAGCTACATGGTGAAACTGAACTGAAAAGCACTCATTTAAACAGCCGTTCATAAGGACTAGATTTAACTGTTAACTAAGAGATGAGATATTAGTTCATATAGGGGTGTTTTTTATATACCATCATCTGAGTTTTCAATGACCTTATACTGTCATTCAAACAGGAATTCAGCTTTTACAAGCCATTGAATAGTCATCAACTGAAGTCTTCCTGTAACATTTTACTAGTTTGAAATTAGTTTGAAATTTCATCTTCAATAGATATATGTATGTGGTTTATAATAATGTCATTAATAGTAATAACAACAATAATAATTCAATTATTAATTTACATATTGCATTCATTTACTTTATTATTATATTATCACATAACGATGATAATAATAATGTACATTTAAAAAAAGTAATTTATTATCACATGAACAAGAACAATAATACATTAATTTATTGATTTACATCAGTATTATTATTATTAAGGATGAAGGAAATTAATAAAGTAACTAAATTAATAATTGATTCGAATGTTGTGCTGTAATAATGATGATGATGTAAATTAATAAAGTAATTAAAATAACTGTTTGGAAGATTGCATTTTATTATTATTATTAATACTATTATTATTATTATTATTAATACTATTATTATTATTATTATTTTATCCAGTTAAGTTGCCAAATAATTATCTTTTTTATTATTTATAAAATGAAAATATTATTGTTTTTATAATATTATAAAAAATATCTAGATTTGTTAACGATGATAATAATAATGTCTTATAATGAATAATTATTCAATCATGTTGTTTTTTAATATTTACAAAGTAAATTTAATTATTTACTATGTGGTAATAATACTATAACCAATAAAAGATTAGTAATTAAATTAAATGCATTATTATTATTAGTTGTTGTGCTGGTGATGTACAAATGTTTAAGGTACGTAGTCATTTCCCAACATAAAGAGCATGATAGCAGAAGTCCGGTTTATGAATCGAGTGTGTCGTGTGTGTGTGTGCGTGGACCCCGCAGGAGCCGAGTCAGACTCCAGAACTCAGAAGTGTGTGTGGAAGCCCAGCGCTCCGGCTGAGAGCACAGATGTGCAGGCTCTCTCAGACTCAACAGAGCTCATAAACATGAGGTCGGTTCATAACTCACCACAAATGTGAATGTCTAATCATGTATCACGACAAGAGCTCAAATGTAGACTTGTGTACTAGTCACGTGTGTTGACGGCCCATATGAGACGGAGATATCTCCACTTTATCATGAACATTTTTAACTTCAGCATTAATAATAAATAATATTAATAAGTATGATTGATTTTTTTTATTTTTTTTTTATTTATTTTAAAATGATAATTAGTGTGAAAGCTAAAAACATCCTGTCTAACACTGCACGCCTCTTGTGTATATTTTTTTGTAGTGAAGTCAAAGATTCATGTAAAAATCCCGATCCTGCAGATTCTGCACCTGCATGTCTCGATTCTCAACTGCAGAAAGGTCAGTGAAAAGCTCTGTTTTCCTCAGTTTTACTATTTCACAGGATCTCATAATATTGCCTTTTTTCAATGGCCCCAAAATGTTTTTGGACACGTACAAGTCACATATCCAAGGGCCTGTCCCTTTGCTTTATACATTAATGATGGCTTAAGTGTGTAAAATAGTGGGTTTTTGGTTCATTCTGATGTCTTCTTTTCATCAGTGAAACACTCCACTGCAAAAGGAGACATAACCAACAAGAACAACCTCTGGAGGAAGAAAATTCGATCCAGTAAGTATCATTCTTTCAGCGTTCCATGAAAACAACAACCATGGAACCTTCAAACAGTGTTTTCCTTCCCATTGAGCTCGTGTTGTCAGCCACGATACACTATATGAGGAGAGATTTTTCTGCTCAAGGTTGTTGAAGAGCTCAGAGTCTCTGTGTCTCGACTGAACGTGTTGTAGTGGCTGTGATGTCGGGTGCCACGTGCGCTAATCTGATTCTGAATTCATGTTTGTTAATCCTCACTGGATTAATATCAGGCGTCATACATGTTCTATTTATAAAAGCTAATGCAGCCTGAGCACGTGTTCTTCATTATCAGAGCTCAATTTCTTTATATTTAGCTCTGAAGTAAATGACTGATCTGAAACCAAAAAAAGAAAACCTTCTCTAGAGGGCGCTGTTGGTCTGTTTCACAGCTATTGATTCAGAGACAAAAGCAATTACAATCCGTTCTGCTAATTTTGAGTGTTCCGCTATAATATGTAGTTATTAGCATAATTTAGCCTTAGTTTACAATGTCAGATTCCTTACAAGTATAACTTGGCCAAAATGGATGAATTAAAATTCTGAGAGTAATTCAATGCTGTATTTCACTCTTTTGTCTCTAATTTTTAAAAACATTTTACTGAATAATAATAATTAAAATAATATGATTACTATTATTGTCATTATCATTCTTTAATTTAACAACAATTAACAAAAATAGTAATAATTATTTATTTATTTTATGAATTTCACTATTGTTTCTCGTTTTCAAAAAAGTGACTGAATTATTATTACATGATTTAACAACAAACAATAATAATGATGATAATATTAATAATAATAATACTATATTATTTAGCACTGAAATAAATTGTGCTGGTGCTGTACAGACATTTTAAAGTGGGTAAAGCCATTTCTCAACAGAGTATGATTCAGAAAAACCATGTACTGTTTCCAAATAAATAAAAACACTGAGTTATTATTTATGTTATGTGATTTAATAACAACAACAATAATTTATGAATTTAGCTATGAAAAAAATTGTGCTGGTGATGTATGTACAGACATTTTTAAGCTAGGTAGCCATTTCTCAACATATATAGCATGATTATTATTAGTATTATCCATTCATTTAACCATTATTCATGTTTTTTTATTGCTATTAATAATGTTCATTCGATCTGTGATCACATCTCAAAGCTCTTTTGTGGCATCATTTCCTCACCCAGCCCTGCCCCTCGTCCTGCTTAAGAAATTTCACCGTGGGAAACCAGACGATAAAGCTGAAGCCCCCGACAAGGAAGATGGAGACTCGGACTTCGAGGAGATCCATGAATCTGTAAATATATTTTCATTCACTTTTTCATCACGTCTCTCTCTGAATTATCAGTCATTGCATCCAGCTTTTAGGTGGTTTCTTGAACTAAATTGCCAAAACAGTGTATAAATAGTTTGATTTGTCACTGTTCTGAAGTTCCTCTATCCATGAGCTGTTAAAGATAGTCTTTTCTCACACAGCTCTCCCCAACAAAGCCTGCGACACAGTCTGACTGCCCCCTACTGGAGGACAAGAACTCAACAGCTCTTGATGAGATCCCAAAGATCCCTCTATATCGCGCACATTTTCATCCTGAAACCCCAAAACCCAGCACTTCCTCTCCAGAGCCTGTCGTCCCAGCCGTTCCCTCAGAGGCGAGCTCCCTCAGCCCCAAGAGGAAGCTCACGTTGTCTTTATCCGAGAAGGAGAAGCTGCTCAACTGGGAGTTAACCACACCTGGAAAGCCCTCAACTTCTGAAGGGGAACAACATGACAGGACCTTTACGACTCCTCAAAACGATCAACCAGAACCAGAAGCTCCACCGAAACCAAGCCGTCCCCAACCTGAGCCCACTCCTCCACTCTTCGGCTTCCAGCAGTGGGCCAGCAGTCTCCGGAAGTCCTTCTCCTCCAGCAAAGGGAGCAACCCTGCGGTCCTCAGGAGAAACCGGCCTTTGAAAGCCAGGCCGTTGTCTGAGGGCTCCTTCAACCTCAGTGGCTTGCTTGGCAGCAGTATTCAGAGCAACCAGGATGAGGAACACAGCTGCGTGTCCGCGGATGAAAGTCAGTCCAGAGCGAGGACTGGAAGCGAGCTCACGACGTTACTGGAGCAGGTGGCTCTCAGCTCCAAGAAGGGCACAAAAGATGACATTGCCTCCTTACCGCCCAGAAAACTCAATTTCTTCTCCTCCCTGCGCATTAAGAGGGGCGAAGGAGCAGATAAGAGCAAAGGAGACGACCAGAAAGACATCTTGACCATTCTTTCCAGGTTTAGAAGCAAAGGTAATTACAGTTACCCTTTACAGTTACACTTTTACACTTTACAGTTTTACAATTACAGTTACACTTTTCTGCAGTTTAAAAGTGGTTTAAAATCAATAAAGAAGAGCACAAAGTGTAAGAGGTAGAATGTTTTCCAGGCGCTCTTCTGAACACAACCGTTTCCGTCATCATGCGTATGTAAGATATGTGAGTGAGTGTTAGAAATCAGGAATGGTGTGAGAACAATGTGCTTGGTACGTTTTTCGTCTTCAAACCAAACTTAGGCCTTCAAACGTTTAAATCCCGTCTGGCTAGCACTCTTCGTATAATGTTTTGGACTTTTTCAACCACGTGAGCGTTTTCACCACGAAAGCAAACCCGTCGAATGTGTTTTCGACTACCTCTGGAAGTGATCGAAACTCAAAACGTTTTAGACCCCCCGTATACAGCGCATCCACTTGTGATTGGATTGAAGAAAAATTCTCAATCCAATCCTCAATCTCAATCCAATTATCATCTTCTTAATACCAGGTGTAAACGGGGCCTTGGGTAAAACTATAAAAATTATTTCCATTTTAGAAAGGTGGAGACAGATTTAATGGGAAATATGTCATACGCCCGCCCCAAGCGTGTCACATCATCTCGGTACACAAGCTTTGCTCAGGAAGAGTGAAGCTGAAAGTTTGTTTATAATAAGAAAAATTGGTAACACTTTACAATAAGGTTCATTTATTAAACATTAGTTAATGTATTAACTAACATGAACTAACAATGAGCAATACATTTGTTACAGTATTTATTAATCTTTGTTAATGTTAGTTAATATAAATAAAGCTGTTCATTGTGTGTTCATGTTAGTTCACAGTGCATTAACTCATGTTAACAAGATTTTAATAAAGTATTAGTAAATGTTGAAATTAACATTAACAAAGATGAATAAATGCTGTTTAAGTGCAGTTAATTATTAGTTAATGTTAACTAATGTAGTTAACTAATGTTAACTAATGAACCTTATTGTAAAGTGTTACCGAAAAATTTACCATGAATCTCTCAAAATCTCTCCAGGAACTCCAGATGAAAATTAGTCTGTACGACTAAATCTGTCTCATTTACATTTGGAAATTGTACCGTACCTTATTTACCTTATGTTCATTAATGTGCATTGTCCCTTTTAAATAAATAAACAAACAAACAAACAAAATGGCGAACCTGGTGCCTCGAGTCGCATTCGTCCGCATGAAGCGCAACCAAAACAATCTTTTTCTGCAAGATCCATGCACTTTTTATTTATTTATTTTTTCTAGAGGGATATGCATCCCTTCAGCGTAGCTTTAAATAAATCTAGTGTTTTTCGTCAGTCTTAGTACATGTAACTACAGAAGAGTCAAGTTTTAAATTAAAAAATGACCAAAGAGTTTTGATATTTTTCCTAAGAGAGATGCTAACAGTCTAATCCGATTCAATGATCTATGCTAAGCTATGCTAAAAGTGCAGCCACCAGACCCGGACATTGGCTGAATGGATTCGAAAACGGTAAAACTCAACTGTTTAACTCTAGGGGAGTTGGACAATGAGCCTATTTCCAAATAAAGTGGAGTGTTCTTTTAACTTCATTGTTATTATATGCAGCACCGTTATCTCTTGTATTATAATCTCCCACCAGCTTTCATTATATTCCCTGCATGCAATAGTCAGGTAACTGTGGAACACTGCACTTTAATCTTGTGATGTATCAAAACAATATTCATTCCACGTTATTGGCAGCACAATGTTTTGATGATATAGCGATACAGTTTCATAAATGTAATTTCAAACAATGGATCGATTCTGGTTCACGTACATTCATATTCAGCATAGGGAGGACATACTTTTGTAGGCCAAAACCCGGAAGAAAGTTAGCATTTCTGCACTTCTGATTTTATCGTCCTGAAGTCGATGGGGTTTTTGGTTAAATGCATGAACTACGGTTTGTGGTTAAAGCTCAAGATATTTTCACTTTATTTTTAAATTTGTGTTGGCCTATAAATTATTATTATTATTTAATCATTATCATCGGATGTCTCAATCTGCTCTTATTTGTTTATTTTGGTATTGACTGATAAATCCCTTGACCTAAATGATAAAGATTTTTTGTATCCACAGCTTCTGCTCCGCAACCACAGCAACAAGAGTCCAACTCATCCAGTGAGGAGGAACATGAACCAGGCTCACAAAGGGTAAACATCACTTCTCAGCTTCTCAAACTGTGTGCAATCTTCTACAAAACACAAAGCCCAGTTTGAACCATTACTTTTTTTGCTCATTATTTGCTATAAAGACCCGCAGTGACACCTCACAGAAGAAAGCGGAGAAAACCGCGGCCCAACAAACCAAGAGAGATCAGCTGAAAAGACTTCACAGGGCTCAGGTATGCCACACACACACACACACACCTAAATGAGTCACCAGAGTATTGTATTCCAATAAATGTCATTAATAAATATTAAGCTAGAGTGATAACCCTTATCGCATTTATGAACTACTCTTTGAGGATGTTTTGTCAGATTTATCCTCGCTGTGAAATATGCTTTAGAAACATGCATATGATTTGCACATATTCCAGTTAATCGATGTATATTCGTGTTGTCTGGTGTGATTGTCAGGTAATCCAAAGACAACTGGAGGAAGTTGAGGAGAAGCAGAGAGCTCTGGAGGAGAGAGGTGTGGATCTGGAGAAGGTCCTCCGAGGAGAAACTGGTACGGAATATTCTAACACAGTCACACGTTATTACATCTGGAAATATTTTATTTAAAGTGCCTCATTATCAGTCCCATTGTCCTTACATGTCCCCCGTCTCCACCCACTCGCTTTGCGATGGTGATATGATTATTTAAAGGGGTGTTATGACACTTATGACTTTCATTTCGGTTGCTGACAGCTGTACAAATGAAGCACGCAAACTTGAGAAATATTTAGCATTTCACAAGCTTATTCCATAGACGTGTTCTTGAATTCATATATATGTATATATGTGTGTGTGTATGTATATGTTTATATATGTGTGTATTTTTTATTTTCAGATTTAATTTAATTTTATATTAATGTTTTATTTTAATTGTGTATGATTTGTCAATGCATTGTGATCGTCCATAGAAAGATTTTGAACCACAACATAAATACTACGTGAAGACTAACCCCGGATCTATATGGCATATACACAAAGACAACAAATAATGCAAATAAACTGCTGCCTTATTGTTTGACTTTTTTTTTTTTTTTAGAGGAGGAAAATTAGAGATTCAAATAATAGTGATTTGCATTCAAACTAAATGGCCATTTAGAATCAAAAATGATATTGAAATGACTGCAGAGGTAATGGGTTCTGTAAATAGGCCTAGAAAGGGAAAAGTGCCTCCGAAATGAGCTGAAAATGTGATGTTTCATTATTTCGGTGAATGTTGATCTACGTGGGGATTATTAAAGGCAACAAGTCGTTCCGATGAAAAAAGCCAAATCGCAGCAGCCTTTTAACATGCTGCATAATGAGTTTATAATCATATTTTGAAAGCTCTAAGCTCTAATTATAAGGACTGTAAATTGAATTTTAACATCTCCTAGAAATCCATTTCTCCTGCTTCCTCATAGAAATTTCTTTTTCTTTTTACACCCTAAAACCTAGACGGGCATTGTTAGATATTAAACCGAATGAGACTACTATGCACTTGGAAATCCTTTATTCTAGATCTATAGTTGAAGGTTTCCATAGTATTGCATAAAGAAAGCAAATCTTTTGCTTTAAGAATGTCATGTGACATCTTATTCCTGGCCTGGCCTCTGTCTTCCACAATGCTACAAGGATGCAGATGGTATAGAAGACGTCCCTTTTGTAAAGTGGACAGCAAGGATGCAGTGCGTCTTCTATCAACAGACTTCATTGAGGGCAGCAGAATTCTATTAATAAATGCATGGGGGTGAATCTTTTGTGACCTGCCACGATCCATTGTTCGGCATGTTTACGTGTCTTTGTCAGGATAATTGTGTTAAGATGAGGGGCTGTGGGGTGTGCATTTTTTGATGAATAGGTTCTTTGTTAACTGACATTTGCGGCCTCCAAATGGATGGAGAGTGGAAGTATGTAGTAAACAATGCTCTGAAACTGTCAATGTGGGAGACTAACATTGTGGGACTGACTATATTAGACAATTAGCTACATTAGTATTAATGTAAGCACAAATATTTCTAATATATAGAAATTGCTTTGTGCAATGACAGTATCCATTAATTCTTTATTTTATTTCAAAATATGTATTTTTCTTTTGTTTTATTTTATTAGTATTTGAATATTATAATATATTTTACTATGTTTTATTTATCAAAAGTACATACTGTGTGTGTGTGTATATATATATATGTGTGTATATATATATATATATAAATTATTATTATTATTATATATGATATTATACACATTATATGAATATGTATGTACATACATGCATACACATACGGTGGCCAAAATGATTAAAACAGTAATATTGTGAAATATTATTACAATTTAAAATCTCTGTTTTCTATTTGAATATATTTTAAAATGCAATTTATTCCTGTGATCAAATCTGAATTTTCATCATTACTCCAGTCTTCAGTGTCACATGATCCTCCAGAAATCATTCTAATATTCTGATTTGATGCTCAAGAAACATTTATTATTATTAGCAATGTTGAAAGCAATTTGTTGTAGGATTATTTGATGAATAGAAAGTTTAAAAGTACAGCATTTATCTGAAATGGAAAGCTTTTGTAACATTATCACTACCGTTCAAAAGTTTGGGGTCAGTTTTTTTTTTTTGGAAAGAAATTAATTTTATTCAGCAAGGATGCATTAAATTGATCAAAAGTGACCGTATATACATTTATTAATAGCTTTCTATTTCAGATAAATGCTGTTCTTTTGAACTTTCTATTCATCAAAGAATCCTGATAAAGAAATTGTACACACCTGCTTTAAACATTGATAATAATGATAAATGTTTCTTGAAATCAGCATATTAAAATGATTTCTAAAGGATCATGTGACACTGAAGACTGGAGTAATGATGCTGAAAATTCAGCTTTGATCGCATGAATAAATTACATTTTAAAATATATTCATATTGAAAAGTGATTTTTCATTGTAAAAATATTTCACAATATTGCTGTATTTTGGACCAAATAAATGAAGCATTGGTGAGCAAAAGAGACTTCTTTTAAATAATAATTTTGGCCACCACTGTGTATACATAACAATTTTTTACAGTAATCACAAATGACTGGAAAAGGACTTGTTAATTATGTGGACGGTTTTCATCAGAAGCTTGAGACTCATATCATATAAATGTATAATCTCAATCAAATGTTCAAAATTCTAATCATATTGAAATGTGGCACCATCACAGGGCTGAGTAGTGTTAGTTGTGTTACAGCAGTGTGCCGATGTTCAGTCAATCTCGTGTTCACAGGCGACGACTCCACAGATGAGACCGCGCTACTACAAACCTGGTTCAAACTGGTCCTGGAGAAGAACAAACTGTCCCGATACGAGTCTGAACTCATGATCTTGTAAGTACTGTGACTCTTCTAGATATTGATCAAGGTTTCTGTAAGTCTTATACGTGCTGTTGTCCCTAGTGCTCAAGAACTGGAGCTGGAGGACACTCAAAGTCGGCTACAGCAAGACATGAGGCGGCGAATGAACACTGAAGGTGTGTTTGTTTATACAGTACACTACATGTCAAAAATTTTGAATAATTATTTTTTTTATGTTTTTGAAAGAAGTCTCTTATGCTCACCAAGGCTCCATTTATTTGATAATAATAATAAAGTAAAACAAAATATTTTGAAATATTACAATTTAAAATACAGGTGAAACTCGAAAATTTTGAATATTGTGCAAAAGTTAATTGATTTCAGTAATTCAACTTAAAAGGTGAAACTAATATATTGCATAGACTTTATATATTATAATATATGTATTGGTTATAATTTTTCTCACGTTGCATGTAATGAGTCTATATATTAGTTTCACCTTTTAAGTTGAATTACTGAAATAAATGGACTTTTGCACGATATAAAAAAATTTTGTTTCACTTGTAAATATTATTTAAAAATATTTTAAAATGTAATTTATTCCTGTGATGGTAAAGCTGAATTTTCAGCATCATTACTCCAGTCTTCAGTGTCACATGATCCTTCAGAAATCATTTATAGAAAAAATCTGTTATAAAATCTTCTATTATAAAATTCCATTATAAAATGTTCTATTATAAAATCTGTTATAATAGAAAACAATTATTTTAAAATGTAATAATATTTCACAATATTTTAGTATTTATTGTATTTCTGATCACATAAATGCAGCCTTGGTCAGCATAACGTTTTGAAAAAAGATAAAGGTTGTCAACTTTAGATGTATTCCACATTAAATGTGAAAACATTTAGGTCTGTGGACCAACTTTTCGGATATTGGATTAGATGATTGGTTTGTTAGAGTGAAAACATATTGTAAGTGGAAGCGCATTTACTTGTGAACAGGAATTGATAGCTCCAGAGGAAGGTGATAGTGTCTTCATTTGCAAGTCAATGGTTGGTCCCTCAGCCTCCGGCAAACACAAGTGTATTTTAGTTCTTCATGATGGTGATGGTGAAGCTCACTGTTTACCACGGAGACATTCAGCGTTAAGCCACAGAACAAAGCTGTCATTGTGTAATAATTATAGTTATCATACAATATACAATGTTATTCGAAAGCGATTTAAAACCTCGTTACATGGCGAAAATGTGATGTTATGGACAATACTTTACCTGATTATTGATGATAGGCCTGTCTTTTGTATTCCCTCCATATCCAGACTGCGAGAAGAGTGCGAGCGAGCTGGCGGAGGAGCAGAGCCTGCTGGTGGAGATCATGAAGGTGGTGGAGAGGAGAGATAAACTGGTCAGTCTGCTGGAGGAACAGCGGCTGAAGGAGAAAGCGGAGGACCGGGATCTGGAGAGCATGATCCTGTCCAGAGGATATCAGTTCCACTGGACCTAAACTTCTACTTTAGACTGAGAGAGCCTCATTTGAAGACGTTTATTCAAACCCAACTTAATGCTGCCTTTTGTGTTCTTCAAAAGAAATAAACCTAAAACCAAAACACGTGTCTCTTTACTAACTGAAAATATTTCCAAACACAAAGTTGCACAGGTGAGAGGACTGACTACACATTTTATTCACACTGGTGCAATTGTATTTATAGAGTTATAATCATTTTTTTTCTTTACTAGTTTGATTTATCTTCCTGTTTTTGTTCATTTTTAATGAATGTTTGTTCAGTTCTTCAGTGAATATTCCAATAGATGCCAAAGTTTAATGGCAGTGATAAAGTGTGTTTGTTGAGTGTTTGTTTCTATCTCGCAATGAACAGGATATCTTAAAGTGACCTTTAATGTCTACTATTTCTGAAGTCAAACCAAATGTCATTGTTTCAAGAATCAAGAAATGCATAAGAAAATGTACGTATGGCTCTGGTTTTAATCTTGTCTGTCTGTTGCCTTGTGTAATTTATTTAATAAATGTAAAAACAATGAGTGGGCTCTCCTTTTCTCTTTAAAAATATATATATTGTCAAAATGCTTGTTTTCTAAAATGTATAATAGACTTTTATCAAATAATTTAAGTTTTTTTATTTTTTCAAATGTTTATTTTCATACAATTAGATGTTTAATAATATGCCAATTAAATGCTAAATTTCTATGCATTTATATATAAAATATTAACTTTTGAAAAATATCTTACATTTTCAACATTTGATTACATTTAGCAAAATCAGTGACTTTTTTATTTCATTAGTTTGTTGGTTTAATTTATTTTTGTACGGATTATTTTACCTTTGGCTCCGTACTTTATAGCTCAACATTGCAGTCTTGTATGGTATAATGGCAGCTCACTACGAATAACTTTCTGACCAGTCTCCCTCAGGAAAGAGGGTGGGATCAAAGGAAAAGGGAAGCTCGTTTTAGAAGGCTGGGCAGCTGGAATTCCGTTTCCGTTCCTGTTCCTGGGATTTTACGCACTCCCTCAGCGGGGGAAATCACATATTATTTACACTTTTCTGCCCCTGACTGTTTATTGATGGCTTCTTCCCCGCAGAAATCTCCGTCTTCTCCCAAGTCGCCAACTCCAAAGTCTCCGTCCTCCAGAAAGAAAGATGACTCGTTTCTGGGAAAACTTGGTGGGACTCTGGTCAGGAGAAAAAAGGCGAAAGAAGGTAGATTGAGCTAAAAAAAAAATCTATTTTTGCAAGGAGTGATGTTTTGCGCGTTTTAAATACTGAACAGCTGATCTAGTCATGGCCGTTTTGCTTGAAAGTAGCCTACCCAAGTTGCCGCATAACTTCAGAAGTCTAAATCATTCCCTCCTCCAACGGATGAGCGTTTGTTAACACTGTCAACATCTCTGTTTCTTGTGTAGGCTAGGTTTTAAAAACCTCAAAAGAAACGACAACGGGGTGTGACTGTGTTTAAAGTAGCGAGAAATATAATGTTTTAAGTTACACTCTAAAGTTTGTGCCGCTTTTTAGCGATGATCGGACGAATCGCTCTTTTGAGTCGGATCTTTTCAATGAATCTTTTCACTAAACCGACCCTTGCGCTTCTCTAACGTTGTTGAATCGAAAACCTTCTCTTTTGAACATGTCTAGTTCGTCCTAAAACCGATAAATTGACGATTGATTTGAATTGGTTGCGAAAATTAAGTTATTTTAGAAAGGCAAATAGCAGAAATGTTAGATTTAGATATAAGAGTTAGCCTAGATCTTTTACAGTCTATGGCCAGATGCAACAGAGTGGAACTGTCAGCTTGCAAAAGTAGCCTACAAATTAGATGTATTTTCTCTGTAGGAAAATTGAATTATTAATAAAGACGAACCTATGAGCTTTGAGGTTGTTGAATCTGTCAGACCGCATTATTTCTTATTTTGTAAATAATCGTTTAACAGTGGAATGCCTTGTGAAAAACTACTTCAATAATGGACACTGTTGCACTCTACTGTGCTCAATAACACACTGATATCAAAAGTGTCACATCCATGCATAGTGGTTCATTTTAAGATTTTATCTTTAGTTATTCCGAAATGCATTAGTCATTTTTTTATGCTTCATTTTGTCAAGTAGCACTTTAAAATATTCACCTTGGAGGCATGATTACAAGCCTTTCAAAATATTCACCCACCACACCTAAAAATGACTCATCGAATCGTTCTGATGAAAACCTCTAAACTACAGTCTTGAATAGCAATATTCAGACTTTTTATAGTCTAAAAATCACACGCTGGCACATTATAAAGTGTTCTTAAGCTCTGTCTTCAGCTAACACTCAGCTTTGGCAGTGTTGTTCTAACCATGTAAGGTATTCTGTCTGGACGAGGCTTGAGATTGTTATTGTACAGGAATGAGAACAGTCATCTCAGCCTTGAGACAAGAACAGCTGCGAAACTAGACCACAATACCCAATAATAATCTTCTGGTGATCCACATCCTTAACAAATAAAAATATATTAGTTTTGTTGTTGGCCTCTTATCCAGTAAGTAAATTAGTCTGTGTGCCCGCTACCCATTACATTCGAGTGTTTCTTCTGGGTTTGCACGATTCCCAGAGTGCACTTCTGTAATGATTGCACGGCATCCATCAGCACTTGCAAGGCCGTTTGAGAGAAAAACGCAGCTGAGCCTTCGGATTCTCTGACTGCCTATTTCTCAGTCTCGTATTCACCCACGCACAGGACGAGAACTGTGATCCGGATGGGTAATTGATGTAGGATTTGATTTTTAAAAGGGCTATTTCACAAAATGCAGTGCATTTTATGTTTATTGCTTTAGTTGCAATTGAAAATATAAATTACACATGATTACTACTACAACTTAAATGGTTGGTGATTTTTTTTTTTTACAAAGAATTGCAATTCTCTCCATATAATTACATGTTTCAGCTTCATAGAGTGCAAAAAGCACCATAAAAGAGAGATCTTCTGGTGAAGTTCTTGTTAATGACTAATATTTCTGAAGAAATTGTGGTGCTCATTGTTAAACATCCTCCCAGGCAGTCACCCATGTTAACCTCATCGCTCCCCATAATACAAGTTGCATGGCATCTTTGTCGTGCCGTTGGATTGGATGCACCCCTCGTGTCAGCGAGAAGAAGCAGCAGGAGAGCAGCTGTGCGTGAGGTCGAGAGGGTGTTGATTAATAGGATATCGTCCTCCATGGGAGGCCTCTGGAATCCAGCACAGGATGTTCGCATCCCCATAATCAGCGCTGTTGACAGTGATGCATGCTGGGTTGCTGTTGGAGCGAAGATCTGGAGTCTTGGGTTGTTCTCAGAGGATGTTGAGAATGTCTACGTTTTCCTGAAGTCTAATAAATATAGGATTTTATAGGATCTGAAAAGTAATGATAGTGTTGTTGCTAGGGTGTTGCTAAGGTATTTTATGTAATTTCTAGGTAGTTGCTTATTGAAAACTTATCATGATGTCTCTGGTGGCTAAATATTATATTTATAGCACAAACAATAATATTTAATTTAAATCTGCAGTCTATAACTTTGTGTTCAAAATGTATATGAGTGAGTACATCATGAATCCATTTTCCAAACCGTGTTTTTGTCTTATCCTGAATCACTACGGTACACCTAAAAATTGACTATTTTAGACTGGTACGGGTCGTACCGCTGCGGAGTAGCCCAGTAACCTGCGTGACTCGTCATAGACATAAACAGAGAGAAGTGGCTTCGGCTACAATGTTTTCCGCATGCAGTTCTGTTTATTAACCGCTAGAGTGCTGATTTGCTACTCAAGAAACATTTATTATTATTACATCACGGAGATGTCTATTTGATGTACATTTACATCTGGAAGACGTATTTTTTAGAGTGTTTGCTCATCTGCAATATATCTATAGGACGTTTCCTGTCAGATTTTCAAAATAGACATTTAGAAAATGTATTTAAGATGTTTATGATTTAGAATGTATGTAAAACTGACATCTTAAAGACATCTGACAGATGTTGGTAAACAGCAGATGCTTTAGATGAAGTGATCTTTAACATCCCAGATAGCACACGCAAGTCTGCAAGATGTCTATTGTCAATGTTGAAGACATTTGAGCTGCTTCATATTTTTCAGTATTCTTTGATAAATAGAAAGTTAAAAAAACACTTATTTGAAATGAAAATCTTTTGAAACCTTATAAAACAGCAATAACACAAGAAATAAAACACTGTTTCTTTTCTCTCTCTTTTTGGCCACTGTATTCAGAAATAATTTGTTACCTCTCACCCGATGTGTCCTGTCTCCCATATAGTATCGGAGCTGCAGGAGGAGGGGATGAACGCCATTAATCTCCCGATGAGTCCCACACCTTTTGAGCTTCATCCTGAGGACATCATGCTAGGTACTGAACCCGTAGCCTGATTATTCAATTGATGCTCCCTCAGGTTAATAATAAGCCCTTACACCTTCCTCTCCCTCTCCCTGTCTGTCTCTCTCTCTCTCACAGAGGAAAATGAAGTCCGCACTATGGTGGACCCAAACTCGAAAAATGACCGAAAACTCCAGGAACTCATGAAGGTTTGTGTTTAAAACCAAAATGTCCATTCTGTCATCATTTATTCACCCATATGTCTTTCCAAACTACACCCATGATTTTCCCTAAATTAGGTCCTCATCGACTGGATCAATGATGTTCTGGTTGGGGAAAGGATCATTGTGAAGGACCTGGCTGAAGATCTCTATGATGGACAGGTTCTCCAGAAGCTCTTTGGTACAAATCTGTTTATTTTACTATGTGGCTTCTTCTGATTGGTTTTAATTGACTTCACTTAATCAGGGAAGTTCTACCTGGACTTGAGATCTTCCCCACATCCCTATTCTGATTTGGCCTTGTGTTTCTGTCCTGTAGAAAAGCTTGAAGGTGAGAAGCTAAATGTTGCAGAGGTGACCCAGTCTGAGATTGCCCAGAAGCAGAAGCTGCAGACGGTTCTGGAGAGAATCAATGACGCGCTGAAGGTCTCCACCAGGAGCATCAAGTGGAACGTCGACTGTAGGTCCCTAGAGCTTCAGCAGGATTTGTTCAAATGTTCCTAAATAAGACAAGACAAGACAAGTGTCACGTGATGTTAAATATGGACCTGGCTTAAAGTGTCCACTTAGAGATGCTTCGGTGCACAAAATGGCTTTACAACAAAGTAAAGTCTGTTTAAAATGCTATTGATGGGTGTTTCTCGCAGCTTTGAGTTTCAAAGGCTTGGAAAAAACTTAAGGTGATGCAACAGTGTTTTTTTAGTGGATTTCAATCACTCTACTTATGTGGAAGAGACACTAAAGAGACTGCAGTTCATTTTATGAGGCAGAAAGATTTATGCGCTATTGATTTTCGCATTAAATGGAGGAGAACATCAATTCTGTGTCCTTAAGTAACAATTCACAGATCTAAGGCTACTTCTCAGCTTGTTTCGTGCCAATACTGGTTTTAATACATTCAAGGAATGTTAAGATTTAAAGTGGGCATGAAATGGAAGTTGCGATAGTCTTTTCTTCCCTATTCTTATGTATATCTGAGTGAAATGACTAAAATGTAATAAAAATGTTGGGCGGGACTTAATTTTGCCCATCGGGAATTGATTGGATGGTTGTGGTTTGCTATTGCTGTGATGTCATTTGAGTGACAGGTTGCTCCACCCTAGCGCCAGTAAACGCGTCATTAGAGGGAGGGGAAATTTTGAGTAAAGATTACGAGGGCACAAATGTTTATAAAATGATGTGCACGGATAAATCATTTATAATAAATGCAATTAATCTTTTTTGTTTTGTTTTTTGCTAGCGGTTCACGCTAAGAGCATTGTGGCCATCCTTCACCTGCTGGTGGCGGTTTCACAGCACTTCAGAGCGCCCATTCGCCTCCCTGACCATGTGTCCATTCAGGTGGTTGTGGTCCAGGTATGTAGACTTTGTTTTTGACTGATGCTAACTGCTAACTGCTAATAAATCTTTGTTGTTATTTGCGTTTAAAACACTCTCTGATGAACTTGTCATACAAATTCTTCTCACAAATCTCCACAAAATCAAATAAAAGGTACATTTGTTGATGTTGTCATACCAATTATTGTCTATATATTTTAGGAAAGAAAGCAAGAATAGAACGTGCAGATGAAAGCTAATTAGCTTTACTTTCATCTGTATTTTGTCATGATTCCTTTTGATATTTTCTTGCTTTACCTCAATGTTACAAATGATAATAGTCAATATTTTCTTGCAATCATCGGATACAGAATTCAATTTGGAGTTCTAGTTAATTGTCCCCAATATTTAAAGCTAATTAGCCTCACTAACTAATGCTAGCTTGCCGATGTTGATGCTGTCATTTTTAATTTTCTGTATCGTCTTCCTTTTGATATTGAGTCCAATACAGATAGTTGCAGTCCTCAAAGTTTCCATTCTTTTCAAAGTCAGTGAAAACTTGGAAATATCAGGAAATATTAATACGTTTTCATTGACTATAGAAACTATGAGGACTGCAAACATCTGTATGTTATGCTATATATGATACTATACATATCAAAAGATGGTGGTGTCTTAAGTCTTCTAGAGAATTCTGACTCTCGTTGATATCCAATCTGTTCCCTTTTTCTTTTCCCTTAGAAACGGGAGGGCATTCTCCAATCCCGTCAGGTTATGGAGGAGATCACTGGCAACACCGAGTACGTCAATGCTGCATCCCTAATTTCCAAATGTCACCCCATGTGTTCATAAATGTGCCAATATCAAGGTTTAATGATCTTTTGCATCTTTTGTAAAGATTCCTTTCATATGATTCAATCATTGTGCAGTAGATCACTGATTACAAGATGGCGTCTGGGTTAGCCTATAGCGCTGTTTTGTCACCCTTTGTGTGGAAACACACACGCATACATATGTTTCACAGCTGACTGTAGAGCGGTCCAGCAGGCACCTGGCAGCTGGGGAGATAAGTGTGTGTTTTTGCACGTGTGTGTTTGTGGAATACTTCCTGAGGCTGTTATCACACACACAGTAGCTGCTGCTGCCCAGGCTGATGGCTGGCAGGAGTGATTAGAGAG
This sequence comes from Phoxinus phoxinus, assembly GCF_949152265.1. Classification (NCBI taxonomy): domain Eukaryota; kingdom Metazoa; phylum Chordata; class Actinopteri; order Cypriniformes; family Leuciscidae; genus Phoxinus; species Phoxinus phoxinus. The sequence continues at coordinate 15,524,692 of NC_136900.1, forward strand.
TGAGGAGGAGGGGGCCTCATGGGGAGAAAGCCTTGTCCAGGGCAGTCCCAGACTTGCCTGATCAATTTGATCACCCTTCCACACACCCAAATACCAGCTGACTTTTTTTTTTGCCTGGATTTTAGTGACTGTAGCATTACGAAAGATAAATGACCTCCCATGCTGCACAAGAGATGAATGAAATGCATAACATGAAACAATGCACCGATATTAAAATTCTTGCCGATACCAATAAGCCAATATATTTTTCGGTTATGACCAAGTGGTCGATATTAAAATTCGACACGATTGTCTAAATACATTTTAAAAATGCAAAAAACAAAAATTAATCATTTTAAATCCTGAAAATTGGATATTAATTTTGAGATTTACTAAAGATTTCATTAAACTATGTAATTAAATCAATGTTGTTAAAGATGAACTTTAATCGAGCATTTAATGATGGAAAAGAGGAAATGAGCATGAACATTTAAATATGCAATATCATAAAAAAAACTCTAATATCAGCCAAAGACTGCTATGTTACAGATATATATCATAGCTGGAATTATCTTGTGATGTTTTTCTAACTACATGTTCAGTCATAATTTAATAGATGTGTTCTTTGTTCATAGGGCATTATCTGGCAGGCATGGTAAGTATTATTAAAATGAATATCATTTAGATATTATATGCACTACTGTTCAAATGTTTGGGGTCAGTAAGACTTAAAAAAAAAATATATATATATATATATATATATACTGTTATTCAGCAAGAAAATCTTACCAACCCCAAACTTTTGAATGATTGTGTAAATGTTTCAGTTGTTTTCTAATACATGGATGCATTTTTCCATGCAGAGCGTGATGCTTTTGATACCTTGTTTGATCATGCTCCTGACAAGCTGAATGTCGTGAAGAAGGTATGCAAGAGCACAAATATTAGCCGAATTGACATCCTAAGACAAGCCTGACCACATACGCATCTGTTTTCCACAGACTCTAATCACCTTCGTCAACAAACACCTGAATAAACTGAACTTGGAGGTTGCTGAACTGGATACACAGGTAACTAACACATGGATCAACACAATAAATATCCTGTGACTGTGATAAATTAAAGCGCTAAGCCATGAGAAATCATCCGTTACAGTGATTTTATGAAATGGTTGCATCAACAACATGATAAAAGGGTATTTGTTCAATAAATGTAATGAAATTACAGATCTGTCATCATTAATCCCCCTTCATTTGACATGCCACAGTCCATTTGGCTGTTCCAGTCGATCTTTTACATGGAACTAAAATGGGAACTGAAGCTTTCAATCTTCAAAACAGACACAAAAGCTCCATGAAAATAGAAATGAAAGTAGCTTCCATTCGATTTTTACTTTATTTTTCAAGTTTTCTGAACACATATGATCGCTTTGTGTCAGAAATATACACTATTCTTCACTGAATAAAGTAGTTAATTAGCTTATATATAGGCTGTTTACGGTTGCAAAATAGTAGTAAACTAATAAGATGCTAAAGGGTTGCTAAGTCTGTTATGCTCACCAAGGCTGCATTTGTTTAATCAAAAGTTAGAACAGTAAAATTATTTTATTTTTAATTTGAATTGAATTTTTTTTCATATTTTAAAATCTAATTTATTCCTGTGATGCAACGCTGAATTTTCAGCATCATTACTCCAATCTTCAGTGTCACATGGTCCATCAGAAATAATTCTAATATGCTGATTTGCTGCTCAAGAAACATTTCTTATTATTATCATCAATGTTGAAAACAGTTGTGCTGCTTCATATTTACCGTGATCTTTTTTTCAGGATTCCTTGATGAATAGAAATTGATTCACTGTCACTTTTGATTAATTTAAAGGGATAGTTCACCTAAATATAGTTCACCCTCATGTTGTTCCAAACCTTTGAGTTTCTTCCTTCTGTTAAACGCAAAAGAAGATATTTTATAGAATGTTGGAAATCAAACAGTTGTCGGTAGCCATTAACTTCCATAGTAGGAAAAAAAAATACTATGGAGTCCCGTCAACTGTTTGGTTACCAACATTCTTTAAAGTATCTTTTGTGTTCAACAGAAGAAATAAACTTTTTCAAACAGGTTTGGAACAACATGAGCGTAAGTGACCAAATTTTTAATGCATCCTTGCTGAATTAAAGTATTATTTCTTAAAGCAGAACACTGTTTTATGTACATTTGCATATGTCATTTTTATGTAAATTTGCGATCTGGCGTGTACGACTCGATTGAGTTCTGACTGAGGCGTGTTTGTAGTTTGCAGATGGTGTGTATCTGGTCCTGCTGATGGGACTTCTAGAAGGATACTTCGTTCCCCTCTACAACTTCTTCCTGACCCCTGAGAATTTTGACCAAAAGGTATACATTCTGAGTACATGGGCGGTTAACGTGCTTCAGTGTGGAAGGCCATCCTGGTGTGCTGTGTTGAGTGTCATCGAGAGGGGGTGGTGTTGACAGTCAGCCCAGAGTACAGGCTGCTCACCTGGGTCACATCCAGCACGCCCGGCCCGTGCCAAATGGGCATGTTGCACCAGGATGCATCTGTAATCTGCCTCTGCACAGGAAACGGATAAGTGGTGTGATGTGTGGCTCCCTTCTAATATCCAGTGCTTGTGTGTGTGGATTTCAGAGATAACTGCTTTAGGTCCTTCTACAGTCCAGATTTGGGAAATCACCTTTTTTTTATGCATACCCCACTTTGTACTTCTTCAAGGTGTCAAAATATGGTTGTTTCTTTTTTCTCTGCAGGTTCATAATGTGTCTTTCTCGTTCGAGCTGATGCAGGACGGTGGCCTGGAGAGGCCCAAACCCAGGCCTGAGGGTAATTATGCCTTTGTTTTCTGCTAATCCTATCATTGTAAAAGGATTTGTCTTGTCAGGGCTGTACTCTGCTACTGATGTTTTGCCAATTGTCAAATGTTGCTCTTAACCTGAAAGTTAATTTCTTAAATGCCTCGCATATGCAAGTTTCTGAGATAATTGAAAAATATTTAAATGACATTAAAAACAGGCCTTTCTTGGATTGTGCTGTAAATTTTATTTTATTCATATAATATATATATTTTTTGTTTGCAGTATATCTTATACATAATTCTCAGTTTTTGAATATTAATATTATAATTTTTTTAATTTATCAAAATGATTTTAAAAAGTTTAGTTAGTTGGTTGGTTATTACTTTTTCCTTCAGTTAATTAATTGGTAGTTTTCTTTCCTTAAAGTATTAGTTCACCTCAAAATGAAAATGTCCTGATAATTTACTCACCCCAATGCCATCCAAGATGTTCATGTCTTTCTTTCTTCAGTGGAAAAGAAATTCAGTTTTTTGAGGAAAACATTTCAGGATTTTTCTCCACACAATGGATTTCAATCGCAACCAAATTGTTGAAGTCCAAATCAATGCAGTTTCAAAGGGCTCTGCACGATCCCAGCCGAGGAATAGGGTCTTATCTAGCGAAACGATCGGTCATTTTCTCAAATAAATAAATATATATATATATATATATATATATATATATATATATATGTATATACACACATATACATACTTTTTAACCACAAATGCCTGTCTTGTACCATCTCCGAGATGCACTACGTATTACGTCATCACGTTGGAAACGTCACGAAGAAAAAAATAAAAATAAATTAAAACAAAGATGTCGGACGATTTTGAAGTTGGAGGAGAAAATGAGATACATTTTTCACCCTTCCCTACCTTTTAGAACCGGAGTACACCGACAAATAACTTAGACAGATGACGTGAACCTTTCCAACGTGATTACGTAATGCCTGGCGCATCGCAGACCAGCACAAGACGAACAATTGTGGTTAAAAAGTATATACATTTTTATTTATTTTTAGAAAATGGCCGATCGTTTCGCTAGATAAGACCCTATTCCTCGGCTGGGATCGTGCAGAGCCCTTTGAAACTGCATTGATTTGGACTTCAACAATTTGGTTGCGATTGAAATCCATTGTTTGTTTGTTTTTCCACTGAAGAAAGAAAGACATGAACAAGATGTTCCAAGATGGATGGCATTGGGGTAAATTATCAGGACATTTTCATTTTGAGGTGAACTAATCCTTTAAGAATAGTTAGTTAGAACTTTTCCTACGCTTAATAATATTTAGTTACATTGTCATTTACATTCAGTTAAGAATAGTTAGTACCATTTCCCTCCCTTAATAATAGTCAGGATATGTTTACACGACACAACAATGTACTAAAAACAAAGTCTTCCTTTGTGTTTTTTGCGTAACGACGACAACGTTGTCAAAACAATCCCGTTCACACGGATCCACAAAAACGATTAAAAACGCTGCCAGGCCAGTACCGTTAGTTGGCGATGTCACTGCAAAGAAATGTACATGCCTATAGACTGAACCTGTAATACGCATGCGCATGACGTCACCATTTTCACAAATTCGCATTTTTGTGGTTTACATGGAGACGATAGCGGTGTCGTTTTCCAAAGCTTGCACTTTGAAACCCATTTTCAAAAAATGTTGATATATATATATATATATATACACATCTCTGTACATATACACATATACACACACAGATTGTTATGCCACATATACAGTATCCATAATATACACATACTATTATAAATACTACACAAATACCACAATTATACAGCTCTCTCTCTATACACTACTATTCATTTATAGTGTATGAAAGTAGTCTTTATACTGTGTATGATTGTTTGTGTGTGTGTATTTGAATGATTTCAAGTTAAATGTGTCTAGGTTTATAGGTTATAATGCCATTCAGAGTCCTTGAAGAGTCAGGTACATTATTTAACATTGCATAAATCCACTTCATGCTTTAAATCAATTCACATAAGGACTGGACCTGAAGAAACTATGCACTGAATGTGTGTTTTTAGCTGCTCAAGGAGTTCTTCAGAGCGAGACCGAATTGTAACCGTATAAAAGCTTTTGTTCTCAAATGTCAAAAGTCATTTTTTTTGTTCCTCTGTTTTGTTCCAGATATTGTGAATTGTGACCTAAAATCAACACTCCGTGTGCTTTACAACCTTTTCACCAAGTACAGACACGTGGAATGAGTCGAAACGGGAAACACGTTTATGGGATAACGAGTTTTTATGAGGCTGACAAACAAAATATGCTGTTAATTATTTTGGAGTATTGTATAATACCCCTATACGGCTAATAATTGTGACTAGGTGTCATCTTGATGGATGTAAAAACACTAAAGAAAAAAAAAACACTATGCATACGTTTTTTTTTTAATGAAAGCATTCCATTCCTCAGATGATGCATTGAAGTCTGGCATAACTTCGGCTTTTATTTGTGGAAATGTAAAAGCTGTTTAATCCGTTTGATTAAAAAAAATATCCAGCTTGCACTACATTATATCACATAAAACACTATATTCTCTTAAGTCACAGTATTTGCTTATATTATCAAGTGGGTGTCTGGCCAAATAATTGTGTGTTGTATTTAGTGTCTGTTTCACTACATATCTTAATTTGTCATGATTTTTGTGCTGATGTTTTTAAATCGGTCGAATATCTGCATCAACAAAAAAAAATTCCAAACAAATTTGTCTCAGACTTCATAGCAATTAATTTATTTTCTTACGTCTTAAAACATGGTGTCTTGGATCATTATTGTGGAAAATTTGTATTTAAAATGAAAAATGGATTTAGGATGGAGGCTACAAGAAAATACGTTTTTATACCTTGTTTTGGTTGATATCATTCCAGTAGCATCATTTGTAAAACTCAATGTTCATGTTTTATCGGCACTTGAAAATGTTACAAAATCTACATTAAACATGGATGAATCATCTAGCCCATTGTGATCTAGTTTTATCTTTCCATTCCACGGCTGCATTCTTGAGTGCTGTACTTTAAGCCGTCTTGTCACTGATAGACTGTTCACTTCACTCACTGGAACAGATGCTTGCGGCGTTCAAAATACCACAGGGATGACCGGCAGACATGGGTCCTCTTTGTCCTTGTTTAAGTGGAAGGCTGTTTGGGGGTAATTTACTTCCATTCAAAACCTTCCACGTCCACATGGGGAACCGGTGCTTGAAAAATCGCTTTAACATACTTATTGGATTCTTTCAAAATGGCTGCAAATCGAAATGATGGTCTAATTTGATCTTGACAAGACTCCATATGCTACTGTGCTGTGTTTTGTGCTTTATAACAACCAATAAATATAACAACTATATACATTCTATTACGGAATATCTGTTTTGAGAACAAATACTGTTGGTTTAAACAGGAGAAAAATACTCTTGGATGGATTTTTCTAGTCAGATTGTGAGTGGATGGATTTCCCAGAAAATAACTTCCTGAAGCGTTGAAATTCTTGTGCCTGCTTTAGAAAATTTCAGATCTTTATGTATAATAAGATTTTGAATTTCCTATAAAGAAAATGTGAGTGGTGCTTGTTGAGCACAATTTACCGCAACAATTGGGCGTTTCTATGCGGTTGCTAGTGGTTTTCTATTGGACAATATCAAGAGAGCCCAGCCAAGTCTCTGATATTCTGGCCCCCTTAAATGCAAGCCTATATGTATATGGTGTTCTCGCCAATTTTATTTCCCCCTAGTCAAATGTAGAAAGTCTGATCACCTTTTAAAGTAGATGGTCACATTAGGGAAATTTCGCCGACAAAGAAAGGTCTATTTTCTACTGTCAATAGTGTAGTGTTGGTCAACGTGGTGAATTTGTGCGTAAAAAACCCTGATGCTAAATGTGCACGGGAAATCGTTTCGTGTGAAATTCCAAATGACGGCCAAACAAACCTTGTGATTCGAGGTATCAATTATGTCTGGCATAAAGAGAAAGTTGTTACAATACATTTTCCTTCATTTTAAAATAGTCTTCTATAATGAGGATTCAACAGATAAACAGTGAAAATAGAATATGACTCACAATATGTAGCTCGGTTTGTTTTAAATATGGGAAAAGAACATTACAAATGAATCATATTGTATAATATTATGCAATTTTCACATATTCTGACTTCCTGTTATCCCAAAGGCAAGTGATTAGTGTAATTTAAGGGGGGAAATTACAAAAAGGACACCTGGGTAATTGACTGATCTGTGTGTAATGTCCTGAATTGTCCTGAATGTCCAATGTCCTGAATCCAGAGTGTGTTAAAGATATAAAAGATTGGATGACGCGTAATTTTCTTCTATTAAATCCAGACAAGACGGAGGTACTACTCATCGGTTCAAAAAACCGCCCACAAAACCTCTCACAATACAACTTTAACATAGTAGGATGTCCTGCTACTTTATCCTCTACAGTAAAAGACCTGGGTGTCATACTAGACTGCGACCTGTCTTTTAAAAATCATATTTCATATGTTACAAAAACGGCATTTTTCCACCTTAGAAACATTGCTAAGCTACGTAATATGCTATCAGTTTCTGATGCAGAAAAGTTAGTTCATGCATTCATGACCTCGAGACTAGATTACTGTAATGCTCTATTAGCTGGTTGTCCTGCATCCTCAATAAACAAGCTACAGTTAGTCCAAAATGCAGCCGCTAGAGTTCTTACCAGATCAAGAAAATATGATCATATAACACCTATCTTATCATCACTACATTGGTTACCTATAAAGTTCCGTATTAATTATAAGGTATTGTTACTGACTTATAAAGCCCTAAACGGCTTAGCTCCAGTTTATTTAACGGATCTTCTATCGCCCTATAATCCATCGCGCTCTTTAAGATCGCTAAATTCGAGGCTTTTGGTTATACCTAGGATATCTAAGTCCACCAAAGGAGGGAGAGCATTCTCACATTTAGCTCCAAAACTCTGGAATAGCCTTCCTGATACTGTTCGTTGCTCAGAGTCGCTCTCCCAGTTCAAAACTAGATTAAAGACGCATCTCTTTAACCAGGCATTCATATAAATGTTTTAATCTTACAGTTAAATCCGGCCTCTAGTTCATAACCGCCAGAGGAGAACTGGCCCCCGACTGAGCCTGGGTTCTCCCAAGGTTTTTTTTTTCTCCATTAGGTCACCTGATGGAGTTTTAGGTCACCATTAGGTCACCTGATGGAGTTTTTCGTTTCCTTGCCACTGTTGCCTTTGGCTTGCTCAGTTGGGGATATTCAATTTAATGAATCAATCAATATTACTATTGATTAGCATTACCAAACATGGACGTTTTATTATTATTTTAATTTAATACTGTGAAGCTGCTTTGATACAATCTGTATTGTGAAAAGCGCTATACAAATATTCTTGACTTGACTTGACTTGAATTGTCGTGTTGCTTCCATTAGGTTGCAATTATTTTGCTCTTCGTAACATTTGTTCTCTTTCTCTCTCTTAAACATTTGATTTTTTTTCTTTAATTCTCTCGTCCTCTCTCTCAATCTTTCTCACCTTTTTTGTTTGCCCATGACGGTTCGGACCCTTAGTGTGTGGATTTTCAAAGTTACACTGGCCTGAAATTCAACAGAACATCAAAGGTAGAAGGGCATTCATCCTGAACATCAAACATTCCTCTGAGGACTCCATTTATAAAACATTTACAGGAAAGACATGACCTCCAATCTGCTAAAGAGCGTTTATATTCTTTCCGGCTATACAGTTGATTCATACATCCCATCTGAACGTCGTATCTAAGAATAATGATGTCATATTTTTTATATACGTGCTCCTTCCTCTGCGAATATCGTTCTCGGAAAGAGAAACGCACAAGGTCTTCCTCTCCGATTCCTTTTCATGTCGTTCATCGCATCCCTATAGAATGAGAGCAACATTCTGCTAATGGCAGGCTCAGGCACGCTGGCTTGCTCTCATGGGGTAACAGTAACAAGTTAACAAGCTGCTTCATTGCTTGTTCAGATCCAATTATATGAGCATTTAATTACACCCCTTCATCTTGCTCCTGCTCGCTTTTCCTGTAAAAGCACATATTGATTTTCAAGGATGTTATACGTTTACCCGTTTTGTTCACTGTTCCTGTGAAGTGTGTTGGCTGGATGTAGTGGTCATGTTCAAATCTTTAACAAGTGCTCAGTTAAGTTTAGTGTTATACACATTTCTGTCAGGATCACCATTATCATCAAAGATGATTGACAAGTAGCATACAGTTTGGATTGGCGGTATGGGAACGGAACAGAACCAACATAAATGTTTTTGCAGGTATGATTAAAGTTCTGAATGACAATAATTGAATGTAACAAGAAAAATCAAGATAAAGGAATATGGGAAGGCCAAGTCCTGACTGTGGATGAGAGGAGGAGCTGGGGATGGGGAAGGGTATGATGCTAGCTTGACTGACGTGACCTGCCAGAACTACGTATGATTTATGTGTTAAATTACCAGTTTATTTATTTAAATCGCTAAATTTGTGAACATCAAAGTTAAAACTGATAACAAGCACTTTCATTTATTTTGTCAATTATAAATGAAATGTAGGCTATGTACACACACACACACACAGGCCTATATATAATTTTGTCATTTTTTAACATACTTGATGTGGAATTTTTTTTGATGTTGACTACAGTTTATGTCTGTTTTTACCACAAGATGGCAATGATATATAATGACTGACTGTATTCTATTATCAATGTTAACAACCCTTCTGTGGATCCAGTGGTAACTTTAATGTTTATTTCAGTATTTCCTCATTCATGTGATGTAATGTAGCTTATAGCTATTGAAATAAGATGTCTGAGTGACTGACTTTGATACGAGAGGGCAGTATATGTAATTATTGAATACGTCCGTCTCCTCCTGGTAATGTCATCACCCCAGGTGGGAATGTAGCAATTTTTGATAGTGAAAAATTATAAACGTGTAATAATGACCCTCACGACTGAAATGTAAAAACCAAACCCTTAATAGGCCCTATGCACAGCTTCACTACTTCCTGAACTTAAGCAGGGACCTTTGTTTCCTGTCTGCCAGGATTGGCCAAACTGATTAATCCAGGTGTGTCTGATTATTGTTGTTGGTCAGACACACCTGGATTAATCAGTTTGGCCAATCCTGGCAGACAGGAAACAAAGGTCCCTGCTTAAGTTCAGGAAGTAGTGAAGCTGTGCATAGGGCCTATTGAACTGTTATGCCCAGCAGTTGACAAAGTGTAGGAAAGTAAGCTACTTATGGTGCATTTTAGTCACTTCAAAGATTATTTTCAATTCACCATGAAATCAATAAATGTGCCCTAATATTTAATCAAATGAACTTCTCCCACTTGCAAGAACATCTTTTCTCTGATGACATGTTTACTGGCACGAGGGAGGGACGACCTGTCACTCACATGACATCACATCACAGCAATAACAAACCACAACCATCCAATCAATTCCCGATGGACAAAATCAACTCCCGCCCCACATTTTTTTCTTCTTTCGAGAAGCCGTTTCACTCAGATATAAGTCGCAATGGAAGATAAGGCGATTGCAAATTACTTTAACAAATCGATTGAATAAATAATTCAATGATGTGTCGCCACCTACTAGTGTAAAGATGTAACTTCCGGGGTCAGTTCCATAAACATAGCCATTAAATTAAGACAATGGCTGCATCTGAAATCACATACTTCCATACTACAGTAGGTGAAAAAAGTATGTGACAAAAGAAGTATGTCCGAATTCACAGTAGGGCCTACTCATAAAAGAGTAAGCAAAAAGTATCCGGATCCGATGACCTATACTTCCGGTGAGATTCAGGCCACGGAAGAGAATTTATGAACGGCAGTGAAGCAACATATAACTGATTCTGGTAGGTCACATGATAATGACAACATGATTAATGTAGGTTACATTCCAGGTAACCTACAGGTCATACTATAGAATACTATTCATACTATAGCCTAGAACATACTTTTTTAGTGGTCGTGAAGCAAGAATTACTACTTACTCAAAATAAGTAGGCTACCTACTCAAGAGAGTAGGCCTATGCGATTTTGGACGCAGCCCGTCTCTTAAAAACGAGTGTAACCAACTAGCAGTTATTTAGGGGTAATCAGTCTTACTTTTCAGTATCAAATTAGACCAATCTTTAATGTAACTTTAATGACTTTAAAATATTATGAACAGTCTTACAGAAAAAAAAATATTAGCCGTTTATACAACCGGTCCCAAAGGGGACTGTAGCCTCAATGAAAAAAAAAACGAATCTCTTCAGTGAAGGGATTCAAAAGATTCGAATCACTAATGAATCAAAAAATCCTCACCACGGCACTTCAGACACACACACACACACACACACGCTCTCTCTCACTCTCTCCCTCAACCCCTCCCACCGCCGAGGAGTTCTGCGAGTGACGTCACTCTGGCCCCGCCCCCAATGCAAACTCAGTTCTTCGCGTTCATTTCATTCTTGCCCTCATTCCGCGCATACTTCACATCGTTGTTAGATACGCAGAATTGTCGCGCTCTCGCGCTCCGACAAGAAGAGGAAAAAAAGTGATCAGCTGGAAATAAACCAGAGCGTGCGCTCGATCCGACTACTCTGCATCAGACACATTTAAAACACTTGAGGTACGTCTGTGCTTTATACTAAGTTGTTAAAAGCGGTGTGAAGTTATAAACGCTATTTAGATTTTCTGTAAAATTGCTTTTAAGTATAAGAATGGTAGATTTATTTATTTTTGCTACTAGTTATAACACTTTATGTATTTTGGCCTACAGTCTATGGTTTTGGCTTGTATATTATGGATCAGTAGATACATAGCCTACTGAGAGAATAGAGGCTATAGTTTTATTCCCAGTTCTTAAAGTGCCACGACAGAAACAAGCAGCCTTTCACGATGAAAACCGAAAAAAAAATACTCTGTGCCAAACGAGGTAGGCTAATTAAATAAAGCGATTCATGTAATTTTTTATTTTATTTTTTTTTGGGAGATTGTGCAAACACCCACAGAGATTTTCATCATTTGTGGAGGTTCAGAAAACACTTTTTGCTTCTATGCCAGCTAGTTGACCACGATCTCGTTGTAATAGTAAGTTCATATTTACTTTAATAGTAAACCTCACGCTGTGATTCATGTTTCTGGCACGACTGAATCAGTGCCATTGATTTCTGGTTATTAACTTGACCCCAGTGACTTGGATGTTTAGGCGAAGGCGATTATTTGGTCCGGTTAACACCCCGCTCCCGTTTGCTTTCCTGAAAAACGCCAGTTTTGTGTACATAAATAAAGGATTAGGGAGAAAGTCCATGGTCCAGCCCCTGTTAATAATTAATCTGGACGTTAGAAAGCCCTCAGACTAAAATTAGTCTCTGGTCTAAGACGGTCTCAAAACTGCCTACCTAGACAGCAGTTTTTGGGCATGTGTCATGTTGGTCTCATTTGTAATATTTCCCTCTATAAGACTGAAAAAACAGTGACATGCTTTATTGCTATTTTCCCATTTTATTGCGATTTTTCAATTTTACTGTCTGCCATTTAAAAAACATGCATTAAAAAGATAGAGAAAATTTGAAGGGCTAAACTATCTGACTGGAAGACTTAATTCATTTTGTGCAATCTGTGTGTGAAAAGCATTGTGAAAAGTTGAATAGCTGTGTTTCATTGTAAACATTATGTACATCTCTTATACTGTAGGGCATAGTATTATTTTTTTGTCTTTCTTTTTTTATGTTTGTTGCCCCCCCATCTCCAACTGCTGTCTGACAGAGGTTTGTTGTCCCAGATGAGATCGACCCCCTTCGCCATTGTCTTGTTGTTTTGACTTGCCAGTCTATTTAACTTATGTAAACAGAGTAGATAAACCCTTTACAAATTTAAATACATTCTTACGCTAGCTCCTAAACAATGTTTTTTGACTTCTTCATATCAGTATTTAAAATCAATATCTGTGACAGTTTTCATTCATTTTTTTAATGTAATTGAAGTATTTTGAAGTGAACATATGGCCACTTAAGTGAAACTGAAAGCATCTGAACTTTTAGGTTTTTTCTCTTCCTTTATGAGTTTAACATTATACATAACCTTTCAGAGGGAGAGAATTAATTAGTTAATTATGCTATGTTGTCAAGAATTAAAACTTTGTCAGAGAACGGGGAAAAAAACGTGCCTGATTCACTAGTCACGGCTTCCTCTGGGAGCACGGGATTGTGGGAAAATGGGGGAAGGGGGCCTTCATTGTTCCTGCTGTTATTGAAGCAGGGGCTCGTGGAGCGGCTGAATTACTCCACAAACAGTCCCGCTCCCATGCTGACATCTGGTTTGCCACTTAAGCGCACCTGTAGGCTGAAAGATGCTAAACTGTGTATTCATTCTGGCGCTGGACTAATTCAGAGGAACGGCCATTTGTTTGACTGTTGCTGTCACTCATCTAGCCAACTCCATTGTTATGCCAGCAACAGGCGATAGTGGTGGAGGCACCATATGGCTTGTGTGTGCCTCGATGTTATCTGGTAATTTAGCTTATCAGCACCATTATGTTGTATTTTATCCTTTCTTTTACTTGTCTTTTTATGCAAAGAGGGTGTTTGAGTAAGTTTAGTCATGGAGGGACTGTGTTTATGTAGCCAAAGTACAACAGTTTGGCACATGTAATTAATACCTATCTTTTACATGCAGTGTAGGGAACAAATTACTCTTTTTTTTTATATATATATATAATTGCATTTTTTTTTAATAAGGGAAATGCTAGCAAAACTGAGCTAAATTTATCATGCATATATTAAATATTCCCTAAATTTTGTTGAGATTTTCATTCAAAAAATGTGTTTTTGTTTTTTATAAATGAAAAAGTCAAAACGTTTTTGCTGAGCGTTAAGCCATTTTCTTCTGTCATGTTTTTAGAAATAAGTTCAGATATCTGAGGCGAAGATGCCAAGTATTTAAGCAACAGGTGCTTATGACTAGCATTGTATGAGACATTTTTCTTTAGTTGTTTTTGCTTATCAAAAGAAGAGAAATTAGGCGTTTTAATATAGCGGAATGGTTTTCAGTGTAGATTGATGCTAAATTTGACCATACGGACTAGTATAGTGTTTGTTTTATGAGTTACATGTGTTCCTTGCAGTTTCATCTTTTTCTTTTGGCATGCTCAAAATCACAAGTCTTGCATGATAACTGGAGGGGGGCCGAGGGGAGTGGTATACGAAACCCGAAAAGATTTGTCGGAGCAAACGCGAGAGGGGGGCCTGAAGGGGCGACAAAGGAAAATTCATATGTAATGAAATTTGGGTTGAGAGTTTGTCAGCGGAACAATAGCTCAGTGGGACTGTGTGTAGCAGGGGCACGGGTGGCCGGCTTTGTTCAGGGAACACAGGAACAATAGGGTGTCCTCTGTGGCCCGGGGCAGCGGGAGGCCCACGCCGTGCCCTGAGGTAAACTCTGTTGTCACAAAAGGACGGCTCTCTCCACACAGCCCACCGCTCCACGAGACCAAGGACAGCCGGAGAGAGACCCTTACTGGAACTCTGCCACTGACGTCAGCGCGTCTGCTCCAGGCCTGGCCGCTGGACCGCCTGTTAGCTAGCTTGTAAATGTTGCTGGACTTAGCTTAAGGAAAAGTTTTTGAGTGATTTCAGTAAGAAGAAAAGAGATACTGTTGTGATTTAGTGTGAAACAAATAGATAGATACTTGAGGGAAATAAAGAGGGAAAAAATATATTCCCTGATATATATACATATACAGACAAACAGATAATTGAGTGATTTTGAAAAAGTTTTATCTCAAAAGATGATGGATGGATGGATAGATAGATAGATAGAGTGGATGAATGGATAGATGGACAAGCAGAGAGTTATTTTGGAAAAGTATTATGAAAAAGATCATATAGATAGATCGATAGAACAATAGGATGATAGAGCGACAGATAGAACAATAAATTGATGGATGGACAAGCAGATAGAACATTTATTTATTTTGGAAAAAGTTGTTCGATTGATTGATTGATTGATTGATTGATTGATTGATTGATTGATTGATTGATTTATTGATTGATTGATTGATTGGACAAGCAGATAGTGTTATTTTGGAAAAGTTTTATGAATAACAGATCAGATAGATAGATAGATAGATAGATAGATAGATAGATAGATAGATAGATCAATATGAAGATAGATAGATCAATAGGATGATATATATATATATAGAGACAGACAGACAGACAGACAGACAGATGAATTCACATGATAATGTTATTGTTGTTTGTGTATAGATCATGGCTTTGTGTGGTTTGGTAAAACCTTTAATGTTCCTTCAGCTCAGTGGAAACTCAGTGGAACAACAGCTTTGGGAGAGTCAGAGTGAAATCAGTCACTAAATGAGTCAGTTCCTGACAAACGCAAAGCTCAGAGTTCCAGTTAAACAGAGCATTATTCACATCCCGTACAGTATTAATCAGAGGTGGTCTTCCAGTTTTTCTTTCCTTCCAGTTTACAGTTTACACAGCTGTTAGCATTTCAGGGTAGAGTTAGTACCTTGTTTATAAAATACATGCTTTTTGATGATAGTGTTTAACAAAAAAAAAAGAGACATGCTCCTGAACAGAACTAACAAAAAACAAAACACAAAAAAACTTTTCCTTTTGGGACAGTATTAAAAAAAGACTCCGCTGTGTCCTAGATAGATTTAGCCAAGAAAGGGTGAGCAAATCTGTTTTGATACCATTTGATCAGATGTACTGTGAGTTTTGAAAAGACTTTCTTCTGCGTTTATAAGAAGCGCCTGTGTTCTCTGTGCGAAACCGTATCTGTGGTAAATCGGGACGAGAGCGTGGTTCACGGCACCCTTTGGAGTAAATGTATTTGTCCCCTGCTGGATGGTCAGGAAAGGTTATGAGCAAACACTGGTCATGCTTCTCGGGAGCTCACACTTATTTGAGCACGTCGTCTCTTCCATTTCCTGGAGGAGGCATTGTGGGACGGCATGGGGAGAGTGGCACCCCAGGAAGACATTGGATAATAGCGGGGTCTGACTCAGCGAAAAATAGCCTGCTTCAGAAGAATGGAGCCTGTGGAGTGATCATAGAACATGTCTGCCCCCCCCCCCCCCCCCCACACAACACTGGAGAGGAAGCCGCTCCACTCATGGATTGTCTTCAAGGAAGTGGACTTTGTACGTGGCCTCTGGCAGTGTAGCCACCGAATTGAATCATTTAAGTAGGACAAGGTCCTGAATACCAACCAATTATATTTCAGGAACATGAGGGGACATATAACCTTGCTCACTAATATTAATTAGGAAATGTTTGTAATATTTGATCCAATAGGGATGCGCAATATATCGGAACCATATCGGTTATCGGCAGAATTTTATTTGACTTTATCAAAGATATTTTATAGATTATAGAAATTGAGATTTCTTTAATTTACTGCTGTTGGTATTGTATATTTAATCGAGCATGCTCATTTTTGCATTTAAACGACCTTTGTTGTCATCTAACACAAAAATTCAAACATGGATAATTTAACAGTTAAAAATTAATCTTTTGCAAATCTCCAAATACATATCCATTTCTTATACTGTACATTATCATGTTGTGATCCCTGAATTCACTTGTAGCATTGGTTTTATAAAATCAAATATTAATATCGGCCATTTATCGGTTATGGAAGCTTGTTTCCACCACAGAATGAAAAATAATAGGTAATTGTGACTTTTTATCTCACAATTCTGACTTTTTTCTCAGAATTGCATGTTTATATCTCGCAATTCGGACTTTATAATACGCAATTGGGAGATATAAAATCAGAATTGCGATTGCGTGTTGTAAAGTCAGAATTGTGAGATAAATTCTGAGGTAAAAAAAAGTCAGAAAATTTGCGAGATATAAACTTGCAATTATGTGTTATAAAGTCAGAATTCTGACTTTATAACACGCAATTGCGACTTTATTTCACGCAATTCTGACTTTATATCTCGCAACTCTGAGAAATAAAGTCAGATTTGCGAGATGTAAACTCGCAATTGCGAGATAAAAAGTCGCAATTAACTTTTAAAATGTTTTATTCTGTGGCGGAAACAAGCTTACATAGTTATCGGTCAATACACTGTAAAGATATTTTTTTTGTGATTTATCAATATCAGTAGATATCGGATAATTAATTGTGCATCCTCACTTCCTCTATTTTTCATTTAATTTGTCTTTGCCGTCATCTAATGTTCATTTTTGAATAGCACTGATCAGTTAGTAACACTGTTAAATGTAATCTCCCCATGATGCCTAAATTCACATGTAACATTTAAAATGATTGATTTAAGCTTTTAGTGTTTTTTGTTTTGTTTTTAGTGTATACAATTTGAATACTAGCCACAACATGCAAATAATAATCAGCTCTTCTGTATCGGACATAATTTTAATATCAGTCATTGCTGTCAACCACTCATTGATTTTAAGGTCTGGTTAGAATAGGAATATTGTTCCAGAACCAACAAAGGATCAGATTTGATTCTTTCAGACTGATTGAATCTGATTCCATGTTGCTAAACTAATGATTTATTTGAATGAAAGTGAGTGCAAAACCTTATAGCATTATTGTCGTGTAACGCCAGCTTTCTCTACCCACTGGACAATAACTTTCCAGAAGTCCAGCCGTCACTTCGAGTCATTAGCACTTGGTTGAGAGGATTACATAGCCGCGGGTAAAGCAATAACAACGGTGCTTACATACCCGCCGCCCCTTAGGAGTCCATGCGGTGCAATTCACAGACATATTTTCGCTTGGATATTAGCAGGTTTGTATGACCTCCGAAAACGGCATTGAATAAACTCATAACCTGGGGAGCGACGAGTTAAGCTGTGCGGTTTCTGTTCAGGTGAATGAAGCCTTGGACATGTGGGTTCAGGACATATTTAGATGAGTAAAATATAATCTCAAGGATGGCTTCTCAAAGACTGAAATGCTTTGTAAGACCCTCGCTTTAGTCATCGGCGTGACAAATAATTAATTTGAAGCACATGCCAAGTTAGAGCTCAATGCGCTGAAGATGTATTACAAGGCTGTGAACATTTCTTCTGATTAAAGATGCTTCTTTGCACATGTTTCTGAATAGGATCAACAGCCCGTTTCTTAAGAGCCCTTCACATTTCTTGCATCTTCAAGACGTCTTCCTCCTATAATGCTTTTTTGGAGTCTAAGGCAAGGGTTTCTTTGAGGAAGGATTCTCTGGCGTGGTTCCTTCGCAGAAATAAAAGGACACGGTTTCATCTAAGCAAATACTACTCTGACAATCAGAGTACAAGATGTGCTGGCCGCCATACAACACATGCCATTGAAATGCAAAAGCCTCTCTCTCTCTCAGAGAAAGACTGAAAGAAGGGATTTTTAGGTCATCCTTAATTGAATTTCCTGGCTGATGACAGAGTAATATAGAGACTAATAGCATTGTGCGTGCATCTCGTGTCACCGCTAGAAATGCACTGGAGGAAGGCTCTTTGCGATCACTTACAGATACTGGATATATGAAAACCCTTAAACCGCTTAATAACTTAATAAGCCTTCTCCGTTATGAAGCTCCTGTTATGTAAGTGGAATAGGTTTATGAGGGTTAGTGTAACCATTCTTTTTGATTAAATGAACGGAGCATCTAGTGGCATTAAAACTACGTTTTTTTATGTTTTTCATTGTAATCTGATCGTTTTTGTTCTCTATTGTCTTTTTGACACTCTTAAAGTTACTGAGATGAACATTAATTAACATATTTGACAAATATTTGATGTTGTGCTTATACAGTATGTGATGTGCATATATCGGCAATGACCCCCAAATGTAAGAGTCAGCTATATATTTTCATGCAAACTGGCCCATATACAATGTAGAAATAAACATGATATTATAGACAACATTTATTTATTTCATTATGTAATTCATTATTATTGCCACAACAGTGAAACGGTGAAAATAAAACAAAAAAACCTAAATTATAACTATATAAATTATATGTATTTATTATAATTTAATATATTTTTTATCATTTTTTATTTAGGTTTGCTTACCACTGTTATGTGGCATTTATCTTTTCTTCTACACAAAGTGCTATACAAATACATTTGAATAAAATAGAAATCGTTTCACTTTATCTGATATTGTGTAAACATATAAATGGATGACATTCAAATAAATTCCAATTCAAAGCAATTCAAAATAAAAAAATAACACATATTTTAACAGCTATATATATATATACTGTATATATCTGTAAAAAAAAAGTGTTGTCACAAATTTGTCTAATTTTTTCCTCTCTAGGCCCCTTTAAAAATATATACACTACATATAGGCCTACACATGTACACAGTCCAGTTGTTAATTACCTTTAACTAATCACAGGGCAATTACAAACATCTAACTCAAGGTACGGCTGTAATTCCCAGTAAACTGTTTGTTTAATACATTTAAAGCATCCAAAGCAGCAAAGTGGAGGCGGGTGTAAATGTGGCTGTTTTCTATCGGTCCGGCTGCCAGCTTCATCAATAGGGAGCCGCTAATGTGCAGACGAGAGCCGGGCGCTTCGATTACAGCTTAATTTGGTAATGAAGTGAGAGCGAGAGGCTCCTGCGAACACTTTAAAGAGCTCAGCGTGATGGTTTCGCATGGAATAAAGCAGATTTGGTGATCTACACTCATGTAATAGAGTTTTCTAGCATTACAACACAAATGGGACCCCACGCAAATACAGTCTGTACTCGTATACATATCATTACATTTAATTACAACAAGCTGGCGCTTTAGTGGTGTTCTCGCCCCGTGGACATGGACACACACAAGCGTACACATGTATACTGTGATATACCCTCGTCTCCATTGGCAGCGGGAGTAGACCAGAGGGAGTGAGACAGCTGCCCGGGGTGGATGTGGTCCTCCCGGTTTGTGTGGGATCGCACCCATGCCTCTCGTTTGGCCGGCTGAGGCTGCCTGGAGGGTGAAGTGTATTGTAAGTGTGACCACAGTACATTGTTGCATGACTAATCTCGGCCTTCCATCTGCCACCGAGGCCCTGCACAAGCACTGTGCTCTCCAACATCAAGCACTGCCATATTGCTGCAGTCACAACATCTTGGCTTTGACTGGCACTCTGCTTGTGCAGAAGCGCCGGGGTGGACTCACAGCCGGGAATTATGGGACGTTACATGTGCACACATAACGAAACACAGAGGTTTTTCCTGACGTCCAAAAAGCTGACGGCTTGTGCAAATGTCTTTGGTTTGACAGAACTTGAATGTTATGCTGCATTGCGTTTAGTTTAAAGGGATAGCCCACAAAAATTCAGCCACCATTTACTTAACCTTTTTTTGTTCCAAACACCTATGACTTTCTTCTGCGAAACATTGAAGATATCTTGATCCCCATTGACATTTTTCAACTTATTTTCTCGTGTTTTTCACAATCAAAAAACTCCTATCGGTTTGGATTGACGTGAGGGTGAGTAAATGATGACAGAATTTAAATTTTTGGGTGAACCGTCACATTAAGATGTGTCGTTGTACTATTTTTAACTTGACACGCCATCTTAAAAGTGCAACGCCGTTGGTGAGATGTTAAAAAGAAAACGGTGCGACGCAAAAACTGTGACCAAAAGGCCAATTTTAAGTGGCTAAATTAAAAGACGCAATATTTTTTGAGAATTCTAATTAAATTCTCAATTAAACTCTAATGGCCGTTTACACCAAGTATGAACTGGGCAGTCATCTGCCACTTTAAACAATTCGCTCTTTAAAGTCGAGTGCATTCTGATTCAATGTTTTTATTGTTCATCAGCTGGGGAAAAAAAAATTCTAAAAGTAATTTCAACGATATTGTTCTTCCGTGTCGTTATCGTTGATTCGTTATATCTGTGATGTGGACATGTAAAACAATTATTAAAACTTAAGAGTTAGTTATAGGTATAGTTGTTAAAATCAAGATAAACTAGTCAACATCGCTAACCAAGTAGTTGGTTGTTGGACAAGTAGTCGATTAGTCGGCTGACATCACTCATCCCTGATAGACCAGTAAAACAGGTTTTTTTATTTCTTTAGTTTCTTTCTTCTTTACAGTTTCTCTTATACTGAGTTTCTCTCTCTTTTGAAGAGTGGCGTTTTGTAAATTACAGGGAGAGTGTGTGGTGTGTTGAGAGCCGCCTCTCTCGCTCTCTCCGATTAAACCATCACACTCAGGCTCTCTTTAATCTTCAGATGTCCGAACCACCAGCCTGCTTCTGTTGATGCTAATTCAAAACTCATGTAGAATCTCTCAGATTTCCAAGATATTACCGTAAAAGTAATTATAGCATGTACTTCTGGTTCGGTCGGCTGGTAATGCACAAGATCAGGGAGTATTTGCATGAGACAAAACCTTCACATGCGATATATGCGTAGAGCTCAACAAAGTACAAACTCAGATGTAGTGTGCTGATTGTACAAATACAGTATTCGGTAAGTGTTTCCATGATGTGCCAGAAGTGGAAAACTACAGATTGCAGTGTAATTGTGGGCCAAGCCAAAAGTGCACACATGACTGTGCTGGAAGTGATTACAGTTGAGTTCATCTCCAAGTCAGGAAGATGATGTTTAAGAGCCCAATCATTTAGCAGTTTGCAGCATGCACACATTTTATCACTCTCTTTCAGCGGTACGAGTGACTTTCCCCCCCCTTTTTCTTGCAATGCCAGCATTTAGTACACAAACACACACACAAAACAGTCACAAGTTACAACTGCAGTCACACACTTGTACACACACATTTAGCTACCCAAATGGGCACTTACAATAGATGACAGTTTATTACTCTTATGTAAAGTTAAATATTATCACTACTACTTTTAATAGCAAATTATTTTTTTTAGTTAAAAAAACGTTTGTTACTTTTTTTTATTATAATATTTTATCCTGCTTTAAAGTAGTACTTATTTTGATGTGTAAAGTACTTGATTATAATTTTATGTCAAAAAAGAACTAATTGATTTAATGCATTTAATACATTAATACATTTTCATTCAATTGCAAATAACAAGCAATTAATAGACCGAAAACATTATTCAGCTCGCACTGAAGTACATATTTTTAAAGTATATTATTCTGTAATAAGTACTATTTGTTTTAAAGTGTGCTGAAGTGTTCATTTTCACAAGGGTCCAAGTACACTTTGTACACACACATTAACACATTGCAAAGTGCAGCCTGCTCAAATTTGACAGGAAACACATGCTAGTAGTTCTACAATAGGCAGCACTGTTTTAACTGGGTTTTTCCGCGGTTAGCGTAGCCGCTAAGCCAGACATGACAAGTTTGACAAGTTTGTAGTTAGCAATCACTCTGTGTGATCATTCAGTTGAGATTTGTATTGTTTTAACAATTCATGCTTTACCTCAGTTGTAAAGCACACACACGTTTGATGTTGTTGCGCTCTTGGCTGTTTATGTGAGCAGTTGGCTGCACATGGGCATGTTTTTTTGTTTTTTTGTCTTTTCTTGATTTCTAGTGTAATGTTTATAATGAGATTGTAATTAGCCACGGAGCTTTTGCGCAAGCAGTTTCCTTAAACATGAAACGTAATGTGTGGTGCTAATGCTAAACACGGTGACTCGGAGGACTGTTGCATGTGATTTGGGATAATCACTCTCTCTTAAGCTATGGGATCAACATTTGTCATTCAGCAATCTTCTACCACAAAATGTAAAAGCTGGCCTGACATCATTGCCAGCTTGTAAGTGTTCCCTTCTAAGACAGCAGCTGTTTTGGTTTAGCCTAAGTGCCATTCCTAAATTGGCGTGGCTTATGTGTTTTCTCATTTCCTTTTCTTCATAGGTTTTCAATCATGTGTTGATCTTTAAATCTTGGGTTGATGTTTTTTTATGGATGATGAGAGAATGTTTTAATTGTATTTAATGTGGTCAGCATTGATTATTATTTTTTCATTTCCAAACCACAAATAGATTCACTGTGTGAAGTTGTAAACAGGCCACTTTTAAAAACGCAGTGACATTGTTTAACAGGCCCAGTTTTCTTTCCTGCATTGCTGTATTTCTTCTTTAAACAGTAAGTTTGAACTTGCCAATAGATGTTAGTATGTCACAACCATAAACTGTGATTTGCTAGTAAGTGGAGTGGAGTGGAGTGGAGTGGAGTGGAGTGGGGTGGGGTGGGGTGGGGGGGGGGGCATTCACATTCCATAGAGAATCTGATTGGACAAAATTTTTCTAGTGCAGGATGAGTCATCAATATATTTGGTTTTCCTGGAAGATAAATGCTGTTAATTTTAAATGCGTATATCTGCTAAAAGTCAATTTGTCTACATTTTTACAATTAGCAAATGTATCCAAAGTAACATTAATTTACATAATGAATGAACTCAATTGCCATGGTTTTGAACTGCATAATGTTAGCATTATGGTAAAACTATAATAATCTTTCGAGTATTTTGGGATATCATAAGAAATACCATTGTAAATGAATATGGCAATCACATTTTCTTCATGTTTACCCCTGCTTGAATTGTTGTGTTGTCAGAGACTTAAACTACCTCTTGGCAGAACTCCTCAGGTTGAACAGACCAATCATTTGCTCTTTTTTTGTGGTTGGTCTTCCCAGGTCAGTGCACCTAAAGTTCCCCAGGCTCGGGCTCTGAGATCCCAGCCGTCGCCATGGATCCCAGCAGCTGGAGTGGCAGTGAAAGTGCCGGGGAGGATATCGAGAGGATGAGCGACTCGGCCGACAAGCCCATGGACAACGACGCAGAGGGTGTGTGGAGCCCTGACATTGAGCAGAGCTTCCAGGAGGCCCTGGCCATCTACCCACCCTGCGGCCGACGGAAAATCATCCTGTCCGATGAGGGGAAAATGTATGGTGAGTCAAAAAAGCTTGGTTTGATTGTTAGGTCAGAACTCAAGTTTGAATCTTGAGTTCACATGAACCAGACCGCCGTTTCTAAGTATGGATTGAACCAACCTAATGAGCCCAGATGCGACGTCAAATTGACTCTAAGTCGCTATAAATGCTCTAGTGTGAATACACCTTTAATATGTTGAGGTTATACATCTTAACACAAGTTACAATCAGCCCATTTTTCTCAATCTCAGTATTTTGACTGGCTATGTGGAGTTATGACTGCCGTTGGGGGTTGTTTTGACTGCTTGTAATCGTGTGTTGTTTGTTGAGGTTGGCTCATCAGAAAGTTCTCAGGGAAGTTGTTAGTTGTTTATCCTCAGGGTGAGATGATGTGGTCCGTCGGGCCTCTGAACCTGGAAAACGGAACTCCAGCGGGCCAGGCGGTGGAGCGGCTTGGCTGTCCTGGGTTCTGTTTGTAAAGTCAGCGTGAACCATTAGTTAGGAGCAGATGGTCGTGCGGCTGACACCAGCTGCGCTCCCAATCCCCCCCCACCTCACTCCCCAAAGCCACCCCCTCCTCCAACGCCTCCCTCAAACTCTCGGCTGGGGTGATGTCATGGAAAGAGGGAATACTGCTTTTCTTTTCTCGTAGGATATTAAACATGCTCTTGGCCTTGTCCACAGTGACGCCTCCTCACTCTGCTTGGACTTGTGTCCACTCCAGCTGTCTTTATTAGGAACAACTCGGAAACCAAACAGTTGTTAAATCTGGATGCATGATGGAAAAGTGTTTTTTTCACTGAAAGTTTATTTTTCCGTGGTAGAATAGCAGTGCACACGGTTGCTGCCCCCATGGGGATGCAGTTTTGAATCCGAACTTGCCAATTCCTGCCTTTTTCCAATTTCCTATCCTTTTAAAACATTTACATGTATGCAATTGGCGCACGCTTTTTTCCAAAGCGACTTTGGATTCATGCACTAACCTTGGGAATCGAACCCATGACACTGATTTTTGCGAATAACATGCTCTGCTTTTTGAAACTTGTCCTGTGAAATCTTGGTAACACTTTACTATAAGGTTCATAATTTTTAACATTACATAATGCATTAACTAAAAATGAACAATATTTGACCCGGTGAAGCTTATTTTTCAGAAAATATGGTAATCAAGGTTCATGTTCATTTCTATGTAAAAACTGTATTATGAGTGAACATGAAAGAATAGCCTAGATTAATAAATGCTGTAAAAAATAGTTCTAACTTTTGTCAGTGTTTTAACTAATGTTAAAGAATTGAACTTTACTAGAAAAGTTGCAAAGTTAAATG
This sequence comes from Phoxinus phoxinus, assembly GCF_949152265.1. NCBI lineage: Eukaryota > Metazoa > Chordata > Actinopteri > Cypriniformes > Leuciscidae > Phoxinus > Phoxinus phoxinus. The sequence goes on from NC_136900.1 coordinate 15,549,765, forward strand.
GATTGAGGTCTCTCAATAGACACCTGTTTGTTCCCATGGCCACAGTCGTTTTTTCCTTCAGGCATTTCCTTCTAAATAAATTGTCTGGTGTTCGTGGGGGGTTTTTCTTGGGTCGCTGAGGCAAACCTGTCACCTCCCACGCTGGTGTCCGTGTAACATTCCTTAGCCTTGTGCTTTGCGTCACCTTCATTATTTCATCGTCCATAACAACTGCTTGAGATTTCATTTATGTGCGTACCCATCACAGATCCATACAAGTCAAGATCCTGGTCCCCAGTCCTGCCGCTCTCAGGCCTGCAAGCGCCGTGTGGTTAATTAGCAGCCGTCCCTATAGCAACCGCCTTTCACTTCAAAACAATATGTAGGTTTTTTTCCTTGTGTCGTGGCTCAGCTTATCTCACTGTTTACCTGAGGGGGCTCTTTACAGCATCACGGAAGCACAAAAACTGGAGTCAAGCCAAAGAATCAGAGTTTTTCGCTTTAGATGGTTCGTAACGCTGTGGCGGCTGCCGCGTGGTTTTACAGGTGACCAAGCACTTCATAATCCCTTTCCTTCCCCTCACAGACGTCCTTTTTATCTGTTGTTGTATAATTTTTTTATTCCCCCAACATTGTAAATTTAGTGAGCCCTCTCTGTCGCCTCTGATATTATAAACCATTCGGCTCTGCTTTGCTAGTAGGCTTATTTTAGGCAGAGAAAACATGCCATAAGTAGATTTGACAGTCCCCCGCTGGGTTCAATGAAAGAAAGATCTAATCTCAGTGGTTTCACTTCTGAGGGGATATACTGTGAGGATAGACTCAGCCAATTATTATTTCTCAAGTGATTTATATTCCGACATCCATATCCACCTATACTTGAGAAATGTATTGTAGCTTTTTTTAAAACAATTGACATACCTGGCCGTTCTGTGATCAAATATTTTTTATATTGACCGCTAAACAAATATAATTGACTGTCGTCCCATAGCTGTGGTAATTTCATGCCAATTGTTTTTTTCTTCTCACAAAGTAAACTTATTCTAACTTAAATGAACATTTTGTGTATTATTTTATTTTATGTAGTTTAGTTTACTTTACTTTAGTTTAGCACCAACACTGTGCATCATCATTGATTTGCTTCCGTAAGCCTGTTTTCATTTTGAAAATGTAATTTTTAAGTATTTACTCGTGTGCAATGTATAGCTAAAATATTTCCTGTCAGATGTTATAACAACATTTAGCACGTTTAGCAGACGTTTTTACGAATTTTATGATTGAGAATATATGTAAATCTGCTTTAATGTGTTTATCTTATATTCTTATGTAAATAAATATAAGTCGTAAAATACCTATTATTGCTATTCAGTCTTTGACGGGCATTTCAGTAGCGTATTTCGTTGGTTGTAAAATACCTTCAATTTACTTTAATTTAAAGGACATTTTGTGTGCAGCTCTATTCATGCAAACAGAGCATGAAACGTTATTAATTTTACCTTACAGCACCATGTCTTTCTGCATTTTATAATAGCAAATTGTGAGTGTAAAATAATGAATAGACTGGTGTGCTCAGGCAGTGTTGGGCTTTGTGAACATAATGTGTGCCTCGGAGGATTGGAAATTGGAAAGCTGTGTCTTTAACAATAGGATAACAGACCCGCTCCGAGACTGCGGTGCCAGTTTGGGCTACATTACGTTCCGCAGGGGAAACTAGTGGTTATGGGAGTTAGAGTCACTCTGTTCTGGCTAACTAGTACTGTTAAATCTCTGCCAGCAGTGAAAGTACACGACAAGGCGAACCAAATACACAAATCAAGCCTCCACTCTTTTCTTAAGATTTATTTTCAAAAATGAAAGACAAGCAATGAACATACTTTTGTATTGATTAATAGGAACTAACAGTAGTATAGTGGTCAGTTGTTGAGATTGACGAAGTCCACTGCTTTTGCACATCATCCCAGTTAAAGGGTTAGTTCACCCAGAAATGCAAATTATTCCATAATTTACTCGCCCTCAAGCCATTTTAGGTGTATATGCCTTTCTTCTTTCAATCAAACACAATCAGAGTTTTATTAAAAATATCCTGGCTCTTCCAAGCTTTATAATGGGAGTGAATAGTACCCTAGATTTTGAAGCCCAAGAAAGTGCATCCATCCATCATAAAAGTAATCCATACGGCTCCAGGGAGTTAATAAAGGACTTCTGAAGCGAAGCGATGCGTTTTTGTAAGAAAAATATCCATATTTATAACTTTAAAAACCATAATCACTGGCTTCCGGTAACGTCTAGTTCCGGCAGAAGAATGACCTCTGACCTGACGCATGACGAATTGACGAACACAGAGGATAGGGCACAATAAAATAAAACACCGGTCACAAATCAGAAGTCTAAAACAAGAATTTTAAAGAGAAATGTTGGAGGATTTCGATATAAGAGAAGAGGCGTCCGGTTGAGTTTGAGTTTGTTGCCCAGCCCTATTTGTTTGAATCGCGAGAGGCGTCTACTCTCGCCTAAGCTTACGCTACGCCTGCGTCAAATGTTGGGTCAAAGGTCACTCCTCCGCCGGAACTCTACTTGCATACGGCCATTACTGGAAGCCACTGATTATATTTTGTAATATAACTCCAAAATTATGTTTGGATGAAAGAAGAAAGTCATGTACATCTAGGATGGCTTGAGAGTGATTTTTGTGATTTTTTTTTTCAGGGTGAAATTTTGTGTGAACTATCCCTTTAATTTGACCAGAAAAGTACGTTTTTAATTTGACCAGGAGTAAATTGAAGAACGATAAATTCAAACTCACTTTGCCCATGTGAGCAGAACCACAGCTCAACAGCTAGATTTGATCTCCTTTCAAAATCATTATTAAAATGATAAAACGAGATGGTGTAATACACCCATAAGTGCTTACTCACTTCACTTACACAGCCGATTATGTTTTAAATCCTTACAAAATCCCACCACACCTCTACCTACGGGTATGTTTAGAGTCCCACAGAAAGACTTCCTTTTCAGGTACAGGAAGCTTGTCGATGTGAGATGTGGTGTGATGGAAAAGGAGGGATTCGGGAGGGAGACTCAGGTGGGAGGCAGTTGCTATCTGAACGAAGTGTTTGTAAAATCACACAGGACATTGCTTTTGTGTTCAGGGCTGTGTTGTGCTCCAGAGGAGGTCCCTCGATGTGGGCCGCTTTTTAAAAAAAGTCTTTACTTTTCAAGGTCTACCAAAGAACTATGTATATTCCCACTCTAAACCTGCACTTTGCTTCTTTTGTGTTGCATAAAATGGGGCCGAGGAGTAATTTTGCCCAGTTTCTTTCCCAGAGGTACAGAGTTTAATCATGTTTCTCAAGGGAGGGTGTGTGAATTTGAAAAAGGGGCTTCGTGCAAGGTGGGACTGATGCCCGGAAGACCGTATGGACACAAGAAATGAGTCCTGTGTGAACCGCATTAATGTTCTCATTTGGCTTTGATAGGTGTGAGAGGCCTGGATGTTACCTCACCGAGAGCCAGTTAGGAGACAGGTCACAGCATGCTTCAGCCTCACACCTCTTAACTGTTTGAGACGGATGAGTGATTGAAACAGACACCGATATCACGTTACAGAGAGTCCTTGAGCCGTATAGTGCATGTTATTTTTGTTTGATGGCAGCTGTAAAGAAGCTTGTGTTCCTCATTATATTCTTTTCTGCCCTGAAATTTAAAAAGTTCTCAAGCGTGAATGATTTTTAAAACATTTTCACTTCTTATTTGTCTGTGTTGTCGAAGGAAAACTAGACACTCATTCTTTTTCAAACATATAAAACATAAATATCGCCTCACATTGTGCGGTTTATTGAGGAGTGGTGTGCTATTCCCTTTCTAAGCGCTCAAATGTACAGTTTTTGTTTTTTTTGCTGTAAAGACCTTTGAAATAACTGAAATCATTTGGCGTAGTGATATGGAACTATAATGAGGTCAAAACCTGCCTGGAACTACTTTAGAACGTTCATCAACCAATCAGATTCAATAATATATTTTGATAAAAGTTTCTCTTCAAAGTCGTTTGGTTGGCAAATTTACCCTGGCAGACAGACAAACTTTATTTTAAGCTCTCCTTTCATAAAGTTTGCAGACAGTCATTTATGAAATGACGGAGAAAGAATTGAGATAAAGTGTGAGTGAGCGAGAGGTCATTTGGGGTTGTTTGGATTTTTCATGTGTGATTTCCAGCAGGCTGGTGTGATGTTTCCAGCCAGCGCACCATGTTAGGTCACACACACACACACACACACACACACACACACACACACACACACACACACACACACACACACACACACACACACACACACACACACACACACACACACACACACACACACACACACACACACACACACACACACACACACACACACATACACAGGAAGCATGCTTAATTGCTCCCATTAAAGAAAACAGCTCCAAACCGACTCCTTCCACTCCAGTTTCCAGTTTGGCTTCGCAGAGAAGCTTTCAGCGTTCTAGAGCTCTTTCAGTACCAGACTGTTGTACATGTACACACTTTCAGGGCTTTTAACATCAAACACACTGCAGCGAGCGGTTTACTGTGACTCCAGACTAGCAGGGGCAGTAGAAACGCTTCCTTAATTTCTCTGCTTCCTTCTGTTTGACCGTGAAATGCATTCAGAATCCATTTTACAGTTAGAACGTGCAGTGAAACAACATTTAAAGAGAATAAATTCAAGGCAGGACTGGATTTTAGGCTATATATTTGATTTTTAGCGCATCGTTGAGAGTTTGTCAAGTACAAATTTGGTCCATCGGATCATGTCCATGACTTTCCTATCAGATTTGGTTTCACTAAATAATCATAGCAGATTTGGCGGGATGAGGGGTGTGTGTGTGTGTGTGTGTGTATTGGGGGGGTTGGGGTTGTGTCCACTGGAAAAGAAAAGACTGTCCGTCACGGTCTCTTGCCATCTGGCCTTGAATTTCCTCTCAGACCCTCCCTCTGAAAATGATTTGCGGACAGAGGGGTGTCATCGTGTTACGGGCTCTACCCGTCACAGAGGACAGCTGGCTAACTCTAATCAGATGGTAGCAGGCATGTGTGTGCACATAAGCGTGTGTATGTGTGTGTGTGAATGGCTTTATCTGGCTGGGGAAAAGCTGGCCGCACCCCTCGGTCCTGCTCTCAGGGAAACACCTGCATTGAGCCTGTAGATCATATCGGTCTAAGCTGACTGACTCCCAGAGAGGGGATTGTTCAGACCACCATCTGCTTTTGGAGGCTGACCTTTACTTGTATCCATATGGCATTTTGTCGTCCCTCACCATGCATGCTTGTGCGCTAAATGAGCAGGTAGATCATTAGTCTGTTAGTGTGATTGGACCATAGTGTCAATCAAGTCAGCATACCTTGATTTATCACAATCAAACTTGATCGAAAGGCTTTGATCGAATTTGTTCTGAAAGGCAGATTTTAGTTCAGTTCTTTCCAAACTTAGTAGTTGAGTGAAGTTGCAAACATTGAAGAAGTTCTCTGAATTTAAATGTCCGAGGTGGTTTTATGAGACAGAAATGATCAAATAAAACAATATTTTGAAATATTATGATGCATAGTTGTTTATTGATCCGTCACATACTTTTGTTTTCAATTGTATTTAAATATATAATTGTAATTAAATAAATATAAACGAAACCATATTTATTTATAAATTATATTTAGAATTAAATATTAAATAATTATTATAATAATATATTTATATTATGCATATTTATACATAATTATTTGTATAACATATTTAAATATATTGTATTATAATTGCATTGTTTGGCTTTAATTTTGTGATAATAACAATCAACTATTATTGTTGTTGTTATTATTATAATCTTTCACAAAACGTAACGTGTGTGTGTGTGTGTGTGTGTGTGCGTGCGTGTGTGCTTTTATGTGATTTTATATGATTTAGGACACAAATTTGTATAATGACATGTGTATTACACTGGTATTACAACTTAAACGTGGTTTATGAGGACATTTCACGAGTCCTCATAATTCAAATAGCTTAAAAAGAAACATTTTATTAAAAATGTAAAAATGCAGAAAGTTTGCTGTGATGTAGGTTTAGGGATAGGGGCAGTGTAAGGGGAGAGAATATACAGTATGTACAGTATAAAAACCATTACGCCTATGGAATGTCCTAACAAGTATAGCAAAACAAATGTGTGTGTGTGTGTGTGTGTGTGTGTGTGTTAAGATTTATATTTGTATATTATTTATATAAGAACAATTGAAGATAACAAATATTTATGTCATAATTATAATAATGTAATTCTTATACAACAGAACATACATTAGAAATACTTTTCAAAATTTAATGCAAAATTACTTAATTTATGCTTTTATTTTAATTTAAGTCTGTTTTTGTGATTTTCATATTTTTTAAATGACAAATATTACATTATAATATTATTATTATGTCTATCATTCGATTCATTTTTTTTTTTATAACTGTTGCTTAAGATGTAATGTAAATCAACAGGTAAATTGTTGATCTCTGTAATGGAAATCAGCCATGAATATTGCAGTCTCAGTTTAGACCCGTCATTTCTTAGTCATGGACCTTCTACCGAAAGTCTTTATATTGTTAGTTTAGGCCATTGTGATTGTAATGGCAGCGAGAACTCCGAGTCATCCATCAGGCCAGGCAGTGCAGCGGAGCCATTGTCCCAAAGATTTGGGGTTTCTACACTGCCCGTCACGCCCACGGGCCAACACCCCAATACTTGTGGGTCATTTGAAACGGCCAAAGCTTTTCAAAGATTAGCGAAGAGAACCAATCTCACCACTTTTCTGAGAGTTGACAAGATGACAGCAAAATGATCAGAGAGAGAGAGAGAGAGAGAGAGAGAAAGAGAGAGAGAGAGAGAATGTGAGCCACGCGTCTGGCTCGCTCTCAGCTTCTGACATCACCCTTTCTCATCAGTGACCCATGCAGTCTAAACTCTCTACAGACAAGGAAATGACATCACTTGCAGAACGGAGAGTTAGTGTTATCTGAAACCAGAAGAAAGAACAATTTGGCTCAGCAGAAAGCTAAAAGTAGTTCATACTAGCAAAGAGCTAAATCTGATTTTACTGTATTATCACAACCTCATAGGGACAATAATTACATGTAAATGACGAATCATCATTCACTCACACATGACTTTACAAACCAAAAGCTATAGCTTCAAAAAAGACGCAAAAATATCATAACACTGCACTATATTCAAAGTTTTCTGAAGTCAGGTTTGGAATGAGAGTGAGTAAATTATGACGAATGGCATTTTGTTGAACTGTCCCTTAAAGGCATTGCACCTGTTGCTTTACTGAAAGTGAAAAGTCCTGAAAAGCACGCCGGTTTGGATATCACAGCATTCATCACACACTTTCATCAGGTTTGGTGGAAGAGACGGATGGCAGGGTAAGCTGTCAGTGCACAATGATTGACGGGACACATTTTTGGCGCCATCTTTCCCCTTAGAAGGAACGCTGAGGTTAACCCTGCGTCAATGTGAGGTCCATGTATCAGCTCGCTTTTAATTGCAAACAGCGGGTGTTCCCAGGGCTGCTTTCCTTGCTGATCAAGCTGATATTGTCATTTAATGACCTTTAACCCAGCACATCCTCAATGGTTTTTGTGATGTGACCTCCACCAGCATAACTTCAATACTTTTGTAACACCATTAGAAAGGAATGCCGTCCGACCCCCTCACTGATGTTTTTTTTTACAGCTAATTCTAGTCCATCTGTTCAACTAAGTGTTTCTGTCTTGTTTGCTTTTAACATTTTTTGTAATCACTCACTTTTAAGGCTCAGTGTTGAGTAAGTCTGAATCAAACATGAATGAATTTTAAAGACCCACTTCGCATAGTGTTGCCTGATATTAGTCATCAGAAGATTCAGATGTCCTGATATTGGTGGATCATCAGCCATTTATATTAGAATAAATATCATTTAAATAATTTAATTATGTATACTTCATATAATAGTGATTTTATTAATATGATATAAGTAATATATCGAATGAAAAACTATCTACATAAGTAAAACTTTTTTTAATATTTATATAATTAATTAAATATTAATATATTAGTGATATATAATGTTATATCAATAAAAATGTCTGAATGTATGTTATTTATTAATGTATGTATTATAATTAAATGTAATTATAAATATTATATATAATTAATATTCATACATATGTATATTATATATTAATAAAATATATATATTTTATATATTTTATAATGTGTACATAAACATTTAGTAAAATATAGTTATATACAATATAATTTATATATATATAAATTAAACGTTATATTTATATATTTATTTTCTTTATTATTATGTTATCACTGTACTAGTACAGGCTTTTTTTCAATTGCTAACACACACACACACACACACACACACACACAAACTTACTGGGGTAAACCCAGAGGAAACCAACGCCAACACGGAGAGAACATGCAAACTCCACACAGAAACTGACACAGCTCTGATACTGCACACGTGTCATTATACTAGACATATTGTTGATGTTTTGTTGTCTGATGCTTGTTAGCAATTGAAAAAAACTGTAATCAGCTGTCATACAGTATTGACTGAACTGATAGTGTTGTTTATCTAATCTCTTGTTGAGAGTGAACCGGTCTCTTTGATCGGTTTATGCTTTGGTTTGTCTACTAAACTCTACGGGGGAGACTCTCAAAACTCAACATTCGTCGACAGGCTCTCTTTCTCTGTCCCTGTAAGTCCCCTTTCTCTCTGGAGGTTGTTTTGCAGGTTTGCCAAGTCCAGCTGAGCATGTTTTCAAGTGACTGAAAAGAATGAATTATGCAGCAGTAAGCATGCTTACAGCTGGCCGTTTGGAGAGTCTTTGATCTGAGAGCGGAGTGTGCATGAATGCCCGCATTGTGAGTGTGCAGAGTGTGTGTGTGTGTGTGTGTGTGTGTGTGTGTGTGTGTGTGTGTACACGAATGTTTGTGTTTGGAAGAATAGGGAGGCCCAGGTCTGGGTTAGAAGAGATTACACTGCAAGCACATTGCGTAAAGGCTAGCTGGAGAAAATACCCTGACTGACAGTCAGATATTGTCCTTAAAGGAATAGTTTGCCCCAAAAATGAAACACCTTCATGTCATTCCAAACCCTAATGACATCTGTCTTCCGTGAAACACAAAAGGAGATGTTTTGAAGAAGGTTCACGCGGCTCTTTTCCATACAGCGAAAATTTTAAATAATGATGGGTTGTTTTAACCCATGTTTGGGTCAAATGTGGACTAACCCAACCGTTGGATTATTTTTATTTATTTAAAACTTTAAACCAACAGTTGGGTTTGATGTTTGACCCAACCTTGGGTTGAAACAACCCAGCATTTTTAGTGTATATTGTGACCAAAGGCTGTCAAACTTAAAAAAGCACTGAGCTCTATAGTTCATATTCACAGAAGCTTCCATAACTCCTTATTTCAAGTCTTCTTGAATTCAGTAGAATAGCATGTGTGAGGAATAAACAAGTTATGCACTAATAATCTTTGCTTTCACCATATCATTCAAATTGCATTTTAAATGTTAATTTTTAAATAACTTTTTTATTTTATTAATTTATAATAAAAAATATTTACAATTTTTTAAATAAATAAATAAATATTTTTATTTTATTTATTTATTTTATTTGGATTACTGTGGGTTGTAAGCCAGTGACTAGCAAATGTTTAATATAAAAATAAACAATATATTGATTGTCTATTGAATGATTATATTCGACTGCCACAATATTGTAAATTCAAAGACAATATTTATTCATTTTATATATCCCATTAATTGCAGTTAATTATATATAAAATAAGAAATATGCTAAATTAAAATCTTTAATTGTTTGAAAGACGGTATGTGTTGTGTAATAGTCTAATTTTTCATGTTCACCTATATCTAAGAATCAAAGTGACGTCACTGAAATCATTTCTTTCAAATATAAATATTGACTACATATAATTTTATTGTCCATAAACAAGCATTTCTTTGTTTTCTCTTACAGGTCGTAACGAATTAATCGCCAGATACATCAAACTCCGAACGGGAAAAACACGGACGAGAAAGCAGGTTAGTGGAGCTGGTTCAAATTCTAAGCATGACATGAAATAAATAATGTTGGTTACTGAGGCTGAACTACAGTGTGTGTCCAGTATACTCACAACAGTGACAGTGACAAGCCAGGCTTTGTTTACAGCTTCACCCAAACGTGGTCTCGCTGGCTTACTGCCTTCCTTAGTTACCGAAGCGTTCTTCAGCGAGCGGACACCTGTTGCTTTGTGCTCGCAGTTCACTGCAAACCTTTACAATTTTACTGTAAAGTCGGTTTGACTTAAAAACTGAATTCTTAACTAATTAAACAGCTGATCGCATGCTTCTTCCTGGTTCCTGAACAAATGATGTGAAAGGTTGTATTAGATGTTCTGTTTGTAATTAAAGTACATGTTTTTGTGGCTAATGGCAGGGAGCCTTTCATCTCCATGGTTACAAAATGCTCCTTTGTGTGTGTGTGCGCGCGTGTGTGTGTGACCAGGTCTCCAGTCATATCCAGGTTCTTGCCCGGCGGAAATCCAGAGAATTTCACTCCAAGCTAAAGGTACATGCCTACATCTTGTGTTTGACACAGTCTGTGTGTGTGTATGTGTATTCTCTCAGGCCATATCCGTACTGAACAGTGTGTGTGTGTGTGTGTGTGTGTGTGTGTGTGTGTGTGTGTGTACGGGGTGCCCTGCTGTTTGGCTGTCTGTAACCTAGATTTCCTGCTTGTGACTGCCCTGCTTAGTATGCAGTCAACTGGCTAACTTCTTTTCTTCTGCATGTTTGTCCGTTTCCTTCCTGTTTCGCACAAAAGTGTGTTTGTTTTGGTTTGTTTTCAGTGTGTTGCATACACACTGAAAAATGTGTGATAATGTGTGATATACTTGGCTTGAGCAAAGTTGTTCAAGGACCAAGCGCATGATTTGAAAAGCAGACGTGCTCCCTTTAGATATGTATGCATGTGACAATATATGAGTAACTATCAAAATTTCCAGACTTATATATATATATATATATATATATATATTGGGACAGAAGTCTCTATTCTTACCATAACAGTATTTGTTAGATATAAAATACATTAATATTGTGAAATGCCTCAACCATTTAATTCAAATTTCATTTTAAATAGTAATTAAAAAAAAATTAAAATAAGGATTACTGTGGGTTGTAGGCCATTGACAGACTAATGTTAAATTATTTGACAATAAATATTTATAATTAATAAAATATTGAAAAAATATATAGGCCTATATTATTAAATGATTTTAAAAAATTATATGTATAAATAAAATATTAAAATAATTTGGAAATAAGTCTCTTATGCTCACCAAGGTTGCATTTGATCAAGAATACAGTAAAACTGTTTAATATTATTCAAATGTAAAATAACTGTTTCCTATATTATACAATGTAATTTATTCCTGTGATGCCAATCTGAATTTTCAGCATCATTTCATCTTCAGTGTCACATGATCCTTCAGAAATCATTCTAATATGCTGATTTGCTGCTCAAGAAACATTTCTTATATTATCAATATTGAAAACAGTTGAGCTGCGCAATATTTTTATGGAAACAAAGAACAGCATTCATTTGAAACAGAAATCTTTTGTAGCATTATACATGTTTTTACTGTTACTTTCGATCAAGTCTTTGCTGAAGGATCATTACTGACCGCATATATACAGTTATATTAATTTTCATTGTACTATTTACAACATAATGCGTAGTGGCATGTTGGCTGATGTTGTGATTGTCTGACCTGTAAAGGAGGAGGGGTGTCACAGGATCAGGCTTTTGAGCAGCTGTGGCATCTGGTGGTTAAACAGCGAATGACAGTTCACTCAGTCTGCCATCGACATCATTTGCTTGAATAAATACACTTTGACAAGTTCAAGTGTGCTAACATTGTCTACTGTCTTTAATGTTTTCGCCCTGATGCTTTTGCCTTCTTTATAAGCCCGACACAGCGGACAGTAAGGGAGAAAAGAGGGGAATAGGATCGGTTACTCATTTGATTATACAAAAGGCTCTTCTTTGAGCGTAAGCGCTCCAGTACTTGACGGCATGCTTGACCAGAATGAAAGCCATTGATCAGACACTCGGACTGACTGCCGCTTTCATGCTGACAAAAACAGAGCTCACATTCTCCAAATGAGTAACGCAAGCCACATAAGTCTATCAACAGACCTCGCCAAATAGTGCAACAGAGCTCTCGCATAAAGTCAAAACTTCGCCACATCGTTAAAGTGCAATGCATGATGGGAGCTCAGAAACTCTGTACAACTCTGATTAGTTACGAGAACATTTGAGGGCATGTTGCTGGTCTTACTGTACATGCACGGTAATTCACATATCTGTGATTCAGAAAGCACTCAGTGCCGCATGAAATCGTTTCCTTTGTTTTACAGCGTTCCTCGCATAGAATTCACCTCTGCCATATGCATTACTAAGTGCTTATATGAAAAGTAAATAAATTTTCATATTCAAAGGTCAATGACAAAAACAATTTTCCCATTTAGCTTGTTTAAAGAATCATGCTTCCGTAGATCAGTTTAAATGGGCCTTGCCTACTTTTTTCACGCCGTCAGGTCTTAAGACACATTAATTTGAAGAAGTGATGAGACCTTCTGCCTTGAAGTCAGAAATACAGGAGCTGAATGTTCTCTGTGTGTGTGTGTGTCGTTGAAGGACCAGAGCGTGAAGAATGATGCGATCAGCAGGATGGCAGCCATGTCCTCAGCGCAGATCGTCTCGGCCACGGCCATCCACAGCCGGCTGGGGCTCGCGGGACTCCCACGGGCCACCTTACCTGGGTCCACAGGGGTAAGAGATGCCCCAGCACACTTTAAAGCCATTAGTGTCCGTTTAAAGGACAAAAAAAGCAAAAACATCGTTTCACTGTAGCATTGTGGGACATTTGTGAATGAGTGTTACTTTCGCTCCCTTTCTAGATTTGGCAGGTGCCAACAGGACAGCCTGGTTCCTCACAAGAGTAAGTATATAAACTAGTTCAGTTACACATGGCTGAATTTGTACCTGGTAAAAGAATATATTATAAACAAATAAACAACTTCTACGTTGAAAATGACACTTTGTAATAATGAGCTCTGTTGTTCCTCAGTATAAAGCCGTTCTCACAGCAGAGTTACCCCATCCAGACGGCCACGGCTATTGCAGGTTTGCACATCCAACATTAACAGTGCTGAAAACAGAAATTTTCTTCTAGAATGATCATTTTTATCAAGCTTGTATGTTTATGTTCAGTTATTTCACTTTAATGGCAATGAAAATTACCTATTAATTGTCATTTAAGTGAAATTTTCAGATGGCACTTAGAGGCTTTTGCATCTGACGTCTTCATATTTTGCTTTTAATATAATATGTAATTATATAAATGATATGTATACTATCATATTAAAGCAATGTAATTAAATGATTTAGTGTAAGAAGATTGATACATTTTTTTTAAATCTAGTATATTTATTATAGTTAAATAACTCTTAAAGGGATAGTTCACCCAAAAATGAAAATTCTGTCATAATTTACTCACCCTCAAGTTGTTCAAAACCTGCTGAACACAGAAGAAGATATTTTGAGGAATATGGGTAACCGCACAGTTGAGAGTGAGTAAATGATGACAGAATTTTCATTTTTGGGTGAACTATCCCTTTAACGGCTCTGGTCTTATTTCTTTAATCCATCACTAATGTGTGTGTGTGTGTGTGTGTAGCTTACGAATCCCCCACAGCCCTGACCGCTGCAGTGCCGGTGTGGCACGGGCGCTCTATCGGCACCTCTAAACTGCGGCTGGTGGAGTTCTCCTCTTTCCTGGAGCATCAGCGGGACCCAGATTCAGTGAGTCAGCACACACACACACACACAGCCTTGACCTGCTTTACCAGCCTCACATACACTGCGGCTTTACTTCTTCAGCTCTGAAGATCTACATCTGTAACATCAAACCAACATCACACAACAAACAGCATTCAATGATGACTTCTGCAGCTCTGCAGTTTTTATCATCTGTTAAGCATTGTATAATGTAATAATATTATATTATATTCTTGGAGGTGTAACTAGTTGTATGCTCAAAAGCATAATGCAACATTTATAAAGTAAGAAATCTATAATTATAGTAAATATTACAAAAATATGCATGTTTTTATTTATTTACTTAAATGTATTGTTTACTCTACTCTAATACTCTTTTCGCCAGATGAGTAATATGTGAAATGTATTTATTTATTTTGATTAAAGATACTTTTACCATAAATGCAATGATGGATTTTAGTAATATTGCATTATTTTACTTGCATATCCTTGGTGTTGGTGATAATATAATATAATAATATTTAATTTAATCTTTATTTTATATAATGTAATGTTTACTAGGGCTGGGTATCGATTCAGATGTTCCAATTCGATTCGATTTCGATTCGCAATCTCTCAATTCGATTCTAAATCAGATTTCGATTCCCGATTCGACTCAATGAATATAGATTTAAAGGAGAACTCCGGTCAATTTTAACATTGAGCTCAATTTTTAGTAAATTTTTGGAGTGCTGTCAATACAGAGAACAACGACAAAAATCTGTGTTGCCTACAGCGTGTTATCCTCTTTTTAAAATTTGCACCCTATTGACTTGAATGGGGCAAGTTTTAAACCTGCTTTTAGCCTCTTAACATCCTTGATGTGTCATTACAAGTGCCCAGCCATGTTGAGTGATTCCTCCAGAGTGAACACGAGTGAATCTGACTGCAGTAGATGTGAAAGATATGAATAAAAATGATGTTATATCAGCCAGCGCACAGACCTGTATTTACTTCCTGTTTTCGGTCGAAGTCCAAAGTAGTCAATTGTCGAGTTTACGCGCGTGATCATAGGTAACTAAACCTCTGCGCGTCAACTCGACAATTGACTACTTTGACTACCTTTAATACAAATCCTATATTTATAAAAAAAGACCAGTGAACATAATTTTACTAGTGGTTAATTAATGAAAGAAATAAAGAGCCACAAACCTGTTAAACTCTTATTATTTTAGGTACACTTGCGTACATTAAAACAGAACCCAACTCTATATTTCAAATGCATACAATGAATAGACAGGATTTTGATGCAAGATGAAAAATCGATGCTTCAAATTGGACAAGTCAGAACTGTCTCATGCCTTGATCAAACAGGTTTAGCATAAAACACACATAAAACACACAGCTTTCGCTGTAAGCATGAACAGTGCAGGGGAACTAATACTGGCTTTTGGGTGATAGATAAATAAATATGGGAAAAAATCGATTCGTGGCCTTTGAGAATCGATTTTGAATCGACCACATTTTAAAAAACGATGAATTGAAAAATCTATTTTTTTGCCCAGCCCTAATGTATATTATATTAATTTATTATATATTTCTTACTTTAGAAATGTTGCATTATGTTTGACCGTCTGTATTCAACAACTAGTTACATGTCCAAGAAATAAAATACTGAATAAAATATCATAATATAATTATAATATAATAGATATAATATAATATGAGAATATAAATACAGTAGTACATTACTTAGTGGTAGAATTGTTTATCAAATTGATATTATTTATATTATTAAATCATAATATATTGGTTTAATAATATAAGAATTACATAACTTGGTGAAAGTATTGAGTTTGCATTTAGCCTTGGATCAGCAAGCTTGTGCGTGCTTTAAAGAAATGTAAATTAGAGATGCTCATGATGACCAAGATCACATACTGCATTTTTCCTGATCCAACGATAATGATGGAAAACGATAGAAGCTCAAGATTGCATTTCTTCTTAAGTCATTTTCAGCTCAAATTAAACAAAGCCCTAAACCAAAACGCATCTTTTCTGTTGCACTAAAAGAACTGAGCCTGCTTATTATGATCTAGTAGTCCTCCAAAAGTGTCTTTAGATCCGCTGACCGATGCTGAATGTCCTATTTACGCACTGATCTGACTGCAGTCAAGTCAATGAAGACACAGCAGAAAGTGTAGATTAAAAGTGAGACCTGGGAAGAACTTCTTGTGACCTACAGGTTATCAAAGTGTCTTGTGTCCGTGTTCAAGCAGACCTGTGTTATCTATCACGTTGGCAGCTTCTGTATGAAATGCTTGTCCCTCTGGTCTGGCGTGACAGCAGCTATTAATCATGAACCAGTCGTGTTCTCAATACGGTCGTCCAGCCACACACACATTCTGAAACAGAAATGCAATCTGAAGTGCTTCCTTACTGACACTAACATTTGGGGGGAAGTATGTTATATGTTGCATTGATTTAACCCGCAACTCTTTGCGCAGTACAACAAGCATCTGTTCGTGCACATCGGCCAGACGAGTTACTCGTACAACGATGCGCTTCTGGAGACAGTGGACATACGTCAGATCTACGACAAATTCCCTGAGAAGAAGGGTGGGCTGAAGGAGCTGTTTGGAAAAGGGCCTCAGAACTCCTTCTTCCTGGTCAAGTTCTGGGTGAGTCCATTTGAGCAGTCGGGCCGCAGCGTTAGCTGTTAGCATGCTAACAATACAAATTCAGTTCAAATCATTTTCCAAACACATTTTCTTCTTTTTTCCCACATCATTTTATGTGCTACTTCTCTTCTCAATCCAATAAGAATGTCCAGAAACACCTGTAACGTTAATAGTGAGACAATCCTTAAAAAAATATATAATAATTAGGCTAATTTAAACAATGGTGTTATAGATACTGTTCCAATTTAGTGATTAATATATAGTGAATATATTTATAAATAAATGTGGGAAAAAAGTAAATAATTATTATAATCATAATTAGTTTCAGAATTTTTGTGCACATTTTATTTTCAATTTTGGCTGTAATGTAAATCATTTTCATATTAAAATATATACTTTGAGTATATATCGGCAATTTAATAATATCAAATAATATTAATAGTAATTTATTTTTTATAGTTTTATAGTCTGGGATAAGGATAGTTCTTATAATAAATTATTATTCAGTTAATTTCCCTTTTTTGCTCTTTTGTAATATACTGTTTTTTTGTATTAAAAGATATCATTGTCAATATAAAACTCACCATTTTTAAGTAGTAGATACTAAATACAAAGTTAATTTGTAGTTTTGTAAATCAACTTCAAGTGTTTCTTCAAGTATGGCAAAATTTTGGCTTCATTAAAAAAAAAAAATCCTTTTTATATTACAAAATTTAAATCATAAACTATTTATCCTTTTTTTACATTTTGAACTTTAATTCTAAAATCAACTTAAAACATAAAACATGACAGCTTTTTCTAGTTTAAGAATAAAAAAGTCTGGGATAAATGTAAAAAAATAAACTCAGACATCAATAAAAAAGATTTGTTTTTAATTAAAAATAAACTGGTGAGATAAAAGCCCCCACAGTTAAAGAATCCCCCATACATCAGCATCATGTGAGCCGTTGAGAAAGCATGCGTTTGAACTGAGGCGGCTGAACTGGTTCAACACGCTGGCGTTTGATTAAAGTGCTGTGTTAAAGCCAGCAGTGGTGTGTTTAATCCCTCTGTGCTTTAATACTGCTGATGCTGGGTTTGATAGGGAGCCTTTATTTGAACACCTGCCGCTCTGAGCGACAGGTGCGAGCGCACGACGGCCTCGTCCTGGACACACTGAAATAAAGAACTGAAGGTTAACACTTATTACACTCTTGCATCGATACTGGTTTTTGTGCTGGCCGAAACGTGCCTGCTTTATCTTTTACTAATGGGTGTTTTTAGGACAACAGCGGCTGAAATGAATAGTGTGTTCTAATTGTTTTTGATCGCTACACAATTGTGGCATAATAAATCATGTTTTATAACCTTGAAATCTCTGAGACTGTACAAAAGATTTTTTTTTTATTATGTTCGTTCAACAGATTTGCAGAAGTTTCATTAAATGCAGCTGGAAATAAAACTAAGGTGTCTGTGGCCTTGATAAACTTCACAGAAGGCTCTATTCACAGTTTAAAGTAGCCAAAGAGTTTACTGTTGACATAAAGCACTCATTTATTTGCCCAACTGTATGCAAACGTGCCTTTGTCAGTGTGTTCTCTCCATCCGTCTGAGCTGTGATCTGATGATGCGTCCGCAGGCCGACCTGAACTGCAACATCCAGGAGGATTCTGGGGCTTTCTACGGCGTGACCAGTCAGTACGAGAGCTCGGAGAACATGACCATCACCTGCTCCACAAAGGTCTGCTCCTTCGGGAAACAAGTGGTGGAGAAAGTTGAGGTGAGTGCTGATGAATATGATAAATAAAGGAGTAAAAAGGTGTTTGTAAACGTCAAAATATATCATATCAGAGGTAAACTCAAAATGTACAATATGTTTTGTTTATTTCACTTGTTTTTGGACATATTAATATATATATATTTTTTTTTATATATGTTTAACTATAATTTTATATTAGGTATTTTAATTAACACAATTACAATTGTTAAAGTTCAGTTAATAAATATTACATTTTATTTGTAATCTTGTAATATATAAAATTGTATAAAGATGTAAAATGTAGGCTATGTATATATTTAATTTTATAATATGTATTTTTATGTACAATTATAATATGAATTTTATTTGTATTTTTATATATTTTTAAATTTGTTAATATTACATTTGTAATATTGAATTTTTTTAAATAAAATTGTATATATTATATGTATTTTTATGTACAAATATTATATATATGTGTGTGTGTTTTTTAAATATAATTTATATGTAATATTTCATAAAAAACATGTTAAATTGATTATGTATTATAGTGTTTTATATACAATTATAACATGAATTATATTTGTTTGTTTTCTTAAATTTAATTTAACTGAACTTTAAAATAAAAGTATATTTGTAAAATGGAAATATTTAAAATCGTAACTATCTGTAAAATGTTATATATATATATATACACAGGTGAAACTCAAATTTTTTTAATATGGTGCAAAAGTTCATTTATTTCCGTAATTCGACTTAAAAGGTGAAACTAATATATTATATAGACTTTCCTGTAGCTCAGTGGTAAGAGCATTGTGTTCACAACGCAAGGTTGTGGGTTCGATCCCAGGGGATTGCACATACCTATGTATAAATGTATAGGATAATGCAATGCAAGTCGCTTTGAAGTTTGGATAAAAGCGTCTGCCAAATGCATAAATGTAAATATAGACTCATTACATGGAAAGTGAGATATTTCAAGCCTTTATTTGTTATAATGTTGATGATTATGGCTTACAGCTTATGAAAATTCAAAATTAGAATATTGTGAAAAGGTTTTCATAAGCTGTAAGCCATAATCGTCAAAATTATAACAAATAAAGGCTTGAAATATCTCACTTTGCATGTAATGAGTCTATAGAATATTAGTTTCACCCTATTTTTTTTTTACAGTCTATGGTTTCACCTTTTAAGTTGAATTACTTAAATAAATTAACTTTTGAATGGTATTTTAATTTTTGGAGTTTCACCTGTATATATATATACACATACACATCAACTGTATGAATTCATTTAATTAATGAATTAATTCAAATATCTTATCTTGTCTGTTCTGGTAGACGGAGTATGCTCGGTTTGAGAACGGACGTTTTGTGTACAAGATCAGCCGGTCTCCCATGTGTGAATACATGATCAACTTCATCCATAAGCTCAAGCACCTGCCTGAGAAGTACATGATGAACAGCGTACTAGAAAACTTTACCATCCTCTTGGTATGTCCAGCAATTCCCACGCCATTCTGTTATCTAAATCCACATGTGTATATAATCAGTGACGGTCGGATGCGTTGGCGATTTCTAAAAGCCGGCTTTCTCGCACTGTTCCTGCAGGTGGTGACCAACAGAGACACTCAAGAGACCCTACTGTGCATGGCGTGCGTGTTCGAGGTCTCGAACAGCGAGCACGGCGCTCAGCATCACATCTACAGACTGGTCAAAGACTGAGGCTCCCGACTCACACAGCAGTCGGTCAGTCAGCGAGCCACCGCTCACACACAGAACAGTGGAGACTTTATATTCACCGAGGCTGTCGGGCTACACAGCAAGAGCGGCAAAGCCCGACGGACTAAGAAAAGCCTTTGAATGACTCACAAGCTCATTTTAAGTGGCTGTGCCTCTGTCAGTCCCACCTCAGAAAGACTTTTTGTCACGTTTTCTGGGTGAGGTCTGGAATGAATAATTACATTTTAATTTGTTCATCGCTCGTGTTTTGGTGTTTATTTTTCTTTAACCTGTCGTGGGTGAAGCGGTACAGTTTTGTTATTTTTGTCTGGATGTCTGTTTAACTCTGTTGATGTTTTTTAAACCACAATGTGTTTTGAAAGAACGTTGCTTATATAAAGTTGTATTGTACATGGAAGCTTTTTTTTTTCTGTTGTTCAGCCTTTTATTCACACATTGAACTACATTTCAAAGGCTTAATTCGCCCCTGGTATTTGTTTTTTGTTTTGTTTGTTTTTCACATTGAGTGGATTTAACTTTAATGAAAGAGCATAAAAAGGTACTGTATTATTTATGTGGAACTACCTGCCTTACACTGCACATGGGCTGTTCCAGTTCTAAAACACTAAGAAACAAATCATTTTCTTCATAGAAACGTTCAAAATAACAAAAGATGTTGAAGGCAAATACAAACCTTAATCAGTTTTGTTTATTTGTGAATTTGCATTTAAAACTGAAGTATGTAACTTTTTCTGTGTTTTAAATAAGTAAAACCATTTCATTGGTTACCTTTAAAATGTAACCCTTTTATTTTAAGCAACTCTCTAGTTCTACGCAACAACACCAACTCGACCAATGGCGTGATTTGGGGGCGGGGCTATCTATTTTTTATTTATTTTTTAAATTCCGCAAGGAGGCGCTGTTTGGGGCAAAGAAATAAATTACATACTTCAGATTTAAAAGACTAGCACGTTATTTCTTCCCATATCAGAATAGGCTACACAATAAAGGGAATTTACATAGCAAAATCACCAAAGCGTATTGTGCCTTAGTGTTCATCATCACAGACTTTGTCTATTTGTGAGTAAAAGTATATAACCTCACTTGATGTTTGTATTTTGTCACACACAAAAAATGTTCTGCCACTTTTTTTTTTGTCAAGCCAGTCTAAGTAGGTCACATTTCTCTCTTGTACACCAAATAAACACATTATATCACTTCTGTTCATGCCAAGTGAAAGCTACAGGTGTTGAAAGTGCCTTTTTTTTTCAGCTCAGAAAATGGTATACGCCAAAAAGGGTCAGATTTGGATTCTATCACCATAATGCCTTTGACATTTTAAAAAAGCTGGGGGAAATAATTAATTAATTGATGGAAATATATATTTTAATTTCAACATGAATCAAATGATACGTCAGAAATTCATTTTTCACCCTGTAAAGAAAGCAGTTGATTGTGGTGTCATGTTTATAGGGAAAGAGATTTCATGTACATCAAATGACATGTTACTTACAACGACAACCAGAACGATGATGAGTGACAGTCAGTGCTTACAGAGCGTCTTTGTTGTTTTTCTTTTGGAATAATGACTCCTTAATCTGAATCAAATTGTTGATTTCAGTCTTATTTACCACACACGATTGTGGGTTCTGTTATGTTCGTTTGTTTTTGTCATGTTTTACATGTTTTTGCAGAGTATCTGTTAGTAAAATGAGCATTAAACAGAACACTAATGTATTTGATGGCAGTTTGTTTTCAGTAAAGAGAGAGCACTGAAACGCTGAGTTTGAGTAGCTTTTTAATAGGTGGACTCTTGTCAAATAATTGTTTTCAATCGTGTATATTTTCCTTGAGGGGATGACACGAAAATAAAATGAAAATAAACTTTTAGTGTTTGTACTGCAAACCGTTTTACTGAGCTTCTCTATTTTCTCTGCACTAAAGTTTCACATTTCAGGTTTCTCAGAGAAGCGGAAGTCTTCATATTTGGGTAAACTTCTGTAGCGGTGAATGAGAGATTAGCATATTTTTCGTGTTCCCATTTGCTCAAATAGCACAAGAAAAACTCCATAATAGTGTTTTCACAACTTTCAAAAGAGGAAAACAAATAGCCTAGGCTATATCACCAGTATGACATGTGCATGTGGCTCTGTTTGGTGGACGCTAAAAAACATAGGCTATGTAATGTTTATTACAACCACTATGTGGCAGTAGCTACATTGTCAATAATGACACGCTACATTAGAGTTTTATTCAACTAAAATTGAATACAAATTAAATCAACATTATTATATATTAGGCTATATGAAATAATTAAAATAATAATAGTTGTTAATACAATAATATACTATTACTGTTATTATAAAGATTTTTTTAAATGATTGTAGGCTATATAATAGCCATATTTTTTACCACCCAAAATAAAAAAATGACTCTGAGAAAAAATAAATAAATCTAGTTTTCAGAGTTTCAGTGTGAGTACTAGCCTACATTAAACTGGTAGCCTACATAATGTTGAATATAATGTATAATAATGCAATCATATTTGTGGGTCCTGATAATGCTGTCGTATGTTCCCAGTAAAAAGTGGCCTACATTATTTTAAATATATCTAGTCAGTGACATAGTGCAAGCAAGCGTAGGCCTATTCGTCTA
Source organism: Phoxinus phoxinus (assembly GCF_949152265.1). NCBI lineage: Eukaryota > Metazoa > Chordata > Actinopteri > Cypriniformes > Leuciscidae > Phoxinus > Phoxinus phoxinus. The sequence continues at coordinate 15,572,458 of NC_136900.1, forward strand.
AAATAATTTAGTATAGAGAGAGAGAGAGAGAGAGAGAGAGAGAGAGAGAGAGAGAGAGAGAGAGAGAGAGAGAGAGAGAGAGAGAGAATTATATACAATATATTATTAGTATTACCAACTGTACATAATGAATAGAGCTCTACAGATGTATGTCGACAGGTCTATATTAGCACAGCAGAACTGTTGATATAATCCTGACGGCTTATTTCACCAGGAGAGTTGTCTTTTGCCCTCTCTCATCTGTGGAAATTACGGCCTAAATCCGCACTGACCGATGGGAAATGTGGACATCCGGTTATGCACAGTTGGATAATACTGTGTAGTGATTTACGTTACAGTCGTTGACCTTTTTCAGTGTAAGAATCTCCACTTTACAGGCTTAATCTTATATAGGCCTGGCTACAGTATGGTCTAAATCTCATTTTACCATTGCGTCATGAATAGACGTAGGCAACTAGAAATTTAAAGAACTAACACCAATAATATTAACAAAGATTATACGTTATACAACGCTTTATACATCATTTGTTGATCTGTGTTCTCAGGACAAGGGGACGTTTTCTTAAATGTCAGGCAAGTCATCAAATATTTATTGTGGCACGTTGTAAATGTTACAAATGTATGTAACTTATTAATTACAAGAGGGATTCCCAACCATTTTGGTCTGCCGAAAACCTTTGATCTAAAATATTTACTCGAAGCATCCCTCTTGAGTTTACACTTTATTTTTTGCACTTATTCAAACAAGTAGCCTAGCCCACTGAGCAATATTACTTAACTACATGTATTTACTATATATAGTAATACAAAACAGTTTGCATAACAACCCTAAACCAAACCTTAACCGTAACTCTATAAAGAGGTTAGGCTACATGTATAGGCCTAACGTGTCACCTTAAAATAAAGTTTAATTTCAATAATTTAATAACACATTCCGTGTTCACGGTTCTCTGATGTTTGTTAATGACATGCAGGTAAAGTAATAAAATATGTTAACTTTTGTAGAATTTTTTTTTTTTATCGTTTATTTTAATTTCACATTTTATGATGTAATTATTAGCTTTTCATAAACCCCAGTTTGGGGAAACCACGAATCACAATATTTGTTTGTCAAAAGAAAGATTTGATATTTTTGTGTTAGTAAAACATTTTCGATGTTTCAAAAAATTGATTTGTGACAGGTTTGTGTGTTTACATTTTGCTGCAAAGCATATAAGGATTTTTGTTCATTTTTGTATAGAGTTTTACGTTTTTTTTTTTTTTTTTTTTTTTTTTACAGCGTTTAACCCTTCAACCCTAACTATAGCCTATCCGTCTTTTCCATGCGCAATTCTGATGGAAATGTTAAAATCCATTTTGTGCATGAAAAACTAGCCATATCCTGAGAAATATTCAGTGGCGTAAATGGACTAAATATGTGACAAGTAGCACCGATATTCTCAGTATGTGTTTATGATCACCTCAGTGCATTATTATCAACAATGAGTGAAGTTGGAGTATAAAGTCATGTGATGTTGGGAGCAGTGGTGTAGTCTACGTGATACGCAGGTATACGCCGTATACCCTCTAGGAAATGCCAAGTATTTCCGTATACCCACTAAAAAAAGCTTGAGGATACGTAACAACTTCATTTTGTGACAGAACTTTCACACTTTCATTCATAAATTCAGCGCGTCTGTGTTTGCAATGGACACAGATCAAATCGCGGAATCCACTCACAACTGTATAAAGCAGAACGTCACGGAATTTGGTCATTTTTTTTGAATGAATAAATCAAAAGTAGGGCTGTACAATGAATCAAATCGCGACTAGTGTCTGTGAATATTAAAAACTCAAAGAGACTGCAGTTGTTCAACGCGTCTCTGGGAATGAGCGCTCAATGTGTGCTCTACTAACTACACACACACACACTGAAGCGCGCGTGACTTCGCGCTCGTGGTGTTTTCAGCGCTTCACTGTAGCTATGAGGACATGATGTAGGCTACACATGACACATGTGCACTTCATCGCAGAGCTGCTATGAGAGTCACTTCATGACAATTTCACCATTTCATTTGATAAAACTATCGCCATTCATTCGTAGCCTATCATACACACACAGAAACTGTAATGTCTTTACGACAACCTGTCAAAATAAAAGTTCGGTATAAACTCAAAGAAATTATGAAAGAAATTGCACAGTAAAATGTTCTGTAAAGTAATAATAATAATAACATATATTACAACTTATTTTAAAAAGGAATATCACACAAATTTTCATACATGTTTTAATTTAAACAGTAAACTTGCCAAAACAATTAACACCATTTTCTTCCAAAAGCACCATTTCTAAAAGTAAATTTGTATCTGTGCCTATAATGTTTTTTATTATTATTATTATTGTCAGCTGATAAAACCTGTGCTTCAGGGACCATATTCATATAACATCTAAGGCTAAATGTAGCTCTTAACTGGCTGAGATAAATGGTGATTAACAATAAACAGTAGAAAATCAGTCCAGTCTCCTCAGCTGGAAATTTCATTGGCTGTTAAAGTCTAGTGTTGCTTATAATAAATTGACATGTTGATAACACTTAGTCTCATAATGCTCTCAATTACATGTCGTTGCATAGGCCTACTGTATGCATTAGTGAGTGTGGTGGTGCTTATGGGGTGATGAGACAGGTTAGGCGGGGGGGGGGGGGGGGGGGGGGGGGGGGGGGGTCACAGTATACTCACTACAAAAAACTAGACTACACCACTGGTTGGGAGGTGCCTGATCCCTCAGAAACACGCTGCTGTAGTTCAGAGACAAACACAACTCTCAGCTCACAGTGACGAGCGCGCGGGACGAGTCATCTCTCCAGTTGATCAAGCTTTCACCCCGTCTAAACATTATATGAATGTGAAAGTGCCTCGATGTGAATCATCATGGAACAAGAGGAGAGCAAAATCTCGGTGTGGGTATGCCGGGAGGAGAAGCTGGTGTCCGGACTGTCCAGACGCACCACCTGCGCGGACGTGGTAAAAGTGTTGCTGGAGGACCAGACCTTACAGCAAGGCGCGATGCTCAGCGGTACTCCACAGTCTTACTGCATCGTGGAGAAATGGAGGGGGTTTGAGCGGATTCTGCCGAATAAAACGAAAATCCTTCGGCTGTGGGGCGCTTGGGGAGACGAGCAGGAAAACGTGCGCTTCGTCCTGGTCAGAAGCGATGCGTCGCTGCCCAACAGCGGACCGAGGAGCGCCGAGGCTCGGGTCGTGCTCAGCAAAGACAGTCCCTGCCCTGCAAAAACCACCACGCCATTTTCACAGGAAAAACAGCGGAGGATTGTGCGAAAGGCTTTTAGAAAGTTGGATAAAATTAACAAGAAGAAAGAGGAGGTTTCCAAAGACAAATCTGCGGAGAAAATGGAAACGCTCGTTCATCTTATCATCTCGCAGGATCATACAATTCGACAGCAGGTACAGCGAATAAAAGAGCTGGACAGTGAAATCGAGAGGTATGAATCAAAAGTTCACGTTGACAGAATGAAAATACACGGCGTGAACTATGTGCAAGACACGTATTTGCTCGACCAGGGCTTGGATACGGATTCCAGCGCGCATCCGGACGCGTCCTGTGCGCAGTTTGAGGAATACGCGTCACGCTGCGACCAAGTCATTCAACTTCAGGAGGAACTAACCGAGAGGGAGGCTCTGATGGAGATACTTACAGGTGAAATACAAGAAGAACTCAACCAAAGGTGGATGAGACGGCGGCAGGAGGAGCTCTCCAACAAAGACGCGGACAGCGCTGGAGAAGAAACGGCGCTCAGGGTGACTTCTGTCCCTGAGGAACCGGTCTCAGTTGCTCCGGACCTCCTAACAGACAATGAACTCCAATTAGAGGAGGAGAGGATCAAAACACAGCTGGATACGAGTTTATACATCGGGTTGCGCTTGAACACTGATCTGGAGACGGTGAAGAGCGACTTGGATATAAGCGAGGAGCTTTTGGGCGCGAAGGAACAGGAGTTGAGGGAATTACTTGAAAAGGTTCACAGATTAGACGAGCTGGAAGGGAAACAGGCTGATGACAGCAAAGATGAGGGAAAAACTGAACTGCCTTCCGTAGACAAAGACAATGTTTGGGTAGAGCAGGCGAGGGGACTGTCGAAAACATGCGGCAATGATGATGACTCGGACACCGGACTGAGTTCAATGCACAGCCAAGACTCGGATAACGCACCTGTCTGCGAGTCACTTGTGTGACAGTTGAAATTGTAATGGGCCCAGAATCATTCAACACGACGCGAACTCAGGGAATATTTCGCCTCTCTAGATTTCAGTAATATTCTCTCTTTATAAGAGAGGAATGCATGTAAATTATACCAGTGTAGTGTTATGATCGCCTCACTCTCTAATTGCCTCACTTGTACAGAGAATCGCTTATAAGGTGCAGCTTATCAAATTATAACTAATTAACCAATGCAGACTGAGAGATGTCCACTGTGTGCTGACTAATGTTATAATACCAACACGATGTATTTGTGTTATGTAGCCTTATGGTTAAATGTTAGAATTAGAGTTTTGTGGTTTAGTGTAGCTTCGCTCTTCCTGAATATAAAATATAACATTTACAGTTTCCTTTCTGGGGAAATATTGACGACTTTTGATTTTTGTCCAATCAAATGCTCTTCATAATGAGATTAACTAGCAAATGTAGGGTTTTTTTGGCTGGGATGTAACTGAAATCTGTTGGCTATTTAAAAAAAAAAAAGGGATGAGCCTTTTGATACGGCCCACCTACACTTCCTGTTTCAACAGGAAATGTTAACACAGGAAATAAATCTGACCAGCACAGCTGTAGTTACGGCAAACCCACGAACCACAATTTGCTAGTCAGATTGCAGGTGGTGTTAGGGGGCGGGGCATTCTCCTTTGAGAGAGCATCTGATTGGATAAAAACAAGTGTAGTGCAGGATGAGTCATCAATTTGTTTTGGTAATTTTTACTAGAAGAGTAACATTGAAAATACGAATGTTTATAGTGAATTTTGTCAACGTTTAGCATATACGACTTCTCAAAAGTTAAGGCACATCGACTAAAAACCATGAAACTCTAATTTTTTTATTTAACGGGGCCTTTAAATATCTAGAATTATTTATTGTACAACACTTAGCCAGATAAAATAGTGCTAGCCACTTCCATCTTCACCAGGTGAATAATTAGAAAGAGCTTTTACACAAGGAATCAATTAGCATAACCAGAAAACATTCAGAGCTGTGGGAACTAAAGTTGTGGGAATCAAAAGTTGCGTGTGAAGGCACTGTTGTTTATTCATATTTCTGAGGAGCTGATGCGTGAATCCCTGTTTGCTTACAGTGAAGAGATAGACTGAAGCGATTTCAAAACGAGACGGTTTCAATTAAACTAAATTTGCAGTTAAGTCGTTTCTGCTTGATATTTTTCTTTACACCCATTCATTTTCTTGTCACAAGGGACCTTTCAGCATCAAATGTACGGTTGACTAATTTCACACAATGCATTTGATTTCTCCATTGCAACTAATAGCGAAATTATCAAGTGGAATGCCCAAATATGTTTTATGAATGCTGTTGCCGCATTTCATCTCAATATGTGGATGCTTACAAAGTCATTTAGGAGTAGTATCCACATCTGAATTAGAATTAATGCCAAAATCAAACTCTAAACTTTCTTGCTGCTGTACTACAAATGCATTATGAAGCATAAAGTCATATATGCCACAAACTGTACATTCGGCTCCGGCATGACCTCAGCACAGACTCAACACAAAGTTTCTTAAGGTTGGGCAGGGCATCCATCCAACAAACCCTCAACGCAGAAGTGTCACCGAGTTCAGGGATTCGGTGGTGTATGAAAAGGATTTAAGAGTTAAGCCTTAAATGTGATGTTTAAAAACAGAGGAAGAAAAGGAATAGAGCCGCCCTCCCACTTCATTCTCAATTACGTAGTTTCGAAACGGATGAATTATGGTATTTGGAAAAGCCCTAGGTCAGCGCCCTCAAAATGTGCAGATTGTGTAAAACAGTGTTTTTATGTTCCATCTCTTCAAGTTATCATATAAACAACATCGAATTAAAGTTAAACCCCCCGATTTCATAGAAAAGCTTAAGCCTAGTCCCAGACTAAAATGCATGTTTGAACTGAAAGCAACTTGCACTAATGTGTGTTTTGTCTCAAGATGCACACCAGTAAAGGCACATTTATAAAAGCTACTTTAATGTAATTGAACTCAAATCTAAGCCCTGTCTGTGAAACCGGGCCGAAGAGCACTGAAATGCTTAAACTAGATTCAGGCTCTAAAAAAAAGAGAGCAATTTATATGTCAATTAATAATTAGGCATTTAATTTCCCATCAAAATGAAGCAAATCCATCGGAAGTCCTTTAAAAAAGGGGGAATTCTGGGTCTGGTTTCCTGTTGGCAACAGTGTGTCCTGTGATTAAAGTCGAAGAGGAGGAGGAGGAGGAGGAGGGGGACAGATGATAAAGCGCCATTAATCTGGATTGGATTGAACCATTTTAAATAAACAAGAGCTCTGACGGGTTTGGAAAAGATTCAAGAACAGCTGGACGAGCAGAGATGCGCAGCGTACCAATGTGGGACAAACACTCCGTGTTGAATCAGGAGGCATGCTGAGAGGGCGAAAATGACATTCAACAAAACCTTTAGGATTATCCATGGGATCCAAGAACTGCTGTGTTGTAAAAATCGTAGATCTAATGTTTGCTATTATTTATTGTCCTCTTTATCTGTCTGAAATAAAAGCAGGGGTTTTATGACGACAGACCAGTGTTCATGGGTCCTGAACCGCTCATTACACAAGCATAATTGAGATCACCAGTACAGTTCTGGCAGGATCAAAGGCACATCATTCAAAAAGTCTGTTAAGCACTTTAAATTACGTCTTACAATGAGATCGTAATACCAGAAAGTTCATTTAGCAAGGGCACATTCAATAACCGCTGTCATTCATTACAGAAAGTGATGCGTAAATGATTGACACATGAACAAAATACCTCAAAGGCAAAAAAGTGTGTCAGTTTTGTACTTGGCATCAAAGTTAATGCATGGAATGAGCTGCAATTGTTGTCTTAGATTAAGCTTAGATTACAACTGTGAAACGGACAAATTTGAACCGCTTAGGCTAGATTAAGCAGCCATTGTTGGAAGCATGTAGCATTTAGCATAAAGAAAACAGGCTATGCAGCTTTTATCATTAGGAATGATAAGAAGTTTTTTCCTGTTGAGACACTAGGTTACCAAAGCAACCACTACAAACAACATCAACAAAACACCACTTTATTTTTCTATATTTCTTTTAGACACCCATCTCTGCAGCAAAAACTATAGGGTACAGCGGGGCTAAAGGCACACCTTAAGACAAATGTGCTTTATTGCAGAAAAAAACTATATGTTTGATGTTTCATTGATGGAGCAGCAGGTTTTGTGTGAAAATAAATCATAAAAGTGGTTTGTTTAGTTTAAAATGTTATACATGTATGAGGTGCGTGAAAGGCTCACCAGCATGGGGCAAAATGAGCAGATTTATACAATACTTCATTTAAAATAATGTTTTTAATAATGTCTATGTTAATACTTGTTCAAAACAATCACTTTAGCAAAGTTAGTAATGTTTTCAGTTTATTATTTTATTTGATTCAATGCTGTCATAAAAATTGTAATATAAAAATATATTTTTAAAAATACAGAAACCAAATTATTTAAAAAAAGAAAAATTCTGAAAGGAAGGAGAATTGAAGGAGATCCCATAATAATCTAATAAAGATTTACACTAACAATAAATTATATATATATATATATATATATATATATTAATATGATGGTTTCATTATAAATATGGTGATTATTTCTAAGGTTGACACCCAACTTAATACTGTATATATCAACTATCTGAATCTAACCGTCTCATGCCAACAAATGGAGAAGTCAGCCAGATGTTTGTTATTATATTAATTATTGTGTCTTTCCCCCCGACAGCAGGGGCGCATTTTACTCCAAATACCACTTTTACATATTCTTCCGTTATTTAAACACTGTTGCTTTAATTAGCTTGAACAAACCTGGAAATCATTAAGACGACATTTGTCACAAAATATATTCAATAATTTTAGCGATTCTCGTTTGCTAGTTAAATCTACAACATTTTTAAAAACATCAAATATTAGATCAATCAAGAATCAGACAAATTTCCATGTGCACCTTGAAAAGCAGATGTTTTGGAAAGTGCAGCGGCAAGTTGTTGCGCCGTCTAGTGGTTTCGAGGAAAATCAAATCAAAGGCGCTTCTTACCCAGGTGCGCGTTTAGCCCCGTTGTAGGCACTTTCAACAGTGTTCAGGGCTCATCAGGCACCGTGACTACACAGCCCCATACACAGCAGAGTGAGATGCACTGTGTGTGATGAGACACATTCCTCCCATAACCATCATTCAAATTGTGTGTGACTTGTGCAACAGTAGACCTTCTGTTGGCTCGGACCAGACGGGATAGCCTTCGTTGCCCTCGTGCATCAATGAGCCCTGGACACCCGACACCCTGTGGCCGGTTTGTAGTTTAGACAACTGCTGATCTTTGCTTACCGTCTAATCTACCCAGACCGGTGACTGGTCATAATGTTTTGGCTCATATCAACTGTTAACTCCGTGAGCAGCGTGTGAGTCATTCTGCGAGTCATTCTGCAAAACGATTAAACACTGACGGTGCTTTCCAGCCCTTCCTGCTTTTCTGTGATATTCAATCTGTAGTGAGGCAGAACTAACAGGTTTCAGTACGTTCTGTAATAATGTCAGCTGACGAACAGCTGAGAATAAAGCACTGTTAAATAAGAAGTTGCAGAGCGTATTTCCACACACAGGTGTACACACACCAGCTCGGGACAAATTTACAAACCTGTTTCTATGGAACAGGAACGACAGTGACATAACATGACAGTGCATGTTAGGGAAATGAACCGAGAAGCTCATTTAAAGTGAACGTTATATAACATCTTTCAAAACACAATATACGAAGATAGGCACTCAAGCCGACCAGCTATATTATTAAAAAAGAAAGATAGATGTTCCTTAGTCAGAATGAACACTTTGGAGGGCTCTGCATGAATGTTTTAAAATTGCTATGACACACACGCACACGTGGACTGACAGATTGAGCGCTGAAATCTCTCCGAGACATTATGTGATCTCATGTGACTTGCACAAGAAGATTATAAATAATAGTTTCCTAGGGCAATGCCTTAAGAGAAGATTAAGATCGGCCAATAGCGAAGTTTAGTTAAATGCCAAACGCAGTGCGCACAGACAGAATGGTGCAAATATTAAAGCTGCCAGAGAATCTGTCCCGTCTGGCTATCACTCACAGAGATTAGGTCATTTCCACCCTTCTGCCATGTGACGTGGGCTTTTTAGCATCACGTTAAGTATTTTCACTCAAATGTAAGAGACATTTCAATTAAAAGCCATTTTAACTGTATTTTGAAACTGGGAATAAATGCTGGAGGAGCATACATAGCCGTCTACATAGCGTGTGAATTTTCCGCAGTGATTTACAGTAAAGGAATGCCAGTTTGTAATAAGGATTACTCATTTACAAAAGGTAAACACATCGGCCTCATTTCCTTGACCCCAGTGACAGCCAAAGACAAACCCAGTCGATGAGGAAACAGGTTCTGGCTGAGACGCAATGTTCCACAGAACGTGTTTTCGAGTTCAACTGCTCTGCATTTTAATCGTTCTTCTATGCAAACATGCGTTATTAGACAATATCTTTCAACAAATACGAGTCTCGAGACTTTGCCTTGGGCAACATCAAAGATGCCAATCTAATGACAGGTTCAAATCAAATAAATCTAATCAAATCAAAATGGCAAACTTTGCAGTTTCAGGGCCATTGATTTTTTGCGTTTAAAGATGTGAGATGCAGGGAAGCGAAATGAATAAAACAAGGTCTAGAGATGTGTTTTTTTAAGTTGATCTATTGACTTGAGTGGCGCATTTTTAGATGCTGCAAAAGTCAAACGCGGCTGTCTAGCACAGGTTTACAAAGAAAACAATGGAAAAGCAGTGCAGTGGAATGCAGAATTAAGACACGAGGCATTAAACACGGGATTAAAAAATAGTTTTAATAGAACGCAGTGTTGAAAGATGCCTCAAAAGACAAAAAACTTGCGCGCAACAGTTAAATACGTCCATCTAGTGCATGTTCACATAGAAAATAGCAGACAAGCAGAGAAGTGGAATGCAAAAATGTGAGACGCAAGTATGTAAACATGTTTTATTGGTTTCTCGAGACTTCAAGAGGATCAATCGACAGTATATTAGCATTAACAGTGATGTTCCTGCACACGTCCTCTGTTTTCCCAGAGCACCGGTGTCTCAAATTGAAAACACATAGGGTGGAGGAAAACTCAAGGGGCATTTAACAGGTTTTCAGCAGAACAAGTTGGGACACCTGCTCTGGAAGAAAGAAAACAAATTTGCTTCCACTTTACCTGTCAACGATTGTAATCTCATAGCAGAACGGCTAATTTTACCCTGTATACAACTTGGTGGACAGCAACAATGATGCAAGCATGCTTAATAGTATTGTATTTAAAAAACAGAGCTATAGTCACACAACATGCGTCAAAAAGTCAGGACAAAAACGACGTTTTTGAATATATTTGATCCCAAATGTGGATAATTGGTTTGCAGGATTAGCTAATTGCTTGTGCATTAGTCGGGACATCCTTCATCTGACCCTGAGGAGAAGCAAATAAGTACATGCTGACAGATGTGTTTATTGTATTCAAGTAATCGCATGCATTACATCTAATTGTGGTTCACATGAACAAAGAATTTGGATATAGCTATGGAAATAAAAGCAAATTGTAACCAGATTTGCATGATAAATCCAGTCTGGTGACATTATTAAATTATCTAATGTAATCTGTTTGGAGAAATGAAACCAATCTTTTTCTCAGACTGAAGATGCGCTTTGCAAAAATGAGTCTAAATTAATATGTTCAAATGTGCCGGATGCTAATTTTAACGCTCATGCATCCCATAATATGAATCTCGGGAAGCAGATGGCTTTTCGCCCTTTCCTGCAAAATGTTTCCCAAATGCACTGACGAAATGAGAGGAAGAGAAACAAAGTGTGAGTGTGTGTGTGTGTGTGAGCAGGTTATTTTGAAAGAGAAAACCAGAATTTCTCTTTCAGTCTCTGGTTACACCTGGTGGTTGCCTGCTTTCTTTCCAAAGAACCTGCATGCTCATGAGGTTATTTAGAGGGGGAAACTGTCAAGAGATGAATAAAAATGATTAAATTATTTGTTATAATGTTACCATGCCTGGACTTTTGAACTTTTCAGATCCCTTTTATGTAGATTATATTCTTTTACTATTGTCCCAAACCCACTTTTAAACTACAAATATGATTATCCATCATAAATACATGATTTATTACATTTAATAATATAATATTGTTGATAGTATCAACAAATAATTAATTTAATAAACAAAATAATCATTAAGGGATAAAAAAAAATTCAAGTTCAATTATTTAAATAAATAAATAAAAATCATATGTGCATTATAATTTTAAAATATATAAATATAGCCTACATTTAAATTATTTAAAAATGACAACTATGCCACAACAACTTTGCCACTAATAAAATGTTTTTTTTATGTGGTGGAATTTTTGTAATTTAAAAGCTTGAGATGAAATATCATAATATAACTTGTAAACAAAGTACTTAATTGTGTCATTTCCAATCAAGATGTAATTTTGCAAATAATTTTGTGTGTGTGTGTATTCAGGATACATAAAATACAAGCTGTGAAATTAGCCTCAGCAAGACAAAGGAGTCGGTTATTTTATTTAAAAAATGTTCAAATTAAATTTCCAAAATCATAATTTCCATTACAGAATGGTGTTAAATGGTAAAATAATTATAAATCATCATAAATACATGAATTATTACATGTAAAACTGTGATCATATAAACAGAGAAATATATAATTTCAATAAAATGTAAAATTGTATAATATTGTGAAAATAATTGTATTATATTTTTATAAATTAAATATTTGACTTTTGAAATATTTGATTTTTAATAAATTAAATAAATGTGTCATTTCCAATTCAGCTTAAATTTAGCAAAAATATTATTTAATTGTGTGTTTTCAGGATACATAAAACACTAGTTGTGAAACAAAGTACAAAACAAAGACAAAGTAGTCAGCTATTTTGTTCCAAAAATGTTTAAAATGTCATTTCCAAAATCATCCTTTCCATCAGAGAATGCTATCAATCTTAAATTATAATTAAGTATCATAAATGGATGAATCATCTTTTCCATCACAGAATGGTATTAAACACGACACTGGTGTAAACAGAGGATGGTAAGAGTATTAAACGCTACTGTCAAAGCCTTCATAGAGACACCAAAGACCCTTTTCTTCAGGGACGGAAGCTCATGAGCCTCAAGGAAGCGATCAATAATTAAGCCCCCTTAGCTTTTAAACACAGTCTGGGCAGATGTTAACGTGTTTCTAACATATGCTGTCAGAGCCACTTCCGAGAACAGCAAGGAGACAAATTACATCCCGAATGAAGCCCCCGGACCAAGACATCCCTTTAGGGCAGACCACCTCTCATCTGTCCCGAACAGCTACATGAAAACTGACCTTCCATCAAATAAAAGCCACAACAAACACAACACAGCATGTTGGCCTAAAGGTATCAGCTTTAAACAGGCTGGTGTACGACGTACAGCCAAATGATCTGGAAACCTCGGGAAACTGGATCATATTGGAATGAGTTAAATTCATTGTAAATGTTTGACTCTTTTCTTGCTGGCTTTCATTTTCATTTAAACAAAACAAGGTGACTGCAAGATGCAAGACACGTCCTGGGATCAAAACGGACTTTCGTCTTCCCACGCTTTGTCATCACAAACAATATCTTTATTGGGTTATTGGTGATGAAATATAAATGGTGCATCACATTAACAAGCGCATTAGAGAGAGGAGGAAGCTCAAACGGACCGGGATGTTTCTCAAATACAAACAAAGCTGACCTCTGTGTGCATTCAGGTTTCAGAGGAGCAAAAACCTGCCGGCTTTGATCCTGAACTAGCGGCTTTCAGCCATTACAAGGTCACGGAGGTTCATTCAAAGCATTCCTCGACTTAATAGGTCACTACGCTAATAGATTATGTGGAGATGGGTGGGAGCGGGTTGACACAGGTATGCAGTGTCTCGCAGGGGTTGTGACACACTCAGAAAGCAAAAGGCCCGTATGCACATGCAATGTACAATAGAAGAACTTCTCGTAGTAGTAAATGCATTCGACATTCTTAAAGGAACGCAGACTTTTTGGGACTTTAGCTTATTCACCGTATCCCCCAGAGTTCGATAAGTCCATATATACCCTTCTCATCTCCGTGCGTGCCGTAACTCTGTCTGACGCACCCACCGCTAGCCTAGCTTAGCACAAAGACTGGAGGTAAACAGCTCCAGCTAGCATACTGCTCCCAACAAGTGACAAAATAACGCCAACATTTTCCTATTTTCATGTTGTGATATGTATAGTCACAGCGTGTACAACTAACAAGGTCACATGAGACACCGCCATCTTCTAACTGTATACATACTGGGAACTATTTTCTCAGAAGGCGAAGCACTGCTACTTGGGCGGAGTGATTAGCGCAACACTCTGAGCGAACTCTCTGCTCCTCACCACGGGGCTTCTCAGGCGCTGCGAGCAAATCACTCCGCAGAAGTAGCAGTGCTTCGCCTTCTGAGAATATAGTGACTATACACATCACAACATGTAATGCAATGCAACCGAAAAGTGCAACTATTTCACTTATACTATGGTTACCACACACCTCAAAACATTGTTTAGATGATGTATTTCAAGACTTACAAATTATGACAAAAATTACATAACCATTTAAAAATCCTACTGACCCTAAACTTTTGAAAGGCAGTGCATGTTCATATGAATATTTAATTAATATAAAATAGATACATTTTATTCTTATGAACAATGACAATATATCAAGTTTTATAGTACCATAATTTTTTTTATTAAAGGGATAGTTCACTCAAAAATGAAAATTCTGTCAGTAGTTACTCACCCTCACGCAGCGCGTGTGTGTTGCACGTCACCACGTAGGCTCCCGACGCTGGTCATGTGTGTGATGCGTGTGACGTCTAACACAGACGCGCACGCGCTGTGCAGATATACTACGCAAAAACACACTCAGGCCCACGGAGAATATAAAGAATAATGGAATAAAGTCGTTAGTTATTTGTGCACGAAAAGTATTCTCGTCGCTTGTAAGCATATGGCTGAGCCCCTGTAGTCACTTGGACTATTTTAACAATGTCTTTAATAACTCTCTGGGCCGGCAAGTTTCAATCCCTTAAGAAGCCTATGGAGGAGTGAGACAGCTCTCAGATTTCATCAAAAATATCTTAATTTCTGTTCCGAAGATGAACGAAAGTCTTACGGGGTTGGAACAACATGAGGGTGAGTAATTCTTGACAGAATTGTTATTCTTTAAATACTTGAGTCATTCACAATGCTTCGTGGAATTATAGTTAATTTTTCAAGTGAACTTTAAGATTTTTTTGTTTGATTGCTTCAAATCAAAGTTGTGACTCATCTCAGAGCTGGTTGGACAAGTTAAAAGCTTAAAGTCTTTACTGACAAATTTTCTAAAATCCGTATGATGAAAATAAATGGGAAACATGAAACCACCTAGCAGCCACTTAGAACCAAGCAATTGCTTAAAAACACCCTAGCACCCACCCAGAATACCCTAGCAACAACCTAGTAACCACCCAAAACACTGTAGCAACCATCAAGTAGCCACTTAAAAGAACCTAGAAACCATCCAGATCCAGAACACGGTTAACCGCAAGACAATACACTAACAACACTCAAAACACCCTGTCAACCACCCACAATACCCCAATTATGAGCTTTACATGAAAAGCACCAAAAACATTCTGGTCTGCTGCTTCGTGTTTAGTTTTAATTTGTGTATATGTTGTAGTAAACGGGGCCAAAAATCCTTTTCAATAGTAGTCAGTGACTAATATTCAGTTTAATTTAAGCCATTAAAGACGCTTTGAATGGGTAAAGAACTGAAATACTGGCTGTTCTCCAAGCCTCCAGCTTCATTTGAGGTGAAATCAGCCGGTGAAAGTGCGAGGTCTGTGTGACAAAATCTAACAAGACTAATGATAAGACTATCTCAGGATAATCAATCAGCTTTTCAGTGTGTGAATAAAGCCCTTCCCACGTTACTCTTCATGTTGACTTAACAGGCACACAACTACGAATTGCCATTGATGTCAAAACGTGTGAATGTGGAGCGTTTCAAGACTGAATCTATACGCTCGCTTGCAAACAGAAAAAGGCCTTCGAGGGGTATGAAGCGGGACAAACAGAGGAGGAGATAAAACAACATTTCAGAGAAAAACAGAAACCGGCTCCTCCACTGTTACATGACATCAGTGCATGTCTTGTTCGCGTGTGGCGCTGTTCATTTGAAACCTACACCTCGGATAATTACAGGGCCGTGACGCTCAGACACTTTATGACACACCCACGCAAAAGCACACATGCTCCCACTCTTAAAATGTTGTTGTCTGTGTTTTTGTATCACTGTAGTCCTACTGAGCAAATACCAACCTCTTACCAGAGAAGGCTGTGAACCTACAGTATATTGGATCTGTGGGATTTACTAACAGCTTGCGATAGCGCAAGTCTCTTTAAAAAACTACTGTCAGGATTTACTAAAGACACGCAGGGTTATTTTTGCGGCTGATCTTATTGCATGTGCATTTATAGTAGTTTCCCTTTCACACGCAAAATTTATGGGAGGTGAGAATTTAAATGAAATCACCCAAAGTGATTTAATAAGGTTTGGGCTAGTCAATTTGCGCTGCTCTTAATGGATTGTGTTGGTCATTATGGAACTGATCCAGCTGCGTCTGCGTTCTTTCATTTGCGTGTCATCAGAAGATCACACGTATAACTTTTCAATCCCATTGGCGCTTTTTTGGAATTGCGTTCTCACGCTAATTTGCCCTGTTTTGTAAATCTGGCCTTTAGTCTCTAACAAAGACGGCTTTTAATTTCATTGACACATACACAATATTAAAACCACTCCCTTGATTTGACTGGAATATTATCTCACTGACTCTGAAGTAGGATCATTGCTGTTATGCAGTACCTTTTGAACTCTTGAAATAAAGATAATTCTTGTGACAATGTGAAAAATGGACACACTTCCGAAAATGTACCGTGGTTAAGCTCAGACACAACAAACTGATTTAAGTATATGGATTTTTGAAAACAACCGCAAGAAAATTAAAACGATTCTTAACAGGATGGAAATAAAGTGCTGGCAAGTTTCCCATTGCTCAGTTCTTTAAATTAGGGTGTCAACTTGAAATTGATCTTTCTTCTGAAATGTTGATATCCAATTTCCATTATTTTATGTAACAGGATACGATTTAATATATACATTTATTTCTACAGATTTTTGTGCAGTTGTTTTCCCACTGGAAATGATGTCATCTTCCGGACAATTAAGTCATTAAAGACAAACTTATTACGGATGGACGGATGCGCATGAAGATGTACTGCACAACAGGAATGATCCAGTACAGATGCTATTTAAGAAGTCCAGTTAGGACTGGAACTCTGAGCCAAGAAAACAAGCCAAAAAGTTGAAATCTTTTTATTAAATGGCTATAAAAGCTACATTAAAATCTGGACATCCCACATTTATTGATGGAATAGTCCAAAAAAAGAAAAAAAGAAAACAGGGTAGTGAGAATGCTAAATTCATACATTAACATTCACTGATTTAAAGTTCGTAGTGCACATTAGCAGCATCTTCAGAGACGTCCGACTAAAGGAGGGGTCCGACAGGGCCTGATTTAATTGTCAAATGGCAGTGTTTCATTGAGCAGTTATGAAGTGAGCACACCTTGTTCCATAACGAGTCCCACGTGGTCTCAAATTAGCTGCGATTCTCGCACTTGACTTGCTGTCATCGGGCACGTGATGAAGTTTCTCTCCTTCAGCGATGGACGCCGCGTGGATGCATTCCTTTGTTTACAAACACAAAGTAGTAATTAGTCAAGGTGTGGGTCAAAATGACTTTCAGAACAATAATAGCATGATCACAGTGTTTTTGTCCTTGCCCAGCTCATGGTTCACTTACGTATTTGAATCTGCAACCTGTTAGACTATAAAATAAGGTGTAAAAAATTGCATAACTAAAATTAGATCTGGTATAGATTTTAAACTACAAGGGAAATGAAGCACATCTCATGTAGAGCTACAAAAACAGTCCGTTGTAACTGTTCTTATAGGCCCTGCAGCTTGTGCTCTACAAAACTGAGTGCTAAAAGCATGAGCTGTTCTCAGCTAAGGCCACCTCAGGCAACAAGAGCACTCTCGTCCTTTATTGTCTCGCTCTAGTCTCTCAGGAGTGCTCGAAATATCACTTTGCCCTGCTGTGCCGTTCACCGAACAGTATCTTGCACTTAAAATCACTCAAAAAAGAATTTAAATATTCCCACTAAATGAAGCCTTTTTAATGACAATTAAAATCAAATGGAATCAAAAATTTGAATGGGTTTGTTCTAGTCTTGTATGAACTGAAATTCATTCAGTTATACCTACTAGATGTGCATATTCAGAAAATGAATATGCATGACCACAGCATATTTGACTATGTGCATGGCCTATGGTCGTAATAATATAAATCATTATTTTAAATATTATTATTAATTAATATCATTTCATTGTAATACAGTTATAAATTTAAACCGATTGCACAAAATTACCTTGATGTTCAAGAATTATGTTGCATTAGCTGATTTGAATCAACTAACCGGAAAATGCACTAAAAAATCAAATTTGTGGCTCGAACCGATGCATTTAAAAAGGTTTCTGTGGCAAAGATTACAAGCTCCTCTTCTTTTCAGAAGAACTCCTTGCTTTAAAAGTGTTTTCCATCCGAAGAGTATCACACATTCACCAGCTGGAGCTATGAATAGGGCCGATCTGTTTCCACATCACTATGTCCACAAAACACAAGCCCAGTGGTGGTTAAACGGTGTGCTAAGCATGCTTTCAGATTAAAAACGCTTTATCCCAATATGTCTCTTTCAAGCTCCCCAGCCTGAGAGCTCTGCAGTCTATCATATGCACCAGTTGCTGATGGGAGTATGGAGTATGTGTGTCCGTATGGACCAGCTGCTTTCCACTGCACACTCACTGGGGTCCGCCACAATTGTGTTTAAGAAGATTATTCTCAAGAGTTTAGCCATGCTGGATTTAGCGTTTGTCGGTTCTGTGAGGTGCAGAAGGCCAAGCGAGAGCCACTGCAGAGCAGCCTGGAGGACAATGGAGGTGTAGATGGATTGAAATGAGATCCGACGGACATTAATTCACATATTCAAACATGACAATAGATTTTAACATAAATGACACCAAACGCCATTGGTTCTTGTGTGTATGATTGAATATATGAAATAATATTCCGCTATTCTACAACTTAAGAATTAAAATGTAGTGCCCGGGTTGTATTAACAACTTTTACAGTGCTTTTTGGGCTGTTATGATCACTGCATGGACAACATGCAGTGAAAAAATGGAAGGGAATGGAAAGGCTAGTAAAGACCCAATTTAAGCACCTTTGCTGATGATGGGTTTACCGAATATCTCTAATTCCTTGTTTCATCAAAGAACCTTGCTGGCCTGTTGACCCTGAACAGCATAACACTGCCTAAGTGTGACTTGGACATCAACGTACAGTACGTGAACAGGTTGCAATGAAGTGGCAAAGCCCTGAAGGTGTAAATGTTATTTGTGTCATTTAAATATGGGGGGGGGGCTGTCATTTTTAGTGTTCTGAAATATTTAAAAGCCAGAAAATATGACTTTATAATTATGATTTTGTATGTTGTCATCAAAGCAAATACTAAGAAATTCATGTAAACTTCAAGTAATCAAATATTCCCGGATTTATACATCTATCTATACAACTCATAACTAATATCTCTTGTTTATCTCTCTCTCTCTATATATATATACACACACACATAGATGTAATTGTGACAGCACTAATCATCAATATTCATGCTTAAATTACACTTAGGCAACTAAACCTCATTTACTATTCATGTGGTCACAATAGGAGTGAGCTTGAATAGTGGTTTTGGTGGACCTTGTACTGGACATTTGAGAAGCCATTAACTGCCTTTGACAAAGATGGGGTCAGTTAAAGATATGCAAACATATTCAAACAATTTCAAACATAATTGCACTAAATAATTACACCAAGTATACATGCATTATATATATATATATATATATATATATATATATATATATATATATATACACACACACACATATATATGAATGTGCAGAAAGAGAATGATTATTGAAAGAAACTTGAAGTGGCATCTTTACACCTCTTCAAAAGTAATAAAGGTCAGCAGCACATTGATTGTATGCAGGACAAAAGGCAAGGGTGTGTGTGTGTGTGTGTGTGTGTGTGTGTGTGTGTGTGTGTGTGTGTGTGTGTGTGTGACGAATAAATATCCAGACCATTCCTCACGGTTGGGAAATATTTGCATAGTTAAAGAGTGTGAAATAGTCAAAGTCCAAAGACCCGTACTCCTCATTTAGTACCAAAGATACAACCTAAAAATTTCCATCAATACAGATATTAAATTTGCATAACCACCAACATTTTATATTTGAATGAATGTTTGAATGAGTTGCAAAATCTAGTAACCATAATCTCCATTTAAATATAGAATAAATTATAAATTATAAAGAATAAATTGGCTAAAATCTAAGGAATAATGAATTAGGAGACACTTCAGTTATAAATATATTGGATTTGATTCAAATCCTAAAAGTAAAACATTTTCAATTTAGATCCATATAAAAACTTTAACTCAATATACTGTACTAGTGTGTGAAAATATAAAAGTACATAATATAGCATTAAAAGCTATTACCTGTGCACTAATTATGTTTACTACAGTACTGAGTTGTTATCTTAGCAACATGCTAATGTCAAACTCTATTGGAATAAAAAAGTCAAGTCGCCTGTGAATTTCTAATCAGTCGTGAAGTTAATTGCTGCTAGGCTTTGGAAGAGAGCTAAACTATTACTCGCCTGTCTAAATTATATTTAAAACAACCAAGTAACCATGCACCTGAAAAACTTCGCACGGACTCGGGTTTCGAAACAAGATGGAAAGAAATTCCCTAATGACCCGCTCTTCTGGGGAAGACATCTAAACAGCAGGGTGATGCTGGGAAATCAGGAGCTAACCTTTGAATAAGTAAACGCCACTCCGGCTCGGTGTTGTTAATCATGGGAGTTCATACGACACGCACTTCTTTTGGGATTTGATCCTACCACATCGTTCCTCAGTGTTGTTTATGCAACACCTGTAGCAGAGCCACCAACACGGTCACTTGAATCTCTATGTGATCAGATAATATCCGCAGTTCCCTGATCAACTTTCCTACTTGCGCTCACGGTTGTTACGCAACTATCGCACCTGAGCGAACGACAAAGGCTATCGCACCCCCATCCAACAGCCCGGCACGAACCTACACGCATAGACAAATGTGTGCTGTATTTCAACCCATGTATCCCATCACTGCATTGTCAGAGTTGCCAGATATGCTGTAATCTTTCCCCCTGGGAGCCCGTGGAAACCAGATACAGAAAAGGAAGATCAAACACTGGGCATGGGATCACATGTCTCCGCTGTTCGTTCAGGAGTGTGACGCACACATGGCATACAGGGATAGAGGATTTTCCCATTCCCTCCCTCACTCTGGCTCTTTTCAGAGGTGGGACGTCTGGTAATCACAAGATTAAGAAAAGTGCACACAAAAAAAACTAAAAACAATCGTTCCACTAGAAGCACTGCTAACTTCAAAGAAGGAAAAAAGTAGTAGTTATCCTGATACACTACCTGTATACGAATCAAATTCAAAATATGTATATCATTTAAAAAATAAAAATAAATAAAAAAAACCTCACTGAGCAACAAAAATAATGTCCATTGCAAACATCTAATAAAAGTATGAGCTTCCAGAGCTGTGTGGAACAGTTTAGAAATGGAAAGAAGCATAAAAAGTGGAAATATAAAAAGTACATTTTATATACTCCAATTTAAATTAACTTAAATTGCTCCAAAAATTACTTATAAATTACATTTGCATATAAATAAGTTTTTAAGATAATAAATGATAAATTGTAAAAAAAGAAAAGAAAAAGAAAAAAAAGAAAAGCAGAATAAAGCAATACCCAAAGTAAAAAATAAAAAGTTTAAAAGGGAATGCACAAAAAATACAATGATTAAAAGAAGAAGAAAAAACAAGATAAAGCAAAACAAAACCAAGTGAAGAAGATTAACAAAACAAAATCGCATGCGGTTATTAGAGACCTCAGACTAAATTTCCTTTCATAAAATAGTTTCATTGTGTTTACTGTTTACTTTTGATGTGCCACAAGGGCATTTTTTATAAAACCAGAAATTAACTGGAAGAAAGTTTCTCTTCACATAATTCTCTATGAATGTGAAAAAAGAAAAATGTAGTTAGACCACTTTTTATGCTTCGAAGTAGCAATTAAGATGTTCCTGGCGAGGATTCAGGAACCTCACTGTGAACCCCGTATTAACTGCATTATTGGTTCACGGGAGGATTAAAATTCTCAGGTGATGCTGAAACTAAAGGAACAACATGTTTGTTGAACACTCACGACGCACAGACACAAACTTAAAGTCGATGTGAAACGGAAGTTGTGATAGTCTTTTCTTCCCTATTGTGATGAATAAAAGTGAAACGGCATCTCAAACTAGAAAATAAATGAACAGAGGGACTTGATTTTGTCCATTGCGGATTGATCGGATGGTTGTGGTTTGCTATTGCTGTGATCTCATGTGAGTAAACACTTCATCAGAGAAGTCATTGCAAAAATATATATTTTGAATTCATAATAAATACTGCAATATTCCTTAAAAAAAAGAAAAGAACTGTCAATTTTGATTTCATGGTGACTTTAAGAAAACCTTTACAACAACTTTCAAGTCCCATTCAAGGAAAGTTTCACGGTCTTCCCTGACATCATTACAAGTGCTACAAAGGACAGTGCAAAGGCACCAGGAAGGTGGATGTGAAAAGTGAAAAGGCCAGATGCTTGTTTTCAAAGCTGGTGTGACTCTGCTCCGGTGTCAGAAAAGGGCATGTGGAAATGACAGGACATTGGCCTCTGGGGGCCTGAGGGTTTAAATACAGCCTGCTGACATAACTGACCGGAGATCCACGCTTCTGCTTCATTTTTCCACCACACCTACAGCTTTCCGCCTGATCCCAGAGGGTAAAGATGCTGGATGGTAAACTGTGTCAGGGCCCAGAAAAGCAGGCATAACAATTTATTTTTGTTCTCAGAAGGGTCATAGCTATCTTTATCATTCAGTGACGAAGTCAATGCAGGTCTGCTCAGCGTGAGCATGGATGCATTTCTCAAGGTGGGAATTCTGATAAATATAGTGATGCACCATTATTAAAATTCCGAAACCGATAACTTGATAATTTTACGTTACAGCCGATAACCAATAAATGGGCGATATTAAAACGTGCACTATTCTGTTTAAATAAATAAAAATAAAAAACACTACAACCATTTATTTTAAATGCTATTGTAAATGTGAATTTAGTATGGATGACCGATTTGAAAATTTTGGTCGATACAGATAACTGATAATTCTTTATATTTGAAAGCTGATAACCAATATATTGGCTAAGAAATCTAAATCCAGGTTTTTTTTTAATATAATTTTTGAGAGCCCGATTACAAAAACAAAAGTCTCACCATTAAAACCCATGTCTCAAGCACACAAGTATAATGTTCTCATTATAATTTTATGTAGTCTATATGACAGACTTGTTGCACATGTTCATTTAGAGATTTGCTAAAGATTATACTTAACAGTGTTATTAAATTATTAGTGTTTTAAATCATCCACTTCAAGTGAGTGTTAGATGACACATATCTATTACCGGTACCATAATACATACATAAATAAATAAAAACGGTTTTAAAAAAATCTAAATGTAATATCTAATAGCCTATATGTCATGATATTGATGATAAATATGACGCTTGAGTTTTTGATTTGTGAAATATTCAGCATGTACAAGCCCTGATTTATTTCTAACAAAAACTCCTTTTCTCACACTGGGCTCAAACTAATCCACAGTTATGCCACTCGAAAGTGGTGAAAAAAGCCCCTAAAACTCCCATTTACCTCGTTTGAATTTTCACCTTTCATGGTTACGTGATCTTTTTATTTAAATCCTTCTCTATTGTAGAGAATCCATACGGTCGCATTAATCACTTTCAATGTGAGGGATTCGGCCCAGATTAAAGCATCATCATAACTAACGTCTTCAACGAGTACAAAAACCTGCCAAACCAAACCAACGTGGCCACCTGTCAGTTTAAGCCGATCTCAAAGGAGAGGGAATGTTAAAACACATTCATTATTGCCAAACGAATGTTTATGATAGAGGATAAAATGTCTTCACTGCGCCTACACAAAGCAAATATGTATTAATCTCCAATGCAAATGATTAAGTACCTGCTTTGGGTTTCTTGACAATCATCATTCTTGCTGTTCTCAGGCTGCTCAGTCGTTTGAGCGAGTGTTTGTTGAGATCTAGATCTGCGATTCTTCAACAGGAGGGAAGTTCCTCGTCCGGACTGACCTCGACTCCTTCTGCGAGCCACTTTACCCACAGGCCCTGACCTCACCCGCCGGACTGAAGAGTTGGAGCTGTGAAGAGACAGAAATCAGTACTCAAAACTCACTGTATTTGGACGTACAAGTAGACTTCAAATGTATTTATTTTATTGCATAAACCAAGTGGCATCTGCAAACAAACAATGAGACCATTTCCACTTCCTTTTGCTTCTGACTGGATGATTTTTACATTGAAGTAACAGGACAACACACACACTGATTTACACCTGCAGTTCTGAATGATACACCCTGTTTACTGTACTCACACAAACACACACACACCCTCATATAATTACACTTACTGTATCACAAAACATAGCATAGCCACACTAGTTATCATCACCACTGCATAACAGAGGACTAGACCGTTCAACATGTATTAGTTTGGAAATTGCCATAGACTAAGAACAAGTACTGACTACATTCCATGAACATTACGGTTTAAATAAACCACATGTTTGTATGTATTTTTTTTAATGCAAACAATCATTCAAATAAACCATTAAAAACTAAACAGCATAATTACATCAACTAAATGCATTTTCACAAATTTTAATTAACAATAACAACACTGCTTAATTCAAAATATTATATTTTCACTAAAAACAAGTCTAAATACCTTATGCAATTAGCTTCTTAACTAAAGGTATCTTGTTTTAGGATTAAAATGCTTTTTTGCGTCGCAGACCAACTAGCGTTTGCTACCTATATAATGCAAAATACTATGCTGGAGTATCCTGATCTTTTATACAAAGCTTTGAGTTTTTCCAATATTATTTATAATATCCTATTTACGCAAATCTGGATTTTCGGACTACCCTAAAACACCTTTAAAATCACTGATTCCTTCCATGACTGGCCAATGAATATCTGTATTTCAACACAGCCTGCTCTCCAGGTATTCAAGCCTGTTTTTCTGGGATCAGGGTGAAGTGATGAAAACTTGAGCTGGGTGATTTTACCCACACAGAGAAACAGCCCCCTTATTTCCTCATCATTTCAAATGAGAAAATCCATGCGCTGACCCTCAGTGACCCCATTCTGTCTCAAGGATCATTCTATTGACACTAATGCAGGAGCTGATGGGAATGTCAGGTATATGTAGGCAAGCTTATCCAACTTTGATCAAGAAAAAGTATATAGAAAAACCACCAGGGTGTTCAAATGCTGCATCATTTCAATTGCACATTTTCCAATAATTTCAAACATTGAGGAACTATGCGATATGACGTTGGATGCAGCCACATCGAAATATGGATTCAACCGTTTTAAATCGAAATACCTAAATCAACAAATTACAAAACGATACCTACATCTAGGCATCTTAGCAACGTTCTGTATGAACACAAGCACATAATGAAATGCAATGACGTGCACTTGACCTTGAATTTCCTGCACAAAGATACACACACATGCAAACAGGTTAGTTAGACACGCAAAACTATTTCAACTAGCCAGAAGCATTTTCCCATACGGTTAAACCTCCAGAACCAGATTCATTCTTGCTCAGACAAAAGTACAAAGCCATAAATTATGTCACTCTGTGGCGACGAAAATAACAAAAACGCAAGACCTGATTGGTGGCATCCACATATCTTTAACTACCTGAACATTGTTTAAAGGGTTAATTCACAGAAATATAAAAATTCTTTCATGATTTACTCATCATTTACTCCCTAATCTCGTTCCAAAACAGTATGAACTATTTCTTCTGTGCAACAAAAAAGATATTTTGAAGAATGTGCTGGCTGTTTTTTTCCATGCAATTACAATTAAAGTGTTAGTTCACCCAAAAATGAAAATTCTGTCATTAATTACTCACCCTCGTGTCGTGCCAAACCCATAAGACCTTCGTTCATCTTTTCGGAACAGAAATAAAGATAGACTGCAACGTAATTGCCACTTCCAAGGCTCATAAAGGTAGTAAACACATTGTTGAAATAGTCCATGTGACTACAGTGGTTCAACCTTCATTTTATGAAGCAACAAGAGTACTGTTTGTGAGAAAAAAACTTTATTCTTCTGTGTCAGTCTCTGACGCTGTTCAGAAAGCTCTTGATTTCATCAAAAATATCTTCATTTGTGTTCCAAAGATGAAGGTCTTACGGGCTTACTAACTAAAAGTGTTACTCACAATTTTGGAACAATTACTTTGTAGTAAATATTAATAACACTTTTTTTTTGGAAGTATCCTATTTATATTAGTGTATTATATTTAACAGTTCTGAGGCAGAGGAATTGCAGTCAATTAAAATGTACCAATTAACGAAAACCCATTTAAACACAAAAGGGGACAGATTATTGACTCTTGTACATCTCTCTACCATCTTGCCTCTATTTCTTTCACACACCTGTCTTCAGTAGCACCTCCATCTGAATCTTGAGAAGGGAGTCGCTCCTTGACTCCACCCAGAATGGAATTCTGGGAACGTCTACTACTGCTCCTCTTGGTTCGAACCTGAATCTCATATTTCTTAGACTGAATATGTACATAGGATAAATGCATAGCAAAAAAGGTGTCAAAAGTGTATCTATCATTTCTGATTTCAAATACCGGTAATGCAAAGGCCATGTTTAAGGCCAAATATGTGGTTTATCTATATACAAAGGTGGTCATAAAAGCAGGTGCACCTGTGAAGCGAAGGAGGTGGAGATTCTTGCTTTGGGGAGACGGCTGCGGGCAGGGCTCTTCTTGGCCGGAGAAGATTTGGCAGCTGTACTGTACTTGCCTGATTCCAAAAGGTAATGCTGAGCCACTTTCAGCAGTCGTGTGAAAACATTCTTAGCGCTGGAGCCCGGAGCCTCTGTAGAAACACAAAAGAAACATAATCTTAAGAAAGTCTCAAGAATCACAGATCGCAAGACTTAGAAGTTGAAGTGCAGTATATGTTTATCAACATTTATACAAATATATTATACACACACAACCCCTTTTAGCAGTGTTTCCACCGAAATTACCCGGAACAATTTGTCCCATGGAACTTTTTTCCCGCGACTTTCCAGTTCCAGCTGGATATCCTCCTCCGCATCTAAGCTTAATAAAGCCTGAACCATGTCTTCGGTCCATCGGTCGAATTTTTAAAACTCCATTGTTGATTCGAACAGCAAACAACTCTTACTGTGCGCACCGCAAAAGACTGGTGGTTGAAATAAAATGCTGCGTGGAGTCAACCAATCGAAATGCTGCGTGAACTTGAGCGCCCATGTTCAGCGTCCAAGTCCCACACCCCGAAAGTTCCTTAACTTTGAGAAAGTACTACCTTGTGAGCAGGGACTCTCTGAGGGGGAAATATTTACCCGGACCTTCATTTAGAACCTGGTCCCTGCGGTTGAAACACACAGAGTACCACCCCCAAAGTCCCTAGTTCCTAGTTACTGGGGAAAGTTCCTGCAGTGGAAACGTGGCTTTAGTGAGTAAATTTAAAAAGTAGTACCAATGGGTCAACGGGTGAACTTCTGTGAGTTGCAGTATATTTCCAGATACAAACAAACATCACACCATAAATGCGCCCACAGCACAAAAGTGAATGTTATCAGACTATCACATTTACACAGGTGCTGCCGGCCTGCTCTTGCTAATGCAGGCTGTGAGCTGGAGAACAGATATCCATGTCAGCCACATATGCCACTAGGGATTCAGCCTGTCCTCTGTAATCTCATCAACAGAACAAGGAAATGTGGGCTGTATTGTATTTCAAAGCGTCTGTTTTTGTGGTTTTGAGTCGGGTAGGTGACAGAGTACACTTGGTAGATACGCTCTCTGCTTGAGTGTAATTCGCTTGACATTGAAAGCATGAATTGGTGACCTGAAGTACAGCGTGTCAAAGGTTTTAGCCTATTGTCTTCAATTTATTTTTCTGGGCTTTCCGCCAATAGTATTAACTTGTGCCATGTGATTGGATCCAAGAGGCGTTATAATCTCATGTATGATACGGCAGGGTGCCATCTCAAGGTACTGGAGCACTTTTGTTATGAGACACTGTATCTCTCATAACGATGATGACCCATTAGATTAATGGCGTGGAGGTCAGGACCTGCCTAAATTACTCATAAATAATCTCTATGAACCGACTCACCTTTTTTGGAGGTGTTCTTGGCACCTTTTTGTGAAGGTTTCGCATCGCGTTGTCCATCGCTGAGAGAACTGGTACAGCCTTTTGCGCTTTCTTTTTTCACTTTCTCTGCAAAGACAGATGTAAAACAGAAATTTTTATATGTAACAGGTATGTGAAAGATCTGGTGGGCCAAAAAAAAAAAAAAAGACAGAAATTAGTGAATAAAAAAAATAACAGTAGTAAAAGTGAATAAATCATTTTCTTTCTTGTAGCCTTAAGTGTTGTAGAGAAAGCTTTTTTTTTTGGAATGCAAGCTTTTCTATCCCTCAAAAGACGAGCAAAGCTAAAAATAAATAAAAATACTGCAGACACTCGCCAACACTTTGCAAATTACATAGTAGTAAATGTTTGTGCCGCATTTTAAACTATACAAAAAGTCAAAAGATACATTTGAAGTACTTTGCAACTACAATTAAACCTTAATCCCGAGCTTTGGAGAAAGCAGTAATTTCTCAATCAATCTCAATCAGCGGCAGTTTAAAAGCTTTAGTGTGCAGTGGATCTCATAAAGAACAAGTTCTGTCATGTTCAGGAGCGTAATGAGAAAACACTGGAAGGTATCAGAGCTCACCTTGCCTCCCAGAAGCACCCGAGGGCCTCAAAGGACACAGAAGTCTTCTTATTTACATTCATTTTCTGGTGGATTATTAAATGACGTACAGCAAAAAACGTCAGAGAGGAGCTATTGAGACAACTCAAAATCCTTTCTGCCAAATTCTTGGGGTTTCCCTTGTAGAGATTCAAAGGTATAATTTTGTAGGGAATAAAAGTTAATGGAGCATGTCACCCACTGGCATCGGTTTCAAAGAGCAGGAACAAAACAGATTAGCTGATGATGCAAAGTAAAGGTTTATTCTGTGGCTCTAATGCAATAATGACAGGGCTATTCTGAAAGAATGATGGGTAATCCAATCATTTTTGTGCCGTTTGATAGGAAGAATGTGCATTGTATTTATCCTACAACTGGCGTCACAAACAGAACAAACTGATGTGACTGCAGATGAGAAGAAAAATCTGATAAATATAAGATGACAACAAAAGTGTTCAAGAAAAAGTTTCCATTTGAGAACAATAAAAGAAAGTTGGCAGAATGATAGGATAAAAGTCTTAACTTTAGCCAGGTGTATTAAACTCATCCATGCTTGCTCACTTTCTCCAGCCCTCTCTCACGGACATATACGGTCTTTGAAGAACAAAAACGCCCAGCTTTAGGTGGTCCTGAAAAGCGTCTTTCCTCTCGAATTACTCAACTGATAACCACAAGGCTATCGTACTCAACCAGACACAGAAAAAGGCCACCTTTCTGTGTTTAAAAGTCTGTGCAAACATGATAGCAACCATGACGCATTGGTGTCGATACACACGTTTGGCGTGTGTGTGTGTGACGCCGCTCTATTACGAGAAGTCGTTTTAAAAGCAGTGTATACAGACAACATCAGGTAAGTTTACGTAGTTTATATAGATCACAGAATAGTTCAATAAAAACACTGCTGAAGACATTTCTAGTAAACTAGGTACAGTTTAGCACTATAACATTCGAAATAATGGTAATTAAGGCAAACTTTATGAAGTTACCCATAATAATTGATGGTTAAATAAAAAGAGGAAACACTGTGAAAATATAGTTAACATTACTTTTAGTTGTTTTTTTTTTTTAAAGTAAAAATATCTGCATATCTAGTACTTTGAACTAGATGGCGCAGGCTGAAAGGTCTTTTACAAGCAGTCTGCAAGCAATCACATCATTACCACATGGCACAAGCTGATTGGCCTGCAGCCAATGAGATTGCTTGCTCAACATTTAAATAGTCCGGTTCAGTGTTTGCTGTATGCTAGTCCTCCAGAACGCTATCAGAGTCCCTCTGATACCCTCCACCTCCCCCAGCTCCACCTGCCTAGATCTGCAACAGGATTTATGTATGTCTATGCAGCAGCAGCATATCTCACATTCTCATAGCATCGTGTCTGTGTATCTATTAGCAGCTGCAAATCCATACTTGCTCTGCAGCAGGAATAATCACAAACAGCAGTTTAGCAGATCTAGTCCGCCTAGACCAAATGCATTAACATTGCCATATTCAAATACCATGTTGTCATGATTGAGATATTCCTAAAACATAGATTTACATTTTTGTTGTTGGTGTTTTAAAGGGTTAGTTCGCCCATTTAAGACATGAAGTTGAACCCATTTAAGAACGTGCGCACTGTTGACGTCGACAGCAGCGCGGATTGATAGAAATGGAAAGAAAATGGTGCCGATTAAAACTGAGGTATGAATTTTGTTTTTTGTGATGTAAATTAATCAAGCTTTGAAACGCAAATAATTTTTTGATGTAAAAACGCACAGTTTTGAGGCCCCGGAAACTAACCAGGACTACTTTCTTGAAAAACTTCCAGCGGCCAGAACTCTGACCAGGGAGGTGACCACAGAGTGGGTCAGTGTGTATAAACTATAGTGCTGGTAAGGATTGCATACAACTTCATGTCTTAAATGGGCAAACTAACCCTTTAAGGATACATCGAACAAAATGCAGTCAGGCTTATGCTCAAAATAAAGCAGAAAACATATTTGCCAAAATATATTCTTTCAAAACTAAGTCTAAATATCTTATGCATTAAGCCTTCTTATGCATCATTTAAAGACCCCTGAGAGAAATGCAAAATAAAACAAGCACATTATCTAACAAAGAGAACAAGTCTTTTGATTTGAATTTGTAAAAAATTGTGACACTCTGAATTTCAAGAGCCTTATGCAACAAATGATATAATTTGCATTGGATGTGGATCCACCAGATCAGATCTGCTACCGTCACAATCTGCTTGTGCATGTCATGTGTGCCAATCAGTGCAAGCGTTCAGGTCAGCATGGATCAGCAGTGGCAGCATATTCCTGCTCTGAAACTGATATCTGCCACTTCCTCTGACGCACAAACAGCAACAATGTTGGCCTGGCAACCGGTAACCATGGCGTCTGTGCACAGGAACTCTGTAAGACCAAGATTAAACCTGAAGTTTCCTTCTGGACACCAGCCCGTTTCATAAAGACCGGATCTCTTGTAATGCACAAGTACTCAAAGAGAATGAACTACATAAAATAATAAAAATAGTACAGTATAGTATATTATAGAGAAGAGGGTAGGGCTGGGCGATAAAACGATAACGATAATTATCGCGATATATTTTTTCTCGATAAAACGATATCAAGAGCTCGATAAATGTTCGATAATGTTTTTGCGCCAAAAGCGGAACGAATCTCATTTGAACCGCGCGCGCCACACGGACCGTTTATCCGCTCGGCTCAAAGTCCAAACGGCAGCGCGAGCGCGAGTTCACTAGAGCAGACGCGTTTACTCTGATCGGCCTCGGTCATGAGATCCAGTGAGAAGCGCTTGTATTCAGCGAGGAACACAAATGTCTCAGTGATTTAAACCAGTTTAAAGGCAGATGAAACAGCGCTGACGAACAGGAGAAACACTATGCGCAACGATACAGTCAGAAGGCTTTTCCTTCTACACATTCCCATCATTCACCACGGATTTAACGTTACTGTAACGTTAGCCTAGTAATATTGTATGCTGTTGTAGTAATATAACTGCACCATTAAATGTGCGTGGGATATATATATATATATTGAATTGTATAATATTATTAATGTAGACAATGTATTAAAGGACTAATGGAATATGATTACAGTTTTTAATAATGTATTTAGGCTACTGGTTTTCATAAATACCATAGAAACCATAAAGTTACATTTTATCTGTGGTTATCATGATCTAAATGCATGATGCTGGATGACCAATGGTTAATTTTAATAAAACTAAAGAATATTACATTTTACCAAATAAAAATAATGTTGTTACTTTTTTTTAACAGATGTTACTGTTTTTGTTAATGAACATAAATTGTATAAAGTAAATCTGCATCCTAACTCGAGCTAATACTACTGAAATAAAGATATTTATTTTGTTAAGGAAAAATGACAAATATTTGAATGTTCTACCTCGGATTTGTGAATGTTCGTCATGATATGTTCTGACAATAAAGAGTAGTTTAAAAACACAACGCTCTGGTTTCTACAGCTTTCACTTAGGAGTAAAAATCTGTCTTTAAACTTGAAATAAATAAAGATTTGACATTTATCGATAATTATCGATATCGACTGATATAAAAAAAAATATCGTGATATTTTTTTTGGGCCATATCGCCCAGCCCTAGAAGAGGGGTTTTAAACCGATTCCACTGGTGAAAATACTTTCTTTTCATGTTTTGTTGCATTTTTGCATAGTATGCCATGACTTTAAAATTGCTTAGGATTAAAAATACTAAAACTTGTTTATTTGCAGGTTTAAACTAGGTTTTTCCCCTTAATCTTTGACGTAGTCGCCATTTAAACCCCACTATATAAATCACTAAAAGCGAATTCAATAACATTAGATTAAATTAAAATTCTATTAAAAACTCTTTCCTGTAATGTTACTGAATAGGGGACACGTTACCTTAAGATAATATTGCATAACTGTACAACAATAAAATCAACAGCATAGCACATTTTGACTTAATAGCAATCTTAAGAAATTAAATAAACAAATAAATATGAATAAAGACTAAAAAGATAACTAAAATCATTATAAAATGTATAAATAAATGCACAAATAAATATATCAATGCATAAATAAAGTGGGTCTATATTTCCACAAGGATCATAATCATGCTTAACTCACGCTCATAGGAGGAGTGTGAACATGCAGGATGTCTCATCAGCGTCCAAGATCCAACTTCAAAGCTTATCTTCCCATAAATTCCCATTAAAACTCCCATAACTCACTATCATTACACCTGGAGGGAGGGGGCTCCAGGTTCTCATGCACCAGAAAAAGTTACATTTATTTCCTTTACCTTTACACCTTGGGGCCCCACTGTGTTTCTTTGAGAGATTTCCTGTACCCTCAAGCAAAACAATGCACATCTAACGGAGTTCAAACAAAACGCCCAAGAAACAGTTTTCAATTAAGCCGTTTCTCCAAGTTATGCGTGTAGTTTGCACATGCCAAAATATTGCGCCGCAGGAAAACAGATAACGTGGAGCCTAACAATGGGTACAGTAAAAGTCCTGAGATGAAGCCAAGGAACACAATAGGTTATGTATGCGAATACAAAGGGCTGACTTTTGAACGTGCACCCAAACAATCAATCACAATAAAAACAGTCAAGTAAAGAGACCACCACTTAGAAGACTTAACATTAAAAGACCTGCACCTCCGCAAAGTAAAGCTAGCATGCTGGTGATTTCACTTGTGTAATGCCCTGCTCTGCCTTTGAAGAGATTTATGGTACAGCTGTGGGACATGTGATTACAGGAGGTCTTTAACTAAGATGGGAAACTCATGACACCAAAAAAAAAAAAGAGCATGAACATGCTCACTTTAGTTTTAAAAGATAGTTCATCCAAAATGAAAATTCTGTCATCAGTTAATCACCCACATGTCAATCCAACCCTGTGTGACTTCAGGGTGAACTACAGGCTTCGGATTTGATTGTGGCTAATTGACACAGGAAAATATTTACTGGTAAACCATCTGTTTCTGAGAGAGATGTCACCATGTGTGCTGCTGACGCAGATTAGACTGACCTTTAAGGATATTAAAGAGATTGAAGCGGACATGAGGAGGTTTGGCAGACAGGAAAACACAAAACCGAAGCATCTTCACACTGATAAACCGTACTCCTTCTGTTTAGACAAATCCTGGGCTATATTCCAATATTACATGGAAACGCAATCTTATAGGGCGAAACATTATGGCATGAATGATTAACAAATATTTCAGACTCGGCTCTACTTCTAGGTCACTATTTAAAACAAATTAAGCACATCTTTTATATAAATAGCCGCATTTTATAAGTAAATAAATAATACCTAAATTGTATAATATGCATTCACACACACACCAAGCCGTCAAACTGACGTCATCAAAAAAGGAACACCATTCCAGACCGGAAGTAACTTTTCAGATTTTGATTAAAGATTACCACGGCAAACTTTTTTTTCTTCTGTGTATTAACTTGCACGGATTAATTGTTCACCACAAGACTAGTAATATGCGCTAACAAAGTAAATAGGGCTTGTCGACTTTAAATGACTTCCCACGTGCTATTTTATTTATTTTACATCACTCTGCTTTTGGTTTTCAAAGGGACAGGTAAGAAGGTCACGAAGGGGAATGAAGGAGGAGTTGTGGAGGGAGGCCCACCACTGCATTGTGCTTTCCAGCCATCAATCAGCCCTGAATCCTCTTTCAAAGATAGTCATCTATCAAAGCCTCAGGAAAATCAATCACAGCAGGGTCGAAATGCAAAGGCCGGTCATAGAAGAACTACTTGATACTGTTTTTTTCATTCTGAGCAACTAACCATGGCTTTCATTTCAAGCATCACTAATTTCCTTCAGATAAAATTTCCTTAAAAATAAAATCAACTCTAAATTAAAAGTAATTAAGTAATGATGATGATACAATTCTGTAACATAGTACTTGTTAATATACTCTTTTTTTTTTACGCACTGAACTCAATCAATCCATTTCTAAATATATGCACAGACAGTCTGATCTTTTAATGCATGTCGAGTGGTAGGCTAGATCATTTACCAGTTGATTTGAACGCATCAATATGGCAAGTATGGGAGGAGCATCCTGACCTGCTGACACTGAGCTTAGACTTCACCACATTCCCTCAGTCAGGACTCAACTTTTAATGGGCCTTTAAGCCTGATCGCAGGTCAGGGGCCAAACACTCAACAAGGACTTAAGGAACATGGAGAAAAGTGTGCGGGAGAAGATGTTTTTTATTCTGATAAGAATTTCTGTAGTGATAGTCTGGATTAGAGCGGCACGATTAATCGTTTAAAGATAGTGATCTCGATTTAAACCCATGCGATCTCATTCCTAAATGACAACAATTCGGCCAATTCTGTAAAACCTTTGACAAAATCACAGCGGAACATTACAATCTGCATTGGCGCATCAACTGAGCCAGAGAAAGCAGTATAGGTATAGTCATGTATAGGTATGAAACGGCTTCACAATCACTATTTTCAACCACACAGTATTGTTATTTCTGTGGTGACAAGTGACTTCAATTTATTTGAATCATTCATTCCAGAGATTCGTTCAAAAACGCTAATTCATCCAGTAATGAAACAAGTGAAGTCTTTATGAGTGAATCAATCATTAAAACCGTTTAATTAATGTTATTAAATCAAATTAAAGCTTTTAAATAGACTACAGCAATTAACATTTTGTCAGAACCTCTAGTGAATTACAGGTTACTTTGTTTAGTTGTCTGTTCAGAATCATGGGAGAATTGTGATCTCTGTTTGAAGCATCGAAGCAAAAAATCATGACTCAATATATTCAGAATCACTCAGCTCTAGTCTGGATTTTAGCCATTTTGCTTGTCTTAGGTCCTTTTTGTGTTTCTGATAAGGCTGTCAATTGATTACATTTTTAATGAAATTCAGCATTCGCTGATTGATTAAAATAAGTGCAAACAATCGTATATCATAAGCTGATTTGAAATGAAAGCTGTCTGTAAATACTGGACATAGTTACAAAAGACTAGAGCATCTTTCAATCACTGCAAAAGCCCTTGTTAGTTTTAAATGGGAGGGTATAAAAATATCCCAATGGATATGATGAGTCACAGTAGCATAAACCAACAGAAGTCCAGCATAGCGTGTCTGTTAATTCCTTTGCGGTTTGGCTTTTTCCTTCACTTTAAATTACTAGGTTGTTATACATTTCCTTTTCAAGTTTTGTCCCAGATTCGCTCAAGTCCTTTTCTCAAATAAAATTGGCCAAGAGTTCTCATATATTGCAAATCCAGATGGAAAGAGCTAAAGACAGGATTTAGCTTTCAACATTGGGCAGAAAAAAAAGTTAAACATGTTCTCCTGCAGTGACAGCTCTATATAAGACATTTATAGGGTGATTTACCTAAATGGTCTCTATAAAAACATTGATGTTTGCCCAACAACCACACTGACACAACCAATGGCGTGATCTGTTTGATCAACCAATGGAAGATGGGGGGGGGGGGGGGGGGGGAGTATTCAAGAGACCTGCTTAAAACATTCATTAGTGGTGCAAGAAAACATGTGCTAGAATGATAAGAGACTGTGAACTGAAACTCAAGCAATCACCTATAAATGCCTTAGCAACCACCCAAAACAT
This sequence comes from Phoxinus phoxinus, assembly GCF_949152265.1. Lineage (NCBI taxonomy): Eukaryota > Metazoa > Chordata > Actinopteri > Cypriniformes > Leuciscidae > Phoxinus > Phoxinus phoxinus. Next base: position 15,608,689 of record NC_136900.1, read on the forward strand.
TCAATCAACCACCTGGTAATGACTAACAACCACCCAGAAACCCCTATTTATTGCCTAGAAATTAATGAGAATACTCTTGAATAGCAACACCCTAGAAACTATCCAAATCCTTGCAACCACCTTGCAACGCCCTGGCAACCACTCATAAAACCCTAACAACTGGGTTTCTAGCTTACAAACCAAATAAGCAAACCACATTTTATTAGTAAATAAAAATAAATAAATTGTATAATATAAATGTATTTATTTAAATCTCATTAGCATTTTATTTTTGTTATTTTACTTATTTACACATACAATTTGTCTATATTCATATATATATAAAAAAAGAAAAATATTACCAAAATCAATCAATCAATAATTTATTTCTAAAGCACATTTAAAAACAACACGAGTTGACCAAAATGGCAGCAAGTGTCATGCAAAAACCACATGTAGTTCTTGAAGAAACTGCCTATAGCGACAACCTTGCAACCACCTAGCAACGTCATAGCAACCACCAATTAAACCTCAACAACTGCTGAGAAATGCCATAGAAATCCATTCAAGTGCTGAGCCAACACCTACAGTAGCAACACCCTAGAAACCACCCAGAAAACCCTAACAGCGACTTGGCAACCACCCGGAACACCCTAGAATTCTGGGCAACCACCATCCTAGAAGCTAACAATCGAAAATGATCACGTAATGATGATTTCAAATTAGACTTTGTTTGAAACTAAACGGATTCTAAATATCATTTTTGGTAACACTTTATTTTACAGTACACGCTACATGTAGTTACTGTAGTAATAACTATAAATTATGCATAAATACATGCATCTAACCCTAAACCAAACCCCAATCCAAACCCTAACCCTAGAAAGGACATGTAGTTATTACACAGTACTTAAATGCATAATTACACTGTAACACAGAAACCTTAAAATAAAGTGTAACCTAATACAGTTATCCATAGGTATTACAGGATCCATTAAACAGTCTTTTAAACTTTAAAAAATGACAATGGACAAATGCAGAAATGAATGTCCTCCAGTTCAAAAGAGACTGAAACTGTCCATCACATGGAAACCACCTTCAATCACAAGTGCACGACCTCGAGAAGATAAACCTCTACTCTCAGCACATAGAAGTTCAGGAGACACATGAAATGGTTCAAAGTGGATGATGGGTGGCCTGATACTGAAAGTCCAGGAAAGCCTTCTGTCATTAGTGGATTTATAACCAACATAAGGCACTACTCAAGAGGGTCGGAAGAATTTCACCTTTCTGACCTGGCTAAGCCCGAGCCTAAGCCGCACTGCCCACTTTTGACAAAATGCAATGAAGCCATCTCTTCACGCTCATCAACTGTGTGCCGCCCAGAATGAGAAGGCTTGCGTTGGTCATAGTCTGTTTCACATCTTCTGAACAAGCGCTGGGCGGTCATTTGATTAAGCCGGTCCAGCGGGAGCACTCGGGTTACAGAAAATATTAGCCTTCAGCAGAACGCGCTCGGGGACAGAACAGTCAAATGCAATGAAGGGCTGACTTAATCATCTCATTTTACAGGATTAGAGGAGAAATGGCTGACTATTGTGTTTGCCCAGGCACAGAGCCCTGCTCAAGGTGACCAGAGAAGCAGATTCAGAGCGAAAACACAACATAAACGGTTTTGATAGCCGCTTTATAAGGCTTTTCTGTATTTTTTTTCAGTCAGCACTGTCCCATCCCAAAGACCAGAGTCATCGTCAGGGGATCCCAAAAAGGTCCCCTAAGACAGGGGTTCCCAAACTTTTCCATGACAAGGCCCCTCAAATACCACGCGGTTCTGGCCAAGGCCCCCCTTTTGCAGAATGTGTTATTGAACCCATCGACAATACTACGGCAAATGTAGAAATAAATAAAACATCTGTTAACATCAGGTTATGTGATGTGTTTGATACCAGCCAATCAGAAAGATTATAGAGATGCACCGATTACAATTTTCTAGGCTGATTCCGATTTTTCATTGAGTTTGACCTGCCGATACAGATTTTAGCCGATTCCGATTTCATTTTTCTAACCACTTTACAGCACACACAAATATTTATTTTCTATATTGTTTTATTATAAAACACCATATACTTTTACCCAAACTGAATAATAAAAACAAGTTTAAATGGGTAAGTTTCATAAATATATCTATATTTTTGAGTCTTCATTTTCTTTTCTGACATAGCCTACTCCAGTTCTTGTTAAAACACACTAGACATGCAAATAATGTGCATTTTAGGCACTTTTTGTGTGAAATGATATTTATTTTGTCCATCAAAAGTGTGCTTTCACTTTAATTGAGCATGAGCAGCGCAACGAAACCCACGCTTCACTGCTGCTCACGCGACGCTCCTGCTCGCGGTGTGAATGCACTCATTGATTAACATGCACGCCACGCTGAAAAAAATACACGCTGCTCACGCGTTGCGGTGTGTAACGGCCGTAATTCACGAGGTTTCCTACATGTGCGTTCCGTGTGCACCTGTGATGCTGTTGTTGCGTGATGTTAATCATGCAGCGCCCGAGTGCATTTGACCGGCATAAAATTGGCATTTATGTCAGACTGATTGGCCGGTCGCCTAATCTCTAAAAGATTAGCATTAAAAGTATAATGTTCAGATAGGCTATGCGACAAAAAAAATTTTTTCTTCCAACTTGCTGCGGCCCCCCTGGCGGCCCCCACTTTGAAAACCTAAAGATATGATTTGAAAAGATATTGAACACTTGTTGGTATTGCAATTGTTCCAGGTCCCACAAATCTCAATTGATTGTGATTATAAAAAATATATAACAAAATAATGGCAATAAAACTTGTGTAGTCAGATTCACAAATAAATAAATATTTTAATAATAAAGACTCTTAAGTCACTGTACTGAACGAGTCGGGATGAATTGTTCAATGAAAGAACTTTGCCTCAAAATGAACTAAGAACTGTTTTGAGTAAGATCTGTGAAATGTAAATCAACATTACTGACTGGCTTATATGACAATGTATAGTTAAAGATATATGCACAACCGTTCAAAGGTTTGGGGTCAGTACCATTTTTCTTTTTAAACTAGTCTCTTATTTTAACAAAGGCTAAAAGAACAGCATTTGTTTGAAATAGAAATACAATATAACTGTTGAACGTATATACTGTGTGTGTGTGTGTGTGTGTGTGTGTGTGTGTGTGTATATATATGCATATATATATATATATATATATATATATATATATATATATATATATATATATATACATACATACATACATACATACATACATACCACACAATATACAAGTATTTAACATTTTGGATTCATTGCACCTGTAGGAATCAGCTGAGTCACTGCACCACAGACAGCAGGGGAAAACAGCGCTGAGATAGCAGCACACCTCAGGATTCTGCCAACACACTCACAAGCAAAATACAATCCTGCTCTCAGGCAGTAAACACTTTTCTGTACTGCACACCCCCATGAGTCTATACAGCAATCATCAGATATGTCCATGAAATAGAAATGACAAATCTGTTCTTGTAAGCTATAAAGCATGACTTTCAGACGTGGATCCCGCCTTAAGTTCCTCTGAGCCCTAAGAGAGACCTGCAGAAGAACAGCCACTTTATTAGCTGAAACAGGAAGTCAAAAAAACTTTCAAAGGTTTTATAGTGTATAATCACCCCCAAAAAAATGTATTATTCCTGTGATGGAATAAGCAGATCATTAGTCTTCGGTGTCACATGATCCTTCAGAAATCATTCTAATATGGTGATTTTGATGCTCAAGAAACATTTATTATTATCAATGTTGAAAGCAATTGTACTGCATCATATTTTTGTGATTTATTTTTATTTTATTTTATTTTTAATTAAAATTTAGGATTCTTTGATGAATCAAAAGTTCAAAAGAACAGTATTTATTTGAAATAGAATTTTTTTGTTAAGGCCCGTTCCCATCAAGGACGATAACTATAATGATAACAATCAAGAAAAATCATTCTAAATATAAAAGAATAGCAGAGTCCACATCACAACTATAACGATAATAACACAGAGGAACGATATCGTTGAAATCACTTCCAGAACGATTTTGTCAAGTTGATGAATAATAAAAACATTGAGAGCCAATCAGAATCCATCCTGCTTTGAAGAGCTTGAGAATTTAAAGCAGCAGACGACAAAACTGCAGCACGTGCTTAGAAAAAAACAGAACGATATCATCCGCTGGTGTGGACGTTAATATAGTTATTACAGTTATCTTGTTTTGAACGGGCCTTAACATTTTTAATGTTAACAAATAAATGCATCCTTACTTTGAAAACTTTTTTACTTAAATGAATTGTGACATTTTCAAAAAATACCTTCAGGCAGCCTATGATGTCACGGACAGGTGTGCATAATAAACATACAATCTATTTAAAGATACCGACCACTAAAAACTCTTCGTTCAACAGTATGTCACCTGTGGTCGTTCTGTGGCTTCCTGACATCCAGGTGTTTCCCAAATGCAGTGAGTGACGGCTATGTGAGTCAGTTCTCATTACCTAGTTAAAAGGGGGACAGAGAGGGCTGACGGCCCCCTGGGTGACTCATATTGACTCAGGGCTTTGGATGATAAATCATACTGCAAAAATCACTGCCTGGGCCTTTCAATTACACCAGCACCCTCCAAAAAACAGCTCCAGCATGCCCACCCACCTTAGGGAGTTTCTTCGTTGTTAAAAGCCGATGAGTCACGGCCGCCAGACAGAGAAGTGCCCGACGAACGGGATTCTGTCCTACTGTAAATCAACTTAAATCAGAAGCTGTGAATGAGGACACTCAGAGCAACAACAAGAATAATTCCAGGGACTCTCTGTAAGAGAAGAGAAACCTAAAGATCCCAGTGTGGGCGGACAAGAGAATATGGAGGGTTTTGTCAACTGGGAATAGAGAGCTAAGAGCTACAGTAAGATAGACAGACAAGTGTGGTGATTAGCTGGAAAGTGAATTAATAAAACATTAAGGTATAAACATAAATAAAGCTACGAGTAAAAATACTTACAAAATTTTTACAAATACCAGATATTGCAAGAATTGAATGCAAAAATCTTGATTTCTTCCACAACATTCAGATGGTAGGATCAGAATTTGGCATAAACAACATGAAAGCATGGATCCATCCTGCATCAAAATCATCTCAAACTGGATTCTTGAACAAGACAACGAGTCACTAAACTCTAATGGTCTCCACAGTCACCAGATTTCATTCCAGTAGAGCACCTTTGGTATGCGGTGGAACGGGAGATTCTCATCATGGATGTGCAGCCGACAAATCATGTCAATATGGACCAACATCTCGGAGGAATGTTTTCAGCACCTAGTTCAATCTATTCTACAAAGAATTAAAGGCACACTATGCAAGATTTGTTTTGCTTCGAAGTAATTCCGATGGAAAACAAACCCGTAGTAGGGCGAATCATCCCGATAGCAAAGCAGGGGGGACGCCTCTGGCAAAACAAGCAATGCAGGTTTGAGAAGTGGCGCCCCGCCAAATTCACAAGAATCACGACTTGATTTACGGCACAACGTCACATAAATCAACAATATATGAAGCAGCTTCTATGGAAGACACTAGCACGCATTTTAGACGTGAATCATGGCAATCATTTTTCTATTGTGTTAAATAATTTAATTGAGATTTTTAGACCTTTTTATTAAGATTATTAAGAAACCATTAGTGTGCAAAAACACTGAAACCCACATTAGTACCCAAGGTCTGTTCACTTTGGCCTGTTCTTACTGAAGTCAAAGATAGCATCCAGCCTGAGCACACTTAAGAGTGCGCTTTGTACACTCGGGCAAGGCATCCTCCCCTGGGTCTAACATGAGATGCAGCTGACATTTTGTTCCCAAAAAGCCGGCACTTAAAGACTCATCTAGTCAAAAGCATCCCTGTCATTGGTCCCCTATCGGACGCTGATGACCGAAGAGATTGAGTCAACAGTCTGTCCCTATCTAGTGTCTCTGTCAGCCCATTACACTTGACCCTTAGTCTTGAACTCAGCGTCTTGCTTACAGCAGAGTAGGCTACTGAGGCACATGGGACAACATACTGTACTGAAGGTGGGCTCATATGTACACTAAACAAACAAGCGGGACAAAGAAGGAGGTCTTATGTAAGGGGGCTGGAATGTCTGCACAAGTTTGGATGGGGTTGTGCTTGGAGAACAAGCGTATTCATTGTTGAAATTGACTGAATGTTGTAAGCTGTCCTTGCATGCTCAGATGTTTTAAAGTGGGATTGTGTGTATGCGTTTGTTTACCTTCATCCTGTCCACCACTGGCCTCTTCCAGTACCAGGCTGTTCATGCAGTTGATTTCCCATTCCTGAACATCAGTGTTCCAGAGTGCTGGGATCAGGACACGATGCTGGGAGCTGGACACATATACAAACACAAAACAGAGTATTACTTTGTCAAACTTAGCATAATATAGACTTTCTTCACATTTTCCACAATGATTGTTGGGGGGGAAAAAAGTATATTAACAAATGGCCCAACTGGGTTTCAGGTAATCATAGGAAGTAGCAGGAAAATGCTAGGGTGTCAAAAAAGTTTTCAACACGGTCAAACAAGTGCTCTTAACATATTAATGCAATATGCTATGTGTTTATGTAGGCCTACTTTTTTTACATTCATCAAACGTCGTAACATTAAACTATTTAATTCTGCTTAAAATGATTAAAAATAAAGAAATCATTTTACAGTGCTACACTGTTTGTTTTAATACAACAACAAAGTGAAAGCCAATCATTTAAATAGTAAAATAATTTGTAATATATATATTTATGTATGGACACACACACGGTAAATGTGAGCAAAGGCTGCTGTAAAAATAAATCTGCATTGTTTATCCTTTTAATGTTTCATTCACACAATTCTAACCTTTCATTGAAGTAAAACAATTGAAAGTGGAAAAAAATAAATAATAATTCACATTGTGAAATAAATGTTTTTCTCCAATGCATGCTGGCCACAATTATTGGCACCCCTAGAAATGATCAAGAGTAAAATATCTCTGAAGTATATTCCCATTCATATTTACGTTTTTTTTTAGCACACCAGGTTGACGAAGCATGAAATTGTCTAGCTATGACTTCCTGTTCCACAGGAGTTTAAATATGAGGAAACACAAAGGCCAAATTCCCTTAATCATCCATCACAATGAGTAAAACCAAAGAATATAGTTCTGGTGCGCACTGCGCAGATCGTTGACCTTCACACACACAAAAAAAGTGTGTTTGGCTTTCTGACCCCAAGTTGTTTGGGAGGGTTTCAATAAAAATCCTCCTCGCTAATCCAAAAACAAACTCCAGCATATTCAGTTGTCAGACATGACTTGAATTTCAAAAGTTTTTTTTTTTTTTTTGCTGGAGGTCCTGGACATCTTGTATAGATACATGGTATCATGGATTCTAGCAAATACAAACAGAAAAAAATAAAAATAAAATCTAAACCTGACCGCTTCTGCTAGAAATCATTTAATGGGCCGTGGTTGGATCTTCCATCAGGACAATGATCCAAAATTAACACAACAATGTGTCACTCAGCACAAAATGAAGCTTCTACCCATTACCATCCCAGTCCCCTGGCCTGAACCCTATACAAAATGAGTGGGCTGAACTGAAGAGAAGAAGCACCAACATAGATCTGGGAATCTGAAGGATCTGGAGAGATTCTGTATGGAGGAATGGTCTATGATCTCTTGTCAGGTGTTCTCCAAACTCATCAGGCTTTATAGGAGAAAACTCAGAGCGGTTATCTTCGGAAAAGAAGGTTGCAATAATTGGGTGCCAATAATTGTGGCAAACGTGACCTAGAGAAAAACATGCATTTCATAATGAGATTTTCTCCCCACTTTCAATTGTTTTACTTCAATGAAAGGTTAGAATTTTGTGAATGTCTTGAATGAAAGATCAAAAGGATAAACAACGCAGACTTATTTTCACCAAGGGTGCCTATATTAGTGGAGGGCACTGTATATATATTTATACATATAAAATGATAAATGGTTAGATAATATCTATAGCTTTTATACCTATATTATAAATACTTAATTACTTTTGTGGATCCTTGGTATCATTAAGTTTGAAAAAAACTGGATTAAGTGACGTCTGCCGAGGTGGTTTCAGAAGTTGACGAAAGATAAGGGAAGACAAAAAAAAAAAAATAATAATAATCTACTGTCTACATCAATAATCTACAGCTTTTCTAACAAATCTAAAAGTTTTAGACCATTTTGACATAACCTCTGGATCAAACAGCAGCCAGAAAATGAGAAATGAAAAAAAAATTAAATATGTATTTCCCTTGCCATTAAAAGAAAACACTACCACAGTGAAACCAGCCCTCCTAGCAGAGGTAAACCTTGTCTGTCTGCGCTTAATGTCACAGCGAGTTACATAAGTCCCGAAGTGGCCTTGTCAGGGGAAAAAGCCGTACACAAACAGTCCGTCAAGGCTTTGCGGCAGACAACACGTCAATGGGACTGAACTGGAGGAGAGAGCGAGCATTGTAAAAAAAGGGCAAGGACACCCCAGTCCCTTTCATGGCCTAACATTGTTCACACAGTCTCTGATGACAGGTGACGGACCCCCTTGTCACTGAGGATACCAAAGAGCCAGCTAGCACTGAAGTGATGTCAACCGAGTCTCCCTGATTTAATGATTACATAACCACAACTCAACATGAGCTGTAGAAGTTAGTCATCCAAACTGTTTAAACCAGCTTAGGTTGGATGGTCTGATGGTTAAATGCACATCAAGCTGGTTTTCACAGCTCGGTTTGATCGCTTTAAAGAGGTTTTGGGAACTTGAAGCACTTTAGACTTTTTTTCTGAAGGGATTTTGAGAGTTTTGAGGCGTTTCTTCTCTTTTCACCTCTTGCTTCTTTCGGTTTCTCTCTTTGGCCTCCTAAGCAAGGCGACCGCTTCGTTCTCAGACGGCTCAGTTCTCTGCCTAGCAAAACTCCGATACTCTGAATCAGAGGGGAGCATTTAGGCTTGACCTTGCCGGCACTGACGTCCTGCCAGGCGAGCAACGTGAACCCGTTCCCTGATGTGTAGGAGCTTTGTGCTGACTGCCATCTGCATGTCAATGCCAAATATCCCCTTTGAAACTGGCAAATGGCTTCGTTTGCCCTTATAATCCTGTAAAGTGGCTGGCAAAGCGCAATGGGCTCTGCATGGGCACGAACGTCTCTACCAAGCCACAACAAATATCGTTTTTAAATGTTAAATGAAGATCCATTCGCAAAGGTGAGTCTTAATATGGGCACATGAATATAAAAGAATTCCGGATCACATGACAAAGGATTCAGATTGGCATGACAACACGCAGGATTGGATAAAAGGCGACCATAGAAACATCTTAACAATATGGCCCGGCTTCATGTGTCTTTGAGATCCACCATGTTAATCAAAGTAGTTCTCATGGCCACGTCGCCATGGTGACTGTGACATCATCAAATAAACACACCTGCTATGAAATGACTCCTACCATCATCAGTTTGAAGTTTGCATCGACATGAACACACGTTCTCTTATTTCCTCAGTAAACAAGAACTATTTTCTATAAATGTACCTCCTAGAACTTGGACTAGGTCTCGGTTCTTCCACTGTTATGATGAGAAAGACATTATAAAGAACCTGCTTGACTTCACTTGATATATTAGTGACCATATTGGGAAAAGAAATAGCAGTTAAATTATCTGTACATTATCAGTTTCGAAAGCAATCTCACTATTTAATGCAAAGACTAAAAGAAAAAACAAACCAGAAAAGATTTAAAATATATAAGTCATCATATTATGGCCAAATTAAAGATTAAAATAATTATTGGCAATAGAGGTAAAATTTTCTATATACGTGCATCACAATTTCCTATATTCAAGCATAAATATTTCTGAATACTGCTGGCAATTAAAGAAAAAAAGCCTAAAACAAGGAACGCACAATAATAGGATAATGATGATGATGATTATTATTATTTCCTTTATATTTAGATCACCTTTGCCATCATCTAACACTCTCTTAAAAGTTAATCTTTAAAAACGCTAATGATTTAATACAACTATTAAACATAATCTTTAGCAAATCTCAAAACGAATATACATCTTTTGATACAGTACATTATAATGATGTCTAAAGTCACTTAAAATGACTTATTTTAATTTTCAGGGCTGGTTTCACAGACAGTGTAGGCCTTTGTTAAATTAGGACATTTAAGTAGTTTTTATGTAAAAAAAACTAAAACATTACTGGTGTGCATCTTGAGACAAGATTATTTTAAGAAATGTCAGTGCAAGTTGCTTTCAGTTAAAACAGCTCAAACGTGCATTTTAGTCTGGGACTAACTTAAGCCTTCAGTGAAACCGGGCATGAATGCTTTACTTTGAATTCATATAAACAAAATAATATATTTTTAATATCAATCATAACATGAAAAAAAATCATCTGCCAGACTGTAATATCATTGCACTCACACGTCCATAGGCACTCGCAGCAGAACGGGCAGCACGGCGGCCTCCTCAGTCATGTTCATGATACGAGACTCCAGTAGCAGGATGATGGTGAGGCCGGTGCGAAATACAGCCTGCAGCCCTGCAGAGAGTATGAAGAATTGATCGGATCATGCTCGGGAAACCCGTTTTAAAACAATAACTTGCTATTCTGTTTAGTGACGCTAGTGGTGCAGAAATCACACACGTCGACTTTGATAAGCAAACGTGGCAGCTTGACACTTGGGATGTTATTATAATAGTGCAAAAACAAGAAAAAGGGGTGTAATACCGTGCAGCATGATAAGATCCCAGATGGCCAACACCGAGTCCCAGCACGGCAGAGAGGTGAAGAGGGTGAGAAACCACTGCATGATGAAATGCAGAGAAGACACCCCAAGAGTCTCCTAAAAGCAGACCGAAAACAACACACTCCTGTTAATATCTGACGTTCATGACACATCTGAAAGAACAGGTCATATTTCACATCAATCAACTAAAATTTTTCATTTCAGTAAAACAAGCCTATTTTATTTTTTGCATTAGCGTTGCATGAGAGGAAAATGTGATTGTCACAATGCAAACTTAATAGCCTTAGTAAAGTCTTAACGTAACAGTTCTGAAAAAAATACTTCATTATAGCATTTTAAAGAAAATATCAATTATTTTTCTTTTGATTTGGGATGAAATAAGAGTTTTAAGTGAATAATTACCCACATTTTAGTCTGCTCCTCACACAAAGCTCTTATAAAAGTCGGAATGCAATAGACAATCTATACAGACAAACTTTTAAGCTGTTTTTGCACCCTGTTTGAAGCTTGAAAGCTCTAGTCTCCATCCATCATAATGGAATGGAAAAGAACGATTGGAACCTTCTACTAAACTTCTCATTAAAGAGGCCATATTACGCACTTTTACACAGTCTTGATTTTATTTTTGGGGTCTGCTAGGATAGGTTTTCATGCTTGAATGTTCAAAAAACACATTATTTTCCAAATATTTTATTGTTGCAGCACCTCTCTTCCCAGTCTGACTGTAAATGCCCATTCCCACAGAACGATAACTATATATATGATAAGTGGATGAGATTTCGTTTTGTCGTCTGCTGCTTTAAATGTTCAAGCTCTTTAAAGCAGGATGGATTGGCTGTCTGTTTTTATCGTACAACAGCTAGAAAAATCGTTCCGATAATGATTCCAACGATAACGTTATGATTTTTCTGTGCCGTTATCGTAATAGTTGTGGTGTGAACTCTGCTGTTCTTTTATATTTAGAACTATATCTTTATCATTATAGCTATCGTTCTTGTTGTGAACAAGCGTTAATGCTCTGGGGAGCGTTTTCCAAAACCAACTATGATCGTTCTGTCATTACCAACACAATTCAATGGAACTTGCGTCCAATAGTTGGCTAACGATGCTTTTGGGAAACAACCCGTTTAGTTTGTGACGAATACGTTCACAGAAGAAAACTGAAGACCACAATCAAGGAGTTTCAGGGAGTTCTGAAACAGTGTGATATAGAGAATAACTCCCTTTGTGCTTTAACTTTACAGATCTTTTGTCATGCTCAAACAGCCACATTATACACTAAAGAAAATGTAGAAAGCATAAAAGGTTCTCCGTTAGTTACAATATGAGAGTGAGCAAATTACAGAATGCCTGATTATAACAATCTACTCAATTTAGTTTGAGGTTTGTCACTGCAATCTGCCCTGCCTGTAAGTTTACAGCATCATCTTTTGTCCTGTGCTGCAGTCTAATAGCTCAGCTTTTTAGACAGCTGTGCTGAGTCAACACACAGAGAGAAGGAAATCCCTTAAGAGTTCTCCAAGCAGCACAAATGCTCTGAGGGGGCGGACAGCCACTACTATATACATTTAAAAAAAACACAGAAGAGCTCATTTAAAAGCCCCCGGGAAAAGGTCTATACGACACAGTGACAAATCTGTGAGGGGCATTAAATGAGAGAGGCTTCTCAAGAGAAAGGCTGTGATCTACACAAACTCTAGAGGACTGAGACTGTGTGTTATGCAGCATGTGCCTGTTTTTATATTCAGACACTTCCCTGATGAGAGTTGAGGCCAGGATTTAAGACCTCATCTTTAAGGTCTTAGTTTCAAAGGAAGTGCAAAGGAAAGATATGGTAGAAATAGAATAGAAATATATAAAAATAGAAAACATAAATATATATGTATGTATGCATGCGTGCGTAAAATATATATTTTATATAAATGTAGACCATCATTCTCACCAAGTGCTGGAAGAGCAGAGGTTTCCTGTGTTTCAAGAGCTGGTGAAAAACCAAAGCTTGAAGTTGAATCCTGAAAATAAAATAAATGATTCAAATAGGTATAAGGTTAAACTAGGTTTATTTGAAAGAAACAAGAAATTACTAATGATACGCTAATATATTAGTGAGGCTGATTAATCAACCAATTGTTGACATTGGCCGAAAAACAATCAACATGGCTGTGTGGTTTCCAAAATCTTCCAACAGCTTTGTCAACAGATGATTTTAGTGAATCTTGCACAAATATTGTTTTAAAAGAAAGTGGATTTTTTTTTTTACAATGAGTTAGTAAAATATTCATAAAAAAACATAAAGCAGCAAGTAAAGTAGGAAGCATTTTATGTGCATGTTTAAAGGTCTTACTTCTTCATAGAGGAATCAAAGAGCTCTGAGAGATACTTGGGCTTCTCTAACAGAGCAACCAGAGCCCAGAAAGCCTCTTCTTCAGACAGGATCATTAGGAGCACAGCAGCAATATAGGACATCCCTGAGAAAAACAAACAAACCTCAAGGCATCCCATAGTCCCATTATGGCCTCAATGTCAAGGACAAACTAGCTAAATTAGCTCCACAGAAGAAGAAGAAAAAACTGCAAACCAAATTATGACCATGACATGCAATATCAACAAGATGGCACTTGACTGCCCTCTTGAGACTGAATTTTAGTATATTCTGTACTCAAATATATTTGAAAGGACCAATAAAGGCACAGGCACAAAGTTCAATAAGATTTCAGTAAAGCCAGTGACCTCATTTGTGGAAGTACAGGCAGTTTATTACCTTGTACGTATCCAATCTGGGGGTTATATCGGGCAAATGCGGTAAGAACTCTGAAAAGTTTGGCCTGGCCCTCAATAGCCTCGGGACGATCCCCCATCAGAGTGCGATGGGTCGGAAATGACCTTCCTATGTAGACAAATATGGAACGGAACTGCCACAACCTTTCAAAACCTCTCTATACAATGCAAAAGTTATAAAAAGAACAATACAAAAGGGCAAATGTTTAAGTTGGCCAATATAGAAGGGTTAGGCTTTTTGTAGCTCAAAAGGTAGAGCACGGTGTCAGAAACGACAAGGATATGGGTTTGATACCCAGTAAACAATCAAACTTTGAATGTATACCCTGGTGCACTTTGGGTAAAAGTGCCTGCAAAATGCATTAATAGAAGTGTGTGTTTAGGCAGCGCCCCCATGTGGTTTTCCGAATATTGGCCAAGTTCAAACAAAAACACTGCCATCAGCGAAAAATTACAGCTTCCTCCAAACAGTCACAGGACATTTCCCATTTTTTTCCTGAAAATTAGGCAGTAAAACAGTTTAGCTGTTCAGAATTTTGGGGTCTGTAAGATTTTTTTAAAATGGTTTTAAAAGAAGCATGTTATGCTAATCAAGACTGCATGCATGTAATAGAAAAATACAGTAAAAACAGTAATATTGTGAAATAGTATTACAATTTTAAACAACTGTTTTCTATTTGAATACATGTTAAAATGTCATTTATTCCTGTAATGGCAAAGCTAAATTTTCTTTCAAAAGTATTATAAAATTGTACAGACCACATTTTTTTATTAATTAAAATAGAAGTACTCAAATGTAATGTAGAAGTACTCAGATAAGTGTACATTATAGAAAAATATCATGCGATTTCAGTGGACATCCAAAGGCCGAACTCACGTAGGTCGAGGGCGATCTGTTTGAAGAGTGTGAGGTCAGCACTGGGGAGATCCGACTGTCCGCTGCTGATCTCATTCTCTGTGTCCACTAGAGAGTCTATAGTAGAGATGATGCTGTACTCACTGACTCCAAGATCAACCAGAGGTCTACGGATCTCAGTCTGGCATGCCTGAAGTAAACCAACCGGAATGGGTTAAAACAAGGCAAATGTCTCTGATTTGTTTGAATAATAATAACAAAAATAAATATTTTGATGGGGTTGCACCTCATAATCAAAAGAGCTAGCAGCTCTGAGACTGTCGATATTTAGGAGGCATTTCCAAACTCGTCCACGTATTGCCGGAGGAATACCAATACGAATAAACCTCTCGATCTGATTTGGGGAAAAAGGAACGTGAAAATTATTAAACATTAAAACATTGAGTAAATCATTTTAAATGCAGGGTTGGGCAAAATTCAGTATATAAGATTAGATTTTGAATTGATGAGCTGGAATTGGGTTTGGAATAACAGTGAGTAAAAAAACAAATCAACAGAAGAATGTCATTTGTCCAACACCAGTCATTCATTTAGACTAAATATGAATATTCATTCTTATGTGTTCTTTAGATGATTTCTCTAAAGATCAGATTATAAAGATTAAAGATGATGTACATTTTTGTGAATGCTAATTTAATGCACTCTCAATTACCCGGAGTAAACGTCAAACTATTTTATAACTAGAAAAAGATCAAATGCACACCTGATTTCTGCAGATGAAACTGGATCCATTCCAATAAGTGAGAAATTCACACAGCTCCTTCACTTTAACTGGATTAGGCTGAGGATAACTGATGAAAAGTTAAAGATGCTCCTAATGATTTTGTCGAGTGCACATCATAGCAGTGTGATAACACGTGAACTGAATTATATTTCGAGTTATGAAAATTAACTGAAAGCTGAACTACATGCATTGAACACACAAACCAGGAAGTAACGTGTACTTAAGTGTTACCAATATTAGTATGTATTAGTCAGCATCTACCTGTAGTCATGACTTCTGTGTTGGAGTTTTCTGACTCTTTTCTTACTGAGAGCAAAGCCGAACTCATCGAAGCCCACAGAGCTGCTCCGCCGTGAAGTGGTGCTCTTCCCGCTGCTCGAGCTGCTCGCTCTCTTCAACATGGTTCTTATTAGGCAATCAGATTGATTTCATTCTGCACGCGAGTCCTTTCATCTGCGCGCTGTACACTGACTGTAACCGACGCTTGAACTCAGCGCCAAGATGAACACAATCAAACTACTCTTCAAAATAAAAGTCTTGACATACATCGTAAGACAGTCACAAATAATAATATTTAAAATAATTGATATAACAAATAATAATAATAAACTGTATTAAACTTGACACATTTGAAAATGTAATCATATTATTTTATAACATATTTATGATTGGAATCTGGTTTCCTCTTGAGTCAGGATTGGTCAGCTGGTGAAACCTCAGGATATGTTTATTATTCTATTTTTTTTTTTTTCATTTACATGCCGAGGACCCACAAACAGATAAGCAATATCACACGATGTAGTGCGATGTGAGGATGGCTGTGGACGATGGGATTCGTCCGCAGGCGACGTAGTAGAAAAGTTTGTTCTATGACGTCATCGCCTACTGGTGAATATTCACCTTTTTTCACAATTTATTAAAAATAGAGTCAACCAAATTCAAAATCCATGAACGGATGCAGATTGGTGCCATCAGGTGGAAATAAATGAAGAAAATCAACTGTAATACCATCATGGTGTAGCCACTAGATGCATGCACAGCATATATGTATATTTTTGAAATGCATTTTCTGTAAAGCTGCTTTGAAACAATATGTATTGTGAAAAGCGCTATACAAATAAACTTGAATTGAATTGAATATATAGAGGGTTGTGTATTCCCTGCTTACTGAGAACCAAGTTTTTAGGTTTTATATTTTCTATAATTTTCTCTTTTTTCGATTGTTTGAAATGTTAATATGGTGCTTTTACATTTTACGCATTTTGTTTCTCATATAATCTAAATTCATTAAATGTAACAAAAAAGAAATTGAATGCTTTATCAGAATTTAACCCATCTGGGACTGATCTTTCACCTCTTAGTTGAGTCTCTTGACTCAATTTTGCAATATTGTTACAACCATACCAGATCATTTATGTGTATCTTTGTCTATTTTGTACTCTTGATGGTTTAGATCTTAACCTCATTGCCATGTGCTTTTTTTTTCATCTCGGCTGATTTGTGGATTGTAAAAATACTCTCTGTATTTTTGAATCTTTTCCTGTTTCCCATTCATTTCCTATAGCAAAGAGTACAAGTGTGACTTTCTCTCTTGATATTTAGCCTTTTACAATCATGTCAATTTTTTCTGTTCCGGGTACAGTACCAGGTTTCGCAATCATTCCGATGAAGTAACCATAACCATTTTCAGTCAAAAGTGACCAGAGGGTTAATGACATAATTTTTACACAACACATGGATTCATTAAATCCAAAGTGTGCTCTAGTTGTATACTGCACATTTTGTAAATGTCAAACATCTGTAAACTTCCATTATTGCACATAAACGATTTCAAGCCACTCAAAGAAGTATTAATGTATTACTGTAAAATACAGTACAGGACTTCAGAATAAACATTTGATCAAAAACAAGCACTTTCTTCTGAACAGGCAGGAGAGGGCAGGTGTCCGTCAGTACCTGATAAAAAGGTAAACGGCTTTCAATACATTGACTTCAATAGTTGACTAAAAAGTTACAAATGACGATAGAACAAACTTTTACAGTGATTTGACATGCATTACTGTTTAAGGAACATAACCTTCTAGCGAAGGCCTGCCTTGAGCAGGATTGGTGGGATTCCTGGAGTCACACAATAGATTCCTCAATGCCCTGTTCACTCTGTGGATCTGAGCCAACAACAGGGTGGGGGTGTCTGGGAACTCCTGAAGTACTTTTCTCATCTCTTTTTTGCTGGAATTGTCTTCCAGCTTCGAGCATAACCTCTCTCGAATCTGCTCTAAAGCATGTAGTCCCATCCACAGAAGGTCCTTTTCCCTCTCCAAGTCCTTCAGTTTTTTCACCTGCAAAAATAAGAATATGCTCATGCAATCTCTTTTTTTAATGCTACATAATTTAGAATGTTTTTACATTTTTTGCATGATAATCTGTGACTGAATTAGCGTTTGTTTACATACAGCTGCCTCAAAAACAAAAAAAACAAACAGATTTTCACAATTGCATTGTGCAAAGTAAACAAAATAAAAATAGACCACAATGTGTGTTAAGTAGCTGTGAACTATGAGTATTCCCATCGGAGCTGGACGGGAATGTTGTGATGAACTGTGATAGCTGACGTCTGTGTTTGAGAATAAACTATTAGTTTGAAAGAAATACTGATGTAACGTTTATGCTACACTTTTAAGATAACAAATAACCAACCTAAAATATACAGTTAAACCTGAATTAACAGCAGTACATACATCACTTGACTGAATTATGCTTTCTACCTTTTCTAAACAGTGTGAATGCTTAGTTTATCCAACAATATGGTCACTTCAATTATATTTGAATTGCTTCAACTTGTTTACTAAAAGCATTCCTAGAAAACCTAGATAGCATTACAAATTATAACAAACATAGATGAGAAAGTAAACTAACCCAGAGGAAGAAATGCACTGCATCCAGACTGGTGAGCCCGTTCCTGAGAGGGACAATGACCACTGTGTAAGAAGCCATTGGAGTTGCTAAAGAAAGCAAAGCTTTACATTTGAGGAAACGAGGAGAGAAGCAGAGAGTAAGAGAGAATGGAATAACAGAGGCTGAGGATTTGCTGAAACTCCACCCTAGTGACAGAGCGGCAGGTCAAAGTGTACAGTTTGCACAACTACTAATGAAGAAATTCAAACAAAACTCTTAACAAATGCAAACAATAAAACTGTATTAAAATTCCTTTACATGTTGAACAGAAGCAAACGCATTAAAAACAGCTTTAACATGAAACACTTTTAAATGTAACAACTTTTCTAACTTTCACAATTTAACATTCAACGTTCAAGTAGAACAGTTCTGGCATTATCTGCCATAATCCCATTTAAATCATATGTCCATCTCTCTTTCTGTGCCGTTCTCGTCGTTCAGTGGGTACGGGGTGAGGTCCAGGGTGAGAAGACGGCTGAACATGCATTCATCAAACTGTGACAAGCAAAAAAAGAAGTGCATGATAAATGAGAGAACTCGGATACAACTGGCATGAATCAAAACCCATCCAGAATTTGAAAAGACTCTTTTTTAAAAAATGTTAAATAAACTTGATAAACAAGTTTAATTTCTGTGTTGATGTACTTCCTGCTAAAAAAAAAGGAAGCTGGTATATAATGAATGGTTTGTCTACTTTTTGAGAACAAAAATTTGTATACACCCCTGTAAACAATATTTTTCAAATATTATAGCAAAACTTTATTTCCAAATATTATCATATGTTGGTGCATTAACTGCATATATTGAGCTACATTGTAAGAAAAGGGTGGTTACTTTGAAAAAGCTCATACATTAAGAGTTTGGAGTTAAACTTTTTTTTTTTTTAAAGAAATGAATAGTTTTATTTAGCATGGACACATTAAATCGATCACACGTGACAGTAAAGACATTTATAATGTATCAAAAGATTTGTTTAAAATAAATGCTGTTCCTTTGACCTTTCATTTAATTGATTCTTACATGATAAAAGTAAATTAAAAGTTAAGATATGGCTCTAGTTTTAATCAACTAAGCAAACCTTTGAAGTTTGGGCAAAAACTTCTGGCAATGATGTGTTTTCTTGTACTTAATTTTTTTCACAGCGCTGAATATCGTATGGTGATTGTGAAACAGAACACCCGACATATGATTTTATGGTGAAATGTGTTATTTTTCATGAACAAGAACAATGCACTTTGGCTTAAATTCAGCGCGAGAGTTGGCGCTGAAACGATGGTGGCACTGCTGTGAATGCTCTAATCAGATGACATGGGTGGCGTAAGAAACATGCACTTCTTACACGTTCAGTGTGAAACAGGCCAGAGAGATGCTTCACGGACAGTGCGCCAGTACCGAATTAAGTTCTCTTTTGCATCTTATCACCCTTCAATCGTTTAA
Source organism: Phoxinus phoxinus (assembly GCF_949152265.1). Lineage (NCBI taxonomy): Eukaryota > Metazoa > Chordata > Actinopteri > Cypriniformes > Leuciscidae > Phoxinus > Phoxinus phoxinus. Next base: position 15,628,346 of record NC_136900.1, read on the forward strand.
AAGCACTTGAATGAATGATAGCATGATCCTTTAATGTAACACATCCAAAGGATGCCAGGAAAAAGACAGACACGGTTAATTTTATGCATTAAACTGAAAAAAAAAAAAAAAAACAGGAAAAAAAACAGACATGGGCTACCTAGCCTCAAAACTCGAGTTTGATTTTATGGGGACTCTAAATAGACCATAAGTGATGAGATTGATGTGATACAGTGTGGATGTGTGTATACCGAAGAATAGACTCCAAGAAGAGCGTCTGCCCGCGAGTAGAACTCTTCCTTCAGGGAGATCACAATGATCTGGCAGCTTTCTCTGGACATCATCCGGAAAAATCCTGTAACCTGGAAAAAAAACAATGTCTTTCTATCATGCAGATAAAGAATATCGAAACTGCACGTTTTTGAGACATTGAGGCTTACCTTGCCAATGTTTGTGTTGTCCAGGGCAGCATCCACTTCATCCAGCACAAAGAACGGGGCAGGGCGAAAGCTAAGATTAAACAACAATGATCTTTACAATTTTCTCCCACATCAAAAACATGTATTTATAGTCAGATATTACTTTACAAGAAGTTTGTTTGTGTGCTTATGCTGTTTTTCACCTGTGAATGGCAAAGACCAAAGCGAGAGCAGCGATGGCCTTCTCTCCTCCAGACAGGTTGTCCATGGCCATGAATCGTTTCCCAGGAGCCACACAGTTATAGTTGATGCCGTCCAGGTAAGGCTCATATGCGTTCTCAGCGCTGAGGATGGCCTAAAGGACGTGCGTAAAAACAAAGTTTCAAACAAAAATAAAAATGAATGAACAAGTCATTGAAGAAGTGAATCAAGCATGGACCTGAGCGCTGGTGTTCCTGCAGAGCTTCTTGTAGATCTGGTCGATGACGATAGACACGTGTTCAAAGCACTGACTAAACAGCTGGAAGCGTTTGGTCTTCACTTGCTCAAACTCCTGACCGCATTTCTTAGTAGTATGTGTGCTGGTCTCAAAAGCTGAGGATTTTTCAGTATGGAGAGGTAAAAACACACAAACATGATCAATGTTTCATGTGATTGAAGGATGCGTTACGAGTTACGACAATAAATTTAAACCAAAAAAGGGTTATTATAACAAACTAAAACTAACCATAGATAATCCCAAAGCTAACAGACATGGACTACTAGGTAACTAAAAATGTAGAAGGTTTAATAGAGGGGCTATTTCAGGAGTAGTCCCACTCCCCACCATGAAATGTATACATATTTGTCTCGTACCATCCATGACTTCCCGGTAGCTGTCCTTAACCTCCCTGATCTTTTCTAGAGCTTTCAGGTTGGGAGCTCTAGACATCATGATCATGGACTCCAGAGAAGACATGCTCTCTTTGAGCTTCTCCAACTGAGCCTCCAATTCACTCTCATCAGTGAAGGCCTACACACACAATAAATCAAAATCACTTCTACAACTAGGGCTGTCGTGGTGAAGGAGTTTCCCTTGCGGTCATTTTGAGTGTCTCAATAGCGCGATATGAGATATTATCGCCATTTATTTATTTAGATTTATTTGTTGCTATATACAGTACAAAAGTGTTACGATGTGGTCAGCATGCACAAAAACGAGGACATATTCAGTAACCAATGTAACCGAAACTAAACAGCATTGAAACAGGAAGTGAAGTAAACAGAAGAGAATGTCAAAATAAGGATCAACATAACAAAACACAATAAGCTCGTTAGGCTATTTTTATATGTATAACAGTTGGTTCCGATCCTCGAATCTGACTGAACAAGAGGCTTTCTGCTGATATTTCCCCAATATCATCGTCTTCGTCTCTGCGCATAGACAGGCTGTCATTTAGCGCGCAGTTGCATTGTTACGCCACTAGGTGTCGGCAAGGGACTGTCTTTGAGTGAGTCATTAAACCGTTCATTCAACAAACGCGTTCAAAAACGCTGATTCATTAAAAGATAGATGTAATGAAACAAGGAGTTAATTATTTTAACTTTGAGCTCCACTTTTCAAGGCTCAGCTGACCAGCAATTCGCCGCATAGATAACGCTGAAGCTTCACTTAATAGAGACCAATGGCATTGATTCAATGCATTGACCAGCGCTACCGCCATTCATGGTAAATACTCTTAACGTTAAAAGGATGATACAACAAATATTTAGCTTTCCTTGGACTCTGCAACCTTTTCAAAAATATATGACTTGACCTCAAAAACAGACGCAGGTAATCACACGTGCTCAGTCGATCTCTCTAATTTACTGTCTGTTTAGGCTTGTTAAGTGCAAATCCACGAAGCCTCTGTAAAAATCACCATGAAAAACACTGTCTTGTTATCATTATTAACTTATTTAAGTTCAAAACAAGAAGGGTATAGCCTAATGAAAAAAGAAAACGGTAGCGCAATACTACAATATTGGGATTCAACCCAAGGTCCACGCACAGCCTGGTAGGTGCAGGTAGATATAATAGGTGCAGGAACGGATTTAAATTGCAAAAATAAGAACACTCTACCGCACACTATTGACTTTACTCTTTTATTTTATTCAAGGCGAACAACGCGTTTCGCTCAGTACAATATTGGGGTTATCACGACAGCCCCTATCTACAGCTTAAGAATGACCGCTCTGGGTGAGAGTGCTTTAATGTCATGTTTTCACCTTAAGGCCCTTGTCCAGTGTTGAATAGTCAAACATCAATTGCGCTTCTCTTTCATAAATATCCAATGTGCTGATGCTCTGAGACTCTGAGTCCAGCTGCAATAAAGTTAGAGGACACTTAACAAGCAGAATAGGAAAAATACAATTAAGATAATATAATCTGTGCTGCTTTATTTCAAGTAGATGTGACCCTCTGTTTGCACCTGTATGTCACTGATGTCATCCAGCTCTCCTGAAATCAGTGTCAAAGGTAGGTTGTCTATCTTACAGCCCAGCAGCAGGTTGTGTCTGCTCAGTCTCAGCTGTTCTAGGGCTGCCTCAGCGCAGATCGTTTCCTTCTGAAGCTTCATCAGCACCCTGCAGACAAACAGGAGAAATAAATCAAATAAATAACACCAACTATTAGCATCTTTTTTTCTCTCAGATCAACCATTATCATGCTCAGATACCCACTTGTTTCTCTCCTGGGAGCCTTTAAGAGTCTTGTCAAGCTCTTTCTTGGCATCGTTAACTAAAGTTGTCTTTTCTGAAAGCTTGTTGTTCAGTTCTAGGAGATTTGATTGTGTCTGGTCCACAGCTATCAAAAGTCTGTCCTCCACCTGGTGGAGACGTGGGGAACAGACAGCAGTACTTCAAATATGAAAAACCAAACATATCAGAACCTTTTTACATAACCAGCTCAACATGACACTAAACAGAGTAAAAAAACAGATAAATGCAGTCAAAATGTCAAATGTTGTGTCTCAAAAGTGGAGTGAGTGAGTGTGCGAGCGAGTGAGTGAGTGAGTGAGTGAGTGAGTGAGTGAGTGAGTGAGTGAGAGAGTGAGTTTACCTCTTTCAAGCTAATAACGATGTTCTCCTCGTTTTCGATGGTCTCTTCTATCTTCTTCATCTGTTTGACGAGTTTCTTCAACTGAGCCTGCTCGTACTCTAGCTGAATACTTAGCCGGGTGTGCTGGGACTCAAACTCCAGGCTGGACAATCAGGATGTCATGCCATAATGTACAAATGCACTGAGTTCTCTGTGATGACAGTGATAACATGGCTAGGAATTGTTTGTGCAGGTCTTACCGCTTCTTCTCAAGCTCCTGCTGCAGTCGCAGATAATCCTGCTCATACTCACGGATGTTAGCCACACCGATCACTACGCAGAAGTCCGCAAACACCACGTCCTCCATCTAAGATGAGCAAAATCAACCCACAAGAGAGCTTAGCATGGAGAAATGATATTGACCAATACATTTTTTTTAAAGAGATTTCAAATCATATTGAATAACTTTAAATTCGTTGATATTTCAGTTTTCCATGACCAAGGAAAACCGCAAGTGATCATGTTACAAAAAAAAAACCTGCAATATGCCCTTTAAATCAATTGACCTGGTGCATTTTGTCCCTGACGGCCTTCATCTCATTATCCTTTAGTTCTACATTCTCAGTCTGTATCTCAAACTGGGCCTCGAGGTTGGAGAGCTCACTCCTGAGTTTGGAAATCTCCTAAAGCGCGCGCGCGCGCACACACACACACACACACACACACACACACACACACACACACACACACACACACACACACACACACACACACACACACACACACACACACACACACACACACACACACACACACACACACACACACACACACAGAGAGATTTCATAAGAGTATTAGAGATGCTTAAATGTCATGCAACAATGGAGGAGGGGAAAGCAAAAGAAAGAGTGTGACTTGCAGCCTGACAAGCTGGGATGCTCTTCTTGCGTATGGAGTCCAGTTCTGTGTTGGAGTATTTGAGGCGAGTCTGGTTTCCCTGAGACTGAGCCCTGATCTGCTTCAAATCCACTTCCTTACGCTTCAGCTTCATCAGGGCCTGCACATACATCAACAATATTAGCCTGCAATTTAACACTGTATTACATGATAAAGAGAAAGTGAATCTCTTCCATACTAATATGAATTTTAGTAGTAGCCACGCACACACTGAAATCTGATTCGTCCAAAATCCTGCTATATATTAAACATTAAATACATGCTGACTAGTTGTGATTTGCATTGCATGAAGAAACAAAACCACAACTAGTCAGCATGTATTTAATGTTTAATATATAGCAGGACTTTCGACATGGTTTTCGGTTTGTATTGCATGTCTGCCATCGTACAGGTATCTATAGTGTCTATTAGCAATCTGGGACACTTACACGCAGCTCGAATGACAGCTTATCCTTCTCCTCCTTCAATTTATTCATATCCTTCTCATCCCAGCGTCGAGCTTTCTTGCTCAGGTCCAAGGAGCCTCCGGAGATCACCCCAGACTTGCGAAACAAGGTGCCGTCAAAAGCCACCGTCTAAACATGACATTTTACATGTAACACAAGTCATAGATGTTTAGGATAACTGTAAATGTAATCGGCCTGAAATGATGATGTGATCTTTGCGGCATACAGGTGCATGTACTCACCTGAAGCCGCTCAGGGCCATCGAAGGCAATACGACGGGCTTCTATCACAGACTCGCAGACCAGGGAGTTTCCGCACACAAACTGAATCACCCTCTTAAGCTGAGGGGCGTTTTGAGCGCACTGAACCACATCCACCACCATCTTGGCTCCCTTCACTTCCCTCAAACGCTCGTTCAGAGGATGTACCTGATACACATACAGTTAACGAACAATCTTTGCAAATCCAACCATATGAAAATATGTTTAAGTAAATAAAAAATAAAGCAAAATAATTAATTATGAAGGGCTTTCTCTGATGAGTCACTCACATCTATATAGTCAATAGGAAGAAATGTCTCTGGTTCGGCTCTTTCCTCTTTCAGAAATCGGATGCAGTCATGAGCCACTGTGGCAGACGTCACAATAATAGCGTTCATGTTCTTGCCAAACAGCTTGGTGACGGCGAGCAGGTATTTCTTGTGGATGGGCTGGCACAAGTCCACCAGACGGCCATACTGAAATGAAAACCAACAGAAGTTTATCATTTGAAAGAAGTCTCTTATGCTCACCAAGGCTGCATTTAATTAATCTAAAATACAGTAAGATCAGTTAATTTGAATTATACAAATGTTTCATTATATTACATTATATTACTTTTTTATATATGTAAAAATGTTATTTATTCCTGTGATGGCAAAGCTGAATTTTCAGCATAATTAATCCAGTCTTCAGTGTCACATGATCCTTCAGAAATCATTCTAATATTCTGATTTGCTGTTCAAGAATCATTAATAATTATCAATATGGAAAACAGTTCCTGCTTATTATTTTTGTGGAAACCACCCCACCCCCCTTCTTACAGTATTGATGTTACTGTCAAAAAGGAAAATATTTAAAATTATATTAATTTCCATAATTTCTTATCGAAGTATCTAACAGACGACAAAACACATAAGGTCTAATCTGCTCGACTGGCATTAGGGGGCTGTGTAAGCTGATTGTTACAGTACCACTGTATCAGGGTAGAGTCTCCTGAGGCTTTCAAGGACTTCGTCTCGTTTCTGCTGTCGTCGATTCTCTTGGCTGTCCAGCCGAGCGTTTTGCAGTTTGGTCAGCACCTGCGCGAGCTCCTCGTTCACCTCCTCCATTCGTATTAAGCCTCTCGACAGCTCCTCTGTCAGCTGCTCCTCCTGCTGACACTGCTCCTCCAGAGCTTTCCTTCAGAAAAAATGAGTAAGATGTGACTGACAGTTCAACTGAATAATGTTACTCAATAAAATAAATTAAAAAATAAAATTCAGTTACAGCAATGTTATTTTTGTAAATTAATACAATAACACAAAACAAATCTTTATCACATCCCTACAAGCTCTATAATGTTAGTTCTTATTAGTGCAGAGGTATTTAAGGGTGTCATACGTAGTAGTGTTGGCATACTCCTCCAGCTTCTCTGCCCTTCTGCTGAAATCTTCCATCCGAGTTTCAGAGTGTTTAATATTTGCCTGCAAACAAACATTTATATCATGAAATAAATCGCAGGGATTTTTTCTACTTACTCACATTTTTACTTTTTACTGGCCCCACAACAAAAATAAACAATAAAATAACAGTTTTTGAACCCTGTAGCCTTGTATTCTAATAAAGTTATGAACACTAGTGAATTTTAGAAACTAGTGAAATTTCTTCTAACAATTCTTGATTCCAATTTCGATACCACAGTTAAAACTACTAGCCTAACTATTATGAACTATAAGTAGCCTAACTACTATTCAAATTAGTGCTTGAACGACGCGTCGTAAATTAGTGTATTTACATGGAATGTGTCAATTCGTCACACTATTATGTTCCCCGATAATGGCGGCTCCAGGGCATGCTGAAAATCAGCTGTTATTACAAAAATATCCAGCCCGATCTAAAGTCTGGGAATTTTTTTAACAGTCAGAGACCAATTCAAATGGTGCTCTGTACACTCTGTGAAACTGAAATAGCAAACCACAGCAGCACAACTTGTATGCAGGGGCATCTGAAAAGAAATAAAACATCCCAGGGCTCTGTTACCTCAAAACGACAAGACGGCAGCGTAAGTATTTGGACTATTACAGTGAAATTTTACACAGCAATAGAATACTGTTGTCAGCCTCATATTGTGTGCTTAATACAAATGTACATGGTTAGTTATAATGCTGTTGTGACTTCAACTGTTTGATCATATAGCTGAATGAACATAACATTAATCTCCTGAATGAACAAAACATTTCAGGATTCATACTTTTAAGCAGTTGCTGCTGTAAATCCCCAAAAAATCATAAGGTAAAAGTTCATACATAGATTAGTTACGGATAAAATTTATTGGTAAATTAACCAAAGGTTTAATCAATTATTAAGAATCAATAGATTAACTGGGAGGGAAAAAATAATCGTTCTATTAATCGAAAAATCAATAGATTAGATTCATCGATTTAAAAAATAATCGTTTGTTCCAGCCCTAGTTCAAATATTAAAGACCAGTAAACAATCAATAATAAAATAAGAACAAATAAACAAATTACAGAGTTACTGTACATCACAATATTGCAAAAAAGACATTCACATAAAGACAGAAGCCTACCTGCATCTCACTTTTCCTCCTCAGGTCAAACTGAAGCTTCTCACGGTCCGCTTTTACCTCCCAGTGCAGCTTCTCTGCGCTTTGGTTTAAAATCGCTCCCTTTTTCCTGGCCAGCTCTTTGAGTTCCTTATACCGCTCCATCTGTACAAAGTCAAACAGTGTGTAACATAATATATCTTAATGTTTTAGAGTCAACATATAAACAAAATTGGCCCTATATTTATGACCCTAAAATTTTAAATTGAAACAGCTTCTATTCTGCAGATATAATGAATGCCCTGTCAGCGAGAACAAATATTAAAGGATAATTCCGGTATTTAACACCTTGTGTCTATATTGTAGTTTGTTTTGGATGAACAAGAGTGGTGGACAATATTTTTTTGACAATGGTTCCTCTCTCGATTTTTTGACTATAATAGAATTGGCCATGGACCCATTTAACATTGGAGTCAATGGGCATGTCCGAAAATGTCATTAAAACAACCTTTAACATTAGTTTTCAAAACTGTGCAACTCACCGAGTGATTAGTGATGTTAGTTGATGTTCCAGAAACAAAAAGTGTTGCGAAATACAGTTTCTGTCGTGTTTTATTCGTCATTTTGTAAAATCCCATTGAATTCTGTTGAAGGACTGAGTGCTCGTTAATATAAATGCGCTACCGGAAACGGAAAGGGGGCTGTTCACATTTGGTCGATGTAGTCTTTTTGCTTGCTTCCGTTTCTCATAAGGCTAGCGAGCAGAGCAACTGTGCTCCGGGAGAGTAAGCGGAATAAACAAACAAAACCTTCATTAATTGTTACTTGTAATATGAAGTTGAACTCGACTGTGACCGTGAGTGTCCCGCGAGACATAAACATCAGTTATCGCCATCAAGTGGTCGGGAGTGTGCTAACGCTTCAGATTCAAATATTGAGCGGAAGTTACACAGTTGTGAAGTGTCTGAAAAAATAGTTCCACTATAGCAAAATAAACGGATTGGAATCATATATTGCGACGATATATTGTTTATAATCATCAACGAACACCACTAACCACTCGGTGAGTTTAACAGTTTTGTAAACGAACATTATTGGCTGTTTTAATGACATTTTCGCACATGCCCATTGACTCCAATGTTAAATGGGTCCATGGCCAATTCTATTATAGTCAAAAACTCGAGAGAGGAACCATTGTCAAAAAAATGTTGTCCACCACTCTTGTTCATCCAAAACAAACTACAATATAGACTCAAGGTGTTAAATACCGGAATTATCCTTTAACCAATGTCACTTTTTTTGTGTGTTACTATTCAATACAGCCCCAATGGATAAAATCCACCTCTACTTTATTTCAGTGATAATTATGTTGTCCTTATAGAGGGAATGTTCACAAAACACTGATTTTAACCTGGGCCTCCTCTAGTATCACTCCGTCTCCTCTTTGAGCCTCCTCCTCCTCCATCTGCCTCTCAGAGACCTTCCAGGCCTTCTCCAGCTCAGTCAGCTCTCCCTTTAGCTCCTCAAGCTCCTGGTTCTTTTTGGCCTGCTGACTCTGGTTCTTCTGAAGCGATCTGTGCGCCTCCTCCACTTTGTGCTCGTGGTGGGAGGTGTTCACTTTAGCTTTGATGAACTGAGGCCTCTGCTGATTAAGAATCTGCTCCTGAGATCTGGAAGAACAAAGAGATTTATATATAAAATAATATATTATATATAAAACATTCTGCAGCCATTACTCTAGTTTAGTTTTCTCACAAAATGGTATGCAAAAACATTTATAATATAAAAAAATCACTCACACACACATGTACAATAAAATATTTTTTTATTTTAAATATATACAGTATATATAAATATATTAAATAATGTTATTTAAATAAATGTTTTTTTAAACATTTCTGTTTGTGTGTGTGTGTATACATACATATATATTTATTTGATTAATAATAGGTAAAATATAGTATTTATATTATATATAATTATATTATATAAAGTAAATTGTTATACATGTATGTATATTTTATTTTAAATATTATTTGAATAAACTTTATTTAAATAATATTTCTGTGTATATATGTAACATATATATTTGATGAATACTAATTATAATAATATGTAAATTGTTATATATATATATATATACATATACAGTATAAATAAATAAATTTATATAAATAATAGGGCTGTCAATAGATTCACATTTTTTAATCACACCTTATATAAAATTAAACATACACCATTTTTCTTGTTTAATACGTTTATTAAGCTCATTTGAGATGCGCCGCGCCTCGTCTGAAATGTAGGCAAGAGTAGGCGGCTGCAGTGAGAGGAGAACTGAAAAATGTGCAAGCAAGACGGACAGTTCTCCTTTCTCACAGTGGATCAGACACCTGCCAGATCAAGGGCAGATATCACAGGATTCACTCAAGCTAATAAACTGGATGTAATTTAGGTTCGGTCTTCTGTTGCTTTTATATGAAAATAAATATGAACAAGACACCCAAAGTACTCATTTTATTCCATTCGCAAAACATGTTTATCATAGATTTTTTTTAATGACAATAATCACATAACTCATAGCAAGATCGCATTCACACTGTCAGATTTTGGGAATATTCACACAATTAAAAAAAAAAACATGATACCAGAGTTTTAAAACGAAACATTTAAAAAGAGAACAATATATCACTGTTGTTTCAACCAATGAGGATTAAGCTGTGCCGTTTCCCGTCGTGCTTTTGAACAGCGCAGTCGGTGGAGCAACTGTGCCTGACTGCAGAATCCACACATCTGCACAGATTTTGCTCATCTCAAACGTGCCTATTTTATCATTTGCTATATTCAACAACGTGAACAATCAGATTGAACAATTTCACTAACTTTCTTTGATTGCCACACAGCAAGACTTATTCTGACATGTGAGGGCATCTTATTTTTCTAGTCAACATTTAGCCAGCTGCTAAGGCATACAGTAACATTCTCAGGTGCCCGAGCAGCCCTCTAGTCCTGCGAGTGAAAATAGTCTCTCACACGGCACAGTTGAAGCAGGAGTTGCAAGATATTTCAGTGCAAGAGTCACCAGCTTGTCATGACATTTGCTGTGTGCACACCGCTATTGTAAAGGGCATTGTTCAATGCTTATGCTAGGCACTGCTCTGTTTCTAGCAAGAGGGCTGGATTCCAGTGGTTTCATCATCTGACTCTGTATCAGAGCCCAACAAGAGGAGATCAAATTTATTTTTTGGTGGCTCTGATTCAGCATCTGAGTGATGTGGAGCCAGGGTCTCTTTTAGAATCTTGTCTAATGTTTCCCAAACTCCAGCTCTTTATACTTTAGGAATGTTTTTGGCTGGCATCAAGAGCTGTTGCTATTTTGAGCTGAGCAATGTTTGTGTTTTCCATGCACTTAGCCAAATCCCCTTTGAATGCATCCTTAAAGCACACAATATAAGCAGGATCATCTTCTGAGACAGCCATCTTCTGGGACAAGGGGTAAAGTGCAGGTAACACGACAGAACAGGAAACATTTTTCACCACCAAGATGTTCCATGACATATCTGCATAAGAAACACACAAAAACACACATCCAATTTATTTAATCAAGAGCCTACAGTACACACAAGCCAAAAACTATCTACTATCTACACTATCTACAGGAACACTTTACACAAGATTTCATTGGTTAACATTATTTGTAGTTTATTTTAATTTCAGCATTTACAAATACCTTTTGAAAATTAAGGGTATTAGTATTATTTACATTTTTCTAAACAATGAACAAAGAAAGATTAATAAAAAATAAGCAATAGTTTGCTAATAATAGTTGATAGTTCACATAGGTAATGCATTACTATTGATGAATAGGACCTTATTGTAAAGTGTTACTCTTTCCTGCTTTACTTTCTTTCCTGGTGTCTCTCTCATATATTTGACATGAGCTAGTCTAAATATATACACAGGACATGTTTTAACAGCATAAAAAAATCAAACACTGGCTAAAAAATAACATCACCAAATAAAATGAAGTACAAACCTGCATTATTCCAGTAGTTTCTCCAGCCTGGCAAGTTGATCATTCTTGAGGGTGGAATGCCACCTTGTGGAAACATCTTGCACTAGAGACTCTTCGTCCAGGCCATGAGCAATCTGCGGTGCTTTCAGCGGTCAAATTGGAGGGGCTATGCCTGAAATGTCTGACTAATTTACGACGTTTCACTAAAATGACAACAAAGCCGCTTTCACGAAGAGGCATGACGATTACCGTCTGTATAATGCTATACAAGGCATGTGCTCGCAAGGAAACAACCTAGATTCAGCAATCATGTTTCTCGTGCGGTCTGTACTAACAGTAGTGATCTTGCTCTCTATCTCTCACTCCCTTCACCACTTTCATGAACTGTTCAGCGCAGGCATCAGGAAAATTCAGCAGAGTTAAAACTAATTATGCTAGTCTTTATCGATGAATATTAGATTGAATATTACCATTGTAGATCACACCGACGAACTCCCACGATCATCTAACTAAGTGGTGATGTCAATTACGTTAATGACACAATTTCGATTGCTTTAGTAATTTATTTGCATTAATTGCGGTAAAATATTTAAATGCGTTAAGGATTTTGAATTAATCGCATGCATTAATGCGTTAAAGGAGAACTCCAGTCAATTTTAACATTGAGATAAATTTTTAGTAAATTTGGAGTGCTGTCAATACAGAGAACAACGCACCCTATAGACTTAAATGGGGCAAGTTTTAAACCTGCTTTTATCCTCTTAACATCATTGATGTGTCATTACAAGTGCCCAGCCATGTTGAGTGATTCCTTCAGAGTGAACACGGTGAATCTGACTGCATTAGATGTGAAAGATATTAATAAAAATTATGTTAATTCAACAAGCGCACATACCTGTATTTACTTCCTGTTTTCGGTTGAAGTCCACAGTAGTCGATTGTCGAGTTCACGAGCGTGATCATAGGTAACTAAGCAACAGTGGAGACTCAGGCTGTCAGCTGTCAGCTGTCAGCCGAAGACGGCGCTGTGTGGTGTTTTGAGAATATCAGCTCTGATGGATATTTGTAAAAAAAAAAATCATCTAAGTTACCTATGATCACGCGTGTGAACTCCACAGTCGACTTACTGTGGACTTCGACCGAAAACAGGAAGTAAATACAGGTATGTGCGCTTGTTGAATTAACATAATTTTTATTAATATCTTTCACATCTAATGCAGTCAGATTCACCGTGTTCACTCTGAAGGAATCACTCAGAGTTTTAAATAAATATAGTTTTTGATTTTATAAAGTAATATTTAATGTAATGTTTTTTAATGTAAAAGTAATGTTTAATGCAAGAATTAGCAGTATAATTTACTTTTGTTCTCTCTGCAATCAAAGACATTTCCAGTTAAAGTGCATTGCCAGTGACTCGCCTGATCTCCTTCTCCAACTGCTGAAGTTCTCGGTTCAGGCGCCCATGTTCTTTCTTCTGAGCCTTCACAGTTTGTTCCCAGACATCCAGGCTGTTCTTCTGCTGCGCTGCGGCCTCCTGTACATCCCTCAGTGTTTCTGACTGTGTGTTTATGTTTTTCTCATTGTGGAAGAGATGAAAGAGGGTCAGCTGGAGTTTGCTTTCTCGGAGTTCGTCCACCAGTGTCTGATATTTTTCCGCCTGACAAGATCGAGACAAATACATTGTCAAGGAGATGCATCATATGAAAATATTTCGACATCTGACAGGTCTTACCTCAGTCTTATCTTTGAAGACTTGTTTCTTCTCAGCTGTAGCTGATTTCTTTCGGTTAAATTGGAACTGGGTGTCCTCTTTGGCTTTCTGCAGGAGCGTTAGCTTGGCATCATATTCAGCTCTCAGCTCTCCAGAGTTGCTAATTCGTTCAAACATCTTTGTTCGCTCTTTGGCATTCATCATGGCAATTGACTCCACAGCACCCTAATATACAAATAAATCCATAATTAGTGTAAGAATAAAAAAACGATTAATAGCAATAAATAAAATGCTGATAACCAAATGCTACAGCATTTGTTGACCATTTTATAACTGAAGCACCTGATACACCAGACAATTCTTCGCTTTCACCACAATGCCGATCTTCTCTAGCTCTCCAGTGTACTTTGCCAAAGTCATCTGTTTACCATTCACACGATACTCAGAAGATTCCCCTGCAAAAAGTGAATCGTTCCATCAGAAAATTATTCAGTTCGGTTTTACCATTCATTTCTAGCAGAGCTCAGTCACACTTACCTGAAATGCATCTACTGTAGGTCATTTCCTCATTGTCTCTACAGTAGATCATGGTCACACTGGCGGAGGTCGACACGGGTTTGCCGATGTGGGCACCGTGGATGAGATCTCTGGTGTGCTTCACACGGAGGTTTACCGCCCTCTCTCCCATCACGAATCCAAGAGCATCCATGACATTAGATTTGCCTACAGAAGAGATAAACAACCATCAAAAGTGTTTCAATAACACTAATCCATACTGATGATGCCTCCTAAACATTTTAGCATGCAAAACATCTACATGAAGTTCAAATGTACCACATTAAAGTGGTGGTAACATGGTAAGATTATGGTATGAGAAGATAGTACCATGGCATTTACATAATATTCTTACTATACTACTACACTGTATGACATAATACACCATATAATACTTTAAATATGCATGTCCCTTTAGACTGGTGGTAACATGGTAAAATTATGGTATGAAATGGTAGTACCATGGTATTTACATGATATTCTTACTATACTAAACTAGACTATGATATAATATGTCCCTTAGACAACTGGTAACTGTTACGCTTTTAGTACACAAATGATATGTTTTGGCGACATTAATATTATTAATATTTATTTAATCGCTCTTTCCCATAAACAAAATGACAGATAACTGACAGGAATCGAGACCGTATAAATTAATGTAAGTTATTGTTAACGTTTAACATAGTTAAAACGCATGTAGCACGCAAAGCAACGTCGCGCTAGCGAGCAAAATATAGTCAGATTAGCCACGCAAATTAGCTTAATTACCAACTCACCTGATCCATTAGTGCCAATTATGCAATTAAACCTTTTAAATGGGCCAATAGTTTGCTTTCCTCTCCAGGATTTGAAATTTTCAACGTCTAGTTGTTTTAAGAAACCCATGTTTCAGTTCTAGATGAAAAGGGCAACTTGGTTTAGCCGAATAAAGTTACTGACAGGAAAAAAAAATGGAAGGCGGGAAACGTGCGTCGTGATGCTGAATCTACTGGTTCTAAAATCACCTCGAAGACAAATAAAGACTTTAGATGCATTTAATACTTCCGAAAATAATTGTCTAATTTTTATAAACTAAATATCAGAAATTAATTAGAATTAATATATAATATAACTGAAAGAAAAGTTTTTAATAAAGTCACAAAGAAATTAATTTTTATAGGCCTATTTATGACCTGTTTATTTGTCCCAAAGTGTTATAGAATATTGATAAAATAACAGCCTATTTTATAAATCTACAAATTAAGTTTTTTATAACAACAAAACTGAATAAAAATACTATAATGTGATTGAGGCTAAATAATAATAATGATACAGGGCATAAGTTGTCACCATATAATGGCAAAAAAATAATAATTGGATCATCATTTAACCACATACTTATTTAAAATAACCACTTCAGCAAAGGGTGTGCAGGACTTTTATTTAAGCTTCAATACATTTTCACATTTCTCTCAATAAGGGTGATCACGAACGTATCCCATAATGTTTTTGAGACCAAGCCAGGTCTCCTCTGCGGTCGGAATGATCTGGTTGGCAGGCAGTAGGAAACCGTACAGGCCAGTGTCACGCAACTCAAATGCAAAGGAATATTTGATACCAATATTGTAGGTCCAATCGATGCTTCCACCACTTGCTGGGTCTGAAATTTAACAGGCCGGTATTACCAATCAGATAACAGAAGTCAATGCTGTATTGGTAAAACAGAGTATACAGTCTACTTACAGATAATCTTGCAGATGCTTCCGACTTGGTATCTGGTGTTATAGAGGGAAGTGAGCTCTTTTATCGCAGCTGTGCCTACAGCATGCTACAATACATAAAAACAATACATTGTTTTTATTTGTATTGCACCATCATGAAATGCAGCTCAAAGTGCTTCACGTCAACATAAAACATTTGTAAAATATTAGTCAGAAAAAAAAAAGTCATATAAAATGATAAATAAATTAATCGGATGAGATTATATAAGACAAACCAAAGTAGAAAACTGTTGTGTTATTGTAGTATATTGATAAAGATATGAATTGGCTTACAAGCTCGGACTGGTCAGGAATGTCTGTGCATGTGTAACCATAGGGATACATTAAGAGTTGGGAGTAAGAGTGGATGGAGATGAAGGATTTGAAGTTAGCGTGGCCCTTGATGAGGTCCACAACATTTTTCACTTCGACCTCAGAGTTAGCAGAGGGACCGTGGTAGGATTCGGAACAGGGATCCTTACTGGCTCCAGGACCTGGGAGAAAATGTCCATTGTCATATGAGAAAACCATGGTCTACTGTTTCAACAAGAGAGAGAGTAACTATCTACCGGTACATACCACCAAAACCAGCATCCCAGTTCCTATTGGGATCAACGCCACGGCAGGAGGAGCCAACGTTCACCGAACGAGTTTTACGCCACATACGGTTCTGAATGTACAGGCATAAATTTCTTTAGTAATGCTTCTAAAAATATATATATTTTTAAAGTTGCTGTAAGCCTAAGTTTAAATATAACAAACTTATTGCATAGAACATATTAAACTCCTCAAAAATTAAATCTGAACTGTAATATCTTTTTTTACAATATGATGAAGATTTGCTTCACGTTTTGGAACCATACATTAAATGATTTTTGGAACAATAATTAATGCGTCAAAGGTCATAGTCACTTGCATTCAAAGACCCCAGAATTTGGTTTATTGTTTGAAACCAACCTATATTCACCTTACTACAGAAAGTATTTCATCCTACTTATAAATTAATTAAAAAATGTTATGCTAACCAAAGCTGCATTTATTTGATCAATCATTCTAATATGCTGATGTATACACTATTCTTCAAAAGTGTGGGGTAGTAAAGATTTTTTGTAATAGTTATAGTAATATTAATACTTTTATTCAGCAAGCATGCATTAAATTGATCAAAAGTGAAAGAAAAGCCATTTTTAATGTGAAGATAGATATAAAATATTATTTCAAATAAATGCTGTTCATTTGAACTTTATATTCATTAAAAAATCATGGGAAAACATGTATTACGGTAATACATAAAAAAATAATTAAGCAGCACAACTGTTTTCAACATTGATAATAATGAGACATGATTCTTGATCAGCATATTAGAATGATTTCTGAAGACTGTGACACTGAAGACTGGAGTAATGATGCTGAAAATTAAGCTTTGCATTACATGAATAAATTATATATATTTTTTAAATATATTAAAATAGTATTTTTATAATAATATTTTACATTACTTTATTTTGGATTTAAAAAAATGGAGCCTTGGTGAGCATAAGATACTCATTTAAAAAAATGTAATCATTCCAAACTTTTAACCGTATGCATACTGTTGTAGTTTTATTCATATTTTGAATTAGCTTTTATTTTAATATAAATATATGACTATTTAGGTTTAAAAGTTTTATATGAGTTTTTTTTAAAACATACTATTTATGTTCATTTTTTTAATTTTTTTATTCTTAGCAATTTTGTTACCGGTATGTGCTTACCATTTAGGTTTAATAGACCTCCAAATACATGTCAGAAAACACTAAGCTTAAAAAATTATTAACAAGCAGAGAGCCTTTCTAAATTGGCTAGTTTTTTGATTGACTAAAGATTGACTCTTTATTTCTGTTTACAGAGCCTTGGGCTGTCACAGAGACAGGTTTGATTGCTCAGGACATCTATATTAGTGCTATCAGTGCTAAATGAATGCACCATCAGCAAGTAAGTTCAACAACAGGTGACTTACACTGGAGCGAGTGAAAGCATATCCATCAGGGTTGGTCACAATCATCAAGTAGATATCCATTTGACCAAGGAGAGAGGTCACAGAGGGATCAACGCCATAGTCTGAAGCAATCTAAAGAAAAAAAGATTAGAACACACAATTAAAATGATTAGTTTTATGTTACACAGACATAATGTTTTCATGTCACTCACCTTGTTGGCAATCCACACAGCAGAAGCCTGAGTAACCCACTCTCTGGCATGGATTCCAGCATCAACCCAGATCGCTGGTCGACTCACACCACCCGTGCTGAACTGGAATCAGTGTATAAAAAGATGAAAAACCTAACACATCTCAGTTCACAATCATATAATATGTACTATCAGACTCTACCTTCAGGGCATACATGGGCCGGTTCTCATAGGAGCTGCCGATATTCACTTTAGAGATCAGGTTGGGGTGACTTGCCACAAGGGTGTCCATAAAAGCGTAAATCTGAGGTGAATAATTCAAATGTAAACATTTGAAAAGCATTACATCGTTCTTATGTCATGCATATGTTTCTGTAGTACTTACAGTCTCCAGGTCATGATAAGCAGCAAAGTTGAAGCTCTTGGTCTTGCGTTCCATGTCTTCATTATTGAACATCTCTGCCTTTTCCCTGTCCAAAAGTTCCTAAAACACAGTAAAACATCGGATGTTACTGTTTTATTTGCGGTTATGTTCTGTGCTGAAAACACAAAAAAGCCTAACTCTGCACATTCTGGGACAAAATGAACCAGCTACACTAGTTTACCATGTAAAACTTTTTATCTCTATTTTAAAGTTTGGTTTAATTGTGGCTTCATTGCTAGCACGGCACCTGCACATTGTTGATCATGACAGTGAAAGGGACGTTGTTTTCCCAGAGGAAGTCTTTGACGGCATTCAGACTGGTGTGAGGCACACGGATGTCAACAGGCCGTTCAGTAGAGAAGCCATGGGCCCAGAAATCCAGCTATAGGGTCACATAATATATATTCCTCAATATTTTAGGTGTTTAATTGAAAACTGAAGTATGTCAGCAGCTATACAACTGTCATACCCCTGAATCCACATCCTCTTCCAGCTCCTTTAAAGCTTGAATGTGGTCTTCAGATTCTGCATGGATTCTAAGAACTTGGTCTCTGACAAAAAAGAGAGTCAGGTTACATTTTGAATAAGAAACAACGCTGTAATATGGTATAATATATATAATATATTTGAACTTACCCATTAAAGAGCTCCTCACAGTGAACTGCGGCCAGGAGCACAAAGACAGCTAGATAGAGTCTCATGTTCTCTGGGAATGATCTCTACTGTAGGTCTCTTTCATGGATTGCTGCTTTTATACACTCAGAGACAGATGTTGAGTTCTCAGTAATATCAGTGCTGATAGTGTGTAGTGTGTGTCTTTTCCAGGTGACCATTGCTGCATATTTCTCAGGGATTTTATGTACTGAACTATTTAAAAGGTGTTATCTCACAGTTTAAGTTTGTTTACGAGTGCTTGAGGAAAAAAATACGTCGCTGGATTTAGTAAATTCATGTCATCATGTTTTAGAAAATATTGCAAGTATTGCAAGTTCGCAACCACAAATGCTCTGGCTTTGACCATTCAATTTGTTGCAGAATAAAGTATAATATACACTAGATTTGTGACAATATATATCAATATATAAGCCTCTTCCTTCCTTCCTTTTCATCTCCAGGTGGAAAAGCTTCTCATGGTGGAAATGCAATAAATTATGGGAGGTAATCACCTTAATTTTATTTCGGATAACGTTCATTTATAAGGAAAATAACCCTGCTCTGACCTCTGTCAAATATTAATCAAGTTAATTTGGGACAACGCGGAAGCATATTATTTTCAAATGACAAATTTCATATCCAGCATATATCATCTGGGACCTTTATTGAAGCTTTAGTACATTTATCTCAATAAGGGTGTTCACAAACATATTGCATAATGTATTTAAGAGCAAGCCACGTTTCCCTTGCAGTGGAAACGATCTGGTCAGCAGGCAGGAGGAATCCGTATTTGCCTGTGTCACGCAACTCAAAAGCAAAGGAATATTTGATGCCACGTTGGTAAGCCCAGTCAACACTTGCACCACTAGCTTGCTCTGAAATAAAACATGCAGGTTAAATTCATTTATGATAATACTGATACCGGTTTTTCTTCAAACTCTCCAGTCTTTTCTAACATGCATCTTGAGACACCACTTAAAGGGATAGTCCACCAAAATCAATTCAAATTCAATTATCATTATTTACACACCCTCGTGTCATTACAAACCATGCATTTCTTTCTTCAAAACACAAAAGAAGATATTTTGAAGAATGTTGGTGATCAATCAGTTTTGGTTCCCATTTAAATTAATTATATGGACAAAAAAACAAAAATACAACAGAAGTAAATAGGAACTGAAACCATTTGAATACCAACATTAATAAAAATATTACTTTTGAGTTGTGAAGAAATATATGCATACAGATTTGTAACGACATGAAGGTGAGTAAATAAATACATATATTAAAATGTTTGGGTGGACTATCCCTTTAATCTCTCATTTCATGTTTCATATTTTTTTTTAAACTCATTTTACCATAACATACCTTTAAAAAATCTATTAATTTAGCTTAGTTTTACATAAATTTTTTTTTAAAAAACAGGCTGATATACCGTTTGAATGTGTTTGAGTGCACAAAAGATGAATGCATCATGAATCATAATTATGATGCTCATGAATCTTGTCGAATATGGTACCTGAACGTAATTTCTATCAAAAATATTTATTGTAACATAAACCAATGACAAAACTATGGTCAAAATCCATGTAATCGAATGTAATCAATCTGTGCAATGTAACAGTATGCCATGTCTTAGTAAGTGGTTAAAAATTGATCCACAATCCACTTACCAATAGTGTGGAAGATACTCCCAACTTTATAAATGGTGCCATGCCAAGAATTGAGGGCTTTGCTTGCCTGTGTGGCCACTTCATGCTAAAATAGACAGATAAAAATGTGTCATTGTGAGATCATGTAAAACAAACACGATTGAGAAGAAAACCAAGGAGCTTTATGGATGTAGATGTCTTAACCAGTTCAGGCTGGTCAGGAGCGTTTGTGCCATTGAAGCCATAGGGATACATTAAGAGCTGAGAGTAAGCATGGAGGCTCATGAAGGATTTGAAGTTGCCGTGGCTCGTGATGAAGTCCGCAATGTTTTTCACTTCAATCTCGGATTGAGCAGAAGGACCACGATAGTCTTCGCCACAGGGGTCATCGCTTGCTCCAGGACCTGGAGAAAATGTAGAAACGTTTTAAAAAGGCAAAGTAATTTGAATCCGTTTCAACATAAAAATGCCAATGAACATACCACTAAATTCAGCATCCCAGTTTCTGTTGAGGTCAACACCGAGGCACTTGGGGTTAGAGGTCACAGACCGGCTCTTACGCCACAAACGGTGAATTGGCTGAGGTAATGTTAATTTGTAATGTCATTATAAATGCTTCTAAACATGTGCTTTACGCAAACAATGAATGACTGCTTACACGTTCAGTGAGGTGGGAGAAAACATATCCATCAGGATTGGCCACAATCATCAGGAAAATATCCATTTTACTAAGGATACTGGGCACAGGGGCACGGTTATCCTTAAAGTCTAAGGCAATCTAAAGAGTCAGAAGGATCAGATCAGAATATTAAAAATATATTTTATAGGTTGATTATGTAGACTATTTTTTGTCAGATTTGGAACTCTGCAAGTTCTAAGCTATTATATGGTTCCTATTATAGTAAATTGTCACCACAATGGCCAAACATTCAAACACTAAACAAAACTTTACAGATATTTTGCTTATTTTACTTATAATGATACAAATGCTGCTATAAACTCGCCCTGTCAGCAATCCACACTGCTGAGGCATGAGAAACCCACTCCCTGGCATGGATTCCAGCATCAATCCAGACCGCAGGCCTTTTCTCTCCACCAGTGCTGAACTGGACACATTGAAAATATATAACAAATCAAATAAATATACCTATATACATAAATAAATATCAGTCTGTAATCTGTGTTTATGATGACATAATCTGTTCACCTTCAAGGCATACATAGGACGGTCCTCATAAGTGCTGCCGATCTTCACTTTAGTGATCAGGTCAGGGTGACTCGCAACAAGGCTGTCCATAAAACTGTAAATCTGAAGTGAATAAAAACGTTTAGATGTTTTGTTTAGGTTTGAAATGCATGATATAATGTATATAAATATGGGTATGCATGCGGTTTTGCTGAAGTCAGCACACTTACAGTCTCTAGGTTGTGATAAGCAGCAAAGTTGAAGCCCTTGGTCTTGTATTTCTTCTCTGCATTCATAACCATCTCTGCTCTCTCCCTGTCCAAAAGTTCCTGAGACACAGTTAAAACTTGTGCATTACAAATACTTTACTGAAAGAAAGAAAGAAAAGATCACAAGACTTCCTTAACTATTGGGATTTATAGGAATGAAATCAATGACTGATTTTCCTCTAGAAATTGTGCAAGACTTTTTATTTTAGATTTTTGTAAATAACTCACCTGCACATTGTTGATCATGACAGTGAAAGTGATGTTGTTGTCCCTGAGGAAGTCTTTGAAGGCAAAAAGACTGGTGTCAGGCACACGGATGTCAACAGGCCGTTCAATAGAGAAGCCATGGGTCCAGAAATCCAGCTATAAGGTCACATAATATATATTTTCATGTCACATTACATATGTGATCAATTGACGCTAAAATATGTCAGCAGGACATATTTAACCAGTAAAAGAAGCCATACCCCCCAATCCACGTTCTTTTCCAGCTCCTTCAAAACCTGAATGTGGTCCTCAGATTCTGCCTGGATTCTGAGAACTTGGTCTCTATCAAGAATAAAAAAAAGATAATTAGAACATTTTGAACAAGAAACGAGGCTGACACATGGCAATAAGGATCTGAACTTACCCATTAAAAAGCTCCTCACAGTGAACTGCGGCCAGGAGCGCAAAGACAGCTAGATAGAGTCTCATGTTCTCTGCGAATGATCTCTACTGTAGGTCTCTTTCATGGATTGCTGCTCTTATACACTCAGAGACACATGTTGATTTCTCAGTCATTTCAGTGCTGATGCCAGTTAATATTCTACTAATGTTCTACTCCGCCGTCATTGAGTCCTATGCTCATCTAATCTATAACTGTCTGGTTTGGTTCTGCTGCCAAATCAGACATCAGGAGACTACAACATACAGTCAGGATGGCTAAGAAGATTATTGGCTCCCCCCTGCCCAACCTCCAAGATATTTAGACCTCCAGAGTGAGAAAAAGGGCTAAGAAAACCACTTTGGACCCCACCCACGCAGCCCACATTCTGTTTGAACTGAGCAACGAGCACCAGAACAGGTGTTTTCCCTCACGCTATGTCCGAACAGTTAAAACTCTTGTAACTATACATTATCTATTATAACTGTCCATTTGTACATAACATCTCAAAATTTCACATCTGTAAATATTATTTGTTATATATGTCTATTACTTTGCTATATTGCATTATTTAAATTTTGTTTTCTTTATATTATTATTTGTTATATTATATATTATTTCATCTTTATTGTGTAATTCCTATGGATGTCAGCACTGTCTGTACTTTCCTTCTGCACTGGAAGCTCTAATCAACTCACATGAAATCCACTGTATAATGCAAGATACACTTGAGGGTCAGAGTTGCTCAAGTTGAGTTTCAAAATGAGGAATTTTCTGTGCATCTGAAAAGTGGTGTTGAAATACCAATTTCTAACCTTTATATTTTTCAGTAGGATTTTGATTGCTACATAAAATATGATTGACAATAAAATTGACAATTAAATGTTATATTAGCCTTTAAGAAGTTATGGAAAAGAAGTAAGCCTACTGATGCATGTGGCCCAACAATGTTTCCTGTAGAAAACAAAAAACTTGATCTAATAATACTTGGTCCTGGGCATTTACCGGTAATACGATTAAAGATAGTTTTTCACAATTATAATATTTTCAATAATTAACTACTTAGCGCACGAAATAAATCATTTTAAAGTAAAGTGTTAAGTTCCCAAACAAGGTAATGAAAAGTGGGCGGAGTCTTACCTCGGACATGACGATTCAAATCACATGACGCCTTCTTCCTTGTCAGCTGACGCTTTACGGAACTGTACTTTAGTGCTGCAGCATATTTCACGAATATAACTTAAATTTAGATTAGTAGTTCCGAAGTTAGTATTCAATCTTTTCCGTGATAAATCCCTCTTCGGAACGCAGTCAGGTCCTTAAAACAACTTTAAAACATGGCGCTCAGCGATGCCGCGGTACAGAAACAGGTGAGAAAACCAGTTAACAAGTTTATAAACTACTTTTAGAAGTTCTATTATTAAATGAAGTATTATATTTAAGATCAGGTAAGTATAGAAATTTCATAACTTTTAAAAAGAAACATGGCAGGCACAAATTTGTAGTGCGTTGTTTTGAACTGATATTCAGTTTTATAATTCTCGTAAACAAACATTTTTAATTCATATATTGTCTTTTGTATTTTATGAAGAAGTTTTCTTAGTGGGTTGAAAGGCGCCTATAACGAAAGCATGGTTCTTTATTATTTTATCTTGTACTTGTAGCTAGCAACTGAAATATCCCATTCACTTTGAAGAGAGCAAATGCACTTTCTCAAATCTAGATGTTATTAATTAATATGCTGTGAATTGTAATGGCAAAAGAGGAAATCTGTCCTTCAGTTGTCTAGTGCAGCTCTATGCTTCTTTCAGTCTCGCTTCCCCATCAGTTTCTACCCTCCCTTTGTTTCATTACATCAGCTTAATAAAGGATCAGTGGTGCTTCAATTCTTACATTGTAATTTAACCTCGCTTTGCTCTTTTATTGACACTGATCTCATTGTATCTCTCCAGATCAAACACATGATGGCCTTCATTGAGCAGGAAGCCAATGAGAAGGCAGAAGAAATTGATGCAAAGGTAGCACAAATCCAATGATTAGCATAAGTGCATAAATATGGTCGAACTTGTCTAGAGGATTATATCATCTAAATATCGGCTTTGAGTCCTGTGTATTGTGGCTTGCAGGCAGAAGAAGAGTTTAATATCGAAAAGGGACGACTGGTACAGACTCAAAGGTTGAAGATAATGGAGTACTATGAGAAGAAAGAGAAGCAGATTGAACAACAGAAGAAAATGTGAGTTTAAGTTCTTTAAATGTGTAACCTTGAGTCCTTCATTGGCATATTTAATGTGTCCATTCAAATCCACAGCCAGATGTCAAATTTGTTGAACCAGGCAAGACTGAAGGTGCTCAAAGCCCGCGATGACATGATTAAGGTATGATGATGATGTGATTTTCACATTTATATAGTCTATACTTTTATAGAACTACAAGAAATCCATCTTTTCTTCTTCTTCTCCTTGTGATTCTTTGCAGGATCTCCTAAACGATGCACAGCAACGGTTGGCCAACATTGCTAAAGACCCAAATCAGTACCCAGCACTGCTGGAGGGACTGGTGTTACAGGTCAGCGATGGTGCTGTTAGCAATGCTAGCTTTTAAAAAAATAGTTTTTAAACTATACTTTGTATTCTTATGACTTGCAGTGGTCATATCATACTTTTTTATTTATTCTTTTTTTATTATTATTTCAGCACTACTGAGAAACTGTTGGGTGCTGAAAGTCAGTTGACAGATTTTGTATGGCTAATAGACACTGAATATTTATTTAATGACAAACTATATATATGTAGCAAGTTATATATATATATATATATGTGTGTGTGTGTCTCATTTTATAAATGGATATATAGATTCTTTTTTTTAGTTTACGG
The DNA here is from genome assembly GCF_949152265.1 of Phoxinus phoxinus. Lineage (NCBI taxonomy): Eukaryota > Metazoa > Chordata > Actinopteri > Cypriniformes > Leuciscidae > Phoxinus > Phoxinus phoxinus. The sequence continues at coordinate 15,653,906 of NC_136900.1, forward strand.
GCTTTAAGCACCTTCAGTCTTTTATTATTTCACCTTATAATTTAATATTATCATGTCATATTTATTTTACATGTAGTTATATCAATATATATGTGTCAGGGTTATTAACTAAAACTATAAAAATCATTACTTGAAATAAACATTAACTTAAGTTTTTTCCTCAACTAGTTGTACATTTTATTTAAACTACATAAACTAAAACTTAATAAAACTATACAGACATTAAAGACTGTAATAGCATATCAATGATTTATATATATATATACATAAATAATACATTTTTTTTTTATTAATATTATTATTATTATTAATAAAATAATTTCGTATTTTATTAACTTTTTTTTTTTTTTTTGCTTCGGTAGGGATTGTATCAGCTGCTGGAGCCCAGGGTTATAATCCGGTGCAGAAAGGAAGATGTAGCGATGGTGCAGGTGAGCTCTATTCCCCGTCAAGCCGTTTACATAATATTTCACAGTGTGCATATCAGCTATACAAACCATTTACACTTTTGAAGAGGTTGATATATCTGTTTATTTTAGGCTGCCGTTCAGAAAAACATCCCTATCTACAAAGAGGCTGTAAAGAGTAATATTGAGGTGCGCATCGACGAAAACAACTTCCTGTCCCCTAACATGTAAGATCTCCTCTACACTCAAGTTTTGTTTAAAAAGGCTCATTTATATATTCTCAAATTGTTCATGCTTGGCATCCTCAGTTCAGGAGGTGTTGAAGTTTATAATGCTGATTGCAAGATCAAGGTGTCCAACACACTGGAAAGCAGACTAGACCTTCTAGCGGAACAGGTAGAGAAAACAATCACATTTTACTACAGGAATAAACAGTCTAAAAGCTTTTTTTTGTGAATGTCGTCCTCATTCTTTTTTTCTGCTTTCTCAGATGATGCCTGAGATCAGAGTGACTCTGTTTGGTGCCAACCCAAACCGCAGGTTCATGGATTAATGGACTGTTACTAACACACATTAGTGATAGTTGGGAGAACTGAAATTCAGAAAACATGATAAAGTGATGAGGAGGTCTGATGGGCAGTTTTATTTTTTTAAGGTCACTGTGGTTTTTCTGAATTGAAAAACTATTCTTGTTGCATTTCTGGATTTTCAATTGATCATGTTTCAGCAAATTATTGTTGTGCTCTTTTTCTTGTGTGTTTATGCTCTTGGAAAACAAACCTAAAGAAAGTGTTTGAAAATGAAACGCTTATCATATGTGTTCATGTTACCTTATATCTCTGTGTTTTAGCGGTTTCTGTTTAAATACCATGTCACCGGTAGGGAAAATGGACACCTGATCTCACGTTTGAACAAAGGGCTATAAGCACTCAGGAATTCACATTGTTATTGCCTTGAAAGTCTAAACTAGCAGCCTAACAGGTTTTCCCTGGAAAAGGGAAGTCTTCATTTATTGTCTTAAAAACATAGATGCCCTTGCCATATATTTTCATTTGTAGTTCAATTGCATAATACTACAGCTTAATAAATCAAATATATTTTATTTATATTCTGAAGCATTTCTGTGCCTATTACAAAATAAACAAAGCATCACTTGTTGGTTACACTTTATCCACCGTACAGGAAAGAAATCAAGTCGTATATCTGACAGAGGCTTACAGAAAATGCTACATATACCTCAAATATTAAAAACACGCTGCCCTCTTGTGGAAATCAAACATATCAGTTGTGGTGCACAAACGCTGTTTTGCATAATCAAATGACTCCAGACCATGTTTTCAAAAATACTTTAAAATACAAAGGCTTGATGAATAAATGTAATAAGCAGAGACACATATATCAGTCTTGCATATTTAAAATGTACAGATTGCTTGTTGCTTATCAAAATGATTTAGTATAACATGAATATGAAGCCTCTGAGGTGTTTTTTCTTTCTTTCTCAAAAATCAGGTTTTGTCTTCCAAGGAATACGCATCTATAAACTGCTTGTTATTATTATAATACTGTATCTTAAATTGAAAGATCTTTAATTTTCCCGCAATTTTACAGAAGTGCACTCAAAATGAAACTATTCAATACTTTTCACTGTATTCTTTCTTACTGAAGATGTAAAATATATATACTTTTATATCTCTATATCTATATATATATATATATATATAACACTTTAAAAGCCACTGGTCATTTATATTACATTTTGTTATTTCTTTTTAGTGAAAAACTTGAGTGGCAAGGATAAGGCTTTTTGCTTTTTAATTTATTGCGCACTCAACAAAATCATTTAAAGAAGCATTAAAAAGTATCAAGCCGACGTTATATAGCCTATAGGAATTCTGTCCCGCAGAAGGAACATTTAACAGGAAGTCAAGGCCTCCACAGCGAAGCCCAGCAGTCTCTTCAGAGAGACAATAATTAAATTCATTTTGAGTATTTTTTTTGTTTTTTAAAGGGGTGGGAATTAGCAGTAGAGAGGCAAAACATTTAGTAGATCTGAATCCATTTAAACTTTAATTCAAGTCTCCTTTAATCTAAATACACATCGACCTTGTTCACAACAGATCAATCAACCATGAATCATGTTGGTTTAAAACTGATTGTAACTATGGGCTTTAAGACATACAAATAATAACCCTTCCAGGACCCTGTCTTACCTAAAGAACTCAGTTTGAAGTTTTTAGGTAGCCTACTTGGTTAGTGTGCAATATAGGCTTTTATGTTAGCATTACACAACCCTCCTCTGATCTTCCAAAGTGTCTGAACTTCCTTTGGTTGGGTACATGAATCTCTCTCCATCTTTACCTTGTCGCAAATAAAGTCTGGAACCTTCTTTTTTTTCGTTGTCGAAACTTCCTTCATCTCTCATCATCATCTCTTGGCCCGTGTAGAAACAGTAATGCGTGTATGATGATTGAGGTGACGTCACCTGCTGCTATCCCAGCAGGCCCAGCAGGTGCTCGCCGATGCCCAGGAAGTACACGCCCTGAGCGATGCCAAAGAGCGGAGCGATGACCAAAGCACGACACGTTGCTCCCTTGAGAAACGCGCTTGGTCCCTCTCGTTTTAAAATGCGTCTGTGAAAAGAAAGAAAGAATGAAAATAAATTTCATGATACATGAATATGCTAATTATTTAGTACTATCTAATACAATAAGAAGCCAAACATGTAAATAAAAAGCTTACTGTGTGCAGTCAATGATGCCTTTATAGGAGTCTTCTCCCTCTCCCTTCTGTAAGGTCTGTAGGCGGGTCTTTATGACTGAAAATTATAAGCGTTAATAAATATTAAAAACAGATTCGTTTGAATCTATGCCTTTTGCTGAAAGTGCAAATTCATATTTGAATTTCTCAGATCTGTTTTTCCTAAACACAGGTTATACAGCTGTTCATTTCCATGAATCGGCTCTTCAAAGTGTTCTTTGAAAGAGTCATTTAAAAAAACGATTCAGCGATTCTTTTAAGTCATGAGGCTTGTTTGACTTGAACCGGCGCTGCACAGACCGATCGGTGAATGACATCAAAGTACCGCGAGACCGAATAGAGAGTAGACAGTTCCTTATGCTCTTGAATTACTCTCACAGTACTTTGATGTCATAAATATAAATGTCCTATTATGTCATTAAGTCATCATGTGGTCCCTGAGATACTACATTCTCTAAAACAATATAAAACTTAATGTATTTTTTCAGATTTAATTATTTCTAATTTTCTATTTATGCCATTTTTTATATGAAAAAAGGCAAACAGCCACAAGTGTTTATTATAATTTAATGTGTTCCAGTTCAGTTTGTTGCCTCATGATTCACTTGATAAAAAAACGTAATTTAAATATAAGTCTAATATTAAAAAAAAACATTTTCATGATTTGTTATCACAACTTTTTATCTTTTTTCAAATCAACCTAATTAATGTGGTTCAGATAACATAATATTTGAGTTTCTATTTATTAAACCAATCTCCTTTATTGTATTAACTCAAATTTTTTATTTCAATGAACTCAAAATTTCAAGGCAACCAGATAACGTACTTTTTGTAAGTTTAACCAACAATATTTCTGAACAATACTAATTGAAAAAAAAATTTTTTACACCTGTGATTTTTTTAGAATATTTTAATAAAATTCTATTAGGTAAAACCAGATCTGTTTGATTCAAAAACTGCTCTGGCCAATTCAGTTAGATTTAACAGCTGTAAAAAATGCTATGATCAAGTCATGAAAACATATGTTTTTACATTACTTTAACTTAAAATAAGTTAAGCAATTTTCAATTTTTTTTTAGATTCAACTCATTTAAAAAAAAAATTAGTTTAATATCATTTCAAGTTGAAATGACTTATACAGCCAAGTTGATTGTACTTAAAAAAGTAACTTTTTTTGACAGTGAGGATCGCCAACAGATTCAAGGTTTTTTAAACGTTAGTTAAGCGTTAGGTAAATGTTTCTGCACTTTCAATCAGCATCATTATCCTTACTGTAACATGTTATATGCTCCACAGGAATAATGAATTGATGAAAAACTAGGTTATAGGTATCCTATGAGTATTTGTAATGTTGTAATGTTGCAGAGAGTACTGCCAAATCTTCAGATGGAGACACTGCAGTGACTGCCAGAGTTTCCACTGTCCAAATAAACCTTCTGTCCCATTTACTGCTTTTTTTAGTCAACAAAGAACTCACAATACAATAGACATAGAAACAAGAGCTATAAACAAAAAGCTTTCTAAATAGAACTGAGAAGCAAACTTAACAGACTTTCTTCAAAGCAAATGAAATGTTTCAGTCTACACATCACATGGGGTTTAATAATTAATCACTCGGAAACAAAAGACTCATTCTGTGCCTTTATGAAATACTTGAAGTGACCTAGTTAATCAACAGTTTGGCAAAAATGTACCCATAATTCATCACAAACCAAAAAGGCTATTTTTAAGATCCGATTCTTTTAAATAATCTTCAATACTGTCTAGAAGTAATAAGTATTTCTTTGAAGAACTACTCATTTTTGTTAAGAAATGTTAGAAGTACAAAAATAAGGTTTTCATGCATATACAATATTTTATATGTATTGTTATTGAAATAAATAAATATTCAGTGTCTATTAGCCATACAAAATCTATATCAATCGTCTGTCAACAGTTTCTCAGTAGCGCAGTAGCATTGAAACAGGATTAGCAGTGTTTTTTACAGGCTTGGACGGCCACGACTAACTGAACGGGGCATTTCAAAAGGAGAGAGAGCAAATTGTGTTCCTCTACTCCTCTCTTGCCTGCATCTCACCGTCCAGAGGAGTGACAGCTACCGCCGCCACCGAGCCGGCCGAGCAACCAGACACGAAAGACTGCAGGAAGGGGGCCCGTTCCTGGGGGTTGCTATGGCGATCCTCAGCGCGGCCCACGGCGTTGAGGTTGGCGAACAGCGGGAAGTAAATCATGGAGAACGGAACGTCCCTGAACAGAGAAAGGACATAGAGCTGTAGAAAGTAGACATAGCTGCAGGACGTTATTGATGAATCGTTGTCGATCACTGTGCCTGATTAGTTTTAGTCCATAAATGTGAAACGGTGAATGGAGAAATATGATTTAGGCCGTAGACGAGATTGAGATAGATCGAGCTCTCATTAGAATTCCATTAAGAAGAGAATCCCGCCTACGGTTAATTAGAAGCTATGAATAACAGATCAGAACTGACAGCTGGCAGGTTACATCAGTTCAGCTGGGATTACATCACAGACCGCAGGGAGCCTGTGGGGGAGGGGCTGTTTGGATAGGTGAGTGGGTTTATTTGTGTGGGCGGTGTTAAAGGTGAGGGGTCACCGTGCCGTCTATCCATCTTTTTGTCCTGAAACAGTGCATGCGTTTGCAGAGAGAGCAATCACTTAAGTTAGTTAAGACAACACGTCACTGAGGGTTTGCAAAAGGTCTGGATGTTGATCGGCTAACACTGCTTAGTTATTTGACCAATACATTCAAATTATGTTATTATTAATGACAGAGGCATGATGTTCCAAACCCGTATTACTTTCTTTCTTAACATTAAAGCTGGTTTTAAAAAATAATAATTTCCTTTTACAATATAATGAAAGTGAATGAGCCCTCAAAACAAACACCAAATAATATAATAAAAAGAGTCCTTATATCTCATGTACTATATTCCAAGTCATAATATTGATTTGTTTGATGAGCAAACCAAAATTTTGATCGAAACTCAATTGAAATCCTGAGTAGAGATGCCCAATTCATGATTTAAGGCCCATTGACACAAAGGACGACAACTAAAATTATACATTTTTAATAATCTTATTCTATGAGAACTGAAAAGTCCACACCACAACTATAACAATAACGACACAGAGGAATTATATAATTGGAGCCACTTTTAGAATGATTCTTTTCTAGCTGATGAATAATAATAACATAGACAGCCAATCTACTCAACGTTAAAGAGCTCTTCAGAAGAACTCACATGGACCACTTTTACAGTGCCGTTGGTTCCTTTTTTGACCTCAAAAGCTCCATTACCAATTCATTATAGGCTCAAAATGTATCCTTTTCCATTCAACTGTAGAATGAAAGACATACATAATTGGAACAACATGAGGGTGAATAATTTCTTTTTTAGCTGAATTATTCCTTGACCACACTTTTCTTTCCGTTTTGGCCTTCCGTCCGACTCCACACAGAGATGGCGTTTTTATTAATGAAAACGAAGCTTTTTGAAAAAAAGTGGATCAATTTGAAAACGATGTTTTCGTGTTGTAGTGTGGACTGTGAAAAACGATGAAGAGTGTGTAGTCATGTGACGCATATTATACCGATAGATATTCTTGTTTATACCGGTATTGTTATGTGCTATTCACTTTCACACAGTTGCTAAAGAATCAAGATATGTTACTTTGCAAACTCTTCATACCACAGTCCTGCAGAGATGACAGAAAATGTACTCACACTTTCTGTCCTACGCACAAAACATGAGAGAAGTTGTGTTTTAGACTAAACATATAATGGTGAGTGAGTTCCAACGTGAAATTCCGGGAATGATCCTGGTGAATGGAGAGATATTGCTAAATAAAATGATCCTGTCAGAAGAATAGTGTGATAACTTAATGATGTCTGTTCAGTCTGTATCATCTTTTATAAGGCTTTACGCATGCTCAGCAAGGTGAATTTTGCGTTTTCCGATGTTTCAGTGTGGATGAGAAACTTATGGAAAACGCTTGAAGATGCTAGTAAGGACGGAGAGCGTTTTGAAACGAAAACACCATTTTTAAATGTATCCAGATTAATGAAGACGTAACCCTAATTTGCTTTATAGACCATATTCCATTATTGGTTATATTGCTGACTGTGTCTTACCTCATCAGTGTAGCACCTGCACCCTTATAAAGACCCCTGAGGCCTCGGGTCTTGAGTAGCTCCAGGGTGATACGGGTCGCTGAGGCTCGAGGAGGGGCGTTGGTGCCTGGCTGGGCCGTCTGAGAGGCCACCAGTGATGGAGTCGGACCAGCGGCAGGGGCAGAGGCAGTGACAGTCCGCTGAGCAGCTTGTAAAGACAAAAATAGACCGGTTACAACTCGTATCTTCAACCTCATCTTTAGTTTTTATCCTGTAGTGTAATAACACTGAACTTTGGAGACACTGCTATTCGGTTGACACCATTCTACTCAAACAGCTTCTATTATTTCGGGCTAACCTTTGTACTACTCAGTAAGGCATCCTAAGATAGAGACCTACATACCTCGGATGACACTCATGGGAGCACAATAAACACACTTACCCAACCTGCCAGCATCCTGCAGTTGTATTTTTAGCATTTCCATGGGGGTGGTGACTACCACCTGACAGGTCCCGGCCCCACAGCCAGCAAGGATTTCCCCCCACAGAGGTAATTTTCTATTGGTGACAGATACAATGACAGATGGGGCAGATGAGATCGTTATTGCATTTACCAAGTAAATAACTGGTCTAATTAGTCAGCTGGTGACCTACATGCCTCTGTGGAATAGTTTACAGAATTTTTTTCTTTTAGGTAAATACTGTATTCAAAGGCTAAATGTGTTGTTAGGGTTGGGATATGGTCTTTGTTAAGAACAGATTTGATAAAAAAAAATACTGGAAGTTCCGTTAATGGTTCTCACTTGTGCATTCTTCTGCCATTGTGGACTGAATACATAGTAAAATACTGACAGAGTTTTCTATACTGCTTTCCTTACACCGGTACTGAATCCATAGCACACAACAGACAGCGTGCCCAGTGAAGTCCGATTACATGTAATGTATCTAATGAGCTCTTTTCAGTGAATCAGAAAGTTCAACATTTGCTCATTTTGTGTTCCTCAGTAGGATGAAAGTCATACAGATTTGGAACAACATGAAGGTTAGTAAGTAATTGATGACAGAATGTAAATTTTTAGGTAAATTTTTTTTAGGTAAAAATATTTCTTAAAGGGGTGGTTGATTATGATTTCACTTTTCTAACTTTAGTTAGTGTGTAATATTGCTGTGTGAGCATAAACAACATCTGCAAATTTACAACGCTCAAAGTTCAAAGCAAAGGGAGATATTTGTTATTAAAGAAATTGCTTTTTAAGGACTACAACAAACGGCTGGTTTAGGGACTACACAACATTCCTAGAATTTACATAATTATATGCCCCGCCCCCTGAACACGATTTATAGATTATCATGACAGAATATGCTAATCAAATTACTAGAAGATAACTTCACATAAGCTACATAAATTCATCAACTAACCATTCAGGAATGTTGTCTACATGTTGTCACTTCTTCTTAAGTCTCTCCATCTTTCTGACTCCGGTATGAACATAAAAGGCTAACAGTTGTTGAAACTTTCAGTGCATGTCTGTGTGAGGTAATCGAAGCTGCTAAGGACAAGAGCTCTCGTAGCTCCGCCCCCTGTGCCGGGAGCAGCAGCTAATTTGCATTTAAAGGGACAGGCACAAAACGGTACGTTTTTGCTCACCCTCAAAAAGTGACAACTTTAACATGCTATATAAAAATATCTATGAGGTATTTTGAGCTAAAACTTCACATACACACTGGGGACATCAGAGATTTATTTTACATCTTGTGAAAAGGGCATTATACCACCCCTTTAAAGGTACACTAAGTAACTTTTTTTTTTTTTCAAAATAAACTAAATTTAAATAATGAGTCAATACATCATCAATCCTTCTTCCAAAAACATATTTTTGTCTTACCCTGATTCACTATGGTAAGCCTATAATAAGTGTTTATATTTAAGACCTACCGGGATGGTTTTGGTGGGAAATTGCGCACATACGTCCACATAGTGTACCCAAGTGTTGGTTCTTTTCATATGAATCAGAAACATGAAACCAGTGTGGTTCAACTCCTAAACAAATGAGTCTATTGGTTCAGTTCTTTTTCAGTGAATCTTAACCATGCAGCGCAACAACATGCGGTCACGATTCCAGAACGAATGAGAACTAATCACAGTACAAGCAGACTGCTTACAACTAACTGTGAGAATCAATTATGTATATTTAACCCATCAGCTTAGGATGCACAGGCAACTAAATACTGCGAAGCTGTTCGAAACTATCAAAACCAGACAGAATAAACCAATAGCAATAAATTTGGGGTTGGACTATATATGTGTATAAAATAAGTATAATAAGCAGCTTTGCTTTTGTAAATGGTTAACAAGTGGCCGTTACCCATCTTTGGAGAGCTTCTGTCTAAAGACATCATTGGCAGCCAGTTTGATGGCTTTCTCTGGAGTGACCAGTGTAAGATTCACAGCTGCACCTGAGAGAAACACCATGAAATGTAATTCTGAGAATATATACAAAAAGCAACATATCCCACAGCACTATACCAATTAAAACTATTCGTGTTTTAAATAACACCATGAACATTCATTAAGGTGGTACATTTTGATTTGAATGTTGACTGTACAAACCATAGTCGGCACTAATATAAAAAAGAAACACTGTACCTCGATACATGCCAAAGTAGCCCTCCATTTTGATCGTCTTTGCCAAACAGTCCAGCCTTCATAACAAGACAGAAATGTTCAATATGATTAATCAAATATTACAATCTGGTTCTGAAATAAGCTAATCTAAATATAATGAAATCACAATTCATGAAAATGCCCCTAAATATTCTTGTTTGGTAAGTAGAATAAAGTAACCAGAATAAATGGCGGGAACTCTCTTAAACAACAGTAAAAAAAACTTTTTTTATTGCTCTCCATGTCTGTGTATAACAAACAGCCAAATTAGACATTCACAAAAAATTCTTGGGGGAGTGAGTAATGTGTGGAAGAAAGAGCTTAAAAGCATGGCAGCCTGTCTCTTGCCCACAAACCACTTGGGTATTCGCTTGTTACATAAGTGTACAAAGAAGAAAAGAGCTTCTCACGCACCATCACTACAAAGAGTCCTTCTCTTTATCTCAATGGTATCACACATGCATAAAGATATTTTTGAGCAAGCTACTTAAAAAGAAATGAAAAACATTTGGGAGCGTGTAGAGATCACAGAAGCAAAAGCATGTGACTCAAGTTGTTTTGCATCATCTGAGTCATTCAAAATCCAGACAAAGTCCTCCGCCCAGAGAAAATCACTAACACATGCTGCCTTCGTGAATCGCTTTATATAAACCTTAAGCAGTTGTTTTTTTAAAGACGCATAAATGTTTTCAGAATTTGTAAAGTCAAATGCACAAACCCATGTACACAAAGAGCCATTATAATACTCAGATTAATAGAACAGTTTGTTGATTCCTGAGACAAAGTATCAAAAGGAAAACATAAGTTTGCAAAAGTGTTTTATGTTTTGTATCATATTTGATACATCAGGGTTTTATGGCTCATGAGGAACGACATAGTGAAAATATGGAGCTCATACTCCAGAAGGAAAAACAAAATCTATTCAGAGGCCCAAACTGTGCATTTGTGCAAAAAATTCCAGTATTTTTTTCAGCAAAGTTTTGATGATGGTGATAATTTAGAAGCCTTACTCTATTAGATGAAAATGTTCTACAGGTGAAACTCAAAAAATTTGAATATCGTGCAAAAGTTGATTTATTTCAGTAATTCAACTTAAAAGGTGAAACTAATATATTACAGTATATAGACTCATTACATGCAAAGTGAGATATTTCAAGCCTTTATTTGTAATCATTTTGATTTTTATGGCTTACAGCTTATGAAAACCCCAAATTCAAAATTAGAATAGTGTGAAAAGGTTTTCATAAGCTGTAAGCCATAATCATCAAAATTATTACAAATAAAGGCTTGAAATATCTTACTTTGCATGTAATGAGTCTATTTAATATATTAGTTTCACTTTTTAAGTTAAGTTACGGAAATAAATCAACTTTTGCACGATATTCTAATTTCACATGGAACCTTAAAAGTTTCTGTCATGCGCTTCATATACTGTAGAACTTGGTATCATTTTATGGATTTAGTTTTAACCATTAAACAAACTTGTTTTTCACCAGGTAAAAAAAAAGACAGACTAACTCGTTAAACATGAAAATAAAAGTATTATGCAATCGTTTAATCATTCTCCTTATATTCAGAAACTTTTTGCATTAAATTGAGTCAAGCACCTTAGGGTTCTCTAGAACCAAATTGAACCTTTTTCTAAGAGTGTAGAGTTTATAGGCTTAAAAAGGTTTAAGACAGCAAACCAGCTGCCATTTTGCACCCCTCACATATGCCATTATAATGACTGTTACTCCTAAACAAATCATCATCATATGCAAGTTGCACAGTTGGTCATTTTATTGCTTATTGAGAAACTCACTACCTTCTACCAGAACAAGACCCCAAACAAAGTGCATGACATACAGCGCATAGTTATGGGACTTCATAAAGATGTTGAACTCACATTCCACTATAAACACGAGCACCCTGCTGATTTTGTAGGCGGGTCTTGGCGAGATCAATGGGAAACACGCAGGTCACGCCCACCAGTCCAGCCACGCCCCCATTAATCAGCTTAGCAGGGAGGCTGTAAACACCAGGAAACAAACACGCACGCACAAAACCATGTCAATATAACGGTCTAGATGGATCTTAAACTGTACATCCACTATCAGAGGAAGCCGCAAACGTACCTCACTTTCTCGGCCATGGTGGCCACACTTTAACTGTTTCCTCCAATTCTTCTCTCTCTGCTGCAAAAAGTGTCAGCACAAACCTTCCACGGCCCAGCCGGCCAGCCTCCTAGAATGGTGTGCCAATCTTCACACCCTTCCTTTGGGGGAGAACAGCCACTCTTTGCTAAAAATAAATCACCTTGGAACTGGCTATTGACCAAGACACAAGAGAAATACAATTCAGGATATCTGTGGTTGCAGAATGACTTTACAGAATAACAACATGCTATATTTTTTAAAGAAGAAAAGACTTTTAATTGGTTTCAGAATCACTGATTTTACTTTCTGAATTGTGCTTTTCTACAGCGCACAAATAGGGAACATCCCCCCTCCTAAAGTCTCTCTAATCTTGCTGCTAATGAGGTTGTGACCTCTGAAATAACCTAGAGAAGAGAGCTAGCCGACGATGAGCTTATCGGCATGATTTTTTTTTTTTACTGTTCTTCAACACCGTATAAACAACAGTGTCTGTTGAAAAATCGAATGCTTCTATGCTCTCTAATACTAAAATAATCCAACTTTTACATCAGTATATCAGTGTAGTTGTGTTTTTGGTTTTCTAGAGTAAATGAAAGTAGTGTTTTTTTGGGTGAAAATGTATAGAAGGGAGTGTCTACATATTCCTGTAAAAAAGTTTTTCATCACTTTTTTGTATCTTTTTCTATTTTTGCTATCACATTTTAAATGGTCCTGCAGTTTGAGAAATACTTTTTTTTGTAACATTTAAATATTTCAAATATTCTCACAATTCATAAGAGGCCATACAACGGCATGCATAATAATTATCAAAGAGATTTTTGGTTTTAATTATAAAGTATCAGATGAACCCTGCTGAAAACACTTGAAATCTTGGTAACACTTTACAATAGGGTTCATTAGTTAACTTTAACATGAACATTTCATTTTATTCAACTAATTCATTTTTAAAATCAAAGGTATTTGTTAACATTAGATTTCTATACTCTTTTTAGTGTCACTCTTTTTTCTTGCTTTCTCCTTTCCCATCACTTCTTAAACTTTCCCTTGTGTAACCTTTCTCTTTCCTCATGTTTCCACTAACTCTCACCTCATTCGGTGTACTATTCTCACTTTTACTCTTTCTCACATCCACCCTTTTCTCTGTCCCTCTCTCGCTCTGTCTTTTCTGGAGCCCAGTGGCATTCTGAGCATGCCTTTCCCTTCAGCACTGCTTTCTTTCAACATTGCTCTATTCATACCCCTTCACTGCCAAAACACAGACAAGTGCGATCTGGCCCCCCTCTTCTCATCCTAAAGCGTTCCCTCACTAAGACTTTACACAACCCCCTAAACACCAGCCTGCATATTTGACCAATTCACAAGTTAGAAACTCTGTTTTAGTGGATGATTATTATGTTCTTACCTCTGTCAATGCATTGACCGGACAGATCAAGCCGTCTACTTTCCCCTCTGCTCGCTGACAATGTGTGTATCAGCCGTAGTCAGGCGCAAGAGATCCACAGAGCCGCCACTCGGGGGCCTTTGCACAAACACAAGCATTGTCCCTCCGTGCTTAAGTCCCTCCCCCTTTGGCGACTCCCAGTGACATAAAAAGGGATTGCGCAGCTTTCCAGTAATGCAACTTGACACATTCACACATTTACACAATATGCACATTACAACTATCCCCCACCACCAAAACAATAATATATATATACATATAGTATATTAAACATATATTAAAAAATGCTTTAAAATGCATCAACAATTTACAATTATTAATATATTTCTTATTTGCTAAACTCACTGGACAGTTTCACAGCCCTTTACGGCTACCATATTAATGATATTAATGATCATAGTATGATTTGTCTTGCTGTAACCAACCAAGATGCCATAATTCACATAACATGTTATTAGGGTATGTTTGTGATTTATTTTTTATTTTTAGAAAGAACTATATTAATTCAACACAACAAATGCTAACCTGTTTTCAGATTAAATGAATATTGCAACTGTTATTGTTAACTGAAAAAAATATTGGCTAAAGTATATCTAAAGCTGGGACAAATGATTTAACAAAAATTAAAACAATAAAAAAACGTCTATTTAGACATTTAAGATAGATAGATAGATAGATAGATAGATAGATAGATAGATAGATAGATAGATAGATAGATAGATAGATAGATAGATAGATAGATAGATAGATAGATAGATAGATAGCGGTGTGCTTTATATTTTCGTGACAACAGGGGGCGCTGGGTCCATATTTTGAAGACCAATTTGTAATTCACACTATTTAAATTAATAATAAAAAAGGTAGTCTTTAAACGAGTCATCCTGCTATTAGAATTCAAATGTTTCATTAATTCTTAGGACTTATGGCATTTTTTGTATAGGCCTATAATAACTAACAACACTATTTAGAAACAGTTTTATCGCATTGCAAATTAGGGTCAGTCAACTTTTGTAGGTTACAAACAACAGCCACTATAGAGCTAATAACATGGACTTCATGGCATAATCTGATGCGTTTGTACACGATAACAGTTACAAAGTTAACTTACAATTAAACAAATAATATAAAAATTGATATAAAAACGAATTGAATACAAAACTGTCAGTGTAATGTATTATTATCAATATCTGTTCTGTCGTACTCGTCTCTTCTAGATCAAACGCGAGGATTCTACTGTAATAACAACAGAGCAACTTCCCTTTCAACGAAATTCAAATGTGTGTGCATTCCCTTTAAATGAACATACCACTCCGAGCGGAGGTAAGAAACCTGCCGTATAAAGTGACTAACTGCGATAGTTTTCTCTCACAGTGACTAGGTCGAGTCAAATAGTTAATAAACGAATCTAATATTGCCAACAGTGGTGATTTAAAAATTGTAACGAGGGTTTAGTTTGATTTGTGTTGATATTTGATTTGTTTTGGTGCGCGTAAACCCCCCTCCCCGTGACAAGTGGTAGCGCCCAGCCCATCTGTTCTTCTCCTGTGAAATGCGGATTGAAACAGATTGTACAACTCTACGGGTCGCAATGGCTGCTGCACCGCAAGGACAACAAGTTTTACTGTTCAGTTAAACAAGTTCTATGTGAGGAACACGCTGGGCGGATTCGTCTAAGCCACTATTTTTTAATGTGAGACACTCGTAGGATAACAGAAAGATGTCCCAGGGATGTATAACTTCTGTGGAGGAGATCCAGTCTTGGTGGGAAGTCCCCGCCATAGCGCACTTCTGCTCTCTCTTCAGGACGGCGTTCAGTTTACCAGACTTTGAAATCGAGGTAAATCACCATACCTTTATGAATTCATTAAACAAAACCACACTAAAGTTTACCATGTTCCCAGCAGTCTGACTTTATGCTTGCCTGGCAAACGCTCACTTTAACCATTCACGTTATAAGTTAGATAATGGGACGTCAATGCAAGTCTCTGATAGTGACGTTGATAGAATAAAGTCAGTTATTTAGTTTGGTTTATACAATAACAGAACTAAACCGTCACTGGACGCGTTGACTGAGTTCTCCGAATCAAGCTTTAAAATTATTTTTTTTTTCTTCAGTGGTTAGAAGTGTTTTGTCTTTGTTTATAACCCGCGTTATTGGTTAGTGAGTTCAGTTATATAGTAAGGTTAGACTTTGTTCTGCCTTGTTTAAGTTAAACCAATTGCTAATATAAACGCTGCGATATTTCTGTTAATATCGTGTGTTGTTTTAAGTCTCTTGTTCATTCTCGTAAGACCGGTTTTCATTCTCCCATTTAAGTGGCGTCGAATGGATTTAACTTAATGTTACGCATAAACTTTCCAGTGACTTGATTAACTAGATTACCTGGGCTTGTTTTGTTTCATCTTAGTTTTTTGTTAACGTTACAAACTTGGCAAGTTCATGATTGTTGGGTTAAGTTACAAGTTTATTGTTGGATCACAGGCTGTCTTCGACTTGGCCATTGTTTCCTACTGTCTGTCTGTTTTGTTTGTTATTGATTCAGTTTCTTAACAATGATGCTGCAAAATTAGTCTCGCGTTGATCTACCAATACAATATGAATGTAACGTTCATCCAGAAACATTTAAATAGAGTAACGTTAGTTGAGTCACCCCCATTTTTATCACCTCCTTTAACTTACATTTGGAAACAGTAACGTTACAGCTCGTGTGTATTTGTCACAGGCATCAGTCCTTCTCGACCCCCACATGTGTGAAACGTGCTGGCCACTGGCTTTGTTATTGCATGAGGGGTTTGATCTGCTGATCACCGCGTGCTGCTTCCCACAAAAGTTATAACTGGCGTGATCAAATGGGAATTTCATACTAGAGATCGACTGATAGTGCTTTTTTTTATGACAGATTATTACGCAGATACTACTTTTAATTCTATTCTTTCTGTTTTATTTGACTCAAAATGATTAAATCAACAATTAACCCTATATGTTACGGTTTTCATTATAACAACAACGATTCGAATTATTAATACTAATCATGCTGCTGTTGTTGTTAATCATAACGATCATTTTATGCAGATTTTTTTGTTATCTGATCTGATTTTTCCCTTGAGAATGAATGGCTATTTAAAAAGTTTAATTATTATTCAAACAAGAATTTTAAATAAGTTACTTTACTTTTTAATACTGTTTTTAGGTTAAAATTTTCAGTGACCAACAATGCTATTGATCAGTATCAGTATATTTATGAGTGTGAGTATCAATTCAATTGAAAAGTGTGAATGTAAAATATCTGCCAAACCAATTATCAGTTTTTTTTGTCATGTTTGATTTTTTGCAACACTATTACAAACTGAGCTTCCTGCATATGTTTACTGTGTGTAGTTTGGTGATCGCAGATTACAGGCAGCGTGTGTCAATGCAGTGTCAAAGGATTTACATTCAGAGAAAGGGGGACTGTGTCAGAATCAAGTCATTGACCGTTTCACGATTCCTCCTCGCATCCTAATTGCATTCAGCGTAGGTGTCCAAGGTCATTCAACACAAAAGCTCTCAGTCCCACTTCAGTATCCTGGTAACTTTGCAGCCGCGCGTGAATGGGACTGTGAATAATCCAATCGGTTGCTTTAATCTAGTGATTGAGACGTTTTTTAAGTCATCCGTCACATTGCGCCAGTCTTCTATTATTATCTTTGCTTTAAGCTCAATTGTCCTAATGCTTATTAGTGTTGAAGTGGCTGTTGAACATGGTGAAGAAGAGTCAGTCTCTTGTCTTTACATTGCCGTCAAAGAAAATAGTAGGACATTTTGGTTGAACATATTTTGGCGTTGTAATATAATACATTTTATGTTCAATTCAATTCAGGTACAACTAGTGCAAAAAAAATGATGAATTGAGCTTTTTTTCTTGCATCCAGTTGGCGTCTTTGGATTTCTGTCAAACTTCATCTCATTTGCGTGAGCCATTCAAAACATGTTGTTGTGTATGTCATCAAAGCAGATTTTCCTGCAACTCGCTCAAAGACGATCCTTGACGTGGTGTTGCAGGGGCTTAGCTGACGTTTTCTGTTTTCAGCCCTTGTGAGCCTCATCCAGGGCTGTGTCTAAAAAAAGCAGGTGGATAGTTCGGTAAATAGAACGCAAATCCGTCTGTAAGAGGATACAATGTCTTTTACGTGGGAGAAAGCCTACTTTATAAGGTGGCCGTATGGCTGTTTGTTTTAAATGACTTTGCGCGTTGACATTCTAGGGCACCTGATTTTTGTCACAAAGACCTTAACAATCTCACCTGTTGAGTATTTGTTTAGAAGTCAGATTTTCATTCATTTAATGAACTGATATAACTTGAACAAAAGTATTTTATAATAAAAATTGGGATTGGCAAAAAATCTAGTCTAAAATATTTGACAAAGCCACTGGAAGATTGCATTTGATTACGATTGTCACACTCTTTGTGTGTCGAACACAGTGGATATTACAAAGGCAATGATCCAGTATGAAGTATAAGGTGTTGGCCAGCTCCTTTTCTTCTCAGGATCCGTTCCGGGGGCCGACAATGGAGATTCTTCTTGGCATGCTGACAAAACGGCTCCTTGCACATTGTTCCTTGGTTACATTTCACAGTCGCGCTCCGTATCTCTGCCCTAGATGAGAGAAGGGCTCGGCAGGAAGAGGCCTTATTCGCTTGGGCTCTCTCCGTGCTCTTTGTCTGTGTGAAGCACGCTTGATTTCCTGGCAGTGTGGCTGTGAAACGAGCCCTGAAATCCCACCGCCTCCAAGAGCCGAGAGAGACAGAGTCCTTCAGGACGTCCCCCCCTCACCCCTCATACACAAACACAGCCAGAGGATCGAGGCTGCTGACTCCACGCAGAGTTGGTGTTTTGTTGCTTGTCTGTTTTCATATGTCTTCATTATCAATTTGGTGGTGTCTGGAGAGTGGGTGGAGATGGAGAATTGATCTGTGGGCGTTTGGTCCAAGCGTTTGCCGCAGCAGAAGATGAGAGTGGGACTTAATTTAGTTTATGAATTGATTATGTTTGGTGGGCAAAGTCAGCAATGTGGGCATCTGGAGAAAGACAAGCTCATTACTAATTGCTCAAACTTCATCTAATGTAGAGAACTGACCATCACTCACTCACACTTTTTAATTGTGTAATAATTGACCCTGGTAGGGAACATTTGATCCTTTTGGTAAATCTACAGCCATTTCCATTTCTTCTAAATCACATGCCATTTCCATTTCTTCTAAATCACATGCCATTTTGTGTACTTGTTCTTCATGTTTACACTACTGTTCAAAGGTCTTGGGTCGGTCTCTAATGCTCAGAATTTATTTAAAAAAAACAGTAATATTTAATTGTTTTATTCATTTAAAATAACGGTTTTCTATTTAAATACATTTTATAATGTAACTTATTATTGTGATGGCAAAGCTGATTTGTTTTCAGAATTAATTTCTTTAAATAACAATCTTACTGACCCCATACTTTTGTTTGAAGAGAATGCAATGAAGTTGCAACGGAGTAGTCATGTTTTGAGAAATAAAGTAATAATTAAGAAATAAAGATGATGCAATAACGAGACAAATAAAGTCAATAAGTTGCAATTATGAGAGTCTCATTGTGTGATTTATTCTAGTGGAATGGTTTCCATAAATGTCTGTTATTCATTATATTGATTGCTTTTGTGAAGATTTGCAAATATTACATTTTTACAGTTTGAAGCAGTGATCTTTTGACTGATCCTCTTGCGAGCAACCAGACTCCTTTCACACAGGTTTACTTGTTCGTTTCTCCATGTCTTTTGTAATGAGAATCGGTGACTGAGCGAGTTTATAATTCAGACTACTGTACTAATGCACCCCTAATTAACGCTTGTCTCTGTCGGAGATC
Organism: Phoxinus phoxinus; assembly: GCF_949152265.1. Taxonomy (NCBI): domain Eukaryota; kingdom Metazoa; phylum Chordata; class Actinopteri; order Cypriniformes; family Leuciscidae; genus Phoxinus; species Phoxinus phoxinus. Next base: position 15,673,331 of record NC_136900.1, read on the forward strand.
ACAGAGGCTATTGTGCAAGAGTTTATTAAGCCTTTGTCAAGTTCTGACGTAGCACAACCATCCACATGTTCCCTGACAGCTGTTTGTCTCATCCATGATCTTACATGACAGAATTTTCCCAGTGGATTATGGTGGACTCCTCCCTTTCATGTTCTTTATCACACCTTCATCCTTGGGTACAAGTGCCCCCTTATGCTCTTTCCTCCACCCCAACTTGGGGTTGTGTGTTCTGCCGGTGTTGAATAGAGCCTCATTCACGTTCCTCCTCACTCACTGCTGCTCCATCATTGGCCCTGGCATGAGCATGACTAAATCACAGATGGTGGCTTTCTTTGCCTCTCCCCCCGGAGAGCTGAGATGGTCGTAACTGGGTGCTGGTGTTCGTCTGGGGCACCTTTTCTTTAGGGCCTTGCGCTGCTTGATTGTAAAGGGAGATTTAATCTCAATGGGGCCTGGTGGAGCGGGAGCTTGCGACAAGCTCTTGTTTTGAAAAACAGATGGATTAAGATGAGGAAAATGGATTTGTGTCAGGAGGATCTGTAGTGCTCTCTCGTTTTGCTCCAACACCGGGTGCCGATTGTGAAGGATGGCTGTGAGTGTGTATGCGCGTGCATGTGCGTATCTGTGAAGCCTGTGTTGAATTAGCAGCTTTGATGTGCGAGGGGCTCACCCTTGGTAGAGCTCCTGTGGTTTTGAGGAGGAGGAAGTGAGCTCTGACTCTGGGATTTGCACCATCAATAACTGATGGGTCAGCAGGCCTTGTTTTAGACACCAGATGCTGCAGCTTGAAAAGAACCGCTCTCACCCACCTTCATTCTAGAGATTTTAACTTATGCCTATGCCTAATCTCTCCAGTCAACCAGAAGAGAAAAGACATTCACATATTCTCAACATTATTGCTTTTCATTAATTACTATAGCGTGGGAAGGCCACACTGTTTGTGACATGATCTCTCTAAGCATTCAAATCATGTCATCATACACTACCGTTCAAATGTTTGGGGTCTATAAAGACTTTTTTTTAATGTTACAAAATATTTCAATTTAAAATGAATGCTGTTCTTTTTAACTTTCCATTCATTGAAGTATCCTGAAAGAAAAATGTAGTTAAAAAATATTAGCAGCACAATAGAAAATAGAAAACACCTATCAACATCCATCTATCCATCCATTCTCCAAACCGATGCTGGAGCCAATCACAGTGTCTCGGGCCACAGGTGGAGGAACAAACTGGACAGTTGGACAGTCCATCACAGTCAAATCAGCATATCAGAATGATTTCTGAAGGATCATGTGACAATGAAGACTGGAGTAATGATGCAGAAAATTCAGCTTTGGGATCACAGGAATAAATTACATTTTAAAATTATTCAAATAGAAAACAAGTTATTTTGAAGTGGAGTACTGTTTTACTGTATGTTTGATCAAATAAATGCAGCTTTGGTGAGCTTGAGAGACTTAAAAAAAAAAAAACTTTTGAACTGTAGTCTACAGTAATGTCATAATTTTCCAAAATATCTAGACCGCTTTATCAAATGTCTCAGATTTCAGTGGAAGAAATGCTGTCCCAGCGTAGGAGAGGTGTTAAGCACGGATGCACACTATTTCGTATCATATTGATGATTGTCCAGTAATAGACAACTTTTTAGAGCGCAATGCGCTATCAAAGGGAGTATACTTTGAAAGGCTACACGTTCGGATGCATAAAAAAACAAGCTTATTTAGCTACTGCATAGCAACCACCCAGCGTCAAGTTTTGCATTAACTTTGCATTCTTCGTGTGTTAAATAATGACCTTATGCAACAGTGAATCCATCATATATATACACATCACATCTGGTACTTCCCAAGTCTGTCTTAACCACCGTATCCATGCACATTGTGATCACTAACCCCCCTCCCCCACCTCTGATTGACAGGTGAGGGCAGAAGTAAATGTATCAGATGGTTCCACATGGGGTACGGGTGAAGGGGTTTGTACTCTGTGGTGTTTGTTTCAGGCTGCTCTATTGTTGCAGCGCCCCATGGCTCCCAGTGTCTGTCTCCAGTTTGAGGCTGCCGCTCCACACACGCCGTTGCTTGTTTGTGTTTCGTCTGGGATGAAATCGAAGCCCCCATTGTGATCCTAGTTTGTCGGGTTTGTGTTAACCCGCTTAGAGTGTGACTGTCAGGTGTTCCTCTGAGCGACGTGCTGTTTTTTGCTCGTGGCAGCATGATGCAAGAACCTGCTGGGAGCTTGTAAGTGCATGATGGGAAATCTGATGTTTAGTGTGTCATCTGGGATTGCAGCTCTCTCCCCGCAGACAGTTGAGTAGGTGGGGGTGGCAGCGATAGGGCCTCCAGTGGGAATGTCACTCCGCAGGATAGAGTTGAATGGTGGGGGAGGCTGCGTGCATGAGACGTGAGGAACCCTTAGCCTACAGCGGAGGTGGCGGAGAGTGTACGTGTAAAGCATGTGTGTGTTTTGGAGGGGTGTGCAGGGGGGGGTGTCAATCTGCTTTGATAGGCGAGTTTGTAACAATGGCCCAGCTAGACCCACTCATCTGCTCTTGGGAACAGTTGTTTGGAGAGAAGCCATGGTTGTCTTGTCTGTTATGCTTATAGTAATGTTTCCTGGTTGTGCTCCCGATGTTAAAAATAGATAATATCAGTTTGCTCTGACCTCTTGTTCAGACCAACTCACCCTGAACTCTGAAATTGGTCTTTCTTTTTGGCCTGTCAATGCTTTAAACAATCAAGCCTGTGTTATATTGAGCATTAGCCTACTACTACATGCTTTGCTTAACTAGTTAGTAAATTCAGCTTAGGGTGCTTTTCACATCTGTAGTTCGGTTCATTTGGTCCGGACCAAGGGTGAAAAATTATACTTCCTTTTCACGCCACACTGATTGCTCTGGTCTAAATCAGTTGATGAAACGAGCCAAAATGCAGTCATGTGACAACATCCACATCACTCGTTGGCCAGATGTATCTTGAACATATTTCCATAACTGCACTTCGATTGGTCAGAATTAACGTGCGGGAAAATTGCAACAGAATCTATGAAACCCCCTTTCCCTGAGCTGTTTGCTAAACAAAGCGAGGATTTCGCTGTTCTTGTGAGTTTTTGAAAGTTGGGACCTAATATGGTCATCAGACCAAATTTCTGAGGCTCCTCACAACTCCAAGTTGGTCCGCGAGCTGCCATGCTAAAAGTGCAAACTGTCAACAAACATTAGTCCTCATCCCATAATACACAGCGCAGCTGAGTACGGCAGCTGGTTTAGCCCAAAAATGCGCAGTTCTTTGGGAGTTGGGTCTGTTTGAGGATCACGTTCTCACCACAAACGAACCACTCCAGAATTCGTTTGAAAGCGTACCGAGACCACCTCTCTGAGGAGGTCTCGCTTCGCTTGTTTGGTCCGCTTCTGGTGCGCACCCGAGTGTGATTGCTGCATTCACTCCTGCCCAAATGAACCGCACCAAGGGGGACACAGGCCACATCCACACTACTGTGTTTTCGTTTAGAAACGTAGACCTTTTGCTACGTTTGCACCTTCCGTCCAGACTACAACGGCAAAAACTAAGACCTAAAACGGAGAAGTTTAGAAACGCTGCCGAACCCGTTTTGCGTTTTGAATCTCTGGAGGGCGTTTTAGTGAAGACGGTCAAAACAGAGGACTTTAGAAATGCTGACGCAGAGGGCTCAACATAAAAAAAAATCCCCACTGGCCCCCGGGGCCAGTAGATCAGAGTTTTGCTGGCCCCTTCTATATTTTTACTGGCCCTGAAAGAAATATAAGGAAAAGCATGGGAAACTATTTCTGGCATATCAGAATGGGTGCTGAACATAATAAAACGAGGTTACTCGCTGCAGTTCGCTCGCAGACTGCCGCGCAGGGGCGGACTGAGACCAAAAAGTGGCCCTGGACTTTCTGACCCACAGCAGCCCACCACATCCCACATCATAACACATTGGCTCATTAATGTGCAGAATAATTTTTAACACATATTGGATAATATTTGTAAAACAAAGGGAAACAAACAGAAGAACATTAAGACACAACAATATTAATATAAAACTATCAAGACATTAACATTTTGCATTAACATGAATCCTCATGGCATAGGCTACTATTAGGCTATCATGTGATATTAAACTTGCTTCTTTTCTTCCAGCTTTTCATCCATAGACAATTATTTGTAATTATCTGCTCAGATAAATTCGCAGTAACGGATCAATATCTCTCTCGCTGTAAAATTAAACGTGAAAGGGGGCGTGTTTCAAGATACTCAATGGAGTAGACCAAACTAATTAACAGGGAGGAAGGGCAATACACTCACATGCACACAAAACACACTCCTTGTCTGCCGCGCCCGCGCGATCCATTCACTCATCCATTTGCGTAGAAAATAAATGTAATATTATAATTTCCGTCATTTTTAAAATATATTCGTGTAGCCTTCCGAGTGGGCCGGCCCACATTGGCCAGTCCGCCCCTACGGTGAAAAGCGAAGTATCACATCTACTTTGCGCCGAAATAGCGAAACTGCTGGGAAAAGGGGCTATAAAGACCGTTCCTCTGACGCAGAGCGAGTCGGGCTTTTACAGACGCTACTTTCTCGTCCCCAAAAAGGGTGGTGGTCTCAGACTCATCCTAGACCTCAGACGTTTGAACAAGCGCTTATGAAATGCTCGTTCAAATTGCTGACAACCAATCCTCGCGCAAAGTCGCCCGTGAGATTGCATGGTTTATCTCAGTGGATCTGAAAGACGCTTACTTCCAGATACAGATAGCATCCCATCACAGGCCATTCTTGATATTCGCCTCCGAGGGTCGAGCTTATAAGTACAATCTCCTGACCTTCGGTCTGTCCCTAGCACCTCGCAGGCTCGCACGTTCACGAACTGCATGGACACGGCGCGTGCTCGCCCCCCAACAACGGAGTATGTGAATACTGAACTACCTCGACGATTGGCTGATTTTTAGCTCAATGGGAGGCAGAGCTTATAATTCACAGTATATTAAATAACGTGAAGTAACATTGACACTCTTCGCGCCACTGTGTGTGACGAATTGCTGTTTGTTTTGCTGATGGCCAGTCACTGGGCCGCACGGGCCAGTGACTGGCCAATCAACTAGCCCGACATACTCTTTTACTGGCCCCGGGCCATCGGGCCATTGCTTATATACAACTGCCTACATGCGCCGGTTTACACCGGTACGTGCATGCCCAGTGTTGGTGAATGGTCACGTGATCCGCGTTTTCAGTCGTTTTAATGTGGACGGAGATCAATTCTAATACGCAGCTAAAACGCTGGTGTGGACGGAGATCGTATTCGTTTTAATTCTCCATTTCTAAACTAAAACGCAGTAGTGTGGATGAGGCCACAGACTGTGATTCAACCGAACTAAACAAGGCAGGTGTGAAAGCACCCTTAATACCTTTTTTGGATATATTTGGGTCTAAAAGTTACTAAAAGTAAATTCAGACTCGACTTGAAAGCATAAGCATCGACATGACTTTGAAGTTTCAAATTAGTTGAAGTAAGCTCAAATTATGTGTTTAGCTTTACAAGGAGAACTATTTTATCTGAATATTGTGGCACTGTTCAGTTAAAGCTTTTGAGTCTTTTGATCTTGGTCTTCTGATTTAAAGGGATAGTTCACTTTAAAATGAAAATTATGTCATCATATACTCACCCTCAAGTTGTTTCAAACCTGTATGAATTTCTTTCTTCTGCTGAACACAAAGGAAGATATTTTGAAGAATGTCGGTAACCAGACAGTTAACTGGTCCCATTGACTGCCATAGTAGGGGAAAAAAAATACTATGGCAGTCAATGGTAACAGTTAACTGTCTGGTTACCGACATTCTTCAAAATATCTTCCTTTGTGATCAGCAGAAGAAAGATATTCATACAGGTTTGAAACAACTTGAGGGTGATTATATGATGACATAAATTTCATTTTAAAGTGAACTAGCTATCCCTTTAAGTCAAACTATTTATTTTAGAGAAATATACCTTAATGATCAAAGAAATGCCTCAACTTTTATTGTAGGATGATATTGATGTTCATGTTTATAAGTTTGAGGCAGTTTCTTCATCATTGTTTTTTTTTTCATTAGCTTTACCGCCAAGGCATGGTATAGTGAGTTTAACCTGTTGACTTTTGTTTGCCAGGTATTGCTGTGCAACATTCTCTCAAACTCACGTTTAAGTAAGGAGAAGTTATTTTTGCAATGGTATTTGTCACTGATGGTAAAAGCAGCAAGTTTGAGGTTGTGTAAGCATCTGTTTGGTTAACAAACACAACAGAGTGTGCTCTTCATTTAATGATATTTTGATAAGACTTTTTGATGCTGTATTATTTGTGTCATTATGTATGTGATAAGGCACGCAGCCCTAATGCTCAGTTTTGTTTTACTTTCCCTGGCAAACTAGTCTTGTTAATGGTCATAAGCACATTATTGCACCTGGTGGTGTTGGACAATATCCTGTTCAAGATATTGGCAAAAAGACCACCAAGTGGAGGCCACGCAAGAGACTTGAGAATGGGGAGGCTGTTGTTAGGGGAGTTAATGATCTCCATTCAGTTGCCTGTGCAGTGATCCCAAACCCTAGATGTGTCTGGCCGCCCATCCATGGCCACCTGTTGCACCTGGCCCTGACATTGAGATGGGTGGCCGTTGTATAACCTGCCCTGCTCTTGACCCTTTCCAAAATTTTACTGGTAGTGATATGACCAAAATATTATTGGAATTAAACTCAAAAATGTAAAAATATATTAATTGCTTCACCCCCAAAATGAATGAACACACAATGCAAAAGGGGATCTCTCTTTATCATAGCAAAAGCGAAGCAAAATAAAGCTTCATGAAAAAATATAGCGAAGATGAACGAACGACAAGGAAGAACAAAGAATGAACGGTACACGAGTACAAGCAAGAGTTTGTTGTTAGTTGCCAGCAGCAGAAGAGGTCTGAATGACTTGAAAGAATAGGTGGCAACAAGGCCGTTTTCCCACTGGTGACTTTAAGAGTTATTTTATGCATGGTTAAGTTCTTGGGAAGAGAGTAACAATACCTTATCTTGATTATATCTCTCCACTATACGTTATCCCCAACTGCCAGTCCAGTGCTGCTCAGGGGAATCCGAAGCACTGCAAACACTTTATAAGAAAGTCTCAGTTATTGGAAGATCCACAATTAGGTTGGTAAAGTTTCTTTTCATAACGTTGCCGTGCTGTTATGTAGGTTGACAGTGTGGCTTCAGGAGATACAGTTCAGGGAGTGGAGAGAACATTATACAGATAGATGAATGTTCACTGTCTGCCTGTTACTCCCTTAACTAACAAGAGCTGTTAATTGCTTGTATGCATCTGTAGAGAGTTTCTGGTGTGCATCAGGGACTGATACAGAGGGCGGCTCAGTTTTGCCAAAGCTCTGTCTTGGCAGATACACAATTTTATCAGTAACATTCAGTGAATTAGCTCTGAGACTGATAAAATATAGCCTAACGTTTTAATTTTATATCTCGGCAGTCAGCAACCTTATGGCATGTGGAGGGATAATCACAGAAGCACGCACCTCTGCTCACACAAATGGTTTGTCGGATCTGTGCGCTAGCCCTGGTTAAAATGTGTGTGACCATGAGTAATGATAACTCACAAATGTACATCCATAAGCAAGTTAGAGGAACTTTGTTTAAATTATATAGCCTACATACACCTTTTTTTTTTTTTTTTGCTAATGTCACGTACCACTGATTGTCCCGTGCCATATGATGTTGACTCCTGATATTACTTTGTTTTCAGTAGTGTCACTTTTTAAAACTAAATGTCATGTGACCTGAAATGTCAGCCACATCAAAGAATTCTTTGGTAAGCTATTAAAGGAGTAATTAACCCAAAAAATCATAATTTAGTCCTTTATATTGTTCCAAACATATGACTTTTTCTTCTGTGGTACTGGTACATCAAAAGATATTTTGAAATTTTTATTTGTAGCCCATTTTTTCTGTCCATACAATGAAAGTCAATAGGGCCAATGTTGTTTTGGACAAAAAGTTAATACATTCTTTAAAATATCATACAGGGTTAGCAAATGATAGAATTTTCATTGTTGGGTGAACTATCACTGTAACCTTGGACTTGACTGAAAATGTTACTCCTAATGACTCATCTAATACTATCACTTTGTTTTTTGCCAAACTGTACTGTGCACTTACCATACCTGTTTTGCTAGTTGGGTAAGACAGAAGATTGAGGTCTGATATCTTCAGGGAGCTCTTAAAGGAGACTTTGTGGTGGAAAGGACACGCACACCATTAATTCCCCTTCTCTGCCATCTGAGCCACTGAATGGCACTTCAAAAGCGAAGTGGGGTTGTGTTAATCCCCCGTAGCCGGCCTCAGGTTTGAAGTGTGATCAAAGTCGACGCTGCACTGATAGATGTGCCCACTCTGGTCCTCTAACTGTCAAGGGACCAGGAAGTTTTGTGGGTGTAACGGAGGTTCTGCGGGACGTGCGGAAGGCCAGAGTGGCCCATCACTTGGGCTATCCTGGATGTTCCTGGCAGACCCAAACACTCAGAATGTGAGTGAGTTTTGAAGAGATGGATATAAATAGATGAAGACATGAAGAGTTAACACATTTTTCCAGGCGATAACCCTTCTTGTTACGGTGGATCCATTTCCCCTCTGAACTTCCTGCCCAAACAGACTGTCTCCTTCAATAAGGAGTTTCACAGACACTTTAGACTTTTTATTGAGTACCTGGAGGGGATAATCAATAGATTTTAAATTGCTTCAACAATCAACCCAAAAAAGCCTAATGAATTCAGCATGTTAAGCAACACCACCACCATTTCCCCCCAAGAGAACAATCTAAGGACACTTTTTTTTTTTTTTTACCTTAAGCACAAGCATGTCTCATCCTGTTTTTCAAGCTCTCATTCTGTTTTTCCTCTTGCTGCTGACACTGGGCTCCTGGTTTCCTCTCTACAGCCAGGAGGTGTGTGAGCTGACCCTCCATGACCCCATTCTCTCCACCATTTCTCTCGAGAGAAACGGCAATCTGCAGCTTGAGTGAATCTCACAATGAATGGATGGGCTGCCTCTCTCGCCCTTGAGTTAATTTTGTTGTGTCACTCCGCTCTGAAAGGGTAAAGGGGGAGGATGTTTTATACGGGAGCTGAAAAGTGCTCCCTGTTGCCTGAGGGACTGAGTGGCTCGCTGTGTCCTCGTGAAAGAAAGCAACTGCAGTCGCTAAGCTTCTTGAGATGGACCGGTGATGGAGCACTGGCCATTTACATTTCTCAAGCTCCCCCTCCCTCTTTCTTAGAGTGACATTGGGCATCCTGAAGAGAGAGCAGTGCATGCTGGGTCAGGTTGTGTTGGGTCAGCCTAGCCCTAGCTGTGGCTGTGAGCTCATGCTGTCGCTTAGTTCCTTTCAGTAAGCTGGAGTTTGCAGTCCCTCTTACTGCCGCTTCATAAACCCTCAATAGCTGCAACACAATGAAAGAAGACAGGGGTCAAGGTTAAATCTCAGTTCCATCTTGTTCCTAGAAGCTTTATCGTGAACCTGGAGAATGTTTTGGTCTTTACCATCTTTATACTTTACCATAAAGATGACCTGACTTTACCAGCACTTTATATCCAATAGGTTTTTAAAGTCAGTTGGTTACCAACCATGTTTCTGTACTCCTGTAGTACTCCACTGTTAATTAATCTTGACAGTGACCTATTGCTTCCCGAATTGGTTTTACCTGGTGTTTTCATAGCCTGTTCAGATGTCTAATTTGCTTTGAATTGTCATTAAGCTGACACTTTCACCCAGAGCAGCTTGCAGTACACCTACAGGGGAAATACCTCTAGAGCTACATGGGGTGAATTGTTTTGCCCAAAGTCATGATGGTAATAGCTCATGGATTGCCTCTCGGGGGGATTAAGTCTACAGTGGTGCTCAGATCTTTCATGACTAAGCTACGCCTCGATGTTATGATGTAATGCATCCGTTTGCTTCATATTGACAAAGCCATTCAAATTGTGACATTCTTAGTACTCAACATTCAGCACATCACAAAGTAGCCTACGTTTACTTGGACTTTAAAAGTTTGACTTTGCTTGGACCAAAGCAATAAATCGTCTTTTAAAAATTGAGATGGATGGGTGATGAATGATAAATTGCTTTAGTTCAACTCAAATAAAAGGTTGTCACAATTTGAACGCCTTCATAAATGTGGGTCCGTTAACACTTTAGTTCAGTATACATGTTAATGTGTTACAATTGGCCTCTGTGGTGAGGCCACAGAGCCACAGAGTTTGTGGCTTGCTATAAAAGACGGTTCATGCACAAGGTGCATTTAATACTTTTAAATATTTGATTATGCTGTGTGTTATGCATGCTTGGACAGACAGATGAGGACTGTAGCTCACATATCCAAAACCTGCTGTTATGTAGCTTGATTATAAGTGCACATGGAAATGTACTTAAACATGCATACTGCGACATGCCACTACTCTACATGTTGATTAACCAATCAGAATAAACCTTAGGCTGAATGTCATTAACATATCTCTTTGCTCTCTCACCTGTATGAGGATTGAAATGCATTTATACAGGATTGGGAAAATATATTCAAGTCCAGAGGTGTTAAAAATGCGTTGTAGCGGTACAATCTTATAGTGTAAATAAAAGATCAAATTAAGTTGAGAACACATTCACTCAACATTTCAGTGCACACTGGGTGTTTTTAAAATGTGTCTCTTGCAAACAAAGGAAGTTCGTCAGGTTGGTTCCTGAACTCACCATGGTTGAGTGACACTGCTCGACAGGCAGTTCCTTAAAACAACAATTAGTCTTACTCTGGTTAGTCGTAATGCCTAATGACAACCTAAGAAGGTGGTCAAACAGGATCTGTTATTGCATCCCTTACTTTTAGTACCCCTAAAGAGTTTTGTAACATGAGGTTACATTGTTTTGCTGAAAATGTCAAACTACTATATGAAATTCATAAATCTATGTTACTACTGTGAGCACCCCACGTTATGTGGTGTTAGTTAGCCACAACATTTTCTCATCAGCAAAAGAGTGGTATAAAACTGTCAAGCTAGGCTGTTTAGGCCAATATTGTTTAATAAGTTTGTAAAAGCAGCTGCTAGTTAAACTCAATCCTGCTGTAATGGCTAACCTCCCCTCCCTGCTGTTCTTGTTTTATAGGAACTTGAGCAAGCACTACTGAAACAAGACCAAGACTTCCTCTCAGACCTCCTTTGCTCCCTGCTGAAAGGATGTTATCAACGCAGCGACATCACGTAAGTGCATCACCATCAGTATTTCCTGTTCCCATTGTACCTAAAGTTGTGATGTAACTAAAGTAGCGACAGATCTTTTCTTCCATATTATGACTCGCATCTGAGTAAAAAGATTTATGAAAAAGAAAACATGTAGGATCGAGTTCAATTTTAAATGAATGTTAAGCTCAATTAACAATACTTGTGGTATAATTTTGATTACCATAAAAATTAATTTCAACTTGCTGCTCGTTTTCTTTAAAAAAGCAAACATCTGGGTTATAGTGAGGCACTTACAGTGGAAGTGAATCTTTAAATGTTAATAATACTCAGTTCCAGTTGTAGAGCCAGAGTTAAACAATGAGTTAACATGATTTTAGTATGATAAAATTGAATGCCCAATTTTACCATTTTTGCAATATTCAATTTCACAACTTTGTTGCCATAACAACAACATAATAAAGAAAATGGATGAGTCCAATGTTGTCGATGGAGCTTAACTTGTATTGAACCGTAAATACTCATTTACTATGTTTTTGCAACCCTCCTCTGTAGTCTTGAAGGATCTTATGCATAGTATTGCCCAACCCACATCCTGTGTCTGACTCAGACTCCATCTCCAATCTGCATGCAACTAGTCGACTGTAGTACCGCTGTAGTCATGGAGCTAGGTTACCTGCCGCAGTAGTAGGTCAAGGGGCCATGGGCCCCATCCCAGTAAAGAGTGTGAGTTATTGTGAGAGTCAGTGCTGTGATGAATGACTAGCCCCTAAAGGGAGCTCCCTTCCATAGCGGTGCCTCATCAGCAGCAAAAAGGAGTCTGGTCGATGACTGGGTAGGCAAGAATGGTCCCTTTCGCATACTCAGGCAGGCCGTTAGCAGGACGCAGGGTTTTATTGGATTCGACAGCAACTGGCATCCAGGGGGAGGCCGTGGGGCACTGGCCTTTCACAGAAGTGCCCTTTTCATTCTACATGTGCTAAACGCTCCAGCAGAATGGGGGAGGGAGTGTTACGGATGAGAGAGAGAGGCGGAGAAAGATGGAATGGCAGGGGGCCTGCAGCTGTGAGGGAGATCATTCTGCTTTCTCAAGATAACCCCACTCTTTCTATCCTATTTTGCTCTACATTCTCTCTTGTTGTCCTAAGGCTCACCCTTGCCCTACGCATTAGTACCAGGAACTGGGTGTTTGGTTGATCGAATTGACCCCACCTGGAACTAACTTTTTTTTTTTTGCCTGGATCATCAAAAAAAAGGCAGTTGTAGAACTTAAATCATATGAATAATTTATTAAGTGAATTATCCTAACTTTAAAATCAAACTGCCGCAAACAAGATTGTTTGAGTTTGCTTTGCTTTTGTGTGTGTTGCTTAATGGTACTTGACCTCTTAGTGGATAAGATTTTGTGCATTAATTTTCCTGTTGTCACAGGTCAGTTGTTTAATAGTTTCTATCCTGCATTTGAGATAAAAAAAGCTGGATGGAAAGATGTGAATTTTCAAAAAACTTAAATGATTGTGGCGGTTTAAGTAATGCACGTAAAATACGATGGAAAACCACTTTCTGAATAAGTACCTAGGCGTGCATCAAAGTCATGTGACTTTGCCTCAAGTCATGTGACTTAATCATTAGTCACATGTGACTTAACCCCCGATGGAATGGGATGGAACCGCTGCTTTATTTGCAAACTGTTTAGTGATATTCAGATTTGTTCTTTTTAGGATTCAGTCCTTTAGCAGTTATCTAGAAGACATCATCAATTACCGCTGGGAACTGGAAGAAGGGAAGCCCAATCCACTGAAGGAGCTCCCATTTGAAGAGCTGCCGCCCCGCACACAGGTGGAGCTTTTGCACAGACTCTGTGACTATCGTCTTGATGCTGCTGATGTATTCGACAGGCTCAAGGTAGGTTGTTTTCATGTGTCATAGCACACTTTTTTTTTCTCCATAAAAAAACAGATTTGTTTGTTTAATCCTCACCATAACAGGAGAGTCTAATAGAGATCATGGGTTTTGCAGGGCCTGGATGCAGACAGTTTGCGTGTTGAGCCTCTGGGCCAGGATGGGAACGGGGCCCTCTATTGGTACTTTTACGGTACACGGCTCTACAAAGAGGAGCCAGTCGAAGGGATGTCTCCTCAATATAGGTATGGAGAGGATTTCACATTTCTACATACAGATGAACATACCCTTACACGCTAGGGGTGTAACAATACACCGATATGGATCGATGCATCGATCAAACGTCTAACGATACGATGCATTGATGCCACACGTAAAATATTGATATAAAGTACCTTTAATTTGACACTCTCCACATCCTCACGTAACATCTACGCATTTCATTTACTCGCCATACTGTCTGTCGGTGTGTCTTTATAACGTTAATTTTCTCAGCAGAAATGGACTCCTGACTAGATTGACTGAACCCTAAACATGTTTTGTCACAAAAGCCAGTATTGTCCACTGTCAAGGCATTGCGAGTTCATGTGACTTTTAATATATAAAAACATATTTTCAATTAACTTTTATTTAGTAAGTTACCTGTACTTTTGAGTTATTATTACTTAATCAAAACAACCCAGCTGCAGTTTGATTGATATTACCGGTACTTGGAATGCACACAAAAAAAAAACATGATTTATGAAAATGAATGAGTTATCTGTTTTTGCAAATTAACTCTTCTGTTGTAAATGTCCCAATTGGGAGAGGGTGCAATTAAGAGTTTAATTAAACGTTCATGTAATATATTTTGGTTGCATTTGTGACTTAAAAAAAATGTAACTGGTTGTGTAAACTTGGCACATAATATCTAAATATAGATAAATCAATCGATATAGCCCTGAATCTAATCGTATTGCAGAATTTTTTGAGGTATCGGCAAATATTGTATCGCTGGCTGAGAGAATCAATATCATATCATATCGTGAAGAACTGTCCGATTTACAACTGATTGCTAAAAAGTATGCTTAAGTTTGCGCCAATAGCCTCGTGGGCAGCGCGCCGACATATATGCGGACCTTTCCCGAATCCCCCCCCCCCCCCCCTCTCTCCCACCTTGCTTCCTGTCCACTCTATACTTTCCTATCATTTTAAAGGCAAAAATCGCCAAAAAGATGCTAAAAGTTGTACCATTTTCACAGTGACATTTATGACAAAGTGTCTGAGAAGAAGAGAAGAGGGAGGCCACCAAAGAAATCTGAGGATATTGATGAATCTATGTAAGGACCTCTTTAAACATCTGTTAAATGCAGTATGACATACTTGCTACTAGTCTTACTAGTCAGAGTTTGGTGTTTTGAAGTTGAATTATTTAAAAAGATAAGGCCCTAATCTTATATGTTTCAGGGAGGAGGAGGACGAGGAGGATTCTGTGAAGGAAGAGGATGAAAGTGTCGGGGAGTCTAAACCTGGAATAGGTGAGAAACCGATTTTTGCTGCTTTTAGTTGGTTTTTAAGATGAGTCATTGCAGAACCATTACTCCTTAATTTTTGTTCTGCAATGCAAGTGGCTTACAGTGCCCATGGCGGCTGTAATACATGTCTGCTACAATGTTCATGAAATGCTCTTACAGCAAAAGCATGAAATGTGGAGCTTTCATTACATAAGTTGATATGAAATGCTAGCAACCATGCCAGCAGTTGTAGCTTGCCTTCACAGAGATTTCTAAGAGATCAAAGCTCAAATTGTGGTTTGTAGCTAGACTATAAGAATTTGACAAAGTATTATCTTGATGCTTCGTTTCATTATACAATTCCTATCATTTGCAAGTTTTTAACTGGTCTCTGAACATGAATTGTCTTTGATATTGATTATTTTTATATCTGTTAATGAGGTGCTGTTTGTGTAATGCGTTGTCAGAGCGTGAGCGGGGTGTCTGGTCTCTGATGTGTGACTCCGAGGAACAGTGGGTCAATCTGGCCGAAAGTATTAAGGACCGAATTTCTTCTCAGGACCGCCACCTGCACCGCATCATCACTCAAAACTTCCTGCCTGAGATTAGTAACATGATTGAACACAAGGTGAGACTTTTCAGTCTGTCTGATTGCACTGCATGTGATGTAATGATGAGTCAAGTATTGTAAATGGGATATATGTTATTATCTCAGTACAGATTGCCATCTCCAGAAAAAAACATCGGTGACATATTTTAGATTGGCAATATTAGTAGGATGTTTAAATGACTCATTAGTTGTTTGAGAACAATGAGAATTTCCTCCTACAATGCAGAAAACGTTCTTTCAAATTAAATTATTCTTAAATGTTCTCTAAATTTCTGATTTAAAAATTGTTAGCTTGAAAGACATCTTAATGTTCTTATCTTTTTAATTATTTTCGATTCAAGTTAGGTGAGTTTACACTGGTCTTAATTTGCAACAGGTAAGATGTTTTTTATTGAAGTTATTTTGCATTAATATTAATAGCCAGTGTTGAAGTATTGAATTTGTTGTACTTGACAAGGCAGCCTCAAGAGTAGGCAAGTATACAATCAGATAAGTTCAAAACTTTTCAAGATTTGCACACATATTTAGAAGGTATTTATTTTTTATTTTTTTTTAATTATTAATCTTAAGTTATTAATTACATTTTATTATTAATCCATTCCCTGGTACTTTTGCTGATGATTTTTAATACTGTGCATGAGTGCAATTTATGACTGGTCGTACTGGCATGCGATTTTGATTTTTCAGAAAGCTGTGCAGCGTCCATTGTCCTTAGGGACAATCATAACTGCTGCAGTTTTTTTCAGAGGCACTGAGTATCTAAAGTACATTTAAAAATGTGATTAAAGTTATTTCATTTTCATATGCTCATAGATAACTTAGAAACCTAATCTTTTTCTTACCAGTGAGAAAACTGCCTATATCAGATGCATGTTGGTATGCACATTTTGCAGTGGTGTTGACATGTCATATCCGTGGCTAATCAAGACCTATTAGAGTGTCTCGTTGCCATAGCTACCCCTCTTCCAGCAATCACCATTACATACCCTCACTGTAAAATGTACATCTTTCTTCAGTGCTGCCAACGTTATTCAACTTCACATTTTTCACACCTGTTACATAGATCTCCAAAGAACACATTTTTCACACCTGTACATAGATCTGCAAAGAACCAGATATTTTCTATCGCAACCTTGATGCAACGGGTTTTAACTTGGACAACTGCCTCTTCAAATCAAACCCCTACACCCACTCTCTCTCACACATGCACACAGCCCTGTCAGAGCCAATCCATCTAGCCGTCGCCATGTGGCAGGCTCTCACCTTGAGGTGAGCTGGAGCATGGTGATTGACGGCCTGCAGCGCTGCAGGTTTTTTGACCTCTTAAGTGGTGATACCACAGACACTCCATCTAGCATGGGACTAAGTGTTGTTGGGTAATAGACAAAGCAGAAGATCCTGAATATACTGAGATACAGAGGAGAAGGGGGTGATTTTGATGAGCCTTTGTCGCCATGGGCTGTTTGGTTCTGCAATGACACTCTTTAGCCTCCTGCTTTGGTTAAACAAAGGGCGTATTTGGGAGGGGCCAATATCCCCCGAGTGACCTACCTGACACCCACATATGTGTGTAACCACAACTGACAAGGTTATTCTTCCCCAGGAGAAAGAGATGAAGCAGAAGCTACTGAATCCGCCTGAGGAACACAACAGCTACACTGAACAACATGGCAGTACAGAGAATTGGGTATGTTTTTATTTTTTTAAACGTGTCAGTAATTTCTTGTTTGTATATGTTCTGTACACGCTGTAGTTTAATGTATGCATGTGTGTCAAGCAGACACGAGCCACAATTGAGGTGGAGAAACAGAGGGAGGAGGACCTGGAAAGGCAAGTCCTGCTTGCTGAACAACGGAAAGAAGAAGAGAGACTGCTTCTGGAAGAACGGGAAAGAGAAGAACAGGAGCGAGTCAAAGCTGTCGAGGGTGAGTCAGACCTCAGTTAACCGGCGACCAAAGTTTCCCCAGAAGCATGATCAAACACCCACTGATGGTAGAGCACATTCTGTGGTCTTGTCTCAACATGGCGGTTTTGAAATCAGCGTGCTTTTGCCCCAAGGCTGCTTTAATCATACAAAGAGCTGAGCTAGGGGAAACGATCAACCTCACTCCTCGTGAGAATCATCCAGCTCTGATATCCTCTGTCAGCGGGTTAATTAACTCTTGATTGTGCTGCTGTGGATGGGCCTATGCACATTAATGTATTATGGATGAAGATCGAGCCTGCAGTTCTCTCCAGTGGTTTCTTTCTCGCTCTTTTAATCCTCCCAGCAGGGTGTGTCAGTCAGGGCCTTTAATGTCAGCACATAAAACACTTCTCCCCTTTATCTTGCCTGTGCCCTTTGATCAAATGTGCCTTCTAAAGCTGCCAGATGATTTGCTCTTATTACGACTTTTCGTTTTCGATTGCCAACTTTTCATCACATTGGCCCAGGCACAAGTGGGCAGGTAAAAGTGCACTATTAATGGTAATAAGTGTAAAACTTGGCTTTATTATTTTTTCATTCACTTGTTTTTGTGTTGTTCAGAGCGTGCACGTAGGAGGAAGCAGCGAGAGGAGAAGGCCTGGTTGCTCTCCCAAGGGAAAGACCTTCCACCCGAGCTGCTAAATTTGGAGACCCACTCACCTATTCGTCGAGCACGTCGCACCAAAGAGTTGTAAGGACTCTGTTTTAACTCTCAAACTCAGTATTAGCTTTCCATCTTGCTAATAGTCTCCAAACACACATTTGATGTTCATTTTACTTGCTAATTAATATGTAAAAGCTTTTATCTGTATTTTTTATGGTGATTGTTGCTATTCATTACTTCTATTTCTGTATTGTAGTTATGACATGGATGACGATTACACAGCTCTCTACAAAGGTATGTTTGGACAATGGTGCTTGTGTTGTGGTCAAACCACAGTGTTCGTTTCCTCATTCAATATACTTGCAGCAGTTCCACTGAAATAATGTAAAACTGGTTTCTCTTCAGTGTTGGAGGCCCTCAAAGCTCAAAAAGATGCCTGGCCCTTCATGGAGCCTGTTGATGAGTCATATGCCCCCAACTATCATGAAATCATACAGGTGGGCATACAAGCTATTATAAATACATTTATTTGATCTCATTAAGAATAAATCAATAAGTTTTTTTTAAATGTTTTGTCAGACTCCAATGGACCTGTCCACCATTGAGAGAAAGCTGAATGATGGGGAGTACGTTGCTAAGGAGGAGTTTGTGGCCGATGTAAAGCTTATGTTTGAGAACTGTCTGGAATACAACGGAGAAGAGAGTGGTAAATATGATCAAGATGGACGGTTTTGTTTCCAAGATTTGTGGCATCTAAGCAGAAGTGAAACAGTTTAACAATAATCCACTCAACAAAATGTAGGAATGCGTATCAGTGTTAAAAAATGTATAAGCAAAGCAAATCATGATAGTAGTGGAAGTATGTCGAGAGGCTCTGACATTGATTAATAGAGAGTGATTGAGCTGTCCTCCAGTGCGCCAGGTCCTGCAGTGCCACAGAGACATTCCAGCCCCACAGCTCCCCTCCCTGGAGCCATCCATCCATCAGAATGCATTCCCCTGGGGGTTGTGGGGTCAGAGGTCAACTGTGGTTCTGTGACCTAGTTGGTGTGCTTGCTCTGCTTGGGGAGCTGAGATCATATGTGTGTGTGCTAATGCTTACCTGTCTGTATCTCCTCAGAATACACAATAATGGCTGAGTCCTTGGAACGCTGCTTTAACCGAGCCCTACTGAAGCACTTCCCTTCTGAGGATGGTGACACAGACGAGGAGTTTCACGTGAGCAGTGAGGACCGTGACCGCAAGGATAAGAAAAAGAGCAAAAGTCACAAACAGTCAGGTCCCGAGAGCTTGATCAGAGCCACTGAGCAGGTTCAAAAACGCAAAATGTCATATAGTGGCAAGGGAAACAATCAGCAACAAGACCTACTCAAATCCGCTTTACAACCCCCTCCCCCACACTACAGCAATGGTTCCCCATATCCTCATAACATCTACCCAGGACAGCAACAGGTTGGCATGTTACATCCTGCTCAACAGGTTAGACCACAGTCTCGGTTTCTAAATTTGTTCGTTTACAGCTGAAACTAGGGGTGGAACGGTACATGTATTCGTATTGAACCGAATCGGTACGGGCGTCACGGTTCGGTGCATGAATTTCCACGGAGAATACACGGTATAAAAATAAATAAAACTTGCGTGCAAATTAATGAATGTAATGTGGAACTACTGTTAGATACACAGGTTCTTTATGGACACCTAATCTGTAGACCTGCCTTAAGCTAGGTTTGTTCATAGGGTTTGTTTATACTTCCGCCTGCCTCCGCAGCGCGAGCCTCCGATGACTGGGCGCGCGCCTCCCCAAATGGACGAGGCATTTACTTCACGCTCGCCGGTGTACTATTCTTTGAAATGACAGGGTGCGACTCGGTGTAATTGTCCTCTAAACCATCAGGAATCAGCGGCGAGAAGTAAGGTACATTCGTAAATGTTTATTTTAGTACAACACTTTAGTACACTGAAACCACACTACAAAATAATCTTGTAAAGCAGTAAACCAGATTATTCCCTGTGACATTAAAGAAAAAAAATGGATATGAGAAAGTAACCTACAACTAAATTAACGTTACATATTTTCTAAACATTTGTATTTAGTTTTGTGAACCTTTTTCTTTTTATTTAAAGGGCTTGTCTGCTATTGTAGACTCATTTTGTTAATGTAAGCAACTAATTTAGACGCAAGAACTGGGTGCCGGTGCTGTGAGATGCACATGCTCGGCCAGATTCGGCTCGAAGTCGTGCATCTTTGGATGCGGAGCCGCGAGCGCTGTTACAAAAAAAGCTGTGCACTGCACACCGCCACGCGAAATGTGGCCTTGCGCACCCAACGTGAACAACCGCAGACACCGCAATGATGACATTTCATTCACCTTCGCGCTCGTGCGTCCGCACGTAAATAAGAGATGCTGTTTTTTCAGTTTTATGGCTGATTGTCTTGTTTTGTTTACAAGTTACAGATGGAGTCTGGAGATGGGGTACTTATTGTTTACTGTTTACATCTTACTTTACACACTTCAGGGCAGGCTGTTGCAGCTGCTCAGGGGAGAGACTGTATGACACTAGGTGGTACAGACTGAGACATGCACAATAAAAAAAATTGCCTTCTGCATTTTTGTTGTGCTTTTCCCTCCATTGTACCAAACTCATACCGAACCGTGATGTCTGAACCGAGGTATGAACCGAATCGTGACTTCTGTGTACTGTTCCACCCCTAGCTGAAACAACAGTTTTGATTATTATCCTAAAGTTCTCCCTTTGCGCTTTTTACTGTCAGTACTTTATAACAGGTGTTCTTTTTGCATATAGTTTCAACGACCTGCAGGTCCTTCAGGACCAGGAATGTATGCTCAACGTATGATGATTGATCCCCAGTATCCATATCCTGGACAGAGACCCCTCATGTCCAGGCCACCGGGGGACCATGGAACTCAGCATATAGCTCACTACAACATGCAGGTATGTTATGTTCGATCAGCAGTGTTAGTATTGATCACATAAAATTTGTAAAATCACCTCTTGAAGGTTGTTTATAATGTTTTTCTTTTTTTATCAGGGTTCCCACATAAATGGTCCACATCTTGGTCCCAGATACCCAGTTGGACCTGATGGCCGGCCAGTTCAAGCTCCACATCAACAACATTCCTATCCTGGTCCCACTCATGGTCCTTCTCTTGGCCCAAGGCCAATGGCCCTTCAGCCTGGAGGCCTCTGTGCCCCTCCATCTGAAGGCAACATGTACCCTTCGCGCCAACATCCAGAAGGGCAGTCCATGCAGCCTGTGGGGAACCGGTACTCCAGCCCAGGTGTCCCAATGCATAGTTCCTATCCTCCTTATGGCCCCCATGGCTTAAACATGCCCAGAATGTGGCCACCCATGAACCATCAGGGGCAGCCGACACCTGGTGGACCTATGATGCAAGAACAGAGTGCAGCTAGCCAACATCCATACAATCACAACATGATCCGTCCTCCACACAGTACTGGTTATGCAATGACAAATGGTCAATATAGAATGCCCTCTGTCAACTCCCAAGGTCCTATTGGCCAAAGACCACCAGGGGCCCCTCAGGTCTCAAGGCCACATTTGGCATCCATGCTTGATAGTCCAGAGATGATTGCCCTCCAGCAGCTCTCGACTTCATCTCATCATGTTGGGAGCTTTCAGTCATCCCCACAAAGTGGTGGTAGTACTTTAGTTTCTGTTACACTGTCTTCACCTGAAAACCATCTCCTCCTGCCTTCTAGAGATTGTGTTGCAGACAACCAGCACACTCCCATATCCCCTAAAGGTAAGAGTGGTATTCCTGGCCATATTTTGGCATTACACTATTGCATTTGATGAAAATGATATTGTAAGTTTGATGGCACTTGCATGATTTACCGGTAACCACATTTACCACCATTGTATATCCTGACAGGTTCAAGTCCAAAATCTGGTGATAAACAGTCAACCGAGACTGCACTGACTAAGGCTGACAACCGTTCTCTTCCCAATTCAACAGAAACATCTGAACATCCTTCACTAGGAACAGCTTCGGCATCTGTGTCCACTCCAAGTACGGACGGTCCCAGTCATAATGAAGATGGATATAGACTGTCAAATTCAGAGAAAATCCACAATGGTGACCACCCAAATTCTCAAACCCAACCAGGTTCCCTAAAGCAAAAATTTGTAGATGTTTCTTCAATTCCCCAAAATAGTCCTCAGCCATTGACCCATAAAACCCCAGAGGAAATTCCACAAAACCCCTCTCTACAAATCCTTAAACATGTTCCACCACAGTTTCTTCATAATGGTTCTCAACGTCAGTCTCAGAATGTACCTCCACATATTCTACAGAATCTTCCACAACAGATGCCACAAAATGCATCTAATCAGTACTTTCAGAACTGCTCACAGCAAATAACACATAACGGATCTGTCAGAGGTTCACAGGCAGGACCTCTTCATGGAATGCCACAGATTCCTCCTCAGGGGGGTCAGCCAGGTGTTCATCAGCCTGCAACCCTCAGCTCTCTACCTCCTAGCCACCCTGTATCCCATCCACTTGCTCAGCCCTCTCCGGCTGATCAGGGAGACCAAAGGCCTTGTGAGCCTACCAACAGGAAAGTATCAAGTGAGAGTACAGCTTCCCAAGACAGCAGCAATGCTAACATGATGACTGATTGTACCAGTGGGCTTTACAAACAACAGCCCTTCAGTCCAAAGTCACAAACCCAGTTGGGAAGGCAGGAGCCAGCACCCCTTCAAAATCAGGCTCCTCCAGCACACTCTCAGGGTCTAGAGAGCAACACTGTGCTTCAATATGGTGTAAGTGAGCCAACACACCAACACTTTGGCCCACAAATGGGTAGACCATTACACCCGTCAAATCACCAGCCATACCCAAACCAGGGACCTCCATCACAGGGTAATAACTCTCATCAAAATCCTGCACACTATCCTGGATATCACCAGCAAGGTGTTCCATACCAGTATCGCATGGCCACACCGCATCCCCAGGGCCATCCCAGCATGCATCCTCAGTTCCAGCAGCATCAGCAGTTCTATCAGCACCACCGACATGGCAGAACTGGATTTTCACACGAGGAGTGGCCTAGACGTCCATACCAGCCTCAACACCCAATGATGCCCAATTCTTACCAATCGCCATCCGTTGGAAGTTTCAATGGACGACACAAGGACAGCAGCATGTCTCCACATGGCTCGGATGGATCTGGTGGGAGCTTAATGTCACCCAGTCCTATACCCGATGGGTCTCATAGCAGTGCTTTGGAGAATAGGGAGGATGGCAGCCCTGCCAAGCAGGCAAGAACTGAAGAGCCTTCTGAACGCTCAGAGAGCCCAAAAGAGATCTTAGACCTGGACAGCCACAATGCTTCAGCCCGGCATCGTACTTCAGCTCAGCTGCACCCCAGTTTCCCATATGGGACTCGTGGTATGCATCCCAGCATGCAGCAAAGTGGTGCTCATCCATCCCATATGATGGCAAGTGGGCCGTATTCTGGCCAGCATTTTCCCAGTGCACATTTTGCACCACAGCATCCTCATCCACATTTGATGGAAGCTTTACAGAGGCCCCAGCACCTGCCTTTCTCTCCAGGTCAAACTCGAATGGCTATGTACAGGCATCCAAATGTTGCAGGGCAGTTCCAGGGAATGATGGTTTCTCAAAGAGCAGTGGTTGCAGAACACTTACTTCGCACTGGGTAAGATATCGCATTTATCTCTCAAATCTTATGACATAATTGATCTGGATCCACTTACACATTCATCAACATTTGTCTTTATAATGCTTTCACATCAAATGTCATTACCTGTAGTAACTCTTTTTCTTGTTTGATAGGCACCAAATGCTGGGTACACCATCTCCCAATGGCCCAGGCAATAAACAAGGTGTATGAAAAAAAAGAAAAAAGAAAAAAAAAAGTTTTATTTGGCAACCCAAGGAAAATTAACACCTTCTACAACACTGCTATGTCCTGGAATGTACAAGGAAACGGAGGCCACAACTAAAATTAGGACGATTGATTGTAATTATTTGCTGAAAAAGGCAAGTTATTGTACCAATTGGAGCCCAGATCCTAGCCACTTTGATAAGGGGTTGGCTCATTGACCAGTGAAGAGCAGTGAATCTTCCGTCCTGTTAATACTGTTTAAACTTCATTATACTGGTCTGCAGCTTCTCTTCTCAGCCTGGAATGTCTTTGGACTCAGTTCCTACAAAGGAACAACATCTCAAAGCTCCTTTGCACGGGCTGTTTCTTAGGAAGTAAAGAAACTGAATTTTTGAAACTTCAATTTTTTCCATGAGAAAAGCAAGATGCTATTAAACAGTTACAAAGTTAAACTCAGGTGTAGTAAGGAACGTACTGAGACTACTTTAGTTTTTCCAAGCTTCATGGACAAACTAGACTCTGTTGCCTTCATGTACTCTGTGAGCGATTTTAGATGTAGTAATTCAACCCAATGAATAAAAGATGGATCTTCTGCTCCACTGGGAAACACCACACCTGGAGTGTATTAATGAGGGGGTGTTCATCTCAACTAAAGCATAATATCCACTTTATTTCTGGTGATGTGCATTCTTTTAATGCCACTTCAATTTGAAGATTGTCTTTGATTTTCTTAGACTGGCAGAGAACTTGGCTGCTTTATTTGTTATGCACTAGGAATAGTCTTTCATACTGGAATGAGTGGCCTTGGACTTAAATTAGATGTGTGCTTCTTAGTATGGGACTAAATTCTAACTTTTCACTTAAGTTGTCTCTATCTCTGTGTTGTTGTCTTGTTCCCTATTGATGTGTCCTGCTAAATTATGTGTGCACAGAATTAATCCGATTTCAGAAACTGAGGTAGCCATCTTTCACCTCTTAATATTTACAGTCTACTAATCCATAGCTTTTGGGGTTTCTTGAAGGCTGGTTTATTGTTTATGACCTGATATCATTCTTCATTTGGCCATCAGTCTTAATATTTTTCACATATTGGAATGGAAATGTAATTAGTCCCAAAAATCACCAACTGGAGTCACAATACTAACAATGCATTATATGCGTGTATATACCAGCCTTTACATTGACTTGTAAAAGTACCCCTGTAGCTCCTTTTATTAAATGGGAGAAATGTCGATGTGCTCATATTTTACATGAATCCTTTCTCTTTTAATTCAAATTACTGAATATGTCCTCAGGGTGTAGTGGTTTTAATACGGGTATTGTCAAATTAATATTTAGTGAAAAAATTACGATGAAATGTCACTGGAACTGTGATTAACTTCAATTCATCTGTGATCTTCAGTACAGACACAGGAACCAGACAAGCAGTCCTTGTCTTGTGGTTAATGTAATTTGTCACACTGTTCTTTGAATTAGTCTAATATTTGTTTTGAATGTTTATTTTTTTATGGGGGACGAGGGCTGATCGGAAAATGGAGTAGAATGGTTTTGTTTATTTTCATTGCTCCTCCTATTGTTGTCCTGCACTAAATTAATTACTTTGAATATCAGCTTGTTTTTTATGTGTCCTTATGGTCTGTCTGAATTACTGTTTTATTCAGCTCAACAAACCATTAAATAGTAACGGCAATTTGTGATATGGCAGCAAGAAAATCTACCTCATAATGCCAGAATGTGGCACATTCTCTATTCCCTTCTTAGACGCATGAAAAGATACACATTTTTGTCACTTGTTCATGTTTGTACTCGGAACTATACTTTTTCATGATTGACGGCTTGATCCTTAAATCAACACTAAAGCCTTAATATATCCACTCGCAAAACCGAATGGTCGTTATTAATTTATCAGTGCCAAGTTTGAACATGATTAAAACATCTGCATTCCACCTTTTGAATGTTGGTTTTTACAACCATCAGTGAAATGAAGGCAGCATCCCAGGTTCAAATGTTTGCCCTCATTTTGTTGTTTTATGGAATCCACACTTTAAAGTGGAAAAGAGGTTGTGCACCTTGTACAAAGGATTTGACAGTGATGTTTGTGGTACACTGAGGTCTTTTGTCCCAAAATC
The DNA here is from genome assembly GCF_949152265.1 of Phoxinus phoxinus. NCBI lineage: Eukaryota > Metazoa > Chordata > Actinopteri > Cypriniformes > Leuciscidae > Phoxinus > Phoxinus phoxinus. Next base: position 15,699,210 of record NC_136900.1, read on the forward strand.
CTGTGATGTTGCATAATGTCAGGCGAGTATTTTTGTGGACATGTGAACTGTTTATATGTATTTTATGATCTAGGGATTTGGAAATACTAGCAGCTGTGAGATGACATGGAAGTTGTCCACCATTTTGTACCTGTCTTTGCTCATAAGTTGTATCACTTTAGCAGTTTGTCAGAAGACTGTACTAGTCCACTGTTAATATGTAAAGGGTTGATTTAGTAATGAACTGCAAGAATGTGTGAATTTTGCTGTGTACAGATGTTTTTTATTTTTTTCATTCACTTATTGGTGGGTATTGGGTAACAGGTCTGTATCTCTTGAAATCCACCCTTCAACATATCTGCTGCCATCTATTGTCTGTACTAGTTAAGTAACTAACTAGTTGGTTAAATGTGAATCATATTTATTTGCTCTTGTATTTTGTAAATTTGTCTTTTTAAATATAAATGTTCTTTTCATGTTTGTTTTGAAACGGTTCACTTTTACCTCATTAGCAAAGTTGGAATCCAAAACGACACCTGTAACTTTCATTATGTGAAGTTTACAAGTTCTTACCTGAATGACAAATTATTTTGGAAATGGACCGAAGTATTTTCTATACTGTACATTTCTTAGAATAAATTACGTTTCATTAGATTTTGCACTTGTTGTCAATTTTCTGTGTATTTCTCCTTTTGAAATATGTGCATGGCACTACTAAAAGTATGTGGATGGCCTGTACCATGGTACAGTGACATTTGATTTTACTTGGATAATGAAAGAATGCCATATTTTAAATATTGGAAAAACCATGGTACTTTTTTGATAGTGGTAACTTCGTTAACATGATGTATTAATGACATTTAACCACTCGTTAACTGTGACATGGTCATCTAGAACGTTAGGTAACCTAACGATTTTGAATACGCGTATAAATATTTGTCCTCTCGGGTCTTTTGTCCACGCGCACTGCCACACAGCAGAACCAATGATCTTTAAGGAAAGACATGACGTCACTTTCTGTTGTGGAAGTCTGTACTGTAGTAGTAGGGTAACGTTAGAAGTCGATCGAGCTCGGTTCAAAACAATAACTTGCATCTCTTCTCTATTGCCGGTGTCTTTGTATATATACATTGTATACAATCGCCAGGTAAGACCTTTTCTAATTCGCTGTGTTTCGGATTTATTTAGATGTATTTATTTTTCTGTAGGCTACGTTTATTTGGGATTAACGTTAATTCAGGTAACTGTTAACGTTAACCGCTAACTTACTGGTGCAGTTTTAAAGTGTTTTGGGTGAAAACCTCTTTATTTGATAAATCAATCACTAAATCATTGAAATTCGACAGACGTTTATAAACGATATCAGAATTGAAGTATGAAGAAAACGTGACAACAGCTAGACAACTTAACGTTAATCATGACTGATATGATAATAGGTAGAGTGCAGCTCCACATGCTGTTGTGTGTCATGTGGCTTGTTTACAAGTAATTGGGTCAAACATATGGTCGATGGTTGTTTTAAGGATTGATGGATTTAATTTATATCATTGTGATAGTTTACATTTTGCTTATAGAAGTAAACAGTTTCAAACAGCTGACAGCTGATTTTCCACCGGCATTAGGGAACAGCTGTGGTTGATGGTTGAAACTGTTCTCAAAGTAACAGTTGACCGTTGAAAAAAAGAAGTGCAAGCTGTGGGCAAAACCCCTTTTCTTTATAACTGCAGACCTCACAGTTTAACAGAAGTCTCAATACTGCTAGTACATTTAGCTTAAACCAGTGAAATTCGGTTTTTTTCCCTATTAAAATATAAAATATAAAAATGAACTGATGTACATTTAGAAATAAACTGCATTTTCTACATAAAACTTTAAGGGGACCCCCTTCTGGAGGCTGCCATTTTAAGATCACATGACTATCCAGATACGAAACACTTTATTTTTTATTTAAATGAATAGATTTTACTCTCATAATATATTAATCATGGGTGAGACAAATGCACCAGTTTCTACTCACGTTACTTTTTTAAAAATATTTAAATAAGTAATATTATAATATAATCATAGTTGACATGGCTACAGTAGGCCTAATGGAAAACGTTTAGCCTACTTTTGTGTGGAACTGCATCATCTGTTAGTATTAAATCCAAGAACGTCAGTCATTGAAGCATAAACCAAAAATCATGTAATGCACATAATCATTTAAATAATTAACAATCCACTTCATTACTTTTCACCATTAGATCAGTGGTTGAATTGCATCACAGCCATGCACACACTGACACCAAGACCCCTGATGTGGATATGGATGCTGTTTCTGTGGTGTGCATCATGTAACTGTGGACCAGATCCCAGGAAGCGGGAGGCTCTGATAAGACTGGAGGCATCTAGACGGACAGGAGGCAACATGACACTGAACGAGAGAGAGGAACTGCTTGACTCGAAGCTTCAGACACTGATGCAGCATGACATAGAAGCAGGACCTTTCTCACCGTCTATGCATTTCTTCAAGGCGAAGCGCTTCATCGATCAAAGTCCTGTTTTTAGTTTGATTCAAAAGATGCCTAAAGGTGCAGTAATCTAATGATGCAGAGATATTGTGTAGTTTGTGATTTGACTGTTACTACAGTTAAAACGTTTTTTTGAAAGAAATTATTACTTTCATTCAGCAAGGATCAATTAAATTGATCAAAAGTGACAGTAAAGGCATTTATGTTACAAAAGTTTCTATTTCAAATAATGCTGTTCTTTTGAACTTTCTATTCATCAAAGGATCCTGCATTTTTTGAAGGTTTCCACAAAAAATGTTAGCATCACAACTGTTTTTAACATTATTATTATTAATAATAATAATAGTAAGTTTATTGAGCAGCAAATCAGCACATTAAAATGATTTCTGAATGATCATGTGACACTGAAGACAGGAGTAATGATGCTACAAATTCAGCTTTGCATCACAGGAATAAATTACATTTTAAATGTATTAAAATAGAAAACGGTTAATTAAATTCTAATAATATTTCACAATATTAATATAAATGCAGCCTTTTGACTTCTTTCTTTCTTAAAAACTTTTGAAAGGTTATATATAGTACATATATAGCCTAGGCTCCACATAGGCGTAAGTACAATGATTTATCTGATTCATCTTTTGTCCAGGTGCGGCCCTGCATGTTCATGACTTTGCAATGGTAGATGTGGATTGGCTAGTGAAGAACGTGACCTACAGGGAGAACTGCTACGTGTGCTTCACAGATGAGCAGACCGTGCAGTTTATCTTCTCCTCTGGACAGCCTGCATCTCGTCCACGCTGCTCCTCATGGACCCTGCTCAGATCCCTCAGGGAGAAGATTAAAAACAGCACCGAGTTGGACAACAGGTAGAGCCTGAGAAAACTGCAGTAAATCTGAGACTGGAGCTGTGGGATGTTTGTCTCAAAATGTCATTTGTCTCCACAGTTTCATTGGAAATCTCACACTTTTCACTGAGGACCCAGACAGAGACTATCCTACCCAAGACAGTGTGTGGAAGAGATTTGAACAGGCGTTCTTGGTGGCCTACGGTCTGGTCACCTATGCACCTGTTTTTAAAGACTACCTTTATGAAGGTCTCAGACAGTTTTATGAGGACAACATCATGTTTGTGGAAATCAGGGCGCTGCTGCCAGCGGTATGGATACATTTCCCCTTAAAAAAATACAAAATCCATTTAAAATTATAGAAGCTTGTTTTCGCCACAGAATAATAAATAAAGGTAATTGCGACTTTTTATCTCACAATCCTGACTTTCCCACAATTGCAAGTGTATATCTCACAATTGCACACTCGTAATTCTGAGTTTACATCTCGCAATTCGGTTTTGTGGTTCCCGCCACAGAATAAATAAAGTCTCTCTGCGTTTTTTTTAGAATTGCACGTTTTTTCTCTCTAATTATTAAACCTGGCTTAATCTGTGAAACCGGGTCTTAAACTCAAACTTTAAACTTTTTATGTTCCATGGTGGAAATAAGCTTCCATATAAAATAGAATGTTCAATAAATGAAAAGTAATATGTACTCATTTTTATTTGACAATTTCTAGACATATGAACTTGATGGCAGACTGCATGATAAGGACTGGAGTATGCGGGCCTGCCAGGAAGTTGTGAGGAGATTTACGGCGCACTACCCAGACTTCTTAGGGGCTCGGGTTATTTTTACCGTCCACAGGTGAGATAAACATTGAACTAGATCAAATATGAGTTTGATTCAAGAAGATCTGAATGAATAGAAATCATTTCCTATTGCTCTTAGGGGAATAAATGCAACAGAGGCAGTGAAGGCAGTAGAGGAAGCAATGGAACTACAAAGGAACTTTCCAAATATCATGGCAGGCTTTGACTTTGTGAGTATTTGATGGTTCGTTGATGAGCATATTGCTGAAATATCCAATACGTGAATAAACTTTAGAATTTGTATAACTCCAGGTAGGACAAGAAGACCTTGGAAGACCTCTGTGGTATTTCAAGGACGCTTTGAGTCTACCTGAAGGCAGGGGTGTTAATCTGCCCTACTTTTTCCACGCAGGAGAGACAGGTTTCCTTTGACATCTTTGTTCTTTCATCTGCTACAAAGCAGTGTAACTCAAAGTCGTCCTTTAGGCTCAAAATGATTGAGTGCTTGTTCTTTTTTCACAGTTGCTATAGTAACATATTTCATTGGCTTTTCCATCAGATTCACAGGGAACAGATGTCGATCAGAACCTCATGGATGCTCTTCTATTCAACACCACACGTATAGGTCATGGCTTTGCCTTGGCACGTCACCCTGTAGTTAAAGAGATGTCTAGAAAGATGGACGTACCAATCGAAATCTGCCCCATCTCAAATCAGGTATGTGCCTTTGAAGTCAAAACTGTACTTCCTCAATGCATGTTCCTGGTCGTATTGTTTTTGTGCTTGTTATTCCAAATAACACATTTGAATAAGTGTTAGCTATATTCCTATTCGTATTTAATTCAAATCAGAATTCTGATGAATGTCTGTTTGTGATAGTTAAAAACATGCTACAATAACAACATGTTAAACAGTTAATGAATGAGAGAAATAGTGAAAAAATATTAATATAATTAATATATAGCAATATAGTTTGTAAATATTCTACTAATCTAATCCTGTGCAAGGTTATGTTATGTTTTAGGTCTGTTTTGAATTAAATTTACTATTTGAAATCAATATACACTACCGTTCAAAAGTTTGTGGTCAGTAAGATTTGGGGTAAAAAAGAAAGATGTCTCTTATGCTCACCAAAGCTCCATTTATTTGATCAAATATACAGTAAAAACAGTAATACTGTGAAATATTATTACAATAAAAAAAAAAAAAAACTTTTTTCCTACACTTTGGAAATCATGCCAAATAGTGCAGAAAATAAATTTAGATTATTTCAAAGACGTTTCCAAAACAGCATGGCCGGACGGTCGCACCACATGATATTTTGTCACTTTAAATAACAGAAAAATTACAAATAACTAATGGTTTTTGAAAAGTTAAAGTGAGTACATACATGGAAGAGGTACTATATGGTATCTTTTTATGCATTTACACAGTAAAAAAAAATGTAATCGGAGAGAAAATTTAGATTCATATTTATATGCATACATTAATAGGTGTCTATACACACACACACACACACACATATACATATAATATATATACCGGTATATGAACATATATGGTATATACAAAAACTTTAATATGAAATGCTATTAATCGTGATTCATTGATTTTGACAGCACTATTTGAAATAGAAAACTTTTATAACATTATAAATGCCTTTACCGTCACGTTTAGTCAGTTTGATGAGTAAATGTAAAAATATCTTTCAAAAACAAAAAATCTTGTAGGTAATACATCTTTTGTTTCATTGCAACTGCCTGTGGCTTATTTGAAAATACTAATATGCTGTGACCTTTTGTCAGGTGTTGAAACTGGTCTCAGACTTGCGGAACCACCCGGCGACAGTGCTGATGGCTGAGGGTCATCCTCTGGTGATCAGCTCGGATGATCCAGCTCTCTTTCGGGCCACTGCCCTTTCACACGATTTCTATGAAGCCTTCATGGGCTTTGGAGGAATGAGCTTTAATTTAGGCACATTGAAAGAGCTGGTCATAAACTCCCTCAGGTAACATAACTACAAGTGTCTTATTTTAGGATTTTTAGGATGAGTTTGTGAGTTTATTTGGGCATTTTTATGACCTACAACCAGACTTTTATCATTTATTTGTAACTTAATTTACCTCTCGCTCTTCATTTCTAGGTACAGCTCATTGCCAAGTCAAAGAAAGAAAGATGCTATTGATGTTTTGCTGATAAAATGGGACAAATTTGTTGTGGAAAGTTTACTTTGACAGGTATTCCTGCATAAAAACATTGTTTACAGGAGAAAACTCCTTTTGTTTGCCATATTGGTGAACATGTGAATACTGCAATTTATGCTGTTACTTGTGAAGAACTGAATGTGAAATCTTGAACTGGCCTGTGCTGCCACCTGGTGCAGAACCCGTGAACTGATCATCTGTACTTCCACTGAAACAAAATGGAGGACTCTAGCGGTTTTGTGTGCACTTTTGTAAATACTAATTGCGATTTATGGTCACCTTATTAGGACACCTGCTAAACCATAACATTTTTGGTTTATAATGTCAGTTCTATTTCATGAAAAAAGTTTTTAAAAGTATATTTTTACTTTAATGACCTTGGTAGGTTGTTTTAAATTACGCGATTTCAGTTGTTTATGAATATGTAACTCATTTTGTTTACAACATGAATGAAATAAAACTAGTGTGATAACTCCACAAAACGTTTGCCATCTTTGTGACCTATTAAACATTCCAAAACAATTCCATTGAAGTCCCCTGTCTATTTAAAGCCAAGGTGTTGACTGTAAAATGATACGGTTTATTGTTCTTGGTTGCTGAGCCGAGATGGTGTTCATCTCAGGTTCACGCTGTAATGTTTATCTACTGCTGGTATTAAACTGGGAAAAGTAGCGCTCATCTGGAATGTTGGTGTACAGATCCTGGAGATGTTCCTTCCTGTAAATGGAAAAAAGTGTTTGCACTTGTTACAAAATAAATAACTCAAGTAACAGAGAATTATATTCATACTAATTTAGGCTAGTATTTATTCGATTTTAGTTATTTTGTCATTTGCATTATATATTCTAAATCCGAATTTTTATTTCGGATTTAGATATAGTAATTTTAGTACTTTTATTTCACAGTCGATGAAACATTTCACATTTTTTCATGTACCGTAGTATTTATATTTTATTTTAGCTTTATTTCATAAGAAAACAAAGCAATTTTAATATTTAGTTATATCTTGTTTTTTATTATTAAATTAACAAAAACAACACTGTTGTATAGTCCACTGACTAACTTTAAAAGCTAAATCAATACAAATTAAATATCTAAGCATAGTTTGTTAAAGTACGATGCCTGGAAATGGCAAAAACTGCACAAAAATTACAGAGAAAAGTAAAACTTGTTGGATTTAGGGTATGACTCTAGAGACTTTTATGAAGGTATAGCCGGCTTTGTCACATGAACAAACAGGAAAACAGTTCTCATCGCATCCGCTTGTCATATAAAGTGTTAACAGTAGTATGAACTGTCGCAATATCAATCAGCTAATTCTGTTTATTGTTGCAATTTTATTCAATTTTAATATCCGAATGTTACTATGATATCTAAAAGTATTTAATTTTTTTTATTCTATCTGCATATGTGATGGACATAGCTTATGCTCATATTTAGTAGCTACTTTGAGGGCATCTTGAGTAAAACATCTCCATATTTATGAAGCACATACAAAAGACCTGAGCCGAATACAGAATATTTTACAGAATACGGAAGTTGCTGGGCATAACCCCTATTGGGATGTTAGTACAACCTGATTTCACCAAGTGCATCATCTTTGTTGATCCTGGAAAACATTCCAATCAACATATCAGACTTAAGGGACAAGTTTACAGTTTATGTTCAGGTTTACAACCTGGGTTAGGTGCTTCAACATCAGTGTTATTCACCATCATTTCCCTCTGATTTTAGGGATCACTTATAGGTAGGATTAGCTTTATGGGTAGGGATTGGGTTAAGACTAAATTTTCGGACCAGGATCAACAAAATATGTTGACCCAGGAACGCGTTCAACAACTCTGCAAAATCAGGATGTGTGGGATGTTACATGTGCCTACAGAATTTTGCACGTGACACGTATTACATTGACGCGCTTTGTAGAAGGCTGCGCTATCAAGCCATTTGGCCCCACTGACTTCCGAAACCCGTATCAGATGTACATTTTCAGCACTTTTGACACGTGTGCACAGTCTAATGAGTTTTCGAGTATGTTTAGGCCCTCGAAAAAATTACATTCATTTCAGAGAAGACGATGAGGAAGAAGAAAAAACAGAGCAATTCAGTGCTCAGGCCCTAAAATCCAGTCATTTCAAATGAATTCAAATGACTGTAAGATTATTATTTCAGTAGTGTGTGCCATTGTAACTCACCGAGCATCATGGGTCTGGGCCAGCTGTGCGTTGGTGTTGTCCAGACTCCTGCGTAGCTCCTTATTAATGCGTGCTTGCTGTCTTTCCAGCAGCAGTGCAGCCCGGGCTGACGTCATGTTCTCGTGATGCTCCTGAAGCTCCTTCTCCCGTTGCTTCATGGCCGCACTCTGCACATATTTGTTTGCTTTTTAACCAATACGTGTATTTTGATCTTTTGCAACATTTCATGATGTTACTTATTAACAGAATGAACGTTTTCTGTGCTTTACCTTCCTAGCTTCTGCTTGCTGCAGCTGGTACTGCGTGTACTGCTGGAGCTCTTCAGGACTCATTCCCTTGTAACAGTCCCTGCGCAGGCGGGACAGACCCAGCACACTTACTTTCTGTTCCGGGGTTTCCATCAGCAGGTCCCCGTTTAGCTGGTTCAGGATGTCCGTCTGGTTGTTCTCCTCTTCCTCGTGACACTCTTGTAGACGGCGATGTGTGATTTCTGCAGCCTGTGGTCAAGGAACAATGGAAAACTGAGTTCTTCTTGAATTATAAAGCCTTTTTTTTGTTGTTTCTACTTAGTGGAGTTTAGTCGTCAGTGACTCACCAGTGCCCGGTTAAAGTCTTTGGTGGCGATGGCTGCAGATCTCTTGTATTGTTCCTCCATCTTCTGCAGTTCAAGAGCTCGGTTATCCAGAGACATTCTGCTTTGATCGTACTGATGCACTACACAGTTTGAAAAAAGAGAAAGCATTGATACTAGGGCTGAGGGAAATAATATTGATTAATAATGGCTGTTTGCAAGATTTATGAAATGATTGTTGTAAGCTTGTTTATATTTACATGTTTAAATGAATTGTTCTGTGTTGTTATTGTATATTAATGTCCTGAGGATGGTCGTTTGACCGAAAGCTTGGTGATTACATTTGCTTTAAGGATCTAAGTGTGCAGACAGTTTATTTATTAATTATTGTATATTAATGAAATCAGTAGATTGACAGAATTATTCAACTACATTGTTGAATGGCAGTAATTTTATCCCCAAAATTTAGATACAATTTGAAACATGTAAGTACAGAATTGAATACAAATATTACTACTAATAATAAAAATGTATTTATTTAAAAATACTAGGGCTGTGCAACGATTAATGTCGATTAATCGCATCCAAAATAAAAGTTTGTGTTTACATAATATATGTGTGTACTATGTATAATTATTTTGTATTTATACTACAGGGCCGTTGAATGCTTGAATCTGATTGGTTGACGAACGTTCTGAGGTGTGCAATTATTTTCAGGGAACTGCACGGCTAAAGTAGTTCCAGCAGGTCTGTAACCGCATTACAGTTCCATATCACTGCGCATAGTCAACTGTAATAACGGACAATACAATACAATTCATAACAAGAAAAGCCACGCAGCCCCATGCGCTTGATCTGCAGTTTTCAATGTCTAACTTCACAATCAATGGAAACATGCAGTTTAATTTTAATAAATAAAGTATATAGTCCTATACATAATCAATAGAAAATTAAACTGAATATTTAAATAAATGTATAGTCCTGTTGCACAGGTTTTCGTAATTATTGAAGATAATATAACAAATAAATAATTATTGATAGGCCTATACACCTATAATAGTCTACTGTCACTAATAGAAAAAAAGAATGAACGAATTAATTAAAACAAAACGAATTGAATAAATAAATAATAATATTGACGCTCATGCTTCTCTCTCTCTCTCATAAACGCATTAATAACTGCATAAAGCCGGGGACACACTTACTGTAAGGCCGGTTATGAATGTAATTTGATACTTATGACTGATCATACACGCGTGTTCAGCGCGTTCAGTCGGTGTTCACAGCGGTGTTTAAAATCTGCTGCATTCACAGTCAGAGAATGTTTCTAGTGGTTAAGTGTGTCCCCAGCATTACTCTGCTATCAGCGGCTCAGGCCTCCGTTACTAACTCTAAAATGACGTTTTGGAATTAGCAACGGAGCATGGGTTTAGATGCGCAAGGAATTAGTCCTACATACAAGCGCGTTTTAATGACAAAAACTTTACAAACGTCTTGAAATACATCATCTGAACAATATTTCGATGTGTGGTAACTGTAGTATAAGCGGAATAATTGACTTCAGGCCGTTGAATTATTAGAAAAATAATGCACACCCGAGGTGTAACGGCCACTCCGCTTCGCGTCGTGACCGCATTACCACCTCGGGTGTGCATTATTTTTCTAATAATTCAACGGCCTGTCGTCAATTATTCCTTACATATAAATACACACACATGCATGTATATATTTAATAAAAATCTGTAATTTATATCTAAAATATTTATATTTAATATAATGATGTATACATATACAGTATATACATGCAAATATTTCTTAAATATATACATGGGTGTATTTATATACAAAACAATTATACGCAGTACACACACATATATATATAATGTAAACACAAACTTTTATTTTGGATGTGATTAATCGAGATGAATTGTAGCACAGTCCTTAAAAATACACAATTATATATATATATATATATATATATATATATATATATATATATATATATATATATATAAATATATTTATAAATATTATTTAAAATAAACTGTCATCATGTTGCTTCTACATTCATTTGGGGTTTTAATGTGTTACAAAGCTGTTAGGTTATGTGCGAAAAGCCTGTGCAAAAAATAAGGTTTAATCGATGCACTGCCATAATGTACAGTTTCAGAAAGAATCAAGGAAACATTCAAGACTGGGACCAAAAGTCACTGAAAATTGGTAGGGCTCAAAGGGGCTGCCATTCAGCAAGTGAACGTACCTTCTTGCTGTAGCTGTTGTTTCGCTCGCTCCAGTTCTTCTTGCTGTTGAAGGGTCCATGCTCTGAGCTGCTCCTGCTGCTTCCTCAGCCTCTCCTTCTGGCTCAGGTCTTCTCCAGTCAGTCCCGGGAGAATCCGCACACCTTCCTGCTTCTTCAGCAGCTCTGGATCGTTCAGATCAAACTCACGTCTGCTGGTTGTTTGTTGGAATTGTTCCCTAAATTGCACGATGGCTTCATTCAGCAGGCGCTCATCTTTCTTCTGCCGCTGCTCCAGGACACAGGCTACACGATCACTGCACAGCAGGTCATCGGCTGAAAACACACAGGAGAACAAGCTTCTGAGTCAGCCTCAATGTAATAGTGAGTTATGTTATTCAAGTTATCCACAAACTTTTTTTTGTGGAAAAAACTTCTTTCCACACACACACACACACACACACACACACACACACACACACACACACACACACACACACACACACACACACACACACGTTGTATGAGGACTTTCCATAGACATAATGATTTTTATACTGTACAAACTGTTTTCTATCCCACACGGACCCTAACCCTAAACCAACCTACCCATCACACACACACACACACACACATACACACACACACACACACACACAGTCCCCAAAAAAGTCAGCATTTTAATTAGACCTTTTTTCTCCCTGTTTTTCTTTTCGCAACGTTATACCACCTGGAATTTTTTTATTATTACTTTAAAACAGAAATTGAAAATGTTAATTGTATTGTGTGTGTGTGTGTATATATAATATAGGCTACAATATATAACATTTTCAATTTCTGTTCAAAATATAACGTTATACTGCTGGTTTTGGTAACGTTAGCCTACTCACCATAGACTTCCAGTTCGTTTGCTTCGCGTTGGTCTTTCTCTCTTCGTTCTTTAACTTGATGGTCGAGAGCATCATAGTCAAGCTGTCCAAGATAGAAATCAACAAAAACGAATTTGCAAATGCTATTTTACAGCTGTATTAAAGATGTTTTCAGCAAACAGACTTACTCCAATCGTGCGGACTTTGTCATTAAAGATCCTCTCTCTGCGTTGCAGTTCCCGGTTTCTCTTTCTTTCAAGGTGAACAGCTGCGATTCGGTCTGACAGAAGCTCAACTTGATCCATTGTATATATCACCACTATAGATCGATATAGCGAGCAATACAATGAAATGTTGCAATCGACCAACTGGATGTCACGAAACGAGGGAAACCCACAAACAAACACGTTGCTAAGAGACTGAATCACATGTTTAAATTGCGCCCTCTATCTGTTATTTGTCATGACGGTTACTGGTCTTAAAAGTTAGTCATCTCGTTTTTTTCTACAAGACTGGTCCTATTTTTTCAAGTTAGTTACATCATTGGTCTAACTGTGATTGAAAAAGTAAGAATGATCACCTAACCCTTGGTTAACTGCTCGGTCAAGGGATAGGCTATAGTTCACCCCAAAATACAAATGTAATCCATTACTCACCCCAGTGTTCCAAACCTTTATGAGTTTCTTTCTTCTGTTGAAAACAAAATAAGTAAGGAATAATTTACGACAGGCCGTTGAATTATTAGAAAAATAATGCACACCCGAGCCCCGAGGTGGTAATGCGGTCACGACGCGAAGCGGAGGTACCCTAACCCATACCTATCAAAATATTGTTCAGATGATGTATTTCAAGACGTTTGTAAAGTTTTTGTCATTAAAACGCTCTTGTATGTAGGACTAATTCCTTGCGCATCTAAACCATAGACAGTATATGATCTAAACCCATGCTCCGTTGCTAATTCCAAAACGTCATTTTAGAGTTAGTAACGGTGTTGCACCAAAAACTGTGACCCATCAGATTCTGTGACCCAAGAGGGCGCTGCTGCACATCTTATGCTCGTGCGTGGCAGATAATCAAGGACGAAGAAGAGCGTCTACGTAAACTGCGCAAGAAAACATTACATCTATGAATGCAAGCCGCTGCTGAAAGCTGTATATTCTCAGGTTTATATTGCTTCATAATGAGAAAGTAACGTTAATCCGCTGTGACAAATTGTGAAATGTGATTTTTTAAAAAAATTCTAATTCCTTCTGACTGAATGCACGAGTTGCATTTGTAATTTACATGTTTATCTGAAAATAAATATCTGAAATGTTTCTAAACATGTATTATTTCTTTCTGATTCAATGCACGAGTTACATTTGTAATTTACATCGGGGCTGTATTGTATTGTACAGAGGTCACAATATATGATAGGCAGCCATCAAAATATGTGACCTCAGTGTAACTGTCTATTAAATGAGTCAAACGTCTAAATACTGTTTTGGGGTTGATATAGCATCCATTCAGACTAATATAGACACATGTTTTATTAATTAGAGTCATCACAGACTCAGTACCACATAGGTCACAATATATGATAGGTCACAAAATATGATAGACAGCTGTCAAAATGTGTGACCTCACTGTAACTGCCTAATAAATGAGTCAAACTTCAAAATACTGTTTTAGGGTTGATATAGCATCCATTCAGACTAATATAGACACGTATTTTATTAATTAGAGTCATCACAGACTCAGTACCACATAGGTCACAATATATGATAGGTCACAAAATATGATAGACAGCTGTCAAAATGTGTGACCTCACTGTAACTGCCTAATAAATGAGTCAAACGTCTAAATACTGTTTTAGGGTTGATATAGCATCCATTCAGACTAATATAGACACGTGTTTTATTAATTAGAGTCATCACAGACTCAGTACCACATAGGTCACAAAATATGATAGGCAGCTGTCAAAATGTGTGACCTCACTGTAACTGCCTAATAAATGAGTCAAACTTCAAAATACTGTTTTAGGGTTGATATAGCATCCATTCAGACTAATATAGACACATGTTTTATTAATTAGAGTCATCACAGACCCAGTACCACATAGGTCACAATATATGATAGGTCACAAAATATGATAGACAGCTGTCAAAATGTGTGACCTCACTGTAACTGCCTAATAAATGAGTCAAACTTCAAAATACTGTTTTAGGGTTGATATAGCATCCATTCAGACTAATATAGACACGTGTTTTATTAATTAGAGTCATCACAGACCCAGTACCACATAGGTCACAATATATGATAGGTCACAAAATATGATAGACAGCTGTCAAAATGTGTGACCTCACTGTAACTGCCTAATAAATGAGTCAAACTTCAAAATACTGTTTTAGGGTTGATATAGCATCCATTCAGACTAATATAGACACATGTTTTATTAATTAGAGTCATCACAGACCCAGTACCACATAGGTCACAATATATGATAGGTCACAAAATATGATAGACAGCTGTCAAAATGTGTGACCTCACTGTAACTGTCTATTAAATGAGTCAAACGTCTAAATACTGTTTTAGGGTTGATATAGCATCCATTCAGACTAATATAGACACGTGTTTTATTAATTAGAGTCATCACAGACTCAGTACCACATAGGTCACAATATATGATAGGTCACAAAATATGATAGACAGCTGTCAAAATGTGTGACCTCACTGTAACTGCCTAATAAATGAGTCAAACTTCAAAATACTGTTTTGGGGTTGATATAGCATCCATTCAGACTAATATAGACACGTGTTTTATTAATTAGAGTCATCACAGACTCAGTACCACATAGGTCACAAAATATGATAGACAGCTGTCAAAATGTGTGACCTCACTGTAACTGCCTAATAAATGAGTCAAACTTCAAAATACTGTTTTAGGGTTGATATAGCATCCATTCAGACTAATATAGACACATGTTTTATTAATTAGAGTCATCACAGACCCAGTACCACATAGGTCACAATATATGATATTCAGCTGTCAAAATATGTGACCTCACTGTAACTGCATAATTAATGAGTGAAACTTCAAAATACTGTTTCTGGTCTGCAATAACATTCCTTCAGACTAATATAGACACATGTTTTATTAATTAGAGTCATCACAGACCCAGTACCACATAGGTCACAATATATGATAGGTCACAAAATATGATAGACAGCTGTCAAAATGTGTGACCTCACTGTAACTGTCTATTAAATGAGTCAAACGTCTAAATACTGTTTTGGGGTTGATATAGCATCCATTCAGACTAATATAGACACGTGTTTTATTAATTAGAGTCATCACAGACTCAGTACCACATAGGTCACAATATATGATAGGTCACAAAATATGATAGACAGCTGTCAAAATGTGTGACCTCACTGTAACTGCCTAATAAATGAGTCAAACTTCAAAATACTGTTTTAGGGTTGATATAGCATCCATTCAGACTAATATAGACACGTGTTTTATTAATTAGAGTCATCACAGACCCAGTACCACATAGGTCACAATATATGATAGGTCACAAAATATGATAGACAGCTGTCAAAATGTGTGACCTCACTGTAACTGTCTATTAAATGAGTCAAACGTCTAAATACTGTTTTGGGGTTGATATAGCATCCATTCAGACTAATATAGACACGTGTTTTATTAATTAGAGTCATCACAGACTCAGTACCACATAGGTCACAAAATATGATAGACAGCTGTCAAAATGTGTGACCTCACTGTAACTGCATAATAAATGAGTCAAACTTCAAAATACTGTTTTTTTTTCCTCGATCGCTTTGGCGCCCCCGTGGATATGCGCCCCTATGCACTGAGGTTGGGTCACGTGGTCTGATGACATTTGACAGCGATACTATTTGGGAATTAATTTTGTGTAGCATTCATCGATAAACATCCATTGTTTAATAAAAGATTTAAAAATGGATGCAACTGAAATTGAACAGTTGAAGGTCTTCTTGCTTCATGGGCAGTTCCCAGAGGGAGCTGACAAGCACCAACGTTTTGCCGTTAAAAGAAAAGCGTCCAACTTTTCCGTGATAGGTAAGGTATCGTTAATTAGTAGGCTATGGCCTAACAGTTACCTGGATATAATTGTGCTTACAAATAAACCTTGTTGAATTCAGTACATATCATGTAGAGTTGTAAATATAACTGCGGCATTATTTTATGTGTTTTTAATAGTGCTGCACGATTAATCGCATCGCAATCGTGATGTCAAGCACATGCGATTATATGACGCAAAATGCTGCGATTTTATTAAATATATTTATTTGGCCGTCAACATTGCATGCAATACATTATATGATACAGCTATTATTCAGGTAAATGCTTTTAAACCATTAATGTGACAAGACAAAAGATCGCGCTGCCTGTCAATGTCCTTACACACACACACACACGCACGCACGCACGTACACACACCTACACTCACAGAAAGAGAGAGAGAGAGACGCGCCATTATTTTGCGCACAGACAGTACGCCAAAATAGTTCTTTCGTGCTTACAATAACACACACAGGTCTGCCAAAATGTCCATTTTGTCCATAGACAGTGGTTTTGTCGAGTATCTTCAAACATAAGAGCAGTCTGAACAGATTGAGAGAATGAGGCGCCGGCGCGCGCGCACGTGAGATCTGCGTCACGTCTCTGTCAGCTTTTCTTAAAGA
The DNA here is from genome assembly GCF_949152265.1 of Phoxinus phoxinus. Taxonomy (NCBI): domain Eukaryota; kingdom Metazoa; phylum Chordata; class Actinopteri; order Cypriniformes; family Leuciscidae; genus Phoxinus; species Phoxinus phoxinus. The sequence goes on from NC_136900.1 coordinate 15,716,126, forward strand.
GACAGTAGCCACTAATGATCTCAGCTATTGAAGTTAATCAAAGAACTGAAAGAGAACAGAGAAAATGTCTCACTGCTCTTGACTAAATATATTTTGTACTTTTAATAAGGATTAGTCTATATTTCATTTATAACTTATGCAGTGCAGGCTGTTTGATAACTTAAAGGGATAGTTCACCCAAAAATGAAAATTCTATCATCATTTACTCACCCTCAAGTTGTTTTAAACTAAAAATAATTATAATAATAATAATAATTTGAAAACAGTGTATTTGGTTGATGTTTCTAGTTTGAGTTGAGACATACACATTTCAGCATTATCACTAATCATCTGTGTGTGCATTTTACTTGAGAACCAAGCAAGTTGACTCAGGAAACCATTTATTTATTATAATCGCATATCGCAATATTGACCTCAATAATCGCAATATGACTTTTCCCCAAATCGTGCAGCCATATTTTTAATTAATAAATTGTAGAATCATTAACTCTCCACGTTGGGAAACGTTTTTTTCCCATGTGTTAAATTAACGCGAACCTAAGCAACCAAAACCATCTGGCCTTTAGGCTTATCGTTCGTGCATGCAGGGTTCGAGGGGGGTCGCTGGGGACCCCCCATAAGATTTTTTTTGCTTTGTTTGGGGGATCTCCGAGAAATGTATTTTACCTTTGTGCAAAATCATGAAATCAATTCTATTTACAATGCTTTTGCATGTATGCCCCCACACAATAGGTCATGTATGTAATTATTAGCTCTTTTAATTGATTATTATGTACAGTAGTTTCCATAAATTTACGATCAATTATAGCGGAAAGAAATTGTACATGATACTCCACAGAAGACCAGCTCTACTACAAGAGGAGGAAGGGCACACTGCTTGAAACATCAAGCAAAGTTGTGAGCACAGCAGAGGAGGCAGACACCATTTTTCAAGAATTTCACTGTGGAGACATCAGTGGGCATCCAGGCCAGTTGAAAACTAGAGATGCCATATCACAACGTTTTTACTGGCCTGGCATGTCAACCGACATAGAAAAATGGGTAGGCTCCTGCACTGTAAAGAACACTTATGGATGGTCCAGTTTTGAGGACATTGTCATTAACTAAATAAATTGTCTTTTGACTTAATACATCAACATCTGTATTCCCTCAAAAAATGTTTGCAGGTTTCACAGTGCACAGAGTGTCAGTCTAAGAGGAAATCAATCAAACTCCAGCCAGAATTCACACAAATAATGGTATCAACTCCAGAATTTAATTTAAAACAGTAGTTATTATAGCTATATAATCTATTTTTTTCATTGTGTGAACATTGTCTATTTTTCTGTTAACAGACCAAGGCTCCCTTTGAATTAATCGGGATGGACCTAATTGGAAAATTGACAAAAACAGACAATCAAAATCAATACATCTGTGTCTTGATTGATTACCGAACCAGATGGGCGCAGGCATACCCGATGAAACTGAAAAATGCTGTGGAGGTCACAAACTGCCTCCTTAAGTTTGTTTATCAGTTTGAGGTGCCCAAAAGAATTCTCACCGACAATGGCAGGGAATTTGTCAATAATGTAAGTGAAGTGTTTGCTAATGTGAATGGCAATGTAAAATGGTTTTCTATGGCAAGAGTTACATGGATGATTGCATGTCTTCTGTAGATCAACACTGAGGTATGCAACCGGCTGGGGATCAAGAGGAGCCTGTGTGCCCCATACCACCCACAGACAAATGGACTGGTGGAAAAATTTAATGACACCATTCAGAAGTAAAATATCATTACCATATAGAAGTAAATTATGATGTGGTTGCTACTTATGTCATGATGCCTCAATGTGTTCGGGGGTGGCTTGAGTTTGAAGAGGAAACACTGGCTTTCAAGAAAATTTTTGAAAGATGTGCAATTTAGTAATCATGACACACACACACTTATGCCTAGTACACACTACACAACTTAAAATTTTTGCAGATCACTGTGCGACTTATATTACATGACTTGCTCTGGAGTGTTGAAGTCGTTGTGGTGTTTACACTACATAACACTACGTAAATTATCTGAAACGGGGGTTACACACTACACAAGCTGACTGTCACCCAAAGATTCTTCAGTAACAATTACACTATAATTTTTTCAGAGCTCTTGGAAAACTGGTTAAAGACAAAACCAATACCTGGGATCAATATTTAGAACCTGTCATGTTTGGCTTGCGGACCAAGAAGCAACTTACGACACAGTTTTCCCCCTTCCACCTAATGTTTGGAAGAGAGGCCCGTTATCCGAGTCAAGTCCCTGAGTATTTTCAGGTGAAGGATAACCTTTATAGACTTTTTCAATGTCCACTGAAACATAATATATACTTTAAACAGCTATGATATATAGATTAAATCTTTACTTCCATATCTCCACAGATGAAAGACACCATGGAGAATGATTTCCTGGCTGAAGAGGTGGCAATCGACATCCAGCGCCATGAGGAGATCATGAAGATTGTGGAGGACAACACTAAGAGACAGCACGACAGAATCAGGGGAAGGACAAGACAGAAGGGTCTTCTGTTACCAGTGGGGGCCCTGGTATGGAGAGAAAATGTGAGGAGCCAGCAGAGGAAAGGGGGAAAACTCGACCGAGAGTACTTGGGACCTTTTACAGTGGTCAAGGTTGAGGGGAAAAGTGTGGACTTGATTGACATCAATGGCCGCACCTTCCCAAAGGTCAGCATCGACCACTTAAAAATGTACGTGGAGGAGGTCCCAAGAGTGCCACAAAGGATGAAAAGGGCCCCACCCCCTGTTGGCTCCGCAACCCCAATTAAAACTCTAACCCCCTTGGTTGAGGATGAGGATGACGCCTCTCCAACCCCATCCCCTGTTAGCGCCTCTACCCGTGTCACCTCCCCAACACCACCCCCTGTTAGCGCCTCTACCCGTGTTACCTCGCCAACAACATCCCCTGTTAGCACCTCAACGCCTGTTAGCTCGCCAACACCATCCCCTGTTGGCAACTCAACCCGAGGTACCATGCCAACACCATCTCCTGTTGGCACCTCAACCCATGTTACCTCGCCAACACCATCCCCTGTTGGCACCTCAGCACCTGTTACCTTACCAACACCATCTCCTGTTGGCACTTCAACGCCTGTTACCTCACCAACACCATCTCTTGTTGGCACTTCAACCCCTGTTCCCTCCCCAGCCCCCATGGATGAGAATGAGGAGGATGATGCCTCCCCCCAGTGCAACAAAACCTCACACCCTGGGTTCCATGAGCAGTGTAGGTGGACAAAATAACTCTTAACAGCAATCATGTTAACCTTTTGAATTTTGTGAATCTCCTGTATACATATCAGCATATTGAACTAGAAATGAATGCCATATACTTACTAGTAATTTATATCCAAATGTCACGTCATCAAAAGGCATAACAGACGCCTGGGGAGGGAATAAATCCCATGTCCTGCTGTCCCGCATGGGCCCATATAAGTTGTTTTATTGGGACATTGCAAGGACTGCGCCGGGACAAGATTTGGAGAGTGAGGTAAGCTTTGTTATTGGTTGCACTTTAAGGGAAATCTGAAATGTACTTGTATAGTAGTGTTGAAATGAATTTATATTTGTACTTATATAATTCATACTGTCACAGTTTGCTGTAGTGTGTTGAATAAGTAATTGATAACAACAATATGGTGATAACAAGCAATTATAGATAAGTCAAAACAGGTGAACTTAACAAATAGTACAGTATTAATGGATACATCCTGGATATGGTGCCAAAGGTCCACAAACTTACATTCCAGCACTTTTGATATCAGATAAAGACTTACATCACATACACAATTTCATACCGGTATAGTATTTCAATAAACTTCTAAATTTACATATTAACTGAACACACCCCTAGAACAACTCAACAAATGACAGTACTCAAAAGAGGAACAATATCATACACAGAGTATATCTGGAACACCATTACAGTACTACACACCGATATAGTACATTCATGAATATCAAAAATACTGTACTAATAAATTGAAAAAATGCGGAAAACTAAAAGGACACGAAAACAAGAGAAAAACATAGCCATATTTAAGGAATACCGTTACATTATTTACAATTACACATTACTTACAATTATTTCCCAAACCTGTACTTACACTTTAGGTGATCAATGCACTGATGTGCAAAATGGTAATAGAGAAGAACAAGGTGGGAGGGAAGGCCCTTTTCATCGATTCTTTCGAAATGACGAGGATCTGGGAAGGAAAGGGGTCAAGATTGAAGGTAGGCAGAGTTTAGGTTAGTTCTGTAAAAAGACTCCAAATTTAATGATGTCATGTTAGTGATTCTGAAAATGCTCCTGGTCTTTTGCAGTGTGATCCCACCCAACACAACCTACTTATGGGTGCTGTCTATGAGCCAGGCCACTGGATATTAACTGTAAGTGCAAGTACTTGTACATACACACAGAAATACACACATGGTCCAATGGGGGTCACCTAAGAATTGCAGAAGAATTGCAGCGGAAACCCAACATATTTTTCAGCCATTTATTCACACAAAATACTTTGAAGACAATGTAAGCACATGTGACATTCTGATTCTTTAGGTGATCTTTCCCAAGGAAAGACACAGTATTGTTCTGGACCCCCTGGGCAATGACAAATGCAAGTTTGAAAAATGTTTGCAGTCTACAAGGTAACTCATAAAAACCATGGTAATAAGTTTTCACTTAAAAACACATATATAAGAATGTATTCTCATATGTCATGGTGTTGGTGTACCAACAGGGCGTTCATCAGGAAGAAAGGGTGCAATGTGTCGAGGTGGACAGCCGGCACTGTTCCACACACCCTGCAGGCGGATGGCAACTCCTGCGGAGCCTTTGTCCTGAAAGTAAGTTTGTGATTTCTGTGTAGGCTTTGTGGTTCTAAACAATACAAAGTGTTGAACGTATGACCAGTTGACCAAACAACTAATTAAGTATATGTCACATTAGTATGCAGAGAAGATACTGAAAAACGAGCCACTGTTATTCTCTAATAAAAGAGAAGCAGTAGCTCACTACAGGAAGGAGGTGGCCAGGACACTTCTGGAGAAGTCTGGTAATGTAGCATATATTCTGGTCAGATGCATGTATTCCTACCTTATTTTCTGGTCAGATGCATGTATTCCTATCTTATATTCTGGTCTGATGTATGTATTCCTAGTTTATATTCTGGTCAGATGCATGTATTCCTAGCTTACATTCTGGTCGGATTCATGTATTCCTAGACATATTGACAAATGTTATTGTATTTGTATTGTATTGAAACAATTGTTGACAAGTCTTATTGGTGTCACTGATGACCAGATGACCTTCGTGAGCTGTGCCACCATTGTGGTGAAAACAACGTTTTGTCCGAAGATGGGAAGACAACCAAATGGGTAAAGGATCCCATTATAAAACTTCATTTTTAGTGTCTTTGTTACAGTGAATTTAAAATATTTACTCCCAATTGTTTGCTATGTTGTCTTCACCTTTGTTGTTACAGGTCCAATGTGACACATGTGACCGGTGGTTCCACATGGTATGTGTTAAACATGGAAGCCCCGAGAGTGAAACCTTCAGTTGTGCCGCATGTACAAGTGTGTAAAATAAATGTAGTTTTATCTTGAAATGGTTTTATGTTTGTGTAAGCCTAGTACGGGTAAGTACACACTAGGTTAGTTAAATGAATATACAATTACCCCTAATAAAAATAATTCACCTTAAAGGAAAAAATTAAATCACCACATCAAGTGATTTGCATACACAAAATTACAACTTGTATTAATTGAACAACAATTGAAATAAACAATTACAATAACAAGTGTGTGGGTGCGTTATCAGTGTACGTGTATGACTTAATAAGTCATCAAGGATCACCAGTTCTGTCCACTCAAATTCACATAAGCCAAATTTTGTTCAGTGCTAGGCGCCTGGGAGCAGGGTTGCCAGGTGCCATCAAGGTTTTCCAGCCCAAAACCTTGTCAAAAAACACCCAATCTGGCAACCCTGTCTGGGAGCTGCGCAGCTGAGCGTCATTAATTAGACAGTTACAGTGAGGTCACATATTTTGATAGCTGAATATCATATTTTGTGACCTATCATATATTGTGACCTATGTGGTACTGGGTCTGTGATGACTCTAATTAATAAAACACGTGTCTATATTAGTCTGAATGGATGCTATATCAACCCTAAAACAGTATTTTGAAGTTTGACTCATTTATTAGGCAGTTACAGTGAGGTCACACATTTTGACAGCTGTCTATCATATTTTGTGACCTATCATATATTGTGACCTATGTGGTACTGGGTCTGTGATGACTCTAATTAATAAAACACGTGTCTATATTAGTCTGAATGGATGCTATATCAACCCCAAAACAGTATTTAGACGTTTGACTCATTTATTAGGCAGTTACAGTGAGGTCACACATTTTGACAGCTGTCTATCATATTTTGTGACCTATCATATATTGTGACCTATGTGGTACTGAGTCTGTGATGACTCTAATTAATAAAACACGTGTCTATATTAGTCTGAATGGATGCTATATCAACCCTAAAACAGTATTTTGAAGTTTGACTCATTTATTAGGCAGTTACAGTGAGGTCACACATTTTGACAGCTGTCTATCATATTTTGTGACCTATCATATATTGTGACCTATGTGGTACTGAGTCTGTGATGACTCTAATTAATAAAACATGTGTCTATATTAGTCTGAATGGATGCTATATCAACCCCAAAACAGTATTTAGACGTTTGACTCATTTATTAGGCAGTTACAGTGAGGTCACACATTTTGACAGCTGTCTATCATATTTTGTGACCTATCATATATTGTGACCTATGTGGTACTGGGTCTGTGATGACTCTAATTAATAAAACACGTGTCTATATTAGTCTGAATGGATGCTATATCAACCCTAAAACAGTATTTTGAAGTTTGACTCATTTATTAGGCAGTTACAGTGAGGTCACACATTTTGACAGCTGTCTATCATATTTTGTGACCTATCATATATTGTGACCTATGTGGTACTGAGTCTGTGATGACTCTAATTAATAAAACACGTGTCTATATTAGTCTGAATGGATGCTATATCAACCCCAAAACAGTATTTAGACGTTTGACTCATTTATTAGGCAGTTACAGTGAGGTCACACATTTTGACAGCTGTCTATCATATTTTGTGACCTATCATATATTGTGACCTATGTGGTACTGGGTCTGTGATGACTCTAATTAATAAAACATGTGTCTATATTAGTCTGAATGGATGCTATATCAACCCTAAAACAGTATTTTGAAGTTTGACTCATTTATTATGCAGTTACAGTGAGGTTACACATTTTGACAGCTGTCTATCATATTTTGTGACCTATCATATATTGTGACCTATGTGGTACTGAGTCTGTGATGACTCTAATTAATAAAACACGTGTCTATATTAGTCTGAATGGATGCTAAATCAACCCCAAAACAGTATTTAGACGTTTGACTCATTTATTAGGCAGTTACAGTGAGGTCACACATTTTGACAGCTGTCTATCATATTTTGTGACCTATCATATATTGTGACCTATGTGGTACTGGGTCTGTGATGACTCTAATTAATAAAACACGTGTCTATATTAGTCTGAATGGATGCTATATCAACCCTAAAACAGTATTTTGAAGTTTGACTCATTTATTAGGCAGTTACAGTGAGGTCACACATTTTGACAGCTGTCTATCATATTTTGTGACCTATCATATATTGTGACCTATGTGGTACTGAGTCTGTGATGACTCTAATTAATAAAACACGTGTCTATATTAGTCTGAATGGATGCTATATCAACCCCAAAACAGTATTTAGACGTTTGACTCATTTAATAGACAGTTACAGTGAGGTCACACATTTTGACAGCTGTCTATCATATTTTGTGACCTATCATATATTGTGACCTATGTGGTACTGGGTCTGTGATGACTCTAATTAATAAAATACGTGTCTATATTAGTCTGAATGGATGCTATATCAACCCTAAAACAGTATTTTGAAGTTTGACTCATTTATTAGGCAGTTACAGTGAGGTCACACATTTTGACAGCTGTCTATCATATTTTGTGACCTATCATATATTGTGACCTATGTGGTACTGAGTCTGTGATGACTCTAATTAATAAAACATGTGTCTATATTAGTCTGAATGGATGCTATATCAACCCCAAAACAGTATTTAGACGTTTGACTCATTTAATAGACAGTTACACTGAGGTCACATATTTTGATGGCTGCCTATCATATATTGTGACCTCTGTACAATACAATACAGCCCCGATGTAAATTACAAATGTAACTCGTGCATTGAATCAGAAAGAAATAATACATGTTTAGAAACATTTCAGATATTTATTTTCAGATAAACATGTAAATTACAAATGCAACTCGTGCATTCAGTCAGAAGGAATTAGAATTTTTTAAAAAAATCACATTTCACAATTTGTCACAGCGGATTAACGTTACTTTCTCATTATGAAGCAATATAAACCTGAGAATATACAGCTTTCAGCAGCGGCTTGCATTCATAGATGTAATGTTTTCTTGCGCAGTTTACGTAGATGCTCTTCTTCGTCCTTGATTATCTGCCATGCACGAGCATAAGATGTGCAGCAGCGCCCTCTTGGGTCACAGAATCTGATGGGTCACAGTTTTTGGTGCAACAACGGAGGCCTGAGCCGCTGATAGCAGAGTAATGCTGGACACACTTAACCACTAGAAACATTCTCTGACTGTGAATGCAGCAGATTTTAAACACCGCTGTGAACACCGACTGAACGCGCTGAACACGCGTGCATGATCAGTCATATAGGCTATCAAATTACATTCATTCTTACAGTAAGTGTGTCCCTGGCGTTATGCAATTAATGCAGTTATGAGAGAAGCATGAGCGTCCATATTATTATTTATTTATTCAATTCGTTTTAATTAATTCGTTGATTCTTTTTTTTTTCTGACAGTAGACTAGCCTAATAAATGAAACACAAAGCCCTTTTAACAAGTATAGGCCTATCAATAATTATTTATTTGTTATATTATCTGCAGCAGGACTATCAATTTGTTGAAATATTCAGTTTAATTTTCTATTGATTATATATAGGACTATATATACTTTATTTATCAAAATTAAACTGCATTTCCATTGATTGTGAAGTTAGACACTGAAAATTGCAGATCGAGCGCATGGGACTGGATGTTTTTTTTTTGTTATGAATTTTTTTTTTTTTTTCATACTTTTGGGATTTTGACGACAGGTCCCGGGTCATCGTTTTTTTTTTTTTTTTTTTTTTTTTCATATTCTCCTATCATGGTTAAAAGGCAAAATATATTCTTTAAACTGATGGCAGTTAAGCTCCATCCACAAAGAAATTGAGTTCAAGTCCCGGGTCATGTTTTTTTTTTGTTTTTTCATACTTTTGGGATTTTGACGACAGGTCCCGGGTCATCGTTTTTTTTTTCATTGTTTTTTTTCATACTTTCCTATCATGGTTAAAAGGCAAAATATATTCTTTAAACTGATGGCAGTTAAGCTCCATCCACAAAAAAATTGAGTTCAAGTCCCGGGTCATGTTTTTTTTTTTTTCATACTTTTGGGATTTTGACGACAGGTCCCGGGTCATCGTTTTTTTTTTTTTTTCATACTTTCCTATCATTGTTAAAAGGCAAAATATATTCTTTAAACTGATGGCAGTTAAGCTCCATCCACAAAAAAATTGAGTTCAAGTCCCGGGTCATGTTTTTTTTTTTCTCATACTTTTGGGATTTTGACGACAGGTCCCGGGTCATCGTTTTTTTTTTTTTTTCATACTTTCCTATCATTGTTAAAAGGCAAAAGATATTCTTTAAACTGATGGCAGTTAAGCTCCATCCACAAAGAAATTGAGTTCAAGTCCCGGGTCATGTTTTTTTTTTTTTTTTTTCTCATACTTTTGGGATTTTGACGACAAGTTCCGGGTCATGTTTTTTTGTTTTTTTCATACTTTTGGGATTTTGACGACAGGTCCCGGGTCATCGTTTTTTTTATTTTAATACTTTCCTATCATTGTTAAAAGGCAAAAGATATTCTTTAAACTGATGGCAGTTAAGCTCCATCCACAAAAAAATTGAGTTCAAGTCCCGGGTCATGTTTTTTTTTTTCTCATACTTTTGGGATTTTGACGACAGGTCCCGGGTCATCGTTTTTTTTTTATTTTTTTTTTATACTTTCCTATCATTGTTAAAAGGCAAAAGATATTCTTTAAACTGATGGCAGTTAAGCTCCATCCACAAAAAAATTGAGTTCAAGTCCCGGGTCATGTTTTTTTTTTTTTTTTTTTTCATACTTTTGGGATTTTGACGACAGGTCCCGGGTCATCGTTTTTTTTTTTTTTTCATACTTTCCTATCATTGTTAAAAGGCAAAATATATTCTTTAAACTGATGGCAGTTAAGCTCCATCCACAAAAAAATTGAGTTCAAGTCCCGGGTCATGTTTTTTTTTTCTTCATACTTTTGGGATTTTGACGACAGGTCCCGGGTCATCGTTTTTTTTTTTTTTTCATACTTTCCTATCATTGTTAAAAGGCAAAAGATATTCTTTAAACTGATGGCAGTTAAGCTCCATCCACAAAAAAATTGAGTTCAAGTCCCGGGTCATGTTTTTTTTTTTTTTCATACTTTTGGGATTTTGACGAAATTGAGTTTAAGTCCCGGGTCATGTTTTTTTTTTCTTCATACTTTTGGGATTTTGACGACAGGTCCCGGGTCATCGTTTTTTTTTTTTTTTTCATACTTTCCTATCATTGTTAAAAGGCAAAATATATTCTTTAAACTGATGGCAGTTAAGCTCCATCCACAAAGAAATTGAGTTCAAGTCCCGGGTCATGTTTTTTTTTGTTTCATACTTTTGGGATTTTGACGACAGGTCCCGGGTCATCGTTTTTTTTTTTTTTTTCATACTTTCCTATCATTGTTAAAAGGCAAAAGATATTCTTTAAACTGATGGCAGTTAAGCTCCATCCACAAAGAAATTGAGTTCAAGTCCCGGGTCATGTTTTTTTTTGTTTCATACTTTTGGGATTTTGACGACAGGTCCCGGGTCATCGTTTTTTTTTTTTTTTTTCATACTTTCCTATCATTGTTAAAAGGCAAAAGATATTCTTTAAACTGATGGCAGTTAAGCTCCATCCACAAAAAAATTGAGTTCAAGTCTCGGGTCATGTTTTTTTTTGTTTTTTTGTTTTTTCATACTTTTGGGATTTTGACGACAGGTCCCGGGTCATCGTTTTTCTTTTTTTTTCATATTTTCCTATCATTGTTAAAAGGCAAAAGATATTCTTTAAACTGATGGCAGTTAAGCTCCATCCACAAAGAAATTGAGTTCAAGTCCCGGGTCATGTTTTTTTTTTCTTCATACTTTTGGGATTTTGACGACAGGTCCCGGGTCATCGTTTTTTTTTTTTTCATACTTTCCTATCATTGTTAAAAGGCAAAAGATATTCTTTAAACTGATGGCAGTTAAGCTCCATCCACAAAGAAATTGAGTTCAAGTCCCGGGTCATGTTTTTTTTTGTTTCATACTTTTGGGATTTTGACGACAGGTCCCGGGTCATCGTTTTTTTTTTTTTTTTTCATACTTTCCTATCATTGTTAAAAGGCAAAAGATATTCTTTAAACTGATGGCAGTTAAGCTCCATCCACAAAAAAATTGAGTTCAAGTCTCGGGTCATGTTTTTTTTTGTTTTTTTGTTTTTTCATACTTTTGGGATTTTGACGACAGGTCCCGGGTCATCGTTTTTCTTTTTTTTTCATATTTTCCTATCATTGTTAAAAGGCAAAAGATATTCTTTAAACTGATGGCAGTTAAGCTCCATCCACAAAGAAATTGAGTTCAAGTCCCGGGTCATGTTTTTTTTTTCTTCATACTTTTGGGATTTTGACGACAGGTCCCGGGTCATCGTTTTTTTTTTTTTCATACTTTCCTATCATTGTTAAAAGGCAAAAGATATTCTTTAAACTGATGGCAGTTAAGCTCCATCCACAAAGAAATTGAGTTCAAGTCCCGGGTCATGTTTTTTTTTGTTTCATACTTTTGGGATTTTGATGACAGGTCCCGGGTCATCGTTTTTTTTTTTTTTTCATACATTCCTATCATTGTTAAAAGGCAAAAGATATTCTTTAAACTGATGGCAGTTAAGCTCCATCCACAAAGAAATTGAGTTCAAGTCCCGGGTCATGTTTTTTTTTTTTTTTTTTCTCATACTTTTGGGATTTTGACGACAAGTTCCGGGTCATGTTTTTTTGTTTTTTTCATACTTTTGGGATTTTGACGACAGGTCCCGGGTCATCGTTTTTTTTTTTTTTTCATACTTTCCTATCATTGTTAAAAGGCAAAAGATATTCTTTAAACTGATGGCAGTTAAGCTCCATCCACAAAAAAATTGAGTTCAAGTCCCGGGTCATGTTTTTTTTTTTTTCATACTTTTGGGATTTTGACGAAATTGAGTTTAAGTCCCGGGTCATGTTTTTTTTTTCTTCATACTTTTGGGATTTTGACGACAGGTCCCGGGTCATCGTTTTTTTTTTTTTTTTCATACTTTCCTATCATTGTTAAAAGGCAAAATATATTCTTTAAACTGATGGCAGTTAAGCTCCATCCACAAAGAAATTGAGTTCAAGTCCCGGGTCATGTTTTTTTTTTCTTCATACTTTTGGGATTTTGACGACAGGTCCCGGGTCATCGTTTTTTTTTTTTTTTTATACTTTCCTATCATTGTTAAAAGGCAAAAGATATTCTTTAAACTGATGGCAGTTAAGCTCCATCCACAAAAAAATTGAGTTCAAGTCCCGGGTCATGTTTTTTTTTTCTTCATACTTTTGGGATTTTGACGACAGGTCCCGGGTCATCGTTTTTTTTTTTTTTTCATACTTTCCTATCATTGTTAAAAGGCAAAAGATATTCTTTAAACTGATGGCAGTTAAGCTCCATCCACAAAAAAATTGAGTTCAAGTCCCGGGTCATGTTTTTTTTTTCTTCATACTTTTGGGATTTTGACGACAGGTCCCGGGTCATCGTTTTTTTTTTTTTTTTTCATACTTTCCTATCATTGTTAAAAGGCAAAAGATATTCTTTAAACTGATGGCAGTTAAGCTCCATCCACAAAAAAATTGAGTTCAAGTCCCGGGTCATGTTTTTTTTTTTTTTTTTTTTCATACTTTTGGGATTTTGACGACAGGTTCCGGGTCATCGTTTTTTTTTTTTTTTCATACTTTCCTATCATTGTTAAAAGGCAAAAGATATTCTTTAAACTGATGGCAGTTAAGCTCCATCCACAAAAAAATTGAGTTCAAGTCCCGGGTCATGTTTTTTTTTTTCTCATACTTTTTGGGATTTTGACGACAGGTCCCGGGTCATCGTTTTTTTTTTTTTTTTCATACTTTCCTATCATTGTTAAAAGGCAAAAGATATTCTTTAAACTGATGGCAGTTAAGCTCCATCCACAAAGAAATTGAGTTCAAGTCCCGGGTCATGTTTTTTTTTGTTTCATACTTTTGGGATTTTGACGACAGGTCCCGGGTCATCGTTTTTTTTTTTTTTTCATACTTTCCTATCATTGTTAAAAGGCAAAAGATATTCTTTAAAGTGATGGCAGTTAAGCTCCATCCACAAAGAAATTGAGTTCAAGTCCCGGGTCATCGTTTTTTTTTTTTTTTTCATACTTTCCTATCATTGTTAAAAGGCAAAATATATTCTTTAAACTGATGGCAGTTAAGCTCCATCCACAAAAAAATTGAGTTCAAGTCCCGGGTCATGTTTTTTTTCATTTTTTTTTTTCATACTTTTGGGATTTTGACGACAGGTCCCGGGTCATCGTTTTTTTTTTTTTTTCATACTTTCCTATCATTGTTAAAAGGCAAAAGATATTCTTTAAACTGATGGCAGTTAAGCTCCATCCACAAAAAAATTGAGTTCAAGTCCCGGGTCATGTTTTTTTTTGTTTCATACTTTTGGGATTTTGACGACAGGTCCCGGGTCATCGTTTTTTTTTTTTTTTTCATACTTTCCTATCATTGTTAAAAGGCAAAAGATATTCTTTAAACTGATGGCAGTTAAGCTCCATCCACAAAGAAATTGAGTTCAAGTCCCGGGTCATGTTTTTTTTTTCTTCATACTTTTGGGATTTTGACGACAGGTCCCGGGTCATCGTTTTTTTTTTTTTTCATACTTTCCTATCATTGTTAAAAGGCAAAAGATATTCTTTAAACTGATGGCAGTTAAGCTCCATCCACAAAGAGATTGAGTTCAAGTCCCGGGTCATGTTTTTTTTTTTTTCATACTTTTGGGATTTTGACGACAGGTCCCGGGTCATCGTTTTTTTTTTTTTTTCATACTTTCCTATCATTGTTAAAAGGCAAAAGATATTCTTTAAACTGATGGCAGTTAAGCTCCATCCACAAAAAAATTGAGTTCAAGTCCCGGGTCATGTTTTTTTTTGTTTCATACTTTTGGGATTTTGACGACAGGTCCCGGGTCATCGTTTTTTTTTTTTTTTTCATACTTTCCTATCATTGTTAAAAGGCAAAAGATATTCTTTAAACTGATGGCAGTTAAGCTCCATCCACAAAGAAATTGAGTTCAAGTCCCGGGTCATGTTTTTTTTTTCTTCATACTTTTGGGATTTTGACGACAGGTCCCGGGTCATCGTTTTTTTTTTTTTTCATACTTTCCTATCATTGTTAAAAGGCAAAAGATATTCTTTAAACTGATGGCAGTTAAGCTCCATCCACAAAGAGATTGAGTTCAAGTCCCGGGTCATGTTTTTTTTTTCTTCATACTTTTGGGATTTTGACGACAGGTCCCGGGTCATCGTTTTTTTTTTTTTTTTCATACTTTCCTATCATTGTTAAAAGGCAAAAGATATTCTTTAAACTGATGGCAGTTAAGCTCCATCCACAAAAAAATTTAGTTCAAGTCCCGGGTCATGTTTTTTTTTGTTTCATACTTTTGGGATTTTGACGACAGGTCCCGGGTCATCGTTTTTTTTTTTTTTTTCATACTTTCCTATATTTGTTAAAAGGCAAAATATATTCTTTAAACTGATGGCAGTTAAGCTCCATCCACAAAGAAATTGAGTTCAAGTCCCGGGTCATGTTTTTTTTTTTTCATACTTTTGGGATTTTGACGACAGGTCCCGGGTCATCGTTTTTTTTTTTTTTTCATACTTTCCTATCATTGTTAAAAGGCAAAATATATTCTTTAAACTGATGGCAGTTAAGCTCCATCCACAAAGAAATTGAGTTCAAGTCCCGGGTCATGTTTTTTTTTTCTTCATACTTTTGGGATTTTGACGACAGGTCCCGGGTCATCGTTTTTTTTTTTTTTTCATACTTTCCTATCATTGTTAAAAGGCAAAAGATATTCTTTAAACTGATGGCAGTTAAGCTCCATCCACAAAAAAATTGAGTTCAAGTCCCGGGTCATGTTTTTTTTTTCTTCATACTTTTGGGATTTTGACGACAGGTCCCGGGTCATCGTTTTTTTTTTTTTTTTTCATACTTTCCTATCATTGTTAAAAGGCAAAAGATATTCTTTAAACTGATGGCAGTTAAGCTCCATCCACAAAGAAATTGAGTTCAAGTCCCGGGTCATGTTTTTTTTTGTTTCATACTTTTGGGATTTTGACGACAGGTCCCGGGTCATCGTTTTTTTTTTTTTTTCATACTTTCCTATCATTGTTAAAAGGCAAAAGATATTCTTTAAACTGATGGCAGTTAAGCTCCATTCACAAAGAAATTGAGTTCAAGTCCCGGGTCATGTTTTTTTTTTCTTCATACTTTTGGGATTTTGACGACAGGTCCCGGGTCATCGTTTTTTTTTTTTTTTCATACTTTCCTATCATTGTTAAAAGGCAAAATATATTCTTTAAACTGATGGCAGTTAAGCTCCATCCACAAAGAAATTGAGTTCAAGTCCCGGGTCATGTTTTTTTTTGTTTCATACTTTTGGGATTTTGACGACAGGTCCCGGGTCATCGTTTTTTTTTTTTTTTCATACTTTCCTATCATTGTTAAAAGGCAAAAGATATTCTTTAAACTGATGGCAGTTAAGCTCCATCCACAAAAAAATTGAGTTCAAGTCCCGGGTCATGTTTTTTTTTTTTTTTTTTTTTTCATACTTTTGGGATTTTGACGACAGGTCCCGGGTCATCGTTTTTTTTTTTTTTTCATACTTTCCTCTCATTGTTAAAAGGCAAAAGATATTCTTTAAACTGATGGCAGTTAAGCTCCATCCACAAAGAAATTGAGTTCAAGTCCCGGGTCATGTTTTTTTTTTTCTCATACTTTTTGGGATTTTGACGACAGGTCCCGGGTCATCGTTTTTTTTTTTTTTTCATACTTTCCTATCATTGTTAAAAGGCAAAAGATATTCTTTAAACTGATGGCAGTTAAGCTCCATCCACAAAAAAATTGAGTTCAAGTCCCGGGTCATGTTTTTTTTTGTTTCATACTTTTGGGATTTTGACGACAGGTCCCGGGTCATCGTTTTTTTTTTTTTTTTCATACTTTCCTATCATTGTTAAAAGGCAAAAGATATTCTTTAAACTGATGGCAGTTAAGCTCCATCCACAAAGAAATTGAGTTCAAGTCCCGGGTCATGTTTTTTTTTTCTTCATACTTTTGGGATTTTGACGACAGGTCCCGGGTCATCGTTTTTTTTTTTTTTTCATACTTTCCTATCATTGTTAAAAGGCAAAAGATATTCTTTAAACTGATGGCAGTTAAGCTCCATCCACAAAGAAATTGAGTTCAAGTCCCGGGTCATGTTTTTCTTTTTTTTTTTTTCATACTTTTGGGATTTTGACGACAGGTCCCGGGTCATAGTTTTTTTTTTTTTTTTTCATACTTTCCTATCATGGTTAAAAGGCAAAAGATATTCTTTAAACTGATGGCAGTTAAGCTCCATCCACAAAGAAATTGAGTTCAAGTCCCGGGTCATGTTTTTTTTTTTTTTTTTTTCATACTTTTGGGATTTTGACGACAGGTCCCGGGTCATCGTTTTTTTTTTTTTTTTTCATACTTTCCTATCATTGTTAAAAGGCAAAAGATATTCTTTAAACTGATGGCAGTTATGCTCCATCCACAAAAAAATTGAGTTCAAGTCCCGGGTCATGTTTTTTTTTTTTTTTTTTTCATACTTTTGGGATTTTGACGACAGGTCCCGGGTCATCGTTTTTTTTTTTTTTTTTCATACTTTCCTATCATGGTTAAAAGGCAAAAGATATTCTTTAAACTGATGGCAGTTAAGCTCCATCCACAAAGAAATTGAGTTCAAGTCCCGGGTCATGTTTTTTTTTGTTTCATACTTTTGGGATTTTGACGACAGGTCCCGGGTCATCGTTTTTTTTTTTTTTTCATACTTTCCTATCATTGTTAAAAGGCAAAAGATATTCTTTAAACTGATGGCAGTTAAGCTCCATCCACAAAGAAATTGAGTTCAAGTCCCGGGTCATGTTTTTTTTTGTTTCATACTTTTGGGATTTTGACGACAGGTCCCGGGTCATCGTTTTTTTTTTTTTTTTCATACTTTCCTATCATTGTTAAAAGGCAAAAGATATTCTTTAAACTGATGGCAGTTAAGCTCCATCCACAAAAAAATTGAGTTCAAGTCCCGGGTCATGTTTTTTTTTTTCTCATACTTTTTGGGATTTTGACGACAGGTCCCGGGTCATCGTTTTTTTTTTTTTTTTCATACTTTCCTATCATTGTTAAAAGGCAAAATATATTCTTTAAACTGATGGTAGTTAAGCTCCATCCACAAAGAGATTGAGTTCAAGTCCCGGGTCATGTTTTTTTTTTGTTTCATACTTTTGGGATTTTGACGACAGGTCCCGGGTCATCGTTTTTTTTTTTTTTTCATACTTTCCTATCATTGTTAAAAGGCAAAATATATTCTTTAAACTGATGGCATTTAAGCTCCATCCACAAAAAAATTGAGTTCAAGTCCCGGGTCATGTTTTTTTTTGTTTTTTTGTTTTGGGATTTTGACGACAGGTCCCGGGTCATCGTTTTTTTTTTTTTTTTCATACTTTCCTATCATTGTTAAAAGGCAAAAGATATTCTTTAAACTGATGGCAGTTAAGCTCCATCCACAAAGAAATTGAGTTCAAGTCCCGGGTCATGTTTTTTTTTTTTTTTTTTTTCATACTTTTGGGATTTTGACGACAGGTCCCGGGTCATCGTTTTTTTTTTTTTTTCATACTTTCCTATCATTGTTAAAAGGCAAAATATATTCTTTAAACTGATGGCAGTTAAGCTCCATCCACAAAGAGATTGAGTTCAAGTCCCGGGTCATGTTTTTTTTTTGTTTCATACTTTTGGGATTTTGACGACAGGTCCCGGGTCATCGTTTTTTTTTTTTTTTCATACTTTCCTATCATTGTTAAAAGGCAAAATATATTCTTTAAACTGATGGCATTTAAGCTCCATCCACAAAAAAATTGAGTTCAAGTCCCGGGTCATGTTTTTTTTTGTTTTTTTGTTTTGGGATTTTGACGACAGGTCCCGGGTCATCGTTTTTTTTTTTTTTTCATACTTTCCTATCATTGTTAAAAGGCAAAATATATTCTTTAAACTGATGGCAGTTAAGCTCCATCCACAAAGAAATTGAGTTCAAGTCCCGGGTCATGTTTTTTTTTTCTTCATACTTTTGGGATTTTGACGACAGGTCCCGGGTCATCGTTTTTTTTTTTTTTTTCATACTTTCCTATCATTGTTAAAAGGCAAAATATATTCTTTAAACTGATGGCAGTTAAGCTCCATCCACAAAGAAATTGAGTTCAAGTCCCGGGTCATGTTTTTTTTTTTCATACTTTTGGGATTTTGACGACAGGTCCCGGGTCATCGTTTTTTTTTTTTTTTCATACTTTCCTATCATTGTTAAAAGGCAAAATATATTCTTTAAACTGATGGCAGTTAAGCTCCATCCACAAAGAAATTGAGTTCAAGTCCCGGGTCATGTTTTTTTTTGTTTCATACTTTTGGGATTTTGACGACAGGTCCCGGGTCATAGTTTTTTTTTTTTTTTTCATACTTTCCTATCATTGTTAAAAGGCAAAAGATATTCTTTAAACTGATGGCAGTTAAGCTCCATCCACAAAAAAATTGAGTTCAAGTCCCGGGTCATGTTTTTTTTTTTCTCATACTTTTTGGGATTTTGACGACAGGTCCCGGGTCATCGTTTTTTTTTTTTTTTTCATACTTTCCTATCATTGTTAAAAGGCAAAAGATATTCTTTAAACTGATGGCAGTTAAGCTCCATTCACAAAGAAATTGAGTTCAAGTCCCGGGTCATGTTTTTTTTTGTTTCATACTTTTGGGATTTTGACGACAGGTCCCGGGTCATCGTTTTTTTTTTTTTTTTCATACTTTCCTATCATTGTTAAAAGGCAAAAGATATTCTTTAAACTGATGGCAGTTAAGCTCCATCCACAAAGAAATTGAGTTCAAGTCCCGGGTCATGTTTTTTTTTTCTTCATACTTTTGGGATTTTGACGACAGGTCCCGGGTCATCGTTTTTTTTTTTTTTTCATACTTTCCTATCATTGTTAAAAGGCAAAAGATATTCTTTAAACTGATGGCAGTTAAGCTCCATCCACAAAGAAATTGAGTTCAAGTCCCGGGTCATGTTTTTTTTTGTTTCATACTTTTGGGATTTTGACGACAGGTCCCGGGTCATCGTTTTTTTTTTTTTTTTCATACTTTCCTATCATTGTTAAAAGGCAAAAGATATTCTTTAAACTGATGGCAGTTAAGCTCCATCCACAAAAAAATTGAGTTCAAGTCCCGGGTCATGTTTTTTTTTTGTTTCATACTTTTGGGATTTTGACGACAGGTCCCGGGTCATCGTTTTTTTTTTTTTTTCATACTTTCCTATCATTGTTAAAAGGCAAAAGATATTCTTTAAACTGATGGCAGTTAAGCTCCATCCACAAAGAAATTGAGTTCAAGTCCCGGGTCATGTTTTTTTTTGTTTCATACTTTTGGGATTTTGACGACAGGTCCCGGGTCATCGTTTTTTTTTTTTTTTCATACTTTCCTATCATTGTTAAAAGGCAAAAGATATTCTTTAAACTGATGGCAGTTAAGCTCCATCCACAAAGAAATTGAGTTCAAGTCCCGGGTCATGTTTTTTTTTTCTTCATACTTTTGGGATTTTGACGACAGGTCCCGGGTCATCTTTTTTTTTTTTTTTTTATACTTTCCTATCATTGTTAAAAGGCAAAAGATATTCTTTAAACTGATGGCAGTTAAGCTCCATCCACAAAGAAATTGAGTTCAAGTCCCGGGTCATGTTTTTTTTTGTTTCATACTTTTGGGATTTTGACGACAGGTCCCGGGTCATCGTTTTTTTTTTTTTTTCATACTTTCCTATCATTGTTAAAAGGCAAAAGATATTCTTTAAACTGATGGCAGTTAAGCTCCATCCACAAAAAAATTTAGTTCAAGTCCCGGGTCATGTTTTTTTTTTCTTCATACTTTTGGGATTTTGACGACAGGTCCCGGGTCATCGTTTTTTTTTTTTTTTCATACTTTCCTATCATTGTTAAAAGGCAAAATATATTCTTTAAACTGATGGCAGTTAAGCTCCATCCACAAAGAAATTGAGTTCAAGTCCCGGGTCATGTTTTTTTTTTTCATACTTTTGGGATTTTGACGACAGGTCCCGGGTCATCGTTTTTTTTTTTTTTTTATACTTTCCTATCATTGTTAAAAGGCAAAAGATATTCTTTAAACTGATGGCAGTTAAGCTCCATCCACAAAAAAATGGAGTTCAAGTCCCGGGTCATGTTTTTTTTTTTTTTTTTTTCATACTTTTGGGATTTTGACGACAGGTCCCGGGTCATCGTTTTTTTTTTTTTTTCATACTTTCCTATCATTGTTAAAAGGCAAAAGATATTCTTTAAACTGATGGCAGTTAAGCTCCATCCACAAAGAAATTGAGTTCAAGTCCCGGGTCATGTTTTTTTTTTCTTCATACTTTTGGGATTTTGACGACAGGTCCCGGGTCATCGTTTTTTTTTTTTTTTTATACTTTCCTATCATTGTTAAAAGGCAAAAGATATTCTTTAAACTGATGGCAGTTAAGCTCCATCCACAAAAAAATGGAGTTCAAGTCCCGGGTCATGTTTTTTTTTTTTTTTTTTTCATACTTTTGGGATTTTGACGACAGGTCCCGGGTCATCGTTTTTTTTTTTTTTTCATACTTTCCTATCATTGTTAAAAGGCAAAAGATATTCTTTAAACTGATGGCAGTTAAGCTCCATCCACAAAGAAATTGAGTTCAAGTCCCGGGTCATGTTTTTTTTTTCTTCATACTTTTGGGATTTTGACGACAGGTCCCGGGTCATCGTTTTTTTTTTTTTTTCATACTTTCCTATCATTGTTAAAAGGCAAAAGATATTCTTTAAACTGATGGCAGTTAAGCTCCATCCACAAAGAAATTGAGTTCAAGTCCCGGGTCATGTTTTTTTTTGTTTCATACTTTTGGGATTTTGACGACAGGTCCCGGGTCATCGTTTTTTTTTTTTTTTTTCATACTTTCCTATCATTGTTAAAAGGCAAAAGATATTCTTTAAACTGATGGCAGTTAAGCTCCATCCACAAAGAAATTGAGTTCAAGTCCCGGGTCATGTTTTTTTTTGTTTTTTTGTTTTTTCATACTTTTGGGATTTTGACGACAGGTCCCGGGTCATCGTTTTTTTTTTTTTTTCATACTTTCCTATCATTGTTAAAAGGCAAAAGATATTCTTTAAACTGATGGCAGTTAAGCTCCATCCACAAAGAAATTGAGTTCAAGTCCCGGGTCATGTTTTTTTTTGTTTCATACTTTTGGGATTTTGACGACAGGTCCCGGGTCATCGTTTTTTTTTTTTTTCATACTTTCCAATCATTGTTAAAAGGCAAAATATATTCTTTAAACTGATGGCAGTTAAGCTCCATCCACAAAGAAATTGAGTTCAAGTCCCGGGTCATGTTTTTTTTTTTTTTTTTTTTCATACTTTTGGGATTTTGACGACAGGTCCCGGGTCATCGTTTTTTTTTTTTTTTCATACTTTCCTATCATTGTTAAAAGGCAAAAGATATTCTTTAAACTGATGGCAGTTAAGCTCCATCCACAAAGAAATTGAGTTCAAGTCCCGGGTCATGTTTTTTTTTGTTTCATACTTTTGGGATTTTGACGACAGGTCCCGGGTCATCGTTTTTTTTTTTTTTTTCATACTTTCCTATCATTGTTAAAAGGCAAAAGATATTCTTTAAACTGATGGCAGTTAAGCTCCATCCACAAAAAAATTGAGTTCAAGTCCCGGGTCATGTTTTTTTTTTGTTTCATACTTTTGGGATTTTGACGACAGGTCCCGGGTCATCGTTTTTTTTTTTTTTTCATACTTTCCTATCATTGTTAAAAGGCAAAAGATATTCTTTAAACTGATGGCAGTTAAGCTCCATCCACAAAGAAATTGAGTTCAAGTCCCGGGTCATGTTTTTTTTTGTTTCATACTTTTGGGATTTTGACGACAGGTCCCGGGTCATCGTTTTTTTTTTTTTTTTCATACTTTCCTATCATTGTTAAAAGGCAAAAGATATTCTTTAAACTGATGGCAGTTAAGCTCCATCCACAAAAAAATTGAGTTCAAGTCCCGGGTCATGTTTTTTTTTTGTTTCATACTTTTGGGATTTTGACGACAGGTCCCGGGTCATCGTTTTTTTTTTTTTTTCATACTTTCCTATCATTGTTAAAAGGCAAAAGATATTCTTTAAACTGATGGCAGTTAAGCTCCATCCACAAAGAAATTGAGTTCAAGTCCCGGGTCATGTTTTTTTTTTCTTCATACTTTTGGGATTTTGACGACAGGTCCCGGGTCATCTTTTTTTTTTTTTTTTTATACTTTCCTATCATTGTTAAAAGGCAAAAGATATTCTTTAAACTGATGGCAGTTAAGCTCCATCCACAAAGAAATTGAGTTCAAGTCCCGGGTCATGTTTTTTTTTGTTTCATACTTTTGGGATTTTGACGACAGGTCCCGGGTCATCGTTTTTTTTTTTTTTTCATACTTTCCTATCATTGTTAAAAGGCAAAAGATATTCTTTAAACTGATGGCAGTTAAGCTCCATCCACAAAAAAATTTAGTTCAAGTCCCGGGTCATGTTTTTTTTTTCTTCATACTTTTGGGATTTTGACGACAGGTCCCGGGTCATCTTTTTTTTTTTTTTTTCATACTTTCCTATCATTGTTAAAAGGCAAAATATATTCTTTAAACTGATGGCAGTTAAGCTCCATCCACAAAGAAATTGAGTTCAAGTCCCGGGTCATGTTTTTTTTTTTCATACTTTTGGGATTTTGACGACAGGTCCCGGGTCATCGTTTTTTTTTTTTTTTTATACTTTCCTATCATTGTTAAAAGGCAAAAGATATTCTTTAAACTGATGGCAGTTAAGCTCCATCCACAAAAAAATGGAGTTCAAGTCCCGGGTCATGTTTTTTTTTTTTTTTTTTCATACTTTTGGGATTTTGACGACAGGTCCCGGGTCATCGTTTTTTTTTTTTTTTCATACTTTCCTATCATTGTTAAAAGGCAAAAGATATTCTTTAAACTGATGGCAGTTAAGCTCCATCCACAAAGAAATTGAGTTCAAGTCCCGGGTCATGTTTTTTTTTTCTTCATACTTTTGGGATTTTGACGACAGGTCCCGGGTCATCGTTTTTTTTTTTTTTTTATACTTTCCTATCATTGTTAAAAGGCAAAAGATATTCTTTAAACTGATGGCAGTTAAGCTCCATCCACAAAAAAATGGAGTTCAAGTCCCGGGTCATGTTTTTTTTTTTTTTTTTTTCATACTTTTGGGATTTTGACGACAGGTCCCGGGTCATCGTTTTTTTTTTTTTTTTCATACTTTCCTATCATTGTTAAAAGGCAAAAGATATTCTTTAAACTGATGGCAGTTAAGCTCCATCCACAAAGAAATTGAGTTCAAGTCCCGGGTCATGTTTTTTTTTTCTTCATACTTTTGGGATTTTGACGACAGGTCCCGGGTCATCGTTTTTTTTTTTTTTTCATACTTTCCTATCATTGTTAAAAGGCAAAAGATATTCTTTAAACTGATGGCAGTTAAGCTCCATCCACAAAAAAATTGAGTTCAAGTCCCGGGTCATGTTTTTTTTTTTTTTTTTTTTTCATACTTTTGGGATTTTGACGACAGGTCCCGGGTCATCGTTTTTTTTTTTTTTTTCATACTTTCCTATCATTGTTAAAAGGCAAAAGATATTCTTTAAACTGATGGCAGTTAAGCTCCATCCACAAAGAAATTGAGTTCAAGTCCCGGGTCATGTTTTTTTTTGTTTCATACTTTTGGGATTTTGACGACAGGTCCCGGGTCATCGTTTTTTTTTTTTTTTTCATACTTTCCTATCATTGTTAAAAGGCAAAAGATATTCTTTAAACTGATGGCAGTTAAGCTCCATCCACAAAGAAATTGAGTTCAAGTCCCGGGTCATGTTTTTTTTTGTTTCATACTTTTGGGATTTTGACGACAGGTCCCGGGTCATCGTTTTTTTTTTTTTTTTTCATACTTTCCTATCATTGTTAAAAGGCAAAAGATATTCTTTAAACTGATGGCAGTTAAGCTCCATCCACAAAGAAATTGAGTTCAAGTCCCGGGTCATGTTTTTTTTTGTTTTTTTGTTTTTTCATACTTTTGGGATTTTGACGACAGGTCCCGGGTCATCGTTTTTTTTTTTTTTTCATACTTTCCTATCATTGTTAAAAGGCAAAAGATATTCTTTAAACTGATGGCAGTTAAGCTCCATCCACAAAGAAATTGAGTTCAAGTCCCGGGTCATGTTTTTTTTTGTTTCATACTTTTGGGATTTTGACGACAGGTCCCGGGTCATCGTTTTTTTTTTTTTTCATACTTTCCAATCATTGTTAAAAGGCAAAATATATTCTTTAAACTGATGGCAGTTAAGCTCCATCCACAAAGAAATTGAGTTCAAGTCCCGGGTCATGTTTTTTTTTTTTTTTTTTTTCATACTTTTGGGATTTTGACGACAGGTCCCGGGTCATCGTTTTTTTTTTTTTTTCATACTTTCCTATCATTGTTAAAAGGCAAAAGATATTCTTTAAACTGATGGCCGTTAAGCTCCATCCACAAAGAAATTGAGTTCAAGTCCCGGGTCATGTTTTTTTTTGTTTCATACTTTTGGGATTTTGACGACAGGTCCCGGGTCATCGTTTTTTTTTTTTTTTTCATACTTTCCTATCATTGTTAAAAGGCAAAAGATATTCTTTAAACTGATGGCAGTTAAGCTCCATCCACAAAAAAATTGAGTTCAAGTCCCGGGTCATGTTTTTTTTTTGTTTCATACTTTTGGGATTTTGACGACAGGTCCCGGGTCATCGTTTTTTTTTTTTTTTCATACTTTCCTATCATTGTTAAAAGGCAAAAGATATTCTTTAAACTGATGGCAGTTAAGCTCCATCCACAAAGAAATTGAGTTCAAGTCCCGGGTCATGTTTTTTTTTGTTTCATACTTTTGGGATTTTGACGACAGGTCCCGGGTCATCGTTTTTTTTTTTTTTTCATACTTTCCTATCATTGTTAAAAGGCAAAAGATATTCTTTAAACTGATGGCAGTTAAGCTCCATCCACAAAGAAATTGAGTTCAAGTCCCGGGTCATGTTTTTTTTTGTTTCATACTTTTGGGATTTTGACGACAGGTCCCGGGTCATCGTTTTTTTTTTTTTTTCATACTTTCCTATCATTGTTAAAAGGCAAAAGATATTCTTTAAACTGATGGCAGTTAAGCTCCATCCACAAAAAAATTTAGTTCAAGTCCCGGGTCATGTTTTTTTTTTCTTCATACTTTTGGGATTTTGACGACAGGTCCCGGGTCATCTTTTTTTTTTTTTTTTCATACTTTCCTATCATTGTTAAAAGGCAAAATATATTCTTTAAACTGATGGCAGTTAAGCTCCATCCACAAAGAAATTGAGTTCAAGTCCCGGGTCATGTTTTTTTTTTTCATACTTTTGGGATTTTGACGACAGGTCCCGGGTCATCGTTTTTTTTTTTTTTTTATACTTTCCTATCATTGTTAAAAGGCAAAAGATATTCTTTAAACTGATGGCAGTTAAGCTCCATCCACAAAAAAATGGAGTTCAAGTCCCGGGTCATGTTTTTTTTTTTTTTTTTTCATACTTTTGGGATTTTGACGACAGGTCCCGGGTCATCGTTTTTTTTTTTTTTTCATACTTTCCTATCATTGTTAAAAGGCAAAAGATATTCTTTAAACTGATGGCAGTTAAGCTCCATCCACAAAGAAATTGAGTTCAAGTCCCGGGTCATGTTTTTTTTTTCTTCATACTTTTGGGATTTTGACGACAGGTCCCGGGTCATCGTTTTTTTTTTTTTTTTATACTTTCCTATCATTGTTAAAAGGCAAAAGATATTCTTTAAACTGATGGCAGTTAAGCTCCATCCACAAAAAAATGGAGTTCAAGTCCCGGGTCATGTTTTTTTTTGTTTCATACTTTTGGGATTTTGACGACAGGTCCCGGGTCATCGTTTTTTTTTTTTTTTTTCATACTTTCCTATCATTGTTAAAAGGCAAAAGATATTCTTTAAACTGATGGCAGTTAAGCTCCATCCACAAAGAAATTGAGTTCAAGTCCCGGGTCATGTTTTTTTTTGTTTTTTTGTTTTTTCATACTTTTGGGATTTTGACGACAGGTCCCGGGTCATCGTTTTTTTTTTTTTTTCATACTTTCCTATCATTGTTAAAAGGCAAAAGATATTCTTTAAACTGATGGCAGTTAAGCTCCATCCACAAAGAAATTGAGTTCAAGTCCCGGGTCATGTTTTTTTTTGTTTCATACTTTTGGGATTTTGACGACAGGTCCCGGGTCATCGTTTTTTTTTTTTTTCATACTTTCCAATCATTGTTAAAAGGCAAAATATATTCTTTAAACTGATGGCAGTTAAGCTCCATCCACAAAGAAATTGAGTTCAAGTCCCGGGTCATGTTTTTTTTTTTTTTTTTTTTCATACTTTTGGGATTTTGACGACAGGTCCCGGGTCATCGTTTTTTTTTTTTTTTTCATACTTTCCTATCATTGTTAAAAGGCAAAAGATATTCTTTAAACTGATGGCCGTTAAGCTCCATCCACAAAGAAATTGAGTTCAAGTCCCGGGTCATGTTTTTTTTTTCTTCATACTTTTGGGATTTTGACGACAGGTCCCGGGTCATCGTTTTTTTTTTTTTTTCATACTTTCCTATCATTGTTAAAAGGCAAAAGATATTCTTTAAACTGATGGCAGTTAAGCTCCATCCACAAAGAAATTGAGTTCAAGTCCCGGGTCATGTTTTGTTTTTTTTCATACTTTTGGGATTTTGACGAAAGGTCCCGGGTCATCGTTTTTTTTTTTTTTTTCATACTTTCCTATCATTGTTAAAAGGCAAAAGATATTCTTTAAACTGATGGCAGTTAAGCTCCATCCACAAAGAAATTGAGTTCAAGTCCCGGGTCATGTTTTTTTTTTTTTTTTTTTTCATACTTTTGGGATTTTGACGACAGGTCCCGGGTCATCGTTTTTTTTTTTTTTCATACTTTCCTATCATTGTTAAAAGGCAAAAGATATTCTTTAAACTGATGGCAGTTAAGCTCCATCCACAAAGAAATTGAGTTCAAGTCCCGGGTCATGTTTTTTTTTTTTTTTTTTTTCATACTTTTGGGATTTTGACGACAGGTCCCGGGTCATCGTTTTTTTTTTTTTTTCATACTTTCCTATCATTGTTAAAAGGCAAAAGATATTCTTTAAACTGATGGCAGTTAAGCTCCATCCACAAAGAAATTGAGTTCAAGTCCCGGGTCATGTTTTTTTTTTTTCATACTTTTGGGATTTTGACGACAGGTCCCGGGTCATCGTTTTTTTTTTTTTTCATACTTTCCTATCATTGTTAAAAGGCAAAAGATATTCTTTAAACTGATGGCAGTTAAGCTCCATCCACAAAAAAATTGAGTTCAAGTCCCGGGTCATGTTTTTTTTTTTTTCATACTTTTGGGATTTTGACGACAGGTCCCGGGTCATCGTTTTTTTTTTTTTTTTCATACTTTCCTATCATTGTTAAAAGGCAAAAGATATTCTTTAAACTGATGGCAGTTAAGCTCCATCCACAAAGAAATTGAGTTCAAGTCCCGGGTCATGTTTTTTTTTGTTTCATACTTTTGGGATTTTGACGACAGGTCCCGGGTCATCGTTTTTTTTTTTTTTTTTCATACTTTCCTATCATTGTTAAAAGGCAAAATATATTCTTTAAACTGATGGCAGTTAAGCTCCATCCACAAAGAAATTGAGTTCAAGTCCCGGGTCATGTTTTTTTTTGTTTTTTTGTTTTTTCATACTTTTGGGATTTTGACGACAGGTCCCGGGTCATCGTTTTTTTTTTTTTTTCATACTTTCCTATCATTGTTAAAAGGCAAAATATATTCTTTAAACTGATCGCAGTTAAGCTCCATCCACAAAGAAATTGAGTTCAAGTCCCGGGTCATGTTTTTTTTTGTTTTTTTGTTTTTTCATACTTTTGGGATTTTGACGACAGGTCCCGGGTCATCGTTTTTTTTTTTTTTTCATACTTTCCTATCATTGTTAAAAGGCAAAATATATTCTTTAAACTGATCGCAGTTAAGCTCCATCCACAAAGAAATTGAGTTCAAGTCCCGGGTCATGTTTTTTTTTGTTTCATACTTTTGGGATTTTGACGACAGGTCCCGGGTCATCGTTTTTTTTTTTTTTTTCATACTTTCCTATCATTGTTAAAAGGCAAAATATATTCTTTAAACTGATGGCAGTTAAGCTCCATCCACAAAGAAATTGAGTTCAAGTCCCGGGTCATGTTTTTTTTTGTTTCATACTTTTGGGATTTTGACGACAGGTCCCGGGTCATCGTTTTTTTTTTTTTTTTCATACTTTCCAATCATTGTTAAAAGGCAAAATATATTCTTTAAACTGATGGCAGTTAAGCTCCATCCACAAAAAAATTGAGTTCAAGTCCCGGGTCATGTTTTTTTTTTCTTCATACTTTTGGGATTTTGACGACAGGTCCCGGGTCATCGTTTTTTTTTTTTTTTCATACTTTCCAATCATTGTTAAAAGGCAAAATATATTCTTTAAACTGATGGCAGTTAAGCTCCATCCACAAAAAAATTGAGTTCAAGTCCCGGGTCATGTTTTTTTTTTCTTCATACTTTTGGGATTTTGACGACAGGTCATCGTTTTTTTTTTTTTTTCATACTTTCCTATCATTGTTAAAAGGCAAAATATATTCTTTAAACTGATGGCAGTTAAGCTCCATCCACAAAGAAATTGAGTTCAAGTCCCGGGTCATGTTTTTTTTTGTTTTTTTGTTTTTTCATACTTTTGGGATTTTGACGACAGGTCCCGGGTTATCGTTTTTTTTTTTTTTTCATACTTTCCTATCATTGTTAAAAGGCAAAATATATTCTTTAAACTGATCGCAGTTAAGCTCCATCCACAAAGAAATTGAGTTCAAGTCCCGGGTCATGTTTTTTTTTGTTTCATACTTTTGGGATTTTGACGACAGGTCCCGGGTCATCGTTTTTTTTTTTTTTTTGTTTCATACTTTTGGGATTTTGACGACAGGTCCCGGGTCATCGTTTTTTTTTTTTTTTTCATACTTTCCAATCATTGTTAAAAGGCAAAATATATTCTTTAAACTGATGGCAGTTAAGCTCCATCCACAAAAAAATTGAGTTCAAGTCCCGGGTCATGTTTTTTTTTTCTTCATACTTTTGGGATTTTGACGACAGGTCCCGGGTCATCGTTTTTTTTTTTTTTTCATACTTTCCAATCATTGTTAAAAGGCAAAATATATTCTTTAAACTGATGGCAGTTAAGCTCCATCCACCAAAAAATTGAGTTCAAGTCCCGGGTCATGTTTTTTTTTTCTTCATACTTTTGGGATTTTGACGACAGGTCATCGTTTTTTTTTTTTTTTCATACTTTCCTATCATTGTTAAAAGGCAAAATATATTCTTTAAACTGATGGCAGTTAAGCTCCATCCACAAAGAAATTGAGTTCAAGTCCCGGGTCATGTTTTTTTTTTTTCTCATACTTTTTGGGATTTTGACGGATTTATATCATTATAGTTAGATAAAATTACTCGTATCATGATATAAAATTTTGCTCATCGACCACCCCTATATTCTCTGTACTTGGTGACCTAAAGTGGTGGTGGGGGGGCCTCCAGTAACTCATAGCCCCGGGGCCCAGTGAGCTCTTAATGCGGCCCTGGTTGCGGCATGAAAAAAGAATAGGCCTACTAATTCGCCTTTGGCTAAGCCACGCCCTAGAATGTAGATTGACCAATCACAGCGCAGCCAAGAAGGAGCTCCCACAGAGGTCCGACACTTTTTCACTTTATTTGCTGCTTTATAAAAGTTTGATAAAATTCCAGCAGGAAGAGCTGTCACAGCATAAGCCATGTTGATACCAAACCAGAGCCCAGATGAAGTTGTCGGAGGTAGCAACAGTAACTAAGGGGGCGGGGCTTAGCCAAAGGTGAATTCCCGCAGGGGAATTTGTAGCGAGCAAGGGTGTATGGAATTGCAGTAATAAAAAAAGTAGGTAAGGTCAAAGCAGAAGTTTTGAAATGTGTATCTTTACCTGTATATAGGCTACTGTTTAATTACATAATAAAAAAGTATCTGTGTGTGCACACAGTATACCTGTATATATACATTTTTATTATGTAATTAAACAGTAGCCTATATGATACCTCTGGTTTGGTATCAACATGGCTTATGCTGTGACACCATGGTGTCATTTTATTTTAGCTTTAATTTAACAGCAGTTGCTTGCATAAACCTATAGCCACCAAGTTGTCTTAAAAGGATAGTTCACCTAAAAATAATTTACTCACACTCATGTTCCAAACCTGTTTCACCTAAAAATTAAAATTAAGTTTCTTTCTTCTGCTGGACTAACGTTTGACACAAAAGAAGATAGTTTAAAGAATGTTGGTAACCAGCAGTTGACGGCATGACTTCCATGGTATTGTTTTTCCAACCATGGAAGTGAATGGCTACCGTCAACGGTTTGATTACCAGCATTCTTTAAAATATCTTATACTACAGGGCCGTTGAATGCTTGAATCTGATTGGTTGACATATTCAGGGAACCGCACGGCTAAAGTAGTTCCGGCAGGTCTTAACCATATTACAGTTCTATATCACTGCGCGTACTTAACTGTAATAACGGAAAAGAGGATACTGCCATCAGGGCCTCATTTATAACCGTTGCGTACGCACAAAACAGGCCCTGAAAGAGGCGTACGCCACTTCCGACGCATAAGTTGTGATTTATAAAAACAAACTTGACGGGAAAATGTGCGCACCTGCACGCAAACTCTGACCCATGCGTACGAACGTTTTGGAGACGGAGCAGTTTGGCGACACCGATGGAGAGCTGGAGTTAAATGTCTTTTTGGTCACTTTTAGACAGAAAATCTAAAAAAAATTATACATATACAGAAAGATAAAACAAATATAATTTCACTCACCAAGCCTATCACTTGAAGCAAATATCCACATCTTAAATGTCCGCGCCAGCGAGCGCGTTGGGCCGTTTAGTGAAACTGACGCATAGCCTATCTAACGGCAGATGAAGTAAAACTTTAAATCTTCATTATGAGTCCTAATCATACATAGGCTACAGTTTATATAAAACAATTATTTAAACTATGTTTTATTTCTGATATAAACATTTAGATTAAACATGCCATTCTCAATAACGGAGTTAAACACTTAAACTACATGACATTTACTAAAAAGTAAAAAAAAATAATATATATATATATAGGCTAGCCTATATATAGGCCTATATATAGCCCATAAATATTTGTTGTGGATGCAATGCTTTTGAACACTTTTCCTTTGGCATGCTGTGTTTCAATGTTTTAACTACAGAGATAATTGCTTATCATGATAATAGCAGATTGTGCAAATATAATGCACAACAAAGTCTATCTGTTTCCATTAAAAATATAAATCAATTAAAAAGACTATTTGGCCAGTGGAAAAGATAGAGAAAAACTTTCTCTGAAATGTATTTTACACTATTTTATTTATTTATTTTTTTAAAAAAGGCAAGGATAGGCTACTAAATGATCTTTATTAATGTAATGTGACGGCACATCCGTATTTCATATTTTCCTAATGTCTTGTACCGTTAAACATGTTATCACGTGGATGAATAATCATATGCAAATTATATGCAGATGAGGATATGCATAGTAAAACTAGGCGTTGTAAGCTCCATATATGGTTATTTCGGGGAGGAGACTCATGTGCGCACAATCTTCCGCTGATTAAATTTTTGTGTGGATGGAGCTTAACTGCCATCAGTTTAAAGAATATTATTTGCCTTTTAATCATGATAGGACAGTATGGGATAACATTTTTTTTTGTTTTTTTTTGGTGACCCGGGACCTGAACTCCCATTATGATAGTTGTTGATGTAGTGGCTTCATAAATGCATATTTTATTTTGTGTGGGATGGAGATTACCTGGCACCAGTGTAAAATAAATATATTTTAGAGTTTTTGCCTTTTATTGTGATAGGAAAATATGTGATTAAAAAAAGTCCACGAGTCGGGACTTGAACTTGTTTCACCTAAAAATCATCAGCTCTTAAAGTCAATGCATCGACCACTAGACTGTGGAGGTTTTTTTTTGCCGTCGGATTCTGTTCCCCCTGTAAAAAAAACATCTGTCGGAATCCGTTCCCCACTCCCATTATGAGAGATGTTGATGTAGTGGCCTAAAAAATGCTTATTTTATTTTTGTGTGGGGATGGAGCTTACCTGGGACCAGTCTAAAGAAATATATTTAGGAGTTTTTTACTTTTATTATGATAGGAAAATATGGGATTAAAAAAAGACCACGAGCTGGGACTTGAACTTGTGTCACAAATCACCAGCTCTATATGTCAGTGAATTGACCACTAGGCTATGGGGCCCAAAAAATGAGCTGGACTTTGATAGATATTAGAAGATCCTTCTCGTGTAAGAAATACAGGGGGAACGGATCTCGACGGCTGTTTTTTTGCCGTCGGATTCTGTTCCCCCTGTAAAAAAAACAGCTGTCGGAATCCGTTCCCCCACTCCCATTATGTGAGGTGTTGATGCAGTGGCCTAAAAAATGCTTATTTTATTTTGTGTGAGGATGGAACTTAACTGGGACCAGTCTAAAGAAATATATTTAGGAGTTTTTCACTTTTATTATGATAGGAAAATATGGGATTAAAAAAAGTCCACAAATCAGGACTTGAACTTGTGTCACATACAAATCACCAGCTCTATATGTCAGTGAATTGACCACTAGGCTATGAGGGCCTAAGGTTTAGCAATACTTTGATAGATATTAGAAGATCCTCTTTGTGTAAAAAAATACAGGGGGAACGGATCTCGACGGCTGTTTTTTTTTGCCGTCGGATTCTGTTCCCCCTGTAAGAAAAACATCTGTCGGAATCCGTTCCCCCACTCCCATTATGAGAGGGGTTGATGTAGTGCAGGGGTGTCCAAACTTTTTTTAGTGAGGGCCAAATACAGAAAAATAAACAAAGGGCCGGGCCACACACTATATTGACACATGAATACTGCATTTTTACGACCTGGCTTGTTACTCAAGGTCTCAACATAAAAAGGAACAGGAACAAACAATTTAGGTTTTAAAATTTAAAATGAATAAAGAACTGTTTATTATTAAAGTAAAAAGTGTGGTATGAATTAAATACAATGTCAGTTGTGTGTGTTTGCAAAGAGTCAGGTAGGTTAATAACTGGAACTGCACTGCTCGTGCACTGGAACGACAGGCCTGCAGGTGGCACATGAAAACATGAACATGTGTAAACTGTAAGGTTGACCATATTTAGCAGGACTTGTCAGACTAATAATCTGAGGCAATTTCAAGAGACTGCTAATTCGCCTAAAGAACAATTCTCACAAATAAAAAATACTTCAAAACTAACGCACACAATTCAAAAGCGAAAACGAGGAAGGTGCAGCAAGACTCGCGCAACAACCAACTCACAGCGCTCGCCCCCGGGGGGAAACGCGTTCATGTGGCAGATCTCTGTGCGGCGCCGATGTCCGTGGTACTAGGTCACACGCGCGCTGCTTTTAGCTTTATTGCTAACAGAGTTGAGCTCAAGCTTCTTGTGTGGGCCATATTCAATTATATTTTCAAAATTTGCCGCGGGCCAATAAAAACTGGACCGCGGGCCGCAGTTGGCCCGCGGGCCGTAGTTTGGACACCCCTGATGTAGTGGCTTAATAAATGCATATTTTATTTTGTGTGGGGATAGAGCTTACCTGGCACCAGTGTAAAATAAATATATTTTAGAGTTTTTGCCTTTTATTGTGATAGGAAAATATGGGATCAAAAAAAGTCAGTGAGCCGGGACTTGAACTTGTTTCACATAAAAATCATCAGCTTATAAAGTCAGTGCATTGACCACTAGGCTGTGGAAGCCTAATCGTTTTCAGCACTTTGATAGATATTAGAAGATCCTCCTCGTGTAAGAAATACAGGGGGAACGGATCTCGACGGCTGTTCTTTTGCCGTCGGATTCTGTTCCCCCTGTAAAAAAAACATCTGTCGGAATCCGTTCCCTCACTCCCATTATGATAGTTGTTGATGTATTGGCTTAATAAATGCATATTTTATTTTGTGTGGGGATAGAGCTTACCTGGCACCAGTGTAAAATAAATATATTTTAGAGTTTTTGCCTTTTATTATGATAGGAAAATATGGGATTAAAAAAAGTCCACGAATCAGGACTTGAACTTGTGTCACATACAAATCACCAGCTCTATATGTCAGTGAATTGACCACTAGGCTATGGGGGAATAAGATTTAGCAGCACTTTGATAGATATTAGAAGATCCTCTTTGTGTAAAAAAATACAGGGGGAACGGATCTCGACGGCTGTTTTTTTGCCGTCGGATTCTGTTCCACCTGTAAAAAAAAATCTGTCGGAATCCGTACCCCCACTCCCATTATGAAAGGTTTTGATGTAGTGGCGTTTAAAAATACATATTTTATTTTGTGTGGGTATGGAGCTTACCTGGCACCAGTCTATAGAAATATATTTAGGAGTTTTTTACTTTTATTATGATAGGAAAATATGGGATTAAAAAAAGTCCACGATCAGGGACTTGAACTTGTTTCACCTAACAATCACCAGCTCTATATGTCAGTGAATTGACCACTAGGCTATGGGGGCCTAAGATTTAGCAGCACTTTGATAGATATTAGAAGATCCTCTTTGTGTAAAAAAATACAGGGGGAACGGATCTCGACGGCTGTTTTTTTGCCGTCGGATTCTGTTCCCCCTGTAAAAAAAACATCTGTCGGAATCCGTTCCCCCACTCCCATTATGTGAGGTGTTGAAGTAGTGGCCTAAAAAATGCTTATTTTATTTTGTGTGGGGATGGAGCTTACCTGGCACCAGTCTAAAGAAATATATTTAGGAGTTTTTTACTTTTATTATGATAGGAAAATATGGGATTAAAAAAGGTCCACGAACTAGGACTTGAACTTGTGTCACATACAAACAACCAGCTCTATATGTCAGTGAATTGCCCACTAGGCTATGGGGGCCTAAGAATTAGCAGCACTTTGATAGATATTAGAAGATCCTCCTCGTGTAAGAAATAAAGGGGGAACGGATTCCGACGGCTGTTTTTTTGCCGTCGGATTCTGTTCCCCCTGTAAAAAAAACAGCTGTCGGAATCCGTTCCCCCACTCCCATTATGATAGGTGTTGATGTAGTGGCTTAAAAAATGCATATTTTATTTTGTGTGGGGATGGAGCTTACCTGGCACCAGTCTAAAGAAATATATTTAGGAGTTTTTTACTTTTATTATGATTGGAAAATATGGGATTAAAAAAAGGCCACGAGCCAGGACTTGAACTTGTGTCACCTACAAATCACCAGCTCTATATGTCAGTGATTTGACCACTAGGCCATGGGGGCATTACATTTAGCAGCACTTTGATAGATATTAGAAGATCCTCTTTGTGTAAAAAAATACAGGGGGAACGGATCTCGATGGCTGTTTTTTTGCCGTCGGATTCTGTTCCCCCTGTAAAAAAAAATCTGTCGGAATCCGTTCCCCCACTCTGGTTATGAAAGGTTTTGATGTAGTGGCGTTTAAAAATACATATTTTATTTTGTGTGGGTATGGAGCTTACCTGGCACCAGTCTATAGAAATATATTTAGGAGTTTTTTACTTTTATTATGATAGGAAAATATGGGATTAAAAAATCTCCTCGAGCCGGGACTTGAACTTGTTTCACCTAAAAATCACCAGCTCTATATGTCAGTGAATTGACCACTAGGCTATGGGGGCCTAAGAATTAGGAGGACTTTGATAGATATTAGAAGATCCTCCTTGTGTAAAAAAATACAGGGGGAACGGATTCCGACGGCTGTTTTTTTTGCCGTCGGATTCTGTTCCCCCTGTAAAAAAAAACAGCTGTCGGAATCCGTTCCCCCACTCCCATTATGATAGGTGTTGAAGTAGTGGCTTAAAAAAATGCATATTTTATTTTGTGTGGGGATGGAGCTTACCTGGCACCAGTGTAAAATAAATATATTTTAGAATTTTTGCCTTTTATTTTGATAGGAAAATATGGGATCAAAAAAAGTCCACAAGCCGGGACTTGAACTTGTTTCACCTAAAAATTATCAGCTCTTAAAGTCAGTGCATTGACCACTAGGCTGTGGAGGCCTAATCATTTTCAGCACTTTGATAGATATTAGAAGATCATCCTCGTGTAAGAAATACAGGGGGAACGGATTCCGACGGCTGTTTTTTTTGCCGTCGGATTCTGTTCCCCCTGTATAAAAAACAGCTGTCGGAATCCGTTCCCCCACTCCCATTATGATAGGTGTTGAAGTAGTGGCTTAAAAAATGCTTATTTTATTTTGTGTGGGGATGGAGCTTACCTGGGACCAGTCTAAAGAAATATATTTAGGAGTTTTTTACTTTTATTATGATTGGAAAATATGGGATTAAAAAAAGGCCACGATCCAGGACTTGAACTTGTGTCACCTACAAATCA
This sequence comes from Phoxinus phoxinus, assembly GCF_949152265.1. Classification (NCBI taxonomy): domain Eukaryota; kingdom Metazoa; phylum Chordata; class Actinopteri; order Cypriniformes; family Leuciscidae; genus Phoxinus; species Phoxinus phoxinus. The sequence continues at coordinate 15,753,378 of NC_136900.1, forward strand.
CCAGCTCTATATGTCAGTGATTTGACCACTAGGCCATGGGGGCATTAAATTTAGCAGCACTTTGATATATATTAGAAGATCCTCTTTGTGTAAGAAATACAGGGGGAACGGATTCCGACGTCTGTTTTTTTGCCGTCGAATTCTGTTCCCCCTGTAAAAAAAAACAGCTGTCGGAATCCGTTCCCCCACTCCCATTATGATAGCTGTTGAAGTAGTGGCTTAAAAAATGCATATTTTATTTTGTGTGGGGATGGAGCTTACCTGGCACCAGTTTAAAATAAATATATTTGAGAGTTTTTGCCTTTTTCTATGATATGAAAAAATGGGATAAAAAAAAGTCCACAAGCCAGGACTTGAACTTTTGTCACCTAAAAATCATCCGCTCTTGAAGCCAGTGCAATGACCACTAGGCTGTTGGGGCCTATTAAACAACAGCACTTTGATATATATAAGAAGATCCTCATTGTGCAAGAAATACAGGGGGAAAAGAATCCGACGGCAAAAAAACACATGTCGGAATCCGTTCCCATTATGAGAGGTGTTGATGTAGTGGTTTGAATAAAGGTTGATAGTATTTTGTTTGTGGATGAAGGTTAACTGTCATCGTTTACATTTAAGCATTTGGCAGATTTTTGATCCAGAGCGACGTAGATTGAATTTCATGGTACACATTTTGTATTCTTATCAGTTTCTGCTATTCCTGGAAATTGAACCTTGGCATTGCAAGCATCAATGCTCTACTGTTTGAGCTACAGGAAAGCTATTTAAATGAGTGCATCAGTTTAAGGAATAATTTTATGGAGTTTTTGCTGTTGATTATATAGCAGAGTACAGGATCAAGAAAAATCACAAAGTGGGACTTGAACTCGGGTCACCTATAGCCCTACACTTCTTAACAAAAGTGTACTGACCACTAGGCTATAGGTGTCAATATATCAACAACAGTTTAATAAATATTAGAACCTCATTGTGTATGAAATACAGGGGGAACAGAATCCGACGGCAAAATAACAGCTGTCGGAATCCGTTCCCCCACTCCCATTATTAGAGGTGTTGATGTAGTGGCCTAAAAAAGCTTATTTTATTTTGAGTGGGATGGAGCTTACCTGGCACCAGTTTAAATAAATATATTTTAGAGTTTTTGCCTTTTATTGTGATAGGAAAATATGGGATCAAAAAAAGTCCACAAGCCGGGACTTGATCTTGTTTCACCTAAAGATCATCAGCTCTTAAAGTCAGTGCATTGACCACTAGGCTGTGGAGGCTTAATCATTTTCAGCACTTTGATAGATATTAGAAGATCCACCTCGTGTAAGAAATACAGGGGGAACGGATTCCGACGGCTGTTTTTTTTCCGACGGATTCTGTTCCCCCTGTAAAAAAAACAGCGGTCGGAATCCGTTCCCCCACTCCCATTATGATAGGTGTTGAAGTAGTGGTTTAAAAAATGCATATTTTATTTTGTGTGGGGATGGAGCTTACCTGGCACCAGTGTAAAATAAATATATTTGAGAGTTTTTGACTTTTATTGTGATAGAAAAATATGGGATCAAAAAAAGTCCACAAGCCGGGACTTGAACTTGTTTCGACTAAAAATAACCAGCTCTCAAAGGCAGTGCATTGACCACTAGGCTGTGAAGGCCTATTCATTTTCAGCATTTTGATAGATATTAGAAGATCCTCCTCGTGTAAGAAATACAGGGGGAACGGATTCCGACGGCTGTTTTTTTGCCGTCGGATTCTGTTCCCCCTGTAAAAAAAACAGCTGTCGGAATCCGTTCCCCCACTCCCATTATGAAAGGTATTGATGTAGTGGCTTAAAAAATGCATATTTTATTTTGTGTGGGGACGGAGCTTACCTGGCACCAGTGTAAAATAAATATATTTGAGAGTTTTTGCCTTTTATTGTGATAGGAAAATATGGAATCAGAAAAGGTCAGCAAACCGGGAATTGAACTTTTTTCACCTATAAATCGTCAGCTCTTAAAGTCAGTGCATTGACCACTAGGCTGTGGAAGCCTAATCAGTTTCAGCACTTTGATAGATATTAGAAGATCCTCCTCGTGTAAGAAATACAGGGGGAACGGATTCCGACGGCTGTTTTTTTGCCGTCGGATTCTGTTCCCCCTGTAAAAAAAAACAGCTGTCGGAATCCGTTCCCCCACTCCCATTATGATAGGTGTTGAAGTAGTGGCTTAAAAAATGCATATTTTATTTTGTGTGGGGATGGAGCTTACCTGGCACTAGTGTAAAATAAATGTAGAATTTTTGCCTTTTATTGTGATAGGAAAGTATGGGATCAAAAAAAGTCCACAAGCCGGGACTTGAACTTGTTTCACCTAAAAATCATCAACTCTTAAAGTCAGTGCATTGACCACTAGGCTTTGGAGGCCTAATCATTTTCAGCACTTTGATAGATATTAGAAGATTCTCCTCATGTAAGAAATACAGGGGGAACGGATTCCGACGGCTGTTTTTTTGCCGTCGGATTCTGTTCCCCCTGTAAAAAAAACCAGCTGTCGGAATCCGTTCCCCCACTCCCATTATGATAGGTGTTGAAGTAGTGGCTTAAAAAAATCATATTTTATTTTGTGTGGGGATGGGGCTTACCTGGCACCAGTGTAAAATAAATATATTTGAGAGTTTTTGCCTTTTATTGTGATAGGAAAATATGGAATCAGAAAAGGTCAGCAAACCGGGAATTGAACTTTTTTCACCTATAAATCGTCAGCTCTTAAAGTCAGTGCATTGACCACTAGGCTGTGGAAGCCTAATCAGTTTCAGCACTTTGATAGATATTAGAAGATCCTCCTCGTGTAAGAAATACAGGGGGAACGGATTCCGACGGCTGTTTTTTTGCCGTCGGATTCTGTTCCCCCTGTAAAAAAAAACAGCTGTCGGAATCCGTTCCCCCACTCCCATTATGATAGGTGTTGAAGTAGTGGCTTAAAAAATGCATATTTTATTTTGTGTGGGGATGGAGCTTACCTGGCACTAGTGTAAAATAAATGTAGAATTTTTGCCTTTTATTGTGATAGGAAAGTATGGGATCAAAAAAAGTCCACAAGCCGGGACTTGAACTTGTTTCACCTAAAAATCATCAACTCTTAAAGTCAGTGCATTGACCACTAGGCTTTGGAGGCCTAATCATTTTCAGCACTTTGATAGATATTAGAAGATTCTCCTCATGTAAGAAATACAGGGGGAACGGATTCCGACGGCTGTTTTTTTGCCGTCGGATTCTGTTCCCCCTGTAAAAAAAAACAGCTGTCGGAATCTGTTCCCCCACTCCCATTATGAGAGTTGTTGATGTAGTGGCCTAAAAAAGCTTATTTTATTTTGTGTGGGATGGAGCTTACCTGGCACCAGTTTAAATAAATATATTTTAGAGTTTTTGCCTTTTATTGTGATAGGAAAATATGGGATCAAAAAAAGTCAGAGAGCCGGGACTTGAACTTGTTTCACCTAAAGATCATCAGCTCTTAAAGTCAGTGCATTGACCACTAGGCTGTGGAGGCCCAATCTTTTTCCGCACTTTGATAGATATTAGAAGATCATCCTCGTGTAAGAAATACAGGGGGAATGGATTCCGACGGCTGTTTTTTTGCCGTCGGATTCTGTTCCCCCTGTAAAAAAAAACAGCTGTCGGAATCCGTTCCCCCACTCTCATTATGATAAGTGTTGAAGTAGTGGCTTAAAAAATGAATATTTTATTTTGTGTGGGGATGGAGCTTACCTGGCACCAGTGTAAAATAAATATATTTTAGAGTTTTTGCCTTTTATTGTGATAGAAAAATATGGGATAAAAAAAATCAACAAGCCAGGACTTGAACTTGTTTCACCTAAATATCATCAGCTCTTGTAAAGTCAGTGCATTGACCACTAGGCTGTGGAGGCCTAATCTTTTTCAGCACTTTGATAGATATTAGAAGTTCCTCCTCGTGTAAGAAATACAGGGGGAACGGATTCCCACGGCTGTTTTTTTGCCGCCGGATTCTGTTCCCCCTGTAAAAAAAAACAGCTGTCGGAATCCGTTCCCCCACTCCCATTATGATAGGTGTTGAAGTAGTGGCTTAAAAAAAATGCATATTTTATTTTGTGTGGGGATGGAGCTTACCTGGCACCAGTGTAAAATAAATATATTTTAGAATTTTTGCCTTTTATTTTGATAGGAAAATATGGGATCAAAAAAAGTCCACAAGCCGGGACTTGAACTTGTTTCACCTAAAAATCATCAGCTCTTAAAGTCAGTGCATTGACCACTAGGCTGTGGAGGCCTAATCATTTTCAGCACTTTGATAGATATTAGAAGATCATCCTCGTGTAAGAAATACAGGGGGAACGGATTCCGACGGCTGTTTTTTTTGCCGTCGGATTCTGTTCCCCCTGTAAAAAAAACAGCTGTCGGAATCCGTTCCCCCACTCCCATTATGATAGGTGTTGAAGTAGTGGCTTAAAAAATGCTTATTTTATTTTGTGTGGGGATGGAGCTTACCTGGGACCAGTCTAAAGAAATATATTTAGGAGTTTTTTACTTTTATTATGATTGGAAAATATGGGATTAAAAAAAGGCCACGAGCCAGGACTTGAACTTGTGTCACCTACAAATCACCAGCTCTATATGTCAGTGATTTGACCACTAGGCCATGGGGGCATTACATTTAGCAGCACTTTGATAGATATTAGAAGATCCTCTTTGTGTAAAAAAATACAGGGGGAACTGATCTCGACGGCTGTTTTTTTGCCGTCGGATTCTGTTCCCCCTGTAAAAAAAAATCTGTCGGAATCCGTTCCCACACTCTGGTTATGAAAGGTTTTGATGTAGTGCCGTTTAAAAATACATATTTTATTTTTTGTGGGTATGGAGCTTACCTGGCACCAGTCTATAAAATATATATTTAGGAGTTTTTTACTTTTATTATGATAGGAAAATATGGGATTAAAAAAAGTACACGAGCAGGGACTTGAACTTGTGTCACCTACAAATCACCAGCTCTATATGTCAGTGATTTGACCACTAGGCCATGGGGGCATTAAATTTAGCAGCACTTTGATATATATTAGAAGATACTCCTTGTGTAAAAAAATACAGGGGGAACGGATCTCGACGGCTGTTTTTTTGCCGTCGGATTCTGTTCCCCCTGTAAGAAAAACATCTGTCGGAATCCGTTCCCCCACTCCCATTATGAGAAGTGTTGATGTAGTGGCCTAAAAAATGCTTATTTTATTTTGTGTGGGGATGGAGCTTACCTGGGACCAGTCTAAATAAATATATTTAAGAGTTTTTTACTTTTATTATGATAGGAAAATATGGGATTAAAAAAACTCCAAAAGCCGGGACTTGAACTTGTTTCACCTAAAAATCACCAGCTCTATATGTCAGTGAATTGACCACTAGGCTATGGGGGCCTTAGATTTAGCAGCACTTTGATAGATATTAGAAGATCCTCCTTGTGTAAAAAAATACAGGGGGAACGGATCTCGACGGCTGTTTTTTTGCCGTCGGATTCTGTTCCCCCTGTGAAAAAAACATCTGTCGGAATCCGTTCCCCCACTCCCATTATGAGAGGGGTTGATGCAGTGGCCTAAAAAATGCTTATTTTAATTTGTGTGAGGATGGAGCTTACCTGGGACCAGTCTAAAGAAATATATTTAGGAGTTTTTTACTTTTATTATGATAGGAAAATATGGGATTAAAAAAAGTCCACGAGCCAGGACTTGAACTTGTGTCACATACAAATCACCAGCTCTATATGTCAGTGAATTGACCACTAGGCTATGGGAGGCTATGGGAGCCTAAGGTTTCGCAGCACTTTGATAGATATTAGAAGATCCTCTTTGTGTAAAAAAATACAGGGGGAACGGATCTCGACGGCTGTTTTTTTGCCGTCGGATTCTGTTCCCCCTGTAAAAAAAAATCTGTCGGAATCCGTTCCCCCACTCCCATTATGAAAGGTTTTGATGTAGTGGCGTTTAAAAATACATATTTTATTTTGTGTGGGTATGGAGCTTACCTGGCACCAGTCTATAGAAATATATTTAGGAGTTTTTTACTTTTATTATGATAGGAAAATATGGGATTAAAAGATCTCCTCGAGCCGGGACTTGAACTTGTTTCACCTAAACATCACCAGCTCTATATGTCAGTGAATTGACCACTAGGCTAAGGGGGCATAAGAATTAGCAGGACTTTGATAGATATTAGAAGATCCTCCTTGTGTAAAAAAATACAGGGGGAACGGATCTCGACGGCTGTTTTTTTTGCCGTCGGATTCTGTTCCCCCTGTAAAAAAAACATCTGTCGTAATCCGTTCCCCCACTCCCATTACGAGAGGGGTTAATGCAGTGGCCTAAAAAATGCTTATTTATTTTGTGTGGGGATGGAGCTTACCTGGGACCAGTCTAAAGAAATATATTTAGGAGTTTTTTACTTTTATTATGATAGGAAAATATGGGATTAAAAAAAGTCCACGAGCCAGGACTTGAACTTGTGTCACATACAAATCACCAGCTCTATATGTCAGTGAATTGACCACTAGGCTATGGGAGCCTAAGGTTTAGCAGCACTTTGATAGATATTAGAAGATCCTCTTTGTGTAAAAAAATACAGGGGGAACGGATCTCGACGGCTGTTTTTTTGCCGTCGGATTCTGTTCCCCCTGTAAAAAAAAATCTGTCGGAATCCGTTCCCCCACTCCCATTATGAAAGGTTTTGATGTAGTGGCGTTTAAAAATACGTATTTTATTTTGTGTGGGTATGGAGCTTACCTGGCACCAGTCTATATAAATATATTTAGGAGTTTTTTACTTTTATTATGATAGGAAAGTATGGGATTAAAAAAAGTCCACGAACCAGGACTTGAACTTGTTTCACCTAAAAATCACCAGCTCTATATGTCAGTGAATTGACCACTAGGCTATGGGGGCCTAAGAAATAGCAGCACTTTGATAGATATTACAAGATCCTCCTTTTGTAAAAAAATACAGGGGGAACGGATCTCGACGGCTGTTTTTTTGCCGTCGGATTCTGTTCCCCCTGTAAAAAAAAACAGCTTTTGGAATCCGTTCCCCCACTCCCATTAGAGGTGTTGATGTAGTGGCTTAAAAAATGCATATTATATTTTGTGTGGGGATGGAGCTTACCTGGCACCAGTGTACAATACATATATTTTAGAGTTTTTGCCTTTTATTGTGATAGGAAAATATGGGATCAAAAAAAGTCCACAAGCCGGGACTTGAACTCGTGTCACCTAAAAATCATCCGCTCTTGAAGTCAGTGCACTGACCACTAGAATGTGGGGGCCTATAAATTAACAGCACTTTGATAGATATTAGAAGATCCTCATTGTGTAAGAAATACAGGGGGAAAAGAATCCGACGGCAAAGAAGCGTATGTCGGAATCCGTTCCCATTATTAGAGGTGTTGGTGTAGCGGCTTGAATAAAGGTTGATAGTGTTTTGTTTGTGGTTTGAGGTTAACTGTCATCGTTTACATTTCAGCATTTGGCAGATTTTTGATCCCGAGTGACATAGATTGAATTTCATTGTACACATTTTGTATTCTCATCAGTTTCTGGTTTCCCTGGGAATCGAACCTATGACCTTGGCATTGCAAGTACCAATGCTCTACTGTTTGAGCTACAGGAAAGCTCTTTAAACAAGTGCATCAGTTTAAGGGATCATTTTTATGGAGTTTTTGCTGTTTATTATGATAGCAGAGTACAGGATAAAAAAAAATCACAAACTGGGACTTGAACTCGGGTCACCCAAAGCCCTAAATTTCTTAACACCAGTGCACTGACAACTAGGCTATAGGGGTCAATACATCAGCAACAGTTTAATACATATTAGAACCTCATTGTGTAAGAAATACAGGGGGAACAGAATCCGACAGCAAAGCACAGCTGTCGAAATCCGTTCCCCCACTCCAACTATGAGAGGTGTTGGTGTAGTGGCTTAAAAAATGCTGATTATATATTTTTTTGTGTGGGGATGGGGCTTACCTGGCACCAGTGTAAAATAAATATAATTTAGAGTTTTTGCCTTTTATTGTGATAGGAAAATATGGAATCAGAAAAAGTCAGCAAACCGGGACATGAACTTGTTTCACCTAAAAATCGTCAGCTCTTAAAGTCAGTGCATTGACCACTAGGCTGTGGAAGCCTAATCATTTTCAGCACTTTGATAGATATTAGAAGATCCTCTTTGTGTAAAAAAATACAGGGGGAACGGATCTCGATGGCTGTTTTTTTGCCGTCGGATTCTGTTCCCCCTGTAAAAAAAAATCTGTCGGAATCCGTTCCCCCACTCTGGTTATGAAAGGTTTTGATGTAGTGGCGTTTAAAAATACATGTTTTATTTTGTGTGGGTATGGAGCTTACCTGGCACCAGTCTATATAAATATATTTAGGAGTTTTTTACTTTTATTATGATAGGAAAATATGGGATTAAAAAAAGTACACGAGCAGGGACTTGAACTCGTGTCACCTAAAGAACACCAGCTTTATATGTCAGTGAATAGACCACTAGGCTATGGGTGCCTAAGATTTAGCAGCACTTTGATAGATATTAGAAGATCCTCCTTGTGTAAAAAAATACAGGGGGAACGGATCTCGACGGCTGTTTTTTTGCCGTCGGATTCTGTTCCCCCTGTAAAAAAAACATCTGTCGGAATCCGTTCCCCCACTCCCATTATGAGAGGTGTTGATGTAGTGGCCTAAAAAATGCTTATTTTATTTTGTGTGGGGATGGAGCTTACCTGGGACCAGTCTAAAGAAATATATTTAGGAGTTTTTTACTTTTATTATGATAGGAAAATATGGGATTAAAAAAACTCCAAAAGCCGGGACTTGAACTTGTTTCACCTAAACATCACCAGCTCTTTATGTCAGTGAATTGACCACTAGGCTATGGGGGCATAAGAATTATCAGGACTTTGATAGATATTAGATGATCCTCCTTGTGTAAAAAAATACAGGGGGAACGGATCTCGACGGCTGTTTTTTTGCCGTCGGATTCTGTTCCCCCTGTAAGAAAAACATCTGTCGGAATCCGTTCCCCCACTCCCATTATGAGAAGTGTTGATGTAGTGGCCTAAAAAATGCTTATTTTATTTTGTGTGGGGATGGAGCTTACCTGGGACCAGTCTAAATAAATATATTTAGGAGTTTTTTACTTTTATTATGATAGGAAAATATGGGATTAAAAAAACTCCAAAAGCCGGGACTTGAACTTGTTTCACCTAAAAATCACCAGCTCTATATGTCAGTGAATTGACCACTAGGCTATGGGGGCCTTAGATTTAGCAGCACTTTGATAGATATTAGAAGATCCTCCTTGTGTAAAAAAATACAGGGGGAACGGATCTCGACGGCTGTTTTTTTGGCGTCGGATTCTGTTCCCCCTGTGAAAAAAACATCTGTCGGAATCCGTTCCCCCACTCCCATTATGAGAGGTGTTGATGTAGTGGCCTAAAAAATGCTTATTTTATTTTGTGTGGGGATGGAGCTTACCTGGGACCAGTCTAAAGAAATATATTTAGGAGTTTTTTACTTTTATTATGATAGGAAAATATGGGATTAAAAAAACTCCAAAAGCCAGGACTTGAACTTGTGTCACATACAAATCACCAGCTCTATATGTCAGTGAATTGACCACTAGGCTATGGGAGGCTATGGGAGCCTAAGGTTTCGCAGCACTTTGATAGATATTAGAAGATCCTCTTTGTGTAAAAAAATACAGGGGGAACGGATCTCGACGGCTGTTTTTTTGCCGTCGGATTCTGTTCCCCCTGTAAAAAAAAATCTGTCGGAATCCGTTCCCCCACTCCCATTATGAAAGGTTTTGATGTAGTGGCGTTTAAAAATACATATTTTATTTTGTGTGGGTATGGAGCTTACCTGGCACCAGTCTATAGAAATATATTTAGGAGTTTTTTACTTTTATTATGATAGGAAAATATGGGATTAAAAAATCTCCTCGAGCCGGGACTTGAACTTGTTTCACCTAAACATCACCAGCTCTATATGTCAGTGAATTGACCACTAGGCTAAGGGGGCATAAGAATTAGCAGGACTTTGATAGATATTAGAAGATCCTCCTTGTGTAAAAAAATACAGGGGGAACGGATCTCGACGGCTGTTTTTTTTGCCGTCGGATTCTGTTCCCCCTGTAAAAAAAACATCTGTCGGAATCCGTTCCCCCACTCCCATTACGAGAGGGGTTGATGCAGTGGCCTAAAAAATGCTTATTTATTTTGTGTGGGGATGGAGCTTACCTGGGACCAGTCTAAAGAAATATATTTAGGAGTTTTTTACTTTTATTATGATAGGAAAATATGGGATTAAAAAAAGTCCACGAGCCAGGACTTGAACTTGTGTCACATACAAATCACCAGCTCTATATGTCAGTGAATTGACCACTAGGCTATGGGAGCCTAAGGTTTAGCAGCACTTTGATAGATATTAGAAGATCCTCTTTGTGTAAAAAAATACAGGGGGAACGGATCTCGACGGCTGTTTTTTTGCCGTCGGATTCTGTTCCCCCTGTAAAAAAAAATCTGTCGGAATCCGTTCCCCCACTCCCATTATGAAAGGTTTTGATGTAGTGGCGTTTAAAAATACGTATTTTATTTTGTGTGGGTATGGAGCTTACCTGGCACCAGTCTATATAAATATATTTAGGAGTTTTTTACTTTTATTATGATAGGAAAGTATGGGATTAAAAAAAGTCCACGAACCAGGACTTGAACTTGTTTCACCTAAAAATCACCAGCTCTATATGTCAGTGAATTGACCACTAGGCTATGGGGGCCTAAGAAATAGCAGCACTTTGATAGATATTACAAGATCCTCCTTTTGTAAAAAAATACAGGGGGAACGGATCTCGACGGCTGTTTTTTTGCCGTCGGATTCTGTTCCCCCTGTAAAAAAAAAACAGCTTTTGGAATCCGTTCCCCCACTCCCATTAGAGGTGTTGATGTAGTGGCTTAAAAAATGCATATTATATTTTGTGTGGGGATGGAGCTTACCTGGCACCAGTGTACAATACATATATTTTAGAGTTTTTGCCTTTTATTGTGATAGGAAAATATGGGATCAAAAAAAGTCCACAAGCCGGGACTTGAACTCGTGTCACCTAAAAATCATCCGCTCTTGAAGTCAGTGCACTGACCACTAGAATGTGGGGGCCTATAAATTAACAGCACTTTGATAGATATTAGAAGATCCTCATTGTGTAAGAAATACAGGGGGAAAAGAATCCGACGGCAAAGAAGCGTATGTCGGAATCCGTTCCCATTATTAGAGGTGTTGGTGTAGCGGCTTGAATAAAGGTTGATAGTGTTTTGTTTGTGGTTTGAGGTTAACTGTCATCGTTTACATTTCAGCATTTGGCAGATTTTTGATCCCGAGTGACGTAGATTGAATTTCATTGTACACATTTTGTATTCTCATCAGTTTCTGGTTTCCCTGGGAATCGAACCTATGACCTTGGCATTGCAAGTACCAATGCTCTACTGTTTGAGCTACAGGAAAGCTCTTAAAACAAGTGCATCAGTTTAAGGGATCATTTTTATGGAGTTTTTGCTGTTTATTATGATAGCAGAGTACAGGATAAAAAAAAATCACAAACTGGGACTTGAACTCGGGTCACCCAAAGCCCTAAATTTCTTAACACCAGTGCACTGACAACTAGGCTATAGGGGTCAATACATCAGCAACAGTTTAATACATATTAGAACCTCATTGTGTAAGAAATACAGGGGGAACAGAATCCGACAGCAAAGCACAGCTGTCGAAATCCGTTCCCCCACTCCAACTATGAGAGGTGTTGGTGTAGTGGCTTAAAAAATGCTGATTATATATTTTTTTGTGTGGGGATGGGGCTTACCTGGCACCAGTGTAAAATAAATATAATTTAGAGTTTTTGCCTTTTATTGTGATAGGAAAATATGGAATCAGAAAAAGTCAGCAAACCGGGACATGAACTTGTTTCACCTAAAAATCGTCAGCTCTTAAAGTCAGTGCATTGACCACTAGGCTGTGGAAGCCTAATCATTTTCAGCACTTTGATAGATATTAGAAGATCCTCTTTGTGTAAAAAAATACAGGGGGAACGGATCTCGATGGCTGTTTTTTTGCCGTCGGATTCTGTTCCCCCTGTAAAAAAAAATCTGTCGGAATCCGTTCCCCCACTCTGGTTATGAAAGGTTTTGATGTAGTGGCGTTTAAAAATACATGTTTTATTTTGTGTGGGTATGGAGCTTACCTGGCACCAGTCTATAAAAATATATTTAGGAGTTTTTTACTTTTATTATGATAGGAAAATATGGGATTAAAAAAAGTACACGAGCAGGGACTTGAACTCGTGTCACCTAAAGAACACCAGCTTTATATGTCAGTGAATAGACCACTAGGCTATGGGTGCCTAAGATTTAGCAGCACTGTGATAGATATTAGAAGATCCTCCTTGTGTAAAAAAAATACAGGGGGAACGGATCTCGACGGCTGTTTTTTTGCCGTCGGATTCTGTTCCCCCTGTGAAAAAAACATCTGTCGGAATCCGTTCCCCCACTCCCATTATGAGAGGTGTTGATGTAGTGGCCTAAAAAATGCTTATTTTATTTTGTGTGGGGATGGAGCTTACCTGGGACCAGTCTAAAGAAATATATTTAGGAGTTTTTTTACTTTTATTATGATAGGAAAATATGGGATTAAAAAAACTCCAAAAGCCGGGACTTGAACTTGTTTCACCTAAACATCACCAGCTCTTTATGTCAGTGAATTGACCACTAGGCTATGGGGGCATAAGAATTATCAGGACTTTGATAGATATTAGATGATCCTCCTTGTGTAAAAAAATACAGGGGGAACGGATCTCGACGGCTGTTTTTTTGCCGTCGGATTCTGTTCCCCCTGTGAAAAAAACATCTGTCGGAATCCGTTCCCCCACTCCCATTATGAGAGGTGTTGATGTAGTGGCCTAAAAAATGCTTATTTTATTTTGTTACCTGGGACCAGTCTAAAGAAATATATTTAGGAGTTTTTTACTTTTATTATGATAGGAAAATATGGGATTAAAAAAACTCCACAAAGCGGGACTTGAACTTGTTTCACCTAAAAATCACCAGCTCTATATGTCAGTGAATTGACCACTAGGCTATGGGGGCCTTAGATTTAGCAGCACTTTGATAGATATTAGAAGATCCTCCTTGTGTAAAAAAATACAGGGGGAACGGATCTCGACGGCTGTTTTTTTGCCGTCGGATTCTGTTCCCCCTGTAAGAAAAACATCTGTCGGAATCCGTTCCCCCACTCCCATTATGAGAAGTGTTGATGTAGTGGCCTAAAAAATGCTTATTTTATTTTGTGTGGGGATGGAGCTTACCTGGGACCAGTCTAAATAAATATATTTAGGAGTTTTTTACTTTTATTATGATAGGAAAATATGGGATTAAAAAAACTCCAAAAGCCGGGACTTGAACTTGTTTCACCTAAAAATCACCAGCTCTATATGTCAGTGAATTGACCACTAGGCTATGGGGGCCTTAGATTTAGCAGCACTTTGATAGATATTAGAAGATCCTCCTTGTGTAAAAAAATACAGGGGGAACGGATCTCGACGGCTGTTTTTTTGCCGTCGGATTCTGTTCCCCCTGTGAAAAAAACATCTGTCGGAATCCGTTCCCCCACTCCCATTATGAGAGGTGTTGATGTAGTGGCCTAAAAAATGCTTATTTTATTTTGTGTGGGGATGGAGCTTACCTGGGACCAGTCTAAAGAAATATATTTAGGAGTTTTTTACTTTTATTATGATAGGAAAATATGGGATTAAAAAAACTCCAAAAGCCGGGACTTGAACTTGTTTCACCTAAAAATCACCAGCTCTATATGTCAGTGAATTGACCACTAGGCTATGGGGGCCTAAGAATTAGCAGCACTTTGATAGATATTAGAAGATCCTCCTTGTGTAAAAAAATACAGGGGGAACGGATCTCGACAGCTGTTTTTTTGCCGTCGGATTCTGTTCCCCCTGTAAGAAAAACATCTGTCGGAATCCGTTCCCCCACTCCCATTATGAGAGGGGTTGATGCAGTGGCCTAAAAAATGCTTATTTTAATTTGTGTGAGGATGGAGCTTACCTGGGACCAGTCTAAAGAAATATATTTAGGAGTTTTTTACTTTTATTATGATAGGAAAATATGGGATTAAAAAAAGTCCACGAGCCAGGACTTGAACTTGTGTCACATACAAATCACCAGCTCTATATGTCAGTGAATTGACCACTAGGCTATGGGAGGCTATGGGAGCCTAAGGTTTCGCAGCACTTTGATAGATATTAGAAGATCCTCTTTGTGTAAAAAAATACAGGGGGAACGGATCTCGACGGCTGTTTTTTTGCCGTCGGATTCTGTTCCCCCTGTAAAAAAAAATCTGTCGGAATCCGTTCCCCCACTCCCATTATGAAAGGTTTTGATGTAGTGGCGTTTAAAAATACATATTTTATTTTGTGTGGGTATGGAGCTTACCTGGCACCAGTCTATAGAAATATATTTAGGAGTTTTTTTACTTTTATTATGATAGGAAAATATGGGATTAAAAAATCTCCTCGAGCCGGGACTTGAACTTGTTTCACCTAAACATCACCAGCTCTATATGTCAGTGAATTGACCACTAGGCTAAGGGGGCATAAGAATTAGCAGGACTTTGATAGATATTAGAAGATCCTCCTTGTGTAAAAAAATACAGGGGGAACGGATCTCGACGGCTGTTTTTTTTGCCGTCGGATTCTGTTCCCCCTGTAAAAAAAACATCTGTCGGAATCCGTTCCCCCACTCCCATTACGAGAGGGGTTGATGCAGTGGCCTAAAAAATGCTTATTTATTTTGTGTGGGGATGGAGCTTACCTGGGACCAGTCTAAAGAAATATATTTAGGAGTTTTTTACTTTTATTATGATAGGAAAATATGGGATTAAAAAAAGTCCACGAGCCAGGACTTGAACTTGTGTCACATACAAATCACCAGCTCTATATGTCAGTGAATTGACCACTAGGCTATGGGAGCCTAAGGTTTAGCAGCACTTTGATAGATATTAGAAGATCCTCTTTGTGTAAAAAAATACAGGGGGAACGGATCTCGACGGCTGTTTTTTTGCCGTCGGATTCTGTTCCCCCTGTGAAAAAAACATCTGTCGGAATCCGTTCCCCCACTCCCATTATGAGAGGGGTTGATGCAGTGGCCTAAAAAATGCTTATTTTAATTTGTGTGAGGATGGAGCTTACCTGGGACCAGTCTAAAGAAATATATTTAGGAGTTTTTTACTTTTATTATGATAGGAAAATATGGGATTAAAAAAAGTCCACGAGCCAGGACTTGAACTTGTGTCACATTGTTACGAACCCATCAAATGAATTATGGATCAACATAACATATAAAAGACCACAGAGATTCGGTGACAGTGTTAATAAATTATTTTAATCAAGTAATACGTCTTGACGTAGGCAGAGCATGGTGGCAAAAATAAGCAAAACATAAACAAAAGAAAACCCTGACCCACACTACTCTTCTTAGCAGATGAAACTTGCCTGCCTCCCGTTCAAAACAAAAGACAGAGTTTGTGTGAGTCTTCCGGGTCCTCTTTCTCCTGCTCTTCACTAAACTCTACTAAATAATATGCAAAAACCCATCACCAGTTACCACCAGCTCTAAATAAATATAATAAACAAAAAGCAACAAACAGAACTCCCATATCGGGATCGTGCTTGTGAACCCAACATTAAATCAATCTCTATCAAATTCCAAAAGGAAAACAAAGGCCCAGCACGCAGCGGAGCTAGAGTGCTCCGTCTGCCACCAGGAGCGGATGGGAAGTGAGAGAGAGCCACGGTCTCCAGACTGGGCGTCTTTAAGGCAGTTGGCCCGCCCACAATCACAGCCGGCGGGAGCTCACGTGACCTGTATAGAAAATTATAAACAGTAACACGTAACACCCCCACCCTTAAAGAAAATAAATTGGTTTAAATAACAATATAGAAATATACAAACCATTAACGTTCAGCAGAAAAATAAACCTTGCTAAACTGAAACAGAGAAAAAAAATTAAAGGTGCAATCAATACACATTTGTTTTAAACAATTTATTTACCATAATTTCCATCAAGCACGGGACAATGCATCTGCAACTACATTGTCGCGTCCTCGGATGTGCCTAATCTGCAAGTTGTACCCTTGCAAAATCAAGCTCCACCGCATTAAGCGCTGGTTAGAATTGCGCATGCGATCGAGAAAAACCAGTGGGTTGTGGTCGGTGTATACCACAACCGGACATACGGCACCTCCGACATAGACCTCAAAGTGCTGAAAGGCAAGCACAAGAGCAAGGGCTTCCTTTTCTATGGTCGAATAAGCACGCTGATGTCGGTTAAACTTGCGCTCCCAGATCGCTCGCATCAACAGCGAGGGAAAAAGGCCGAGAAAAGTCAGGAGCGGCCAGCACAGGCGCAGTAGTCAGCAATGCTTTAACGGACTCGAAAGCCGCTTGGCTCCGTGAAGTCCAGTCGAAGGTTACTTTTGAACTGAGCAAATCAGTGAGGGGTGAGGCAAAAGCAGAGAAATTTTTGCAAAATGACCGGTAGTAACCTACCATGCCCAGAAAACGGCGGAGTTCGCGACGAGTGGTTGGAGGAGGATAATTCAAAATCGCCTCAATTTTTGACTGGACAGGACGCACCTGCCCACGGCCAACCACTTTACCCAAATACACCACGGTGGCTTGGCCAAACTCACATTTGGCTAAATTGATGGTTAAATTAGCTTCTGATAGCTTGCGAAACACAGTAGAAAGATGGGCCATATGCGAAGGCCAGGTGGCACTATAAATGACTAAATCGTCTAAATAGGCCTCGCAATTAGGCACACCATCAAGAACGCCATTGATAAGCCTTTGAAAGGTGGCGGGAGCGTTCCGAAGGCCGAAGGCCATGGCGGTGTACTGAAGGAAGTGATCAGGTGTCACAAAGGCTGAAATCTCTTTGGCACGGAGTGTCAGCGGAACTTGCCAGTAACCCTTCAATAGGTCGATTTTACTGACAAATACCGCTGAGCCCAAACGATCAACACAGTCGTCAATACGTGGTAATGGGTAGCTATCAGCCTTGGTAACGGCATTCACCCTCCTAAAATCCGTGCAAAAACGCATGGAACCATCACTCTTTGGAACAAGCAAACAAGGCGAACTCCATGGGCTATTACTAGTTTCTGCAATGCCATTTTTCAGCATGAATTTTACCTCATTTTGAAACAACAACCTTTTATGCGGATTTGTACGATACGGATGCTGTTTAATTGGACATGTAACCCCCACATCAATGTCATGTTCAATTGCCGTTGTTCGACGAGGCACATCAGGAAACAAACTCTCATTTTTTTTAATCAAGGAGATTAAATCGTTGCGTTCGAATGTTGATAAATTAGACAAAAATACATCTAAATCATTAAGAACTTCAGAATTCTTCATTCTCCCTTCAATAACCTCCATCGATGGAGTACGACCCTCATCTTCAAGGAAAGGACTCGCCACAGCACCGTGTTGTACTGACAGAGACGCATTTTCTCCTTGTCCCACAACCGCCAGTGAAGAAACAACTTCAGCACCACGCGCCTTGGACAGCGCCGGTTTAGTTGCGCAAGCATTTTCACGGACAGTTGAAGCGCAAGGCGGGGTGAGTTCCGAGATTGAATCTTCTCCTCGATCACAGTACAATTTTAAACGGTTAACGTGACACAGTGTGGTCCTTCTCCTTCGGTCTAGAGTAGAGATGACATAATTCAAATCATTCATTCTGCGAGCAACGCAATAAGGTCCACTATAACGAGCATGTAAAGCGGAACCCATTCCCGGAATCAGCACAAGAACTTTATCACCAGGACTGAAACTTCGGGAAACAGCCTTCTGATCAAACCTCTGTTTCATTCTCTTCTGACAAAGACCTAAATTGTCTCTAGCCAACTGACATGCACGGCTAAGCCTGTTACGCATGGTGGACACGTAATCAGTCAAACTGGAAAACTCTTTAGGCTCGGCGAGCCACGACTCTTTCAACAGTTTTAAAGGTCCACGAACCGTGTGTCCGAAAACCAGCTCTGAGGGGCTAAAACCCAAACTCTCCTGTACCACCTCACGTACAGCGAAAAGAGCAAGCGGTACACCTTCATCCCAATCACGCTGAAACTCAAGGCAAAAACACTTGAGTATACTTTTCAAAGTCTGATGGAACCTTTCAAGTGCGCCTTGAGTCTGTGGACGGTACGGGCTGGAGGTAACATGATGGACAGCGAGCTGACGCATAGCTTGCGCAAACGCACGGGACATAAAATTAGTACCGCGGTCGGTCTGAATGGTTTTCGGAAGCCCAAAAACAGAGAAGAAACCCATCAGGGCTTTAATAATGACAGGAGCTGTAATTTTACGGAGCGGTATGGCCTCTGGAAAACGAGTCAAGCTACACATTATGGTGAGTAACCACTGATTCCCAGATTTTGTTCGAGGCAATGGGCCAACACAGTCTAGTATAACGCGTTCAAAAGGCTCAGACGTAACCGGAATCGGCTGTAAAGGCGCAGGCGGGATCACCTGGTTAGGTTTACCAGTGACCTGACATAGATGACATGTTCGGCAGTATCTCACGACATCCCTTTTAATACCTGGCCAGAAAAAATGGCGTAAAACTCTGTCAGTAGTCTTATTTACGGCGAGATGACCCGCGAAGTGATGGTCATGAGCTATACTCAAAACTTTATCACGAAAAGAAACTGGGACAACAATTTGAAAGAGAACTCTCCACTCATCTTGCGCTGAGGCCATAAGAGGTCTCCACTTGCGCATTAAGACACCATCTCGTAAAAAATAGCCGTGCGGCGAATGCTCAATGTCTTCTTCAGACATCGCATCTGAAAGGAGAGAAGACAGAGACGGGTCAATTTTCTGTTCCTTAATAAGCTGCTCTCGACTCATAGAAAAATTAGGAACAGAGGAAAACGACAGTGAAGCAGAATTCAAAGATAAATCACTATCGCTAGAGAGTGAAGGTCGAGCAATAAAAGTATCACTAAGATCAAGTTGATCCTCAATTTCATCTTTTTTTATCTTCTTCGCCATCGCACGAGTAACCACGCTAGAGGTGAAAACCTCAGGGAAATTAATTGACAGGTCATCGGTACAAGATTTTGGTAATGCATGAGACACTATTGGACAAGGTAAAACTTTTCCACCACACAAATCGTTACCAAGCAGCACAGCTACTTTTTCAACAGGCAGGGAAGGGCGTACACCCATGGTAACTTTGCCAGTGACTAAGTCAGACATAAGAGAAATCTCATGCAGAGGGACATTAACATAACCCATTTCAAATCCACGTACAAGAATACTATCCCCAGTAAAAGTCTTCTCACTAAAAGGCAACACATCTTGTACGATAAAGCTCTGTGAAGCGCCAGTGTCACGCAGAATTTTTACAGGAATTTTTGAGCGTTCACCGGGCAAAGAGACAAAGCCATCCATTATAAAAGGCGCAAAACTGTGGTTATCAGTATCAGTGTCGTCCCTACTCACAGGCAAGTTCGAAACACACAACCCTACCTCTGATCTACCAGAAGCTGGTTGACTCGCTACCTTATTCTTACGTTTCAGAGAATAACACTCTGCCAGAAC
This sequence comes from Phoxinus phoxinus, assembly GCF_949152265.1. Classification (NCBI taxonomy): domain Eukaryota; kingdom Metazoa; phylum Chordata; class Actinopteri; order Cypriniformes; family Leuciscidae; genus Phoxinus; species Phoxinus phoxinus. Next base: position 15,773,086 of record NC_136900.1, read on the forward strand.
ATGACCACGTTTCTTACAGTACGCGCAGGTCGGAGCTGTAACGTTAGACCCCGACGGACGCCAGTCTGAAGAGCGGCCAGAAACAGGCACGGTTTCTCTAGAAACCTTGGACACATTTGGATGACTAGAAACGTTTTGTGAAAATTTTGAATTAGAAGGAACACGCTTGTGTGTGAGTACATATTCATCCGCAAGTACAGCTGCACGAGCCGGAGTCAGATTCTGATGCTCACTAACATGGGTAGCGACTATTTGAGGGAGACCGTTTTTAAAATCTTCAAGAATAATTAAATCACGAAGAGATTGAAAAGTTGTCACTTCTTGCGAGCTAAGCCAGCGATCGAATAGCATTTCTTTTTCTCTAACATACTCGACATGTGTAAGAGCTTCAGGTCTATGATAATTACGAAATTTCTGTCGATACGCCTCAGGCACAAGAGCATAAATGCGCAAAACAGCATGCTTAACTTTCTCGTAATCTGCTGCGTCTTCCAGAGTTAACGAGGAATACGCTTCCTGCGCTTTCCCAGTAAAAACACACTGCAACGTCATGGTCCAAATTTCTTTGGGCCATTTAAATGTTGTTGCTACGCGCTCGAAATGTGCAAAAAACTTATCAACTTCGCTCTCATTAAAAGGTGGAACAAGGCGAATGTTACGAGTTATGTCAAATTGATCTTGCCTAACTGAAACACCAGCCTCACGAGCCTTCAGCTCGAGCTCTTTGATACGTAATGCTTGCGCAAACTCAAGATCTTTCAATCTAAATTCATGTTCTCTCTTCTCCCGTTCTCGTACTGTCTGTCTATCAGCCTCTAATCTAGTTTTTTCGCGTTCCCATTCAATTTCCTTCTCTCTTAACTGTAAACGTTTTAATTCTAGTGCTGCTTTACTAGGTGAAGGTGGAGGTTCAATAGGAAAACGCTTACCCTCAGGCAATGTAGATGCATCCGGAGACACTTTCAAAAATACTCCAAGTTCTCGCAAACCTTCAAGAAGCCTATCCTGAAGTTCAGCCTTGGAAGGGTTACCACTCACCTCAAGTTTATAGTGGCCAGCAATTCTTACAAGATCATCACGCGTAGCAGTTAAGAAAACCTCCTGTGAAGGAGCGAGAATGAAGGCATCTAAATTAAACATTGCGAAAAATACGGAATAGGTCCACCCTAAACGAAAAAAAATTAAATATACTATAGAAAAGTCACCGAAAATCCACGGCATAATTAACAAAGGGCGATCACAGCAAACTAATGCGCACTCACAGCACGCAGTGCGACCACCACAGAAAAAGATTTTCACTAAGAGAAAATCGAAATTACAAAAATGCCAAAAAAAACATTGACAAATATAGTTCAAAACCCGGCTAAGCGAGCCCCCATTTATATGTTACGAACCCATCAAATGAATTATGGATCAACATAACATATAAAAGACCACAGAGATTCGGTGACAGTGTTAATAAATAATTTTAATCAAGTAATACGTCTTGACGTAGGCAGAGCATGGTGGCAAAAATAAGCAAAACATAAACAAAAGAAAACCCTGACCCACACTACTCTTCTTAGCAGATGAAACTTGCCTGCCTCCCGTTCAAAACAAAAGACAGAGTTTGTGTGAGTCTTCCGGGTCCTCTTTCTCCTGCTCTTCACTAAACTCTACTAAATAATATGCAAAAACCCATCACCAGTTACCACCAGCTCTAAATAAATATAATAAACAAAAAGCAACAAACAGAACTCCCATATCGGGATCGTGCTTGTGAACCCAACATTAAATCAATCTCTATCAAATTCCAAAAGGAAAACAAAGGCCCAGCACGCAGCGGAGCTAGAGTGCTCCGTCTGCCACCAGGAGCGGATGGGAAGTGAGAGAGAGCCACGGTCTCCAGACTGGGCGTCTTTAAGGCAGTTGGCCCGCCCACAATCACAGCCGGCGGGAGCTCACGTGACCTGTATAGAAAATTATAAACAGTAACACGTAACACACATACAAATCACCAGCTCTATATGTCAGTGAATTGACCACTAGGCTATGGGAGGCTATGGGAGCCTAAGGTTTCGCAGCACTTTGATAGATATTAGAAGATCCTCTTTGTGTAAAAAAATACAGGGGGAACGGATCTCGACGGCTGTTTTTTTGCCGTTGGATTCTGTTCCCCCTGTAAAAAAAACATCTGTCGGAATCCGTTCCCCCACTCCCATTATGAGAGGTGTTGATGTAGTGGCCTAAAAAATGCTTATTTTATTTTGTGTGGGGATGGAGCTTACCTTGGACCAGTCTAAAGAAATATATTTAGGAGTTTTTTACTTTTATTATGATAGGAAAATATGGGATTAAAAAAACTCCAAAAGCCAGGACTTGAACTTGTTTCACCTAAAAATCACCAGCTTTATATGTCAGTGAATTGACCACTAGGCTATGGGGGCCTAAGAATTAGCAGCACTTTGATAGATATTAGAAGATCCTCCTTGTGTAAAAAAATACAGGGGGAACGGATCTCGACGGCTGTTTTTTTTGCCGTCGGATTCTGTTCCCCCTGTAAGAAAAACATCTGTCGGAATCCGTTCCCCCACTCCCATTATGAGAGGTGTTGATGTAGTGGCCTAAAAAATGCTTATTTTAATTTGTGTGAGGATGGAGCTTACCTGGGACCAGTCTAAAGAAATATATTTAGGAGTTTTTTACTTTTATTATGATAGGAAAATATGGGATTAAAAAAAGTCCACGAGCCAGGATTTGAACTTGTGCCACATACAAATCACCAGCTCTATATGTCAGTGAATTGACCACTAGGCTATGGGAGCCTAAGGTTTTGCAGCACTTTGATAGATATTAGAAGATCCTCTTTGTGTAAAAAAATACAGGGGAAACGGATCTCGATGGCTGTTTTTTTGCCGTCGGATTCTGTTCCCCCTGTAAAAAAAAATATGTCGGAATCCGTTCCCCCACTCTGGTTATGAAAGGTTTTGATGTAGTGGCGTTTAAAAATACATATTTTATTTTGTGTGGGTATGGAGCTTACCTGGCACCAGTCTATAGAAATATATTTAGGAGTTTTTTACTTTTATTATGATAGGAAAATATGGGATTAAAAAATCTCCTCGAGCCGGGACTTGAACTTGTTTCTCCTAAAAATCACCAGCTCTATATGTCAGTGAATTGACCACTAGGCTATGGGGGCATAAGAATTAGCAGGACTTTGATAGATATTAGAAGATCCTCCTTGTGTAAAAAAATACAGGGGGAACGGATCTCGACGGCTGTTTTTTTGCCGTCGGATTCTGTTCCTCCTGTAAAAAAAACATCTGTCGGAATCCGTTCCCCCACTCCCATTATGAGAGGTGTTGATGTAGTGGCCTAAAAAATGCTTATTTATTTTGTGTGAGGATGGAGCTTACCTGGGACCAGTCTAAATAAATATATTTAGGAGTTATTTACTTTTATTATGATAGGAAAATATGGGATTGAAAAAAGTCCACGAGCCGGGACTTGAACTTGTTTCACCTAAAAATCACCAGCTCTATATGTCAGTGAATTGACCACTAGGCTATGGGGGCCTTAGATTTAGCAGCACTTTGATAGATATTAGAAGATCCTCCTTGTGTAAAAAAATACAGGGGGAACGGATCTCGACGGCTGTTTTTTTGCCGTCGGATTCTGTTCCCCCTGTGAAAAAAACATCTGTCGGAATCCGTTCCCCCACTCCCATTATGAGAGGTGTTGATGTAGTGGCCTAAAAAATGCTTATTTTATTTTGTGTGGGGATGGAGCTTACCTGGGACCAGTCTAAATAAATATATTTAGGAGTTATTTACTTTTATTATGATAGGAAAATATGGGATTAAAAAAAGTCCACGAGCAGGGACTTGAACTTGTGTCACCTAAAGAACACCAGCTCTATATGTCAGTGAATAGACCACTAGGCTATGGGGGCCTAAGAATTAGCAGCACTTTGATAGATATTAGAAGATCCTCCTTGTGTAAAAAAATACAGGGGGAACGGATCTCGACGGCTGTTTTTTTGCCGTCGGATTCTGTTCCCCCTGTAAAAAAAAATCTGTCGGAATCCGTTCCCCCACTCCCATTATGAAAGGTTTTGATGTAGTGGCGTTTAAAAATACATATTTTATTTTGTGTGGGTATGGAGCTTACCTGGCACCAGTCTATAGAAATATATTTAGGAGTTTTTTACTTTTATTATGATAGGAAAATATGGGATTAAAAAAAGTCCACGAGCCAGGACTTGAACTTGTGTCACATACAAATCACCAGCTCTATATGTCAGTGAATTGACCACTAGGCTATGGGAGCCTAAGGATTCACAGCACTTTGATAGATATTAGAAGATCCTCTTTGTGTAAAAAAATACAGGGGGAACGGATCTCGACGGCTGTTTTTTTGCCGTCGGATTCTGTTCCCCCTGTAAAAAAAAATCTGTCGGAATCCGTTCCCCCACTCCCATTATGAAAGGTTTTGATGTAGTGGCGTTTAAAAATACATATTTTATTTTGTGTGGGTATGGAGCTTACCTGGCACCAGTCTATAGAAATATATTTAGGAGTTTTTTACTTTTATTATGATAGGAAAATATGGGATTAAAAAATCCCCTCGAGCCGGGACTTGAACTTGTTTCACCTAAACATCACCAGCTCTATATGTCAGTGAATTGACCACTAGGCTAAGGGGGCATAAGAATTAGCAGGACTTTGATAGATATTAGAAGATCCTCCTTGTGTAAAAAAATACAGGGGGAACGGATCTCGACGGCTGTTTTTTTGCCGTCGGATTCTGTTCCCCCTGTAAAAAAAACATCTGTCGGAATCCGTTCCCCCACTCCCATTATGAGAGGGGTTGATGCAGTGGCCTAAAAAATGCTTATTTATTTTGTGTGGGGATGGAGCTTACCTGGGACCAGTCTAAAGAAATATATTTAGGAGTTTTTTACTTTTATTATGATAGGAAAATATGGGATTAAAAAAAGTCCACGAGCCAGGACTTGAACTTGTGTCACATACAAATCACCAGCTCTATATGTCAGTGAATTGACCACTAGACTATGGGAGCCTAAAGTTTAGCAGCACTTTGATAGATATTAGAAGATCCTCTTTGTGTAAAAAAATACAGGGGGAACGGATCTCGACGGCTGTTTTTTTGCCTTCGGATTCTGTTCCCCCTGTAAAAAAAAAATCTGTCGGAATCCGTTCCCCCACTCCCATTATGAAAGGTTTTGATGTAGTGGCGTTTAAAAATACGTATTTTATTTTGTGTGGGTATGGAGCTTACCTGGCACCAGTCTATATAAATATATTTAGGAGTTTTTTACTTTTATTATGATAGGAAAGTATGGGATTAAAAAAAGTCCACGAACCAGGACTTGAACTTGTTTCACCTAAAAATCACCAGCTCTATATGTCAGTGAATTGACCACTAGGCTATGGGGGCCTAAGAAATAGGAGCACTTTGATAGATATTACAAGATCCTCCTTTTGTAAAAAAATACAGGGGGAACGGATCTCGACGGCTGTTTTTTTGCCGTCGGATTCTGTTCCCCCTGTAAAAAAAAAACAGCTTTTGGAATCCGTTCCCCCACTCCCATTAGAGGTGTTGATGTAGTGGCTTAAAAAATGCATATTATATTTTGTGTGGGGATGGAGCTTACCTGGCACCAGTGTACAATACATATATTTTAGAGTTTTTGCCTTTTATTGTGATAGGAAAATATGGGATCAAAAAAAGTCCACAAGCCGGGACTTGAACTCGTGTCACCTAAAAATCATCCGCTCTTGAAGTCAGTGCACTGACCACTAGAATGTGGGGGCCTATAAATTAACAGCACTTTGATAGATATTAGAAGATCCTCATTGTGTAAGAAATACAGGGGGAAAAGAATCCGACGGCAAAGAAGCGTATGTCGGAATCCGTTCCCATTATTAGAGGTGTTGGTGTAGCGGCTTGAATAAAGGTTGATAGTGTTTTGTTTGTGGTTTGAGGTTAACTGTCATCGTTTACATTTCAGCATTTGGCAGATTTTTGATCCCGAGTGACGTAGATTGAATTTCATTGTACACATTTTGTATTCTCATCAGTTTCTGGTTTCCCTGGGAATATGACCTTGGCATTGCAAGTACCAATGCTCTACTCTACTGTTTGAGCTACAGGAAAGCACTTTAAACAAGTGCATCAGTTTAAGGGATCATTTTTATGGAGTTTTTGCTGTTTATTATGATAGCAGAGTACAGGATAAAAAAAAATCACAAACTGGGACTTGAACTCGGGTCAACCAAAGCCCTAAATTTCTTAACACCAGTGCACTGACAACTAGGCTATAGGGGTCAATACATCAGCAACAGTTTAATACATATTAGAACCTCATTGTGTAAGAAATACAGGGGGAACAGAATCCGACAGCAAAGCACAGCTGTCGAAATCCGTTCCCCCACTCCAACTATGAGAGGTGTTGGTGTAGTGGCTTAAAAAATGCTGATTATATATTTTTTTGTGTGGGGATGGGGCTTACCTGGCACCAGTGTAAAATAAATATAATTTAAAGTTTTTGCCTTTTATTGTGATAGGAAAATATGGAATCAGAAAAAGTCAGCAAACCGGGACATGAACTTGTTTCACCTAAAAATCGTCAGCTCTTAAAGTCAGTGCATTGACCACTAGGCTGTGGAAGCCTAAACATTTTCAGCACTTTGATAGATATTAGAAGATCCTCTTTGTGTAAAAAAATACAGGGGGAATGGATCTCGATGGCTGTTTTTTTGCCGTCGGATTCTGTTCCCCCTGTAAAAAAAAATCTGTCGGAATCCGTTCCCCCACTCTGGTTATGAAAGGTTTTGATGTAGTGGCGTTTAAAAATACATGTTTTATTTTGTGTGGGTATGGAGCTTACCTGGCACCAGTCTATAAAAATATATTTAGGAGTTTTTTACTTTTATTATGATAGGAAAATATGGGATTAAAAAAAGTACACGAGCAGGGACTTGAACTTGTGTCACCTAAAGAACACCAGCTTTATATGTCAGTGAATAGACCACTAGGCTATGGGTGCCTAAGAATTAGCAGCACTTTGATAGATATTAGAAGATCCTCCTTGTGTAAAAAAATACAGGGGGAACGGATCTCGACGGCTGTTTTTTTGCCGTCGGATTCTGTTCCCCCTGTAAAAAAAACATCTGTCGGAATCCGTTCCCCCACTCCCATTATGAGAGGGGTTGATGTAGTGGCCTAAAAAATGCTTATTTTATTTTGTGTGGGGATGGAGCTTACCTGGGACCAGTCTAAATAAATATATTTAGGAGTTTTTTACTTTTATTATGATAGGAAAATATGGGATTAAAAAAACTCCACAAGCCGGGACTTGAACTTGTTTCACCTAAAAATCACCAGCTCTATATGTCAGTGAATTGACCACTAGGCTATGGGGCCCTAAAAATTAGCAGCACTTTGATAGATATTAGAAGATCCTCCTTGTGTAAAAAAATACAGGGGGAACGGATCTCAACGGCTGTTTTTTTGCCGTCGGATTCTGTTCCCCCTGTAAAAAAAAATATGTCGGAATCCGTTCCCCCACTCTGGTTATGAAAGGTTTTGATGTAGTGGCGTTTAAAAATACATATTTTATTTTGTGTGGGTATGGAGCTTACCTGGCACCAGTCTATAGAAATATATTTAGGAGTTTTTTACTTTTATTATGATAGGAAAATATGGGATTAAAAAATCTCCTCGAGCCGGGACTTGAACTTGTTTCTCCTAAAAATCACCAGCTCTATATGTCAGTGAATTGACCACTAGGCTATGGGGGCATAAGAATTAGCAGGACTTTGATAGATATTAGAAGATCCTCCTTGTGTAAAAAAATACAGGGGGAACGGATCTCGACGGCTGTTTTTTTGCCGTCGGATTCTGTTCCTCCTGTAAAAAAAACATCTGTCGGAATCCGTTCCCCCACTCCCATTATGAGAGGTGTTGATGTAGTGGCCTAAAAAATGCTTATTTATTTTGTGTGAGGATGGAGCTTACCTGGGACCAGTCTAAATAAATATATTTAGGAGTTATTTACTTTTATTATGATAGGAAAATATGGGATTGAAAAAAGTCCACGAGCCGGGACTTGAACTTGTGTCACCTAAAAATCACCTGCTCTATATGTCAGTGAATTGACCACTAGGCTATGGGGGCCTTAGATTTAGCAGCACTTAGATAGATATTAGAAGATCCTCCTTGTGTAAAAAAATACAGGGGGAACGGATCTTGACGGCTGTTTTTTTGCCGTCGGATTCTGTTCCCCCTGTGAAAAAAACATCTGTCGGAATCCGTTCCCCCACTCCCATTATGAGAGGTGTTGATGTAGTGGCCTAAAAAATGCTTATTTTATTTTGTGTGGGGATGGAGCTTACCTGGGACCAGTCTAAATAAATATATTTAGGAGTTATTTACTTTTATTATGATAGGAAAATATGGGATTAAAAAAAGTCCACGAGCAGGGACTTGAACTTGTGTCACCTAAAGAACACCAGCTCTATATGTTAGTGAATAGACCACTAGGCTATGGGGGCCTAAGAATTAGCAGCACTTTGATAGATATTAGAAGATCCTCCTTGTGTAAAAAAATACAGGGGGAACGGATCTCGACGGCTGTTTTTTTGCCGTCGGATTCTGTTCCCCCTGTAAAAAAAAATCTGTCGGAATCCGTTCCCCCACTCCCATTATGAAAGGTTTTGATGTAGTGGCGTTTAAAAATACATATTTTATTTTGTGTGGGTATGGAGCTTACCTGGCACCAGTCTATAGAAATATATTTAGGAGTTTTTTACTTTTATTATGATAGGAAAATATGGGATTAAAAAATCTCCTCGAGCCGGGACTTGAACTTGTTTCACCTAAACATCACCAGCTCTATATGTCAGTGAATTGACCACTAGGCTAAGGGGGCATAAGAATTAGCAGGACTTTGATAGATATTAGAAGATCCTCCTTGTGTAAAAAAATACAGGGGGAACGGATCTCGACGGCTGTTTTTTTGCCGTCGGATTCTGTTCCCCCTGTAAAAAAAACATCTGTCGGAATCCGTTCCCCCACTCCCATTATGAGAGGGGTTGATGCAGTGGCCTAAAAAATGCTTATTTATTTTGTGTGGGGATGGAGCTTACCTGGGACCAGTCTAAAGAAATATATTTAGGAGTTTTTTACTTTTATTATGATAGGAAAATATGGGATTAAAAAAAGTCCACGAGCCAGGACTTGAACTTGAGTCACATACAAATCACCAGCTCTATATGTCAGTGAATTGACCACTAGGCTATGGGAGCCTAAGAATTAGCAGCACTTTGATAGATATTAGAAGATCCTCTTTGTGTAAAAAAATACAGGGGGAACGGATCTCGACGGCTGTTTTTTTGCCGTCGGATTCTGTTCCCCCTGTAAAAAAAAACAGCTTTTGGAATCCGTTCCCCCACTCCCATTAGAGGTGTTGATGTAGTGGCTTAAAAAATGCATATTATATTTTGTGTGGGGATGGAGCTTACCTGGCACCAGTGTACAATACATATATTTTAGAGTTTTTGCCTTTTATTGTGATAGGAAAATATGGGATCAAAAAAAGTCCACAAGCCGGGACTTGAACTCGTGTCACCTAAAAATCATCCGCTCTTGAAGTCAGTGCACTGACCACTAGAATGTGGGGGCCTATAAATTAACAGCACTTTGATAGATATTAGAAGATCCTCATTGTGTAAGAAATACAGGGGGAAAAGAATCCGACGGCAAAGAAGCGTATGTCGGAATCCGTTCCCATTATTAGAGGTGTTGGTGTAGCGGCTTGAATAAAGGTTGATAGTGTTTTGTTTGTGGTTTGAGGTTAACTGTCATCGTTTACATTTCAGCATTTGGCAGATTTTTGATCCCGAGTGACATAGATTGAATTTCATTGTACACATTTTGTATTCTCATCAGTTTCTGGTTTCCCTGGGAATCGAACCTATGACCTTGGCATTGCAAGTACCAATGCTCTACTGTTTGAGCTACAGGAAAGCTCTTTAAACAAGTGCATCAGTTTAAGGGATCATTTTTATGGAGTTTTTGCTGTTTATTATGATAGCAGAGTACAGGATAAAAAAAAAACCACAAACTGGGACTTGAACTCGGGTCACCCAAAGCCCTAAATTTCTTAACACCAGTGCACTGACAACTAGGCTATAGGGGTCAATACGTCAGCAACAGTTTAATACATATTAGAACCTCATTGTGTAAGAAATACAGGGGGAACAGAATCCGACAGCAAAGCACAGCTGTCGAAATCCGTTCCCCCACTCCAACAATGAGAGGTGTTGGTGTAGTGGCTTAAAAAATGCTGATTATATATTTTTTTGTGTGGGGATGGGGCTTACCTGGCACCAGTGTAAAATAAATATAATTTAGAGTTTTTGCCTTTTATTGTGATAGGAAAATATGGAATCAGAAAAAGTCAGCAAACCGGGACATGAACTTGTTTCACCTAAAAATCGTCAGCTCTTAAAGTCAGTGCATTGACCACTAGGCTGTGGAAGCCTAATCATTTACAGCACTTTGATAGATATTAGAAGATCCTCTTTGTGTAAAAAAATACAGGGGGAACGGATCTCGATGGCTGTTTTTTTGCCGTCGGATTCTGTTCCCCCTGTAAAAAAAAATCTGTCGGAATCCGTTCCCCCACTCTGGTTATGAAAGGTTTTGATGTAGTGGCGTTTAAAAATACATATTTTATTTTGTGTGAGGATGGAGCTTACCTGGCACCAGTCTATAAAAATATATTTAGGAGTTTTTTACTTTTATTATGATAGGAAAATATGGGATTAAAAAAAGTACACAAACCGGGACTTGAACTTGTTTCACCTAAAAATCACCAGCTCTATATGTCAGTGAATTGACCACTAGGCTATGGGAGCCTAAGGTTTCGCAGCACTTTGATAGATATTAGAAGATCCTCTTTGTGTAAAAAAATACAGGGGGAACGGATCTCGACGGCTGTTTTTTTGCCGTCGGATTCTGTTCCCCCTGTAAAAAAAACATCTGTCGGAATCCGTTCCCCCACTCCCATTATGAGAGGTGTTGATGTAGTGGCCTAAAAAATGCTTATTTTATTTTGTGTGGGGATGGAGCTTACCTGGGACCAGTCTAAAGAAATATATTTAGGAGTTATTTACTTTTATTATGATAGGAAAATATGGGATTAAAAAAAGTCCACGAGCAGGGACTTGAACTTGTGTCACCTAAAGAACACCAGCTCTATATGTCAGTGAATAGACCACTAGGCTATGGGGGCCTAAGAATTAGCAGCACTTTGATAGATATTAGAAGAGCCTCCTCGTGTAAGAAATACAGGGGGAACGGATTCCGACGGCTGTTTTTTTGCCGTCGGATTCTGTTCCCCCTGTAAGAAAAACATCTGTCGGAATCCGTTCCCCCACTCCCATTATGAGAGGGGTTGATGCAGTGGCCTAAAAAATGCTTATTTTAATTTGTGTGAGGATGGAGCTTACCTGGGACCAGTCTAAAGAAATATATTTAGGAGTTTTTTACTTTTATTATGATAGGAAAATATGGGATTAAAAAAACTCCAAAAGCCGGGACTTGAACTTGTTTCACCTAAAAATCACCAGCTCTATATGTCAGTGAATTGACCACTAGGCTATGGGGGCCTTAGATTTAGCAGCACTTTGATAGATATTAGAAGATCCTCCTTGTGTAAAAAAATACAGGGGGAACGGATCTCGACGGCTGTTTTTTTGCCGTCGGATTCTGTTCCCCCTGTGAAAAAAACATCTGTCGGAATCCGTTCCCCCACTCCCATTATGAGAGGTGTTGATGTAGTGGCCTAAAAAATGCTTATTTTATTTTTTGTGGGGATGGAGCTTACCTGGGACCAGTCTAAAGAAATATATTTAGGAGTTTTTTACTTTTATTATGATAGGAAAATATGGGATTAAAAAAACTCCAAAAGCCGGGACTTGAACTTGTTTCACCTAAAAATCACCAGCTCTATATGTCAGTGAATTGACCACTAGGCTATGGGGGCCTAAGAATTAGCAGCACTTTGATAGATATTAGAAGATCCTCCTTGTGTAAAAAAATACAGGGGGAACGGATCTCGACGGCTGTTTTTTTGCCGTCGGATTCTGTTCCCCCTGTAAGAAAAACATCTGTCGGAATCCGTTCCCCCACTCCCATTATGAGAGGGGTTGATGCAGTGGCCTAAAAAATGCTTATTTTAATTTGTGTGAGGATGGAGCTTACCTGGGACCAGTCTAAAGAAATATATTTAGGAGTTTTTTACTTTTATTATGATAGGAAAATATGGGATTAAAAAAAGTCCACGAGCCAGGACTTGAACTTGTGTCACATACAAATCACCAGCTCTATATGTCAGTGAATTGACCACTAGGCTATGGGAGCCTAAGGTTTCGCAGCACTTTGATAGATATTAGAAGATCCTCTTTGTGTAAAAAAATACAGGGGGAACGGATCTCGACGGCTGTTTTTTTGCCGTCGCATTCTGTTCCCCCTGTAAAAAAAAACAGCTTTTGGAATCCGTTCCCCCACTCCCATTAGAGGTGTTGATGTAGTGGCTTAAAAAATGCATATTATATTTTGTGTGGGGATGGAGCTTACCTGGCACCAGTGTACAATACATATATTTTAGAGTTTTTGCCTTTTATTGTGATAGGAAAATATGGGATCAAAAAAAGTCCACAAGCCGGGACTTGAACTCGTGTCACCTAAAAATCATCCGCTCTTGAAGTCAGTGCACTGACCACTAGAATGTGGGGGCCTATAAATTAACAGCACTTTGATAGATATTAGAAGATCCTCATTGTGTAAGAAATACAGGGGGAAAAGAATCCGACGGCAAAGAAGCGTATGTCGGAATCCGTTCCCATTATTAGAGGTGTTGGTGTAGCGGCTTGAATAAAGGTTGATAGTGTTTTGTTTGTGGTTTGAGGTTAACTGTCATCGTTTACATTTCAGCATTTGGCAGATTTTTGATCCCGAGTGACATAGATTGAATTTCATTGTACACATTTTGTATTCTCATCAGTTTCTGGTTTCCCTGGGAATATGACCTTGGCATTGCAAGTACCAATGCTCTACTCTACTGTTTGAGCTACAGGAAAGCACTTTAAACAAGTGCATCAGTTTAAGGGATCATTTTTATGGAGTTTTTGCTGTTTATTATGATAGCAGAGTACAGGATAAAAAAAAATCACAAACTGGGACTTGAACTCAGGTCAACCAAAGCCCTAAATTTCTTAACACCAGTGCACTGACAACTAGGCTATAGGGGTCAATACATCAGCAACAGTTTAATACATATTAGAACCTCATTGTGTAAGAAATACAGGGGGAACAGAATCCGACAGCAAAGCACAGCTGTCGAAATCCGTTCCCCCACTCCAACTATGAGAGGTGTTGGTGTAGTGGCTTAAAAAATGCTGATTATATATTTTTTTGTGTGGGGATGGGGCTTACCTGGCACCAGTGTAAAATAAATATAATTTAAAGTTTTTGCCTTTTATTGTGATAGGAAAATATGGAATCAGAAAAAGTCAGCAAACCGGGACATGAACTTGTTTCACCTAAAAATCGTCAGCTCTTAAAGTCAGTGCATTGACCACTAGGCTGTGGAAGCCTAAACATTTTCAGCACTTTGATAGATATTAGAAGATCCTCTTTGTGTAAAAAAATACAGGGGGAATGGATCTCGATGGCTGTTTTTTTGCCGTCGGATTCTGTTCCCCCTGTAAAAAAAAATCTGTCGGAATCCGTTCCCCCACTCTGGTTATGAAAGGTTTTGATGTAGTGGCGTTTAAAAATACATGTTTTATTTTGTGTGGGTATGGAGCTTACCTAGCACCAGTCTATAAAAATATATTTAGGAGTTTTTTACTTTTATTATGATAGGAAAATATGGGATTAAAAAAAGTACACGAGCAGGGACTTGAACTTGTGTCACCTAAAGAACACCAGCTTTATATGTCAGTGAATAGACCACTAGGCTATGGGTGCCTAAGAATTAGCAGCACTTTGATAGATATTAGAAGATCCTCTTTGTGTAAAAAAATACAGGGGGAACGGATCTCGACGGCTGTTTTTTTGCCGTCGGATTCTGTTCCCCCTGTAAAAAAAAATATGTCGGAATCCGTTCCCCCACTCTGGTTATGAAAGGTTTTGATGTAGTGGCGTTTAAAAATACATATTTTATTTTGTGTGGGTATGGAGCTTACCTGGCACCAGTCTATAGAAATATATTTAGGAGTTTTTTACTTTTATTATGATAGGAAAATATGGGATTAAAAAATCTCCTCGAGCCGGGACTTGAACTTGTTTCTCCTAAAAATCACCAGCTCTATATGTCAGTGAATTGACCACTAGGCTATGGGGGCATAAGAATTAGCAGGACTTTGATAGATATTAGAAGATCCTCCTTGTGTAAAAAAATACAGGGGGAACGGATCTCGACGGCTGTTTTTTTGCCGTCGGATTCTGTTCCTCCTGTAAAAAAAACATCTGTCGGAATCCGTTCCCCCACTCCCATTATGAGAGGTGTTGATGTAGTGGCCTAAAAAATGCTTATTTATTTTGTGTGAGGATGGAGCTTACCTGGGACCAGTCTAAATAAATATATTTAGGAGTTATTTACTTTTATTATGATAGGAAAATATGGGATTGAAAAAAGTCCACGAGCCGGGACTTGAACTTGTGTCACCTAAAAATCACCAGCTCTATATGTCAGTGAATTGACCACTAGGCTATGGGGGCCTTAGATTTAGCAGCACTTAGATAGATATTAGAAGATCCTCCTTGTGTAAAAAAATACAGGGGGAACGGATCTTGACGGCTGTTTTTTTGCCGTCGGATTCTGTTCCCCCTGTGAAAAAAACATCTGTCGGAATCCGTTCCCCCACTCCCATTATGAGAGGTGTTGATGTAGTGGCCTAAAAAATGCTTATTTTATTTTGTGTGGGGATGGAGCTTACCTGGGACCAGTCTAAATAAATATATTTAGGAGTTATTTACTTTTATTATGATAGGAAAATATGGGATTAAAAAAAGTCCACGAGCAGGGACTTGAACTTGTGTCACCTAAAGAACACCAGCTCTATATGTCAGTGAATAGACCACTAGGCTATGGGGGCCTAAGAATTAGCAGCACTTTGATAGATATTAGAAGAGCCTCCTCGTGTAAGAAATACAGGGGGAACGGATTCCGACGGCTGTTTTTTTGCCGTCGGATTCTGTTCCCCCTGTAAGAAAAACATCTGTCGGAATCCGTTCCCCCACTCCCATTATGAGAGGGGTTGATGCAGTGGCCTAAAAAATGCTTATTTTAATTTGTGTGAGGATGGAGCTTACCTGGGACCAGTCTAAAGAAATATATTTAGGAGTTTTTTACTTTTATTATGATAGGAAAATATGGGATTAAAAAAACTCCAAAAGCCGGGACTTGAACTTGTTTCACCTAAAAATCACCAGCTCTATATGTTAGTGAATTGACCACTAGGCTATGGGGGCTTAAGAATTAGCAGCACTTTGATAGATATTAGAAGATCCTCCTTGTGTAAAAAAATACAGGGGGAACGGATCTCGACGGCTGTTTTTTTGCCGTCGGATTCTGTTCCCCCTGTAAAAAAAAATCTGTCGGAATCCGTTCCCCCACTCCCATTATGAAAGGTTTTGATGTAGTGGCGTTTAAAAATACATATTTTATTTTGTGTGGGTATGGAGCTTACCTGGCACCAGTCTATAGAAATATATTTAGGAGTTTTTTACTTTTATTATGATAGGAAAATATGGGATTAAAAAATCTCCTCGAGCCGGGACTTGAACTTGTTTCACCTAAACATCACCAGCTCTATATGTCAGTGAATTGACCACTAGGCTATGGGGGCCTAAGAAATAGCAGCACTTTGATAGATATTACAAGATCCTCCTTTTGTAAAAAAATACAGGGGGAACGGATCTCGACGGCTGTTTTTTTGCCGTCGGATTCTGTTCCCCCTGTAAAAAAAAAACAGCTTTTGGAATCCGTTCCCCCACTCCCATTAGAGGTGTTGATGTAGTGGCTTAAAAAATGCATATTATATTTTGTGTGGGGATGGAGCTTACCTGGCACCAGTGTACAATACATATATTTTAGAGTTTTTGCCTTTTATTGTGATAGGAAAATATGGGATCAAAAAAAGTCCACAAGCCGGGACTTGAACTCGTGTCACCTAAAAATCATCCGCTCTTGAAGTCAGTGCACTGACCACTAGAATGTGGGGGCCTATAAATTAACAGCACTTTGATAGATATTAGAAGATCCTCATTGTGTAAGAAATACAGGGGGAAAAGAATCCGACGGCAAAGAAGCGTATGTCGGAATCCGTTCCCATTATTAGAGGTGTTGGTGTAGCGGCTTGAATAAAGGTTGATAGTGTTTTGTTTGTGGTTTGAGGTTAACTGTCATCGTTTACATTTCAGCATTTGGCAGATTTTTGATCCCGAGTGACATAGATTGAATTTCATTGTACACATTTTGTATTCTCATCAGTTTCTGGTTTCCCTGGGAATCGAACCTATGACCTTGGCATTGCAAGTACCAATGCTCTACTGTTTGAGCTACAGGAAAGCTCTTTAAACAAGTGCATCAGTTTAAGGGATCATTTTTATGGAGTTTTTGCTGTTTATTATGATAGCAGAGTACAGGATAAAAAAATATCACAAACTGGGACTTGAACTCGGGTCACCCAAAGCCCTAAATTTCTTAACACCAGTGCACTGACAACTAGGCTATAGGGGTCAATACATCAGCAACAGTTTAATACATATTAGAACCTCATTGTGTAAGAAATACAGGGGGAACAGAATCCGACAGCAAAGCACAGCTGTCGAAATCCGTTCCCCCACTCCAACTATGAGAGGTGTTGGTGTAGTGGCTTAAAAAATGCTGATTATATATTTTTTTGTGTGGGGATGGGGCTTACCTGGCACCAGTGTAAAATAAATATAATTTAGAGTTTTTGCCTTTTATTGTGATAGGAAAATATGGAATCAGAAAAAGTCAGCAAACCGGGACATGAACTTGTTTCACCTAAAAATCGTCAGCTCTTAAAGTCAGTGCATTGACCACTAGGCTGTGGAAGCCTAATCATTTTCAGCACTTTGATAGATATTAGAAGATCCTCTTTGTGTAAAAAATACAGGGGGAACGGATCTCGATGGCTGTTTTTTTGCCGTCGGATTCTGTTCCCCCTGTAAAAAAAAATCTGTCGGAATCCGTTCCCCCACTCTGGTTATGAAAGGTTTTGATGTAGTGGCGTTTAAAAATACATGTTTTATTTTGTGTGGGTATGGAGCTTACCTGGCACCAGTCTATAAAAATATATTTAGAAGTTTTTTATGACCATAGGTGACTATGGTCATGAGCTTTGGGTCATGACCGAAAGGACAAGATCCCGGATACAGGCGGCCGAAATGAGCTTTCTCCGCAGGGTGGCTGGGCGATCCCTTAGAGATAGGGTGAGGAGCTCGGTCACTCGGGAGGAGCTCAGAGTAGAGCCGCTGCTCCTCCACATCGAGAGGGGTCAGCTGAGGTGGCTTGGGCATCTGTTCCGGATGCCTCCTGGACGCCTTCCCGGGAAGGTGTTCCGGGCACGTCCCACCGGGAGGAGACCCCGGGGAAGACCTAGGACACGCTGGAGAGACTATGTCTCTCGGCTGGCCTGGGAACGCCTCGGTGTCCCCCCGGAAGAGCTAGAGGAAGTGGCTAGGGAAAGGGAAGTCTGGGCATCTCTGCTTAGACTGCTGCCCCCGCGACCCGGCCCCGGATAAGCGGAAGAAGATGGATGGATGGATGGATGGAGTTTTTTACTTTTATTATGATAGGAAAATATGGGATTAAAAAAAGTACACGAGCAGGGACTTGAACTTGTGTCACCTAAAGAACACCAGCTTTATATGTCAGTGAATAGACCACTAGGCTATGGGTGCCTATGAATTAGCAGCACTTTGATAGATATTAGAAGATCCTCCTTGTGTAAAAAAATACAGGGGGAACGGATCTCGACGGCTGTTTTTTTGCCGTCGGATTCTGTTCCCCCTGTAAGAAAAACATCTGTCGGAATCCGTTCCCCCACTCCCATTATGAGAAGTGTTGATGTAGTGGCCTAAAAAATGCTTATTTTATTTTGTGTGGGGATGGAGCTTACCTGGGACCAGTCTAAAGAAATATATTTAGGAGTTTTTTACTTTTATTATGATAGGAAAATATGGGATTAAAAAAACTCCACAAGCCGGGACTTGAACTTGTTTCAACTAAAAATCACCAGCTCTATATGTCAGTGAATTGACCACTAGGCTATGGGGGCCTTAGATTTAGCAGCACTTTGATAGATATTAGAAGATCCTCCTTGTGTAACAAAATACAGGGGGAACGGATCTCGACGGCTGTTTTTTTGCCGTCGGATTCTGTTCCCCCTGTGAAAAAAACATCTGTCGGAATCCGTTCCCCCACTCCCATTATGAGAGGTGTTGATGTAGTGGCCTAAAAAATGCTTATTTTATTTTGTGTGGGGATGGAGCTTACCTGGGACCAGTCTAAAGAAATATATTTAGGAGTTTTTTACTTTTATTATGATAGGAAAATATGGGATTAAAAAAACTCCAAAAGCCGGGACTTGAACTTGTTTCACCTAAAAATCACCAGCTCTATATGTCAGTGAATTGACCACTAGGCTATGGGGGCCTAAGAATTAGCAGCACTTTGATAGATATTAGAAGATCCTCCTTGTGTAAAAAAATACAGGGGGAACGGATCTCGACGGCTGTTTTTTTGCCGTCGGATTCTGTTCCCCCTGTAAGAAAAACATCTGTCGGAATCCGTTCCCCCACTCCCATTATGAGAGGGGTTGATGCAGTGGCCTAAAAAATGCTTATTTTAATTTGTGTGAGGATGGAGCTTACCTGGGACCAGTCTAAATAAATATATTTAGGAGTTTTTTACTTTTATTATGATAGGAAAATATGGGATTAAAAAAAGTCCACGAGCCAGGACTTGAACTTGTGTCACATACAAATCACCAGCTCTATATGTCAGTGAATTGACCACTAGGCTATGGGAGCCTAAGGTTTCACAGCACTTTGATAGATATTAGAAGATCCTCTTTGTGTAAAAAAATACAGGGGGAACGGATCTCGACGGCTGTTTTTTTGCCGTCGGATTCTGTTCCCCCTGTAAAAAAAAATCTGTCGGAATCCGTTCCCCCACTCCCATTATGAAAGGTTTTGATGTAGTGGCGTTTAAAAATACATATTTTATTTTGTGTGGGTATGGAGCTTACCTGGCACCAGTCTATAGAAATATATTTAGGAGTTTTTTACTTTTATTATGATAGGAAAATATGGGATTAAAAAATCTCCTCGAGCCGGGACTTGAACTTGTTTCACCAGCTCTATATGTCAGTGAATTGACCACTAGGCTAAGGGGGCATAAGAATTAGCAGGACTTTGATAGATATTAGAAGATCCTCCTTGTGTAAAAAAATACAGGGGGAACGGATCTCGACGGCTGTTTTTTTGCCGTCGGATTCTGTTCCCCCTGTAAAAAAAAATCTGTCGGAATCCGTTCCCCCACTCCCATTATGAGAGGTGTTGATGTAGTGGCCTAAAAAATGCTTATTTTATTTTGTGTGGGGATGGAGCTTACCTGGGACCAGTCTAAAGAAATATATTTAGGAGTTTTTTACTTTTATTATGATAGGAAAATATGGGATTAAAAAAAGGCCACGAGCCAGGACTTGAACTTGTGTCACCTAAAAATCACCAGCTCTATATGTCAGTGAATTGACCACTAGGCTATGGGGGCATAAGAATTAGCAGGACTTTGATAGATATTAGAAGATCCTCCTTGTGTAAAAAAATACAGGGGGAACGGATCTCGACGGCTGTTTTTTTGCCGTCGGATTCTGTTCCCCCTGTAAGAAAAACATCTGTCGGAATCCGTTTCCCCACTCCCATTATGAGAGGGGTTGATGCAGTTGCCTAAAAAATGCTTATTTTAATTTGTGTGAGGATGGAGCTTACCTGGGACCAGTCTAAAGAAATATATTTAGGAGTTTTTTACTTTTATTATGATAGGAAAATATGGGATTAAAAAAACTCCAAAAGCCGGGACTTGAACTTGTTTCACCTAAAAATCACCAGCTCTATATGTCAGTGAATTGACCACTAGGCTATGGGGGCCTAAGAATTAGCAGCACTTTGATAGATATTAGAAGATCCTCCTTGTGTAAAAAAATACAGGGGGAACGGATCTCGACGGCTGTTTTTTTGCCGTCGGATTCTGTTCCCCCTGTAAGAAAAACATCTGTCGGAATCCGTTCCCCCACTCCCATTATGAGAGGGGTTGATGCAGTGGCCTAAAAAATGCTTATTTTAATTTGTGTGAGGATGGAGCTTACCTGGGACCAGTCTAAATAAATATATTTAGGAGTTTTTTACTTTTATTATGATAGGAAAATATGGGATTAAAAAAAGTCCACGAGCCAGGACTTGAACTTGTGTCACATACAAATCACCAGCTCTATATGTCAGTGAATTGACCACTAGGCTATGGGAGCCTAAGGTTTCGGAGAACTTTGATAGATATTAGAAGATCCTCTTTGTGTAAAAAAATACAGGGGGAACGGATCTCGACGGCTGTTTTTTTGCCGTCGGATTCTGTTCCCCCTGTAAAAAAAAATCTGTCGGAATCCGTTCCCCCACTCCCATTATGAAAGGTTTTGATGTAGTGGCGTTTAAAAATACATATTTTATTTTGTGTGGGTATGGAGCTTACCTGGCACCAGTCTATAGAAATATATTTAGGAGTTTTTTACTTTTATTATGATAGGAAAGAATGGGATTAAAAAAAGTCCACGAACCAGGACTTGAACTTGTTTCACCTAAAAATCACCAGCTCTATATGTCAGTGAATAGACCACTAGGCTATGGGGGCCTAAGAATTAGCAGCACTTTGATATATATTAGAAGATCCTCCTTGTGTAAAAAAATACAGGGGTAACGGATATCGATGGCTGTTTTTTTGCCGTCGGATTCTGTTCCCCCTGTAAAAAAAAATCTGTCGGAATCCGTTCCCCCACTCCCATTATGAAAGGTTTTGATGTAGTGGCGTTTAAAAATACATATTTTATTTTGTGTGGGTATGGAGCTTACCTGGCACCAGTCTATAGAAATATATTTAGGAGTTTTTTACTTTTATTATGATAGGAAAGTATGGGATTAAAAAAAGTCCACAAACCAGGACTTGAACTTGTTTCACCGAAAAATCACCAGCTCAATATGTCAGTGAATTGACCACTAGGCTATGGGGGCCTAAGAAATAGCAGCACTTTGATAGATATTACAAGATCCTCCTTTTGTTAAAAAAATACAGGGGGAACGGATCTCGACGGCTGTTTTTTTGCCGTCGGATTCTGTTCCCCCTGTAAAAAAAACATCTGTCGGAATCCGTTCCCCCACTCCCATTATGAGAGGTGTTGATGTAGTGGCCTAAAAAATTCTTATTTTATTTTGTGTGGGGATGGAGCTTACCTGGGACCAGTCTATAAAATATATATTTAGGAGTTTTTTTACTTTTATTATGATAGGAAAATATGGGATAAAAAAAGTCCAAAAGCCGGGACTTGAACTTGTTTCACCTAAAAATCACCAGCTCTATATGTCAGTGAATTGACCACTAGGCTATGGGGGCCTAAGAATTAGCAGCACTTTGATAGATATTAGAAGATCCTCCTTGTGTAAAAAAATACAGGGGGAACGGATCTCGACGGCTGTTTTTTTGCCGTCGGATTCTGTTCCCCCTGTAAGAAAAACATCTGTCGGAATCCGTTCCCCCACTCCCATTATGAGAGGGGTTGATGCAGTGGCCTAAAAAATGCTTATTTTAATTTGTGTGAGGATGGAGCTTACCTGGGACCAGTCTAAATAAATATATTTAGGAGTTTTTTACTTTTATTATGATAGGAAAATATGGGATTAAAAAAAGTCCACGAGCCAGGACTTGAACTTGTGTCACATACAAATCACCAGCTCTATATGTCAGTGAATTGACCACTAGGCTATGGGAGCCTAAGGTTTCGGAGAACTTTGATAGATATTAGAAGATCCTCTTTGTGTAAAAAAATACAGGGGGAACGGATCTCGACGGCTGTTTTTTTGCCGTCGGATTCTGTTCCCCCTGTCAGAAAAACATCTGTCGGAATCCGTTCCCCCACTCCCATTATGAGAGGTGTTGATGTAGTGGCCTAAAAAATGTTTTTTTTATTTTGTGTGGGGATGGAGTTCAAGGAGCCCTCCTTGAACTGCCACCTTAACGTGGTGGAGGGGTTTGAGTACCCGAATGACCCTAGGAGCTATGTTGTCCGGGGCTATATGCCCCTGGTAGGGTCTCCCAAGGCAAACAGGTCCTAGGTGACGGGTCAGACTAAGAGCGGTTCACACACCCCCTTATGATGAACAACAAATCGAGGACCGTGACGTCGCCCGGTATGGCGCAGCCGGGGCCCCACCCTGGAGCCAGGCCCGGGGTTGGGGCTCGTATGCGAGCGCCTGGTGGCCGGGCCTCCCCCCACGGGGTCCGGCCGGGCTCAGCCCGAAGGAGCGACGTGGGGCCGCCTTCCCGTGGGCTCACCACCTGCAGGAGGGGCCATAAGGGGCCGGTGCTGAGAGGATCGGGCGGCAGTCGAAGGCGGGGGCCTCGACAACCCGATCCCTGGACACGGAAACTAGCTCTAGGGACGTGGAACGTCACCTCGCTGGCGGGGAAGGAGCCTGAGGTTGTGCGTGAGGTTGAGAGGTTCCAACTAGAAATAGTTGGTATCACCTCTACGCACGGCTTAGGCTCTGGAACCACACTCCTTGATAGAGGATGGACTCTTCACCACTCTGGAGTTGCCCATGGTGAGAGGCGGCGGGCTGGTGTGGGTTTGCTTATAGCCCCCCAGCTCAGCCCCCATGTGTTGGAGTTTACCCCGGTGAACGAGAGGGTCGTTTCCCTGCGCCTACGGGTCGGGGATAGGTCTCTCACTGTTGTGTGTGCCTACGGGCCAAACGGCAGTGCAGAGTACCCGGCCTTCTTGGAGTCTTCTGTGCTAGTTACAGTTTGTCCATAACGAACACCATGTTCAAGCATAAGGGTGTCCATCAGTACACGTGGCACCAGGACACCCTAGGCCGTAGGTCGATGATCGACTTTGTGGTCGTTTCATCTGACCTGCGGCCGTATGTCTTGGACACTCGGGTAAAGAGAGGGGCGGAGCTGTCAACTGATCACCACCTGGTGGTGAGTTGGATCCGATGGCGGAAGAGGAAGCTGGACAGACTCGGCAGACCCAAGCGTACTGTAAGGGTCTGCTGGGAACGTTTGGCCGAGTCTCCTGTCAGAGAGATCTTCAACTCCCACCTCCGGCGGAGCTTCGACCGGATCCCGAGGGAGGCTGGAGATATTGAGTCCGAGTGGACCATGTTCTCCACCTCCATTGTCGAAGCGGCCACTCGGAGCTGTGGCCGTAAGGTCTCCGGTGCCTGTCGAGGCGGCAATCCCCGAACCCGGTGGTGGACACTGGAAGTAAGGGATGCCGTCAAGCTGAAGAAGGAGTCCTATCGGGCCTGGTTGGCTTGTGGGACTCCTGAGGCAGCTGACGGGTACCGGCAGGCCAAGCGAACTGCAGCCCGGGTGGTTGTGGAGGCAAAAACTCGGGCCTGGGAGGAGTTCGGAGAGGCCAAGGAAAATGACTATCGGCTGGCCTCGAAGAGATTCTGGCAAACCGTCCGGCGACTCAGGAGAGGGAAGCAGTGCCCCACCAACGCTGTTTACAGTGGAGGTGGGCAGCTGTTGACCTCAACTGGGGATGTCGTCGGACGGTGGAAGGAATACTTCGAGGATCTCCTCAATCCCGCCGTCACGTCTTCCATTGAGGAAGCAGAGGCTGAGGGCTCGGAGGTTGACTCGTTCATCTCCCAAGCTGAAGTCACCGAGGTAGTCAAGAAACTCCTCGGTGGCAAGGCACCGGGGGTGGATGAGATCCGCCCTGAGTACCTCAAGTCTCTGGATGTTGCGGGGCTGTCTTGGCTGACACGCCTCTGCAGCATCGCGTGGCGGTCGGGGACAGTACCTCTGGGATGGCAGACTGGGGTGGTGGTCCCTCTTTTTAAGAAGGGGGACCGGAGAGTGTGTTCCAACTACAGGGGGATCACACTTCTCAGCCTCCCCGGGAAAGTCTATGCTAGGGTACTGGAGAGGAGATTACGGCCGATAGTAGAACCTCGGATTCAGGAGGAACAGTGCGGTTTTCGTACCGGCCGTGGAACACTGGACCAGCTCTATACCCTCTACAGGGTGCTGGAGGGTTCATGGGAGTTTGCCCAACCAATCCACATGTGCTTTGTGGATTTGGAGAAGGCATTCGACTGTGTCCCTCGAGGCGGCCTGTGGAGGGTGCTCCGGGAGTATGGGGTCCGGGGTCCTTTGCTAAGGGCTGTCCGGTCCCTATACGACCGGAGCAGGAGCTTGGTTCGCATTGCCGGCAGTAAGTCAGACTTGTTCCCGGTGCATGTTGGACTTCGGCAGGGCTGCCCTTTGTCGCCGGTTCTGTTCATAATATTTATGGACAGAATTTCTAGGCGCAGCCAGGGGCCGGAGGGTGTCAGGTTCGGGGACCACACGATTTCGTCTCTGCTCTTTGCGGATGATGTTGTCGTGTTGGCCCCTACACACCAGGACCTTCAGCATGCACTGGGACGGTTTGCAGCCGAGTGTGAAGCGGCTGGGATGAGAATCAGCACCTCCAAATCCGAGGCCATGGTCCTCAGTCGGAAAAGGGTGGCTTGCTCACTTCAGGTTGGTGGAGAGTTCCTGCCTCAGGTGGAGGAGTTTAAGTATCTTGGGGTCTTGTTCACGAGTGAGGGAAGGATGGAACGGGAGATTGACAGACGGATCGGTGCAGCTGCAGCAGTAATGCGGTCGTTGTACCGGTCTGTCGTGGTGAAGAAAGAGCTGAGCCGCAAGGCGAAGCTCTCGATTTACCGGTCAATCTACGTTCCTACTCTCACCTATGGTCATGAGCTTTGGGTCATGACCGAAAGAACAAGATCCCGGATACAAGCGGCCGAAATGAGCTTTCTCCGTAGAGTGGCTGGGCGATCCCTTAGAGATAGGGTGAGGAGCTCGGTCACTCGGGAAGAGCTCAGAGTAGAGCCGCTGCTCCTCCACATCGAGAGGGGTCAGCTGAGGTGGCTCGGGCATCTGTTCCGGATGCCTCCTGAACGCCTTCCTGGGAAGGTGTTCCGGGCACGTCCCACCGGGAGGAGACCCCGAGGAACACCTAGGACACGCTGGAGAGACTATGTCTCCCGGCTGGCCTGGGAACGCCTTGGTGTCCCCCCGGAAGAGCTGGAGGAAGTGTCTAGGGAGAGGGAAGTCTGGGTGTCTCTGCTTAGACTGCTGCCCCCGCGACCCGGCCCCGGATAAGCGGAAGAAGATGGATGGATGGATGGATGGGATGGAGCTTACCTGGGACCAGTCTAAATAAATATATTTAGGAGTTTTTTACTTTTATTATGATAGTAAAATATGGGATTAAAAAAAGGCCACGAGCCAGGACTAGAACTTGTGTCACATACAAATCACCAGCTCTATATGTCAGTGAATTGACCACTAGGCTATGGGAGCCTAAGGTTTAGCAGCACTTTGATAGATATTAGAAGATCCTCCTCGTGTAAGAAATACAGGGGGAACGTATTCCGACGGCTGTTTTTTTGCCGTCGGATTCTGTTCCCCCTGTAAAAAAAAATCTGTCGGAATCCATTACCCCACTGCCATTATGAAAGGTTTTGATGTAATGGGGTTTAAAAATACATATTTAATTTTGTGTGGTTATGGAGCTTACCTGGCACCAGTCTATAGAAGTATATTTAGGAGTTTTTTACTTTTATCATGATAGGAAAATATGGGATTAAAAAATCTCCTCAAGCCGGGACTTGAACTTGTTTCAACTAAAAATCACCAGCTCTATATGTCAGTGAATTGACCACTAGGCTATGGGGGTATAAGAATTAGCAGGACTTTGATAGATATTAGAAGATCCTCCTTGTGTAAAAAAATACAGGGGGAACGGATCTCGACGGCTGTTTTTTTGCCGTCGGATTCTGTTCCCCCTGTAAGAAAAACATCTGTCGGAATCCGTTCCCCCACTCCCATTATGAGAGGTGTTGATGTAGTGGCCTAAAACATGCTTATTTTATTTTGTGTGGGGATGGAGCTTACCTGGGACCAGTCTAAATAAATATATTTAGGAGTTATTTACTTTTATTATGATAGGAAAATATGGGATTAAAAAAAGTACACGAGCAGGGACTTGAACTTGTGTCACCTAAAGAACACCAGCTTTATATGTCAGTGAATAGACCACTAGGCTATGGGTGCCTAAGAATTAGCAGCACTTTGATAGATATTAGAAGATCCTCCTTGTGTAAAAAAATACAGGGGGAACGGATCTCGACGGCTGTTTTTATGCCGTCGGATTCTGTTCCCCCTGTAAAAAAACATCTGTCGGAATCCGTTCCCCCACTCCCATTATGAGAGGTGTTGATGTAGTGGCCTAAAAAATACATTTTTTTATTTTGTGTGGGTATGGAGCTTACCTGGCACCAGTCTATAGAAATATATTTAGGAGTTTTTTACTTTTATTATGATAGGAAAGTATGGGATTAAAAAAAGTCCACGAACCAGGATTTGAACTTGTTTCACCTAAAAATCACCAGCTCTATATGTCAGTGAATTGACCACTAGGCTATGGGGGCCTAAGAAATAGCAGCACTTTGATAGATATTACAAGATCCTCCTTTTGTAAAAAAATACAGGGGGAACAGATTTCGACGGCTGTTTTTTTGCCGTCGGATTCTGTTCCCCCTGTAAAAAAAACATCTGTCGGAATCCGTTTCCCCACTGCCATTATGAGAGGTGTTGATGTGGTGGCCTAAAAAATGCTTATTTTATTTTGTGTGGGGATGGAGCTTACCTGGGACCAGTCTATAAAATATATATTTAGGAGTTTTTTACTTTTATTATGATAGTAAAATATGGGATTAAAAAAAGTCCACGAGCCAGGACTTGAACTTGTGTCACCTATAAATCACCAGCTCTATATGTCAGTGAATTGACCACTAGGCTATGGGGGCCCAAGAATTTGCAGCACTTTGATAGATATTAGAAGATCCTCCTTGTGTAAAAAATACAGGGGGAACGATCTCGACGGCTGATTTTTTGCCGTCGGATTCTGTTCCCCCTGTAAAAAAAAACAGCTGTCGGAATCCGTTCCCCCACTCCCATTAGAGGTGTTGATGTAGTGGCTTAAAAAATGCATATTATATTTTGTGTGGGGATGGAGCTTACCTGGCACCAGTGTACAATACATATATTTTAGAGTTTTTGCCTTTTATTGTGATAGTCAAGTCAAGTCAAGTCAAGAATATTTGTATAGCGCTTTTCACAATACAGATTGTATCAAAGCAGCTTCACAGTATTAAATTAAAATAATAATAAAACGTCCATGTTTGGCAATTCTAATCAATAGTAATATTGATTGATTCATTAAATTGAATATCCCCAACTGAGCAAGCCAAAGGCAACAGTGGCAAGGAAACGAAAAACTCCATCAGGTGACCCAATGGTGACCTAAAACTCCATCAGGTGACCTAATGGAGAGAAAAAAAAACCTTGGGAGAACCCAGGCTCAGTCGGGGGCCAGTTCTCCTCTGGCGGTTATGAACTAGAGGCCGGATTTAACTGTAAGATTAAAACATTTATATGAATGCCTGGTTAAAGAGATGCGTCTTTAATCTAGTTTTGAACTGGGAGAGCGAGTCTGAGCAACGAACAGTATCAGGAAGGCTATTCCAGAGTTTTGGAGCTAAATGTGAGAATGCTCTCCCTCCTTTGGTGGACTTAGATATCCTAGGTATAACCAAAAGCCTCGAATTTAGCGATCTTAAAGAGCGCGATGGATTATAGGGCGATAGAAGATCCGTTAAATAAACTGGAGCTAAGCCATTTAGGGCTTTATAAGTCAGTAACAATACCTTATAATTAATACGGAACTTTATAGGTAACCAGTGTAGAGATGATAAGATCGGTGTTATATGATCATATTTTCTTGATCTGGTAAGAACTCTAGCGGCTGCATTTTGGACTAACTGTAGCTTGTTTATTGAGGATGCAGGACAACCAGCTAATAGAGCATTACAGTAATCTAGTCTCGAGGTCATGAATGCATGAACTAACTTTTCTGCATCAGAAACTGATAGCATATTACGTAGCTTAGCAATTTTTCTAAGGTGGAAAAATGCCATTTTTGTAACATATGAAATATGATTTTTAAAAGACAGGTCGCAGTCTAGTATGACACCCAGGTCTTTTACTGTAGAGGATAAAGTAGCAGGACATCCTACTATGTTAAAGTTGTATTGTGAGAGGTTTTGTGGGCGTTTTTTTGAACCGACGAGTAGTACCTCCGTCTTGTCTGGATTTAATAGAAGAAAATTACGCGTCATCCAATCTTTTATATCTTTAACACACTCTGTCAATTTTGATAATTTAGCGTTTTCATCCGGCCGTGATGAAATATATAATTGAGTGTCATCAGCATAACAATGGAAACTAATTCCATGTTTCCTTATAATATTTCCAAGTGGCAGCATATATATTGAGAATAATAGAGGGCCTAGCACAGATCCCTGCGGCACTCCATAGTTTACTGAAGATATGATCGATAGGAAAATATGGGATCAAAAAAAGTCCACAAGCCGGGACTTGAACTTGTGTCACCTAAAAATCATCCGCTCTTGAAGTCAGTGCACTGACCACTAGGCTGTGGGGGCCTATAAATTAACAGCACTTTGATAGATATTAGAAGATCCTCATTGTGTAAGAAATACAGGGGGAAAAGAATCCGACGGCCAAAAAACATATGTCGGAACCCTAAATTTCTTAACACCAGTGCACTGACAACTAGGCTATAGGGGTCAATACATCAGCAACAGTTTAATACATATTAGAACCTCATTGTGTAAGAAATACAGGGGGAACAGAATCCGACAGCAAAGCACAGCTGTCGAAATCCGTTCCCCCACTACAACAATGAGAGGTGTTGGTGTAGTGGCTTAAAAAATGCTGATTATATATTTTTTTTGTGTGGGGATGGGGCTTACCTGGCACCAGTGTAAAATAAATATAATTTAGAGTTTTTGCCTTTTATTGTGATAGGAAAATATGGAATCAGAAAAAGTCAGCAAACCGGGACTTGAACTTGTTTCACCTAAAAATCGTCAGCTCTTAAAGTCAGTGCATTGACCACTAGGCTGTGGAAGCCTAATCATTTTCAGCACTTTGATAGATATTAGAAGATCCTCTTTGTGTAAAAAAATACAGGGGGAACGGATCTCGATGGCTGTTTTTTTGCCGTCGGATTCTGTTCCCCCTGTAAAAAAAAATCTGTCGGAATCCGTTCCCCCACTCTGGTTATGAAAGGTTTTGATGTAGTGCCGTTTAAAAATACATATTTTATTTTGTGTGGGTATGGAGCTTACCTGGCACCAGTCTATAAAAATATATTTAGGAATTTTTTACTTTTATTATGATAGGAAAATATGGGATTAAAAAAAGTACACGAGCAGGGACTTGAACTTGTGTCACCTAAAGAACACCAGCTTTATATGTCAGTGAATAGACCACTAGGCTATGGGTGCCTAACAATTAGCAGCACTTTGATAGATATTAGAAGATCCTCCTTGTGTAAAAAAATACAGGGGGAACGGATCTCGACGGCTGTTTTTTTGCCGTCGGATTCTGTTCCCCCTGTAAGAAAAACATCTGTCGGAATCCGTTCCCCCACTCCCATTATGAGAAGTGTTGATGTAGTGGCCTAAAAAATGCTTATTTTATTTTGTGTGGGGATGGAGCTTACCTGGGACCAGTCTAAAGAAATATATTTAGGAGTTTTTTACTTTTATTATGATAGGAAAATATGGGATTAAAAAAACTCCACAAGCCGGGACTTGAACTTGTTTCACCTAAAAATCACCAGCTCTATATGTCAGTGAATTGACCACTAGGCTATGGGGGCCTTAGATTTAGCAGCACTTTGATAGATATTAGAAGATCCTCCTTGTGTAAAAAAATACAGGGGGAACGGATCTCGACGGCTGTTTTTTTGCCGTCGGATTCTGTTCCCCCTGTGAAAAAAACATCTGTCGGAATCCGTTCCCCCACTCCCATTATGAGAGGTGTTGATGTAGTGGCCTAAAAAATGCTTATTTTATTTTGTGTGGGGATGGAGCTTACCTGGGACCAGTCTAAAGAAATATATTTAGGAGTTATTTACTTTTATTATGATAGGAAAATATGGGATTAAAAAAAGTCCACGAGCAGGGACTTGAACTTGTGTCACCTAAAGAACACCAGCTCTATATGTCAGTGAATAGACCACTAGGCTATGGGGGCCTAATAATTAGCAGCACTGTGATAGATATTAGAAGAGCCTCCTCGTGTAAGAAATACAGGGGGAACGGATTCCGACGGCTGTTTTTTTGCCGTCGGATTCTGTTCCCCCTGTAAGAAAAACATCTGTCGGAATCCGTTTCCCCACTCCCATTATGAGAGGGGTTGATGCAGTGGCCTAAAAAATGCTTATTTTAATTTGTGTGAGGATGGAGCTTACCTGGGACCAGTCTAAAGAAATATATTTAGGAGTTTTTTACTTTTATTATGATAGGAAAATATGGGATTAAAAAAACTCCAAAAGCCGGGACTTGAACTTGTTTCACCTAAAAATCACCAGCTCTATATGTCAGTGAATTGACCACTAGGCTATGGGGGCCTAAGAATTAGCAGCACTTTGATAGATATTAGAAGATCCTCCTTGTGTAAAAAAATACAGGGGGAACGGATCTCGACGGCTGTTTTTTTGCCGTCGGATTCTGTTCCCCCTGTAAGAAAAACATCTGTCGGAATCCGTTCCCCCACTCCCATTATGAGAGGGGTTGATGCAGTGGCCTAAAAAATGCTTATTTTAATTTGTGTGAGGATGGAGCTTACCTGGGACCAGTCTAAAGAAATATATTTAGGAGTTTTTTACTTTTATTATGATAGGAAAATATGGGATTAAAAAAAGTCCACGAGCCAGGACTTGAACTTGTGTCACATACAAATCACCAGCTCTATATGTCAGTGAATTGACCACTAGGCTATGGGAGCCTAAGGTTTCGCAGCACTTTGATAGATATTAGAAGATCCTCTTTGTGTAAAAAAATACAGGGGGAACGGATCTCGACGGCTGTTTTTTTGCCGTCGGATTCTGTTCCCCCTGTAAAAAAAAATCTGTCGGAATCCGTTCCCCCACTCCCATTATGAAAGGTTTTGATGTAGTGGCGTTTAAAAATACGTATTTTATTTTGTGTGGGTATGGAGCTTACCTGGCACCAGTCTATATAAATATATTTAGGAGTTTTTTACTTTTATTATGATAGGAAAGTATGGGATTAAAAAAAGTCCACGAACCAGGACTTGAACTTGTTTCACCTAAAAATCACCAGCTCTATATATCAGTGAATTGACCACTAGGCTATGGGGGCCTAAGAAATCGCAGCACTTTGATAGATATTACAAGATCCTCCTTTTGTAAAAAAATACAGGGGGAACGGATCTCGACGGCTGTTTTTTTGCCGTCGGATTCTGTTCCCCCTGTAAAAAAAAACAGCTTTTGGAATCCGTTCCCCCACTCCCATTAGAGGTGTTGATGTAGTGGCTTAAAAAATGCATATTATATTTTGTGTGGGGATGGAGCTTACCTGGCACCAGTGTACAATACATATATTTTAGAGTTTTTGCCTTTTATTGTGATAGGAAAATATGGGATCAAAAAAAGTCCACAAGCCGGGACTTGAACTCGTGTCACCTAAAAATCATCCGCTCTTGAAGTCAGTGCACTGACCACTAGAATGTGGGGGCCTATAAATTAACAGCACTTTGATAGATATTAGAAGATCCTCATTGTGTAAGAAATACAGGGGGAAAAGAATCCGACGGCAAAGAAGCGTATGTCGGAATCCGTTCCCATTATTAGAGGTGTTGGTGTAGCGGCTTGAATAAAGGTTGATAGTGTTTTGTTTGTGGTTTGAGGTTAACTGTCATCGTTTACATTTCAGCATTTGGCAGATTTTTGATCCCGAGTGACATAGATTGAATTTCATTGTACACATTTTGTATTCTCATCAGTTTCTGGTTTCCCTGGGAATCGAACCTATGACCTTGGCATTGCAAGTACCAATGCTCTACTGTTTGAGCTACAGGAAAGCTCTTTAAACAAGTGCATCAGTTTAAGGGATCATTTTTATGGAGTTTTTGCTGTTTATTATGATAGCAGAGTACAGGATAAAAAAAAATCACAAACTGGGACTTGAACTCGGGTCACCCAAAGCCCTAAATTTCTTAACACCAGTGCACTGACAACTAGGCTATAGGGGTCAATACATCAGCAACAGTTTAATACATATTAGAACCTCATTGTGTAAGAAATACAGGGGGAACAGAATCCGACAGCAAAGCACAGCTGTCGAAATCCGTTCCCCCACTCCAACTATGAGAGGTGTTGGTGTAGTGGCTTAAAAAATGCTGATTATATATTTTTTTGTGTGGGGATGGGGCTTACCTGGCACCAGTGTAAAATAAATATAATTTAGAGTTTTTGCCTTTTATTGTGATAGGAAAATATGGAATCAGAAAAAGTCAGCAAACCGGGACATGAACTTGTTTCACCTAAAAATCGTCAGCTCTTAAAGTCAGTGCATTGACCACTAGGCTGTGGAAGCCTAATCATTTTCAGCACTTTGATAGATATTAGAAGATCCTCTTTGTGTAAAAAAATACAGGGGGAACGGATCTCGATGGCTGTTTTTTTGCCGTCGGATTCTGTTCCCCCTGTAAAAAAAAATCTGTCGGAATCCGTTCCCCCACTCTGGTTATGAAAGGTTTTGATGTAGTGGCGTTTAAAAATACATGTTTTATTTTGTGTGGGTATGGAGCTTACCTGGCACCAGTCTATAAAAATATATTTAGGAGTTTTTTACTTTTATTATGATAGGAAAATATGGGATTAAAAAAAGTACACGAGCAGGGACTTGAACTTGTGTCACCTAAAGAACACCAGCTTTATATGTCAGTGAATAGACCACTAGGCTATGGGTGCCTAAGATTTAGCAGCACTTTGATAGATATTAGAAGATCCTCCTTGTGTAAAAAAATACAGGGGGAACGGATCTCGACGGCTGTTTTTTTGCCGTCGGATTCTGTTCCCCCTGTAAGAAAAACATCTGTCGGAATCCGTTCCCCCACTCCCATTATGAGAGGTGTTGATGTAGTGGCCTAAAAAATGCTTATTTTATTTTGTGTGGGGATGGAGCTTACCTGGGACCAGTCTAAAGAAATATATTTAGGAGTTTTTTTACTTTTATTATGATAGGAAAATATGGGATTAAAAAAACTCCAAAAGCCGGGACTTGAACTTGTTTCACCTAAACATCACCAGCTCTTTATGTCAGTGAATTGACCACTAGGCTATGGGGGCATAAGAATTATCAGGACTTTGATAGATATTAGATGATCCTCCTTGTGTAAAAAAATACAGGGGGAACGGATCTCGACGGCTGTTTTTTTGCCGTCGGATTCTGTTCCCCCTGTAAGAAAAACATCTGTCGGAATCCGTTCCCCCACTCCCATTATGAGAAGTGTTGATGTAGTGGCCTAAAAAATGCTTATTTTATTTTGTGTGGGGATGGAGCTTACCTGGGACCAGTCTAAAGAAATATATTTAGGAGTTTTTTACTTTTATTATGATAGGAAAATATGGGATTAAAAAAACTCCACAAACCGGGACTTGAACTTGTTTCACCTAAAAATCACCAGCTCTATATGTCAGTGAATTGACCACTAGGCTATGGGGGCCTTAGATTTAGCAGCACTTTGATAGATATTAGAAGATCCTCCTTGTGTAAAAAAATACAGGGGGAACGGATCTCGACGGCTGTTTTTTTGCCGTCGGATTCTGTTCCCCCTGTAAGAAAAACATCTGTCGGAATCCGTTCCCCCACTCCCATTATGAGAAGTGTTGATGTAGTGGCCTAAAAAATGCTTATTTTATTTTGTGTGGGGATGGAGCTTACCTGGGACCAGTCTAAATAAATATATTTAGGAGTTTTTTACTTTTATTATGATAGGAAAATATGGGATTAAAAAAACTCCAAAAGCCGGGACTTGAACTTGTTTCACCTAAAAATCACCAGCTCTATATGTCAGTGAATTGACCACTAGGCTATGGGGGCCTTCGATTTAGCAGCACTTTGATAGATATTAGAAGATCCTCCTTGTGTAAAAAAATACAGGGGGAACGGATCTCGACAGCTGTTTTTTTGCCGTCGGATTCTGTTCCCCCTGTAAGAAAAACATCTGTCGGAATCCGTTCCCCCACTCCCATTATGAGAGGGGTTGATGCAGTGGCCTAAAAAATGCTTATTTTAATTTGTGTGAGGATGGAGCTTACCTGGGACCAGTCTAAAGAAATATATTTAGGAGTTTTTTACTTTTATTATGATAGGAAAATATGGGATTAAAAAAACTCCAAAAGCCGGGACTTGAACTTGTTTCACCTAAAAATAACCAGCTCTATATGTGAGTGAATTGACCACTAGGCTATGGGGGCCTAAGAATTAGCAGCACTTTGATAGATATTAGAAGATCCTCCTTGTGTAAAAAAATACAGGGGGAACGGATCTCGACGGCTGTTTTTTTGCCGTCGGATTCTGTTCCCCCTGTAAGAAAAACATCTGTCGGAATCCGTTCCCCCACTCCCATTATGAGAGGGGTTGATGCAGTGGCCTAAAAAATGCTTATTTTAATTTGTGTGAGGATGGAGCTTACCTGGCACCAGTCTATAGAAATATATTTAGGAGTTTTTTACTTTTATTATGATAGGAAAATATGGGATTAAAAAATCTCCTCGAGCCGGGACTTGAACTTGTTTCACCTAAACATCACCAGCTCTATATGTCAGTGAATTGACCACTAGGCTAAGGGGGCATAAGAATTAGCAGGACTTTGATAGATATTAGAAGATCCTCCTTGTGTAAAAAAATACAGGGGGAACGGATCTCGACGGCTGTTTTTTTTGCCGTCGGATTCTGTTCCCCCTGTAAAAAAAACATCTGTCGGAATCCGTTCCCCCACTCCCATTACGAGAGGGGTTGATGCAGTGGCCTAAAAAATGCTTATTTATTTTGTGTGGGGATGGAGCTTACCTGGGACCAGTCTAAAGAAATATATTTAGGAGTTTTTTACTTTTATTATGATAGGAAAATATGGGATTAAAAAAAGTCCACGAGCCAGGACTTGAACTTGTGTCACATACAAATCACCAGCTCTATATGTCAGTGAATTGACCACTAGGCTATGGGAGCCTAAGGTTTAGCAGCACTTTGATAGATATTAGAAGATCCTCCTCGTGTAAGAAATACAGGGGGAATGGATTCTGACGGCTGTTTTTTTGCCGTCGGATTCTGTTCCCCCTGTAAAAAAAACATCTGTCAGAATCCGTTCCCCCACTCGCATTTTGATAAGTGTGGATATAGTGGCTCAAAAAATGCATATTTTATTTTGTGGGGGGATCGACCTTACCTGGCACCAGTGTAAAATAAATATGTTTTAGAGTTTTTGCCTTTTATTGTGATAGGAAAATATGGGATCAAAAAAAGTCAGCGAGCCGGGACTTGAACTCCTTTCACCAAAAGTCATCAGCTCTTAAAGTCAGTGCATTAACCACTAGGCTGTGGAGGCCTAATCATTTTCTGC
The DNA here is from genome assembly GCF_949152265.1 of Phoxinus phoxinus. Classification (NCBI taxonomy): domain Eukaryota; kingdom Metazoa; phylum Chordata; class Actinopteri; order Cypriniformes; family Leuciscidae; genus Phoxinus; species Phoxinus phoxinus. Next base: position 15,809,060 of record NC_136900.1, read on the forward strand.
ACTTTGATAGTGTTGTAGCAAAAATTCATCAAACAAACATCACTGCGTAAGGGAGACTCAGAGTCAAATTATAAAAATAGAAGTATTTATTCTTGCAAGAATAGGAGCAGTCTAATACACAGCTGTTACCCTGTGCAGAAGAGAGACACACCCCCAGACAGACTGAACCACCTTTTATCTATAAGTTTCAAGGCCTTCTCCGCAGAGCCTTCCTCTCACAGTAGTTTTCCATCCAGTGGTTTTCCATAGACAAGGAAGCCATAACACTAGTTTAGATTCGTCAAACCCCCCCCCCCACACACACACACACCAAATGGCCTTCTGACATCTAGGTCAGAGGTCCTTGTTCGTCTGTTCTCTGGAGTGTCTCCCCCTTCTGCCTCCCCAGGTACATAAAAAGAATCTTCTCTCACTACAAGTGAGAGTCACACATGTGACATTCTGTTGAATCATCCATATTTTACTAAATATCAATGAATATCATGAAATCGCCACTACAACTCCTCACTTTTTATCATTATTAATCAAACATAATAATAATAATAACAATAATAATAAATGCAAGTTCAAGTCATTACATCACACATCATAAAAGATCACTCTCCTTGAACCTGTGAAGAAAAAGTTTAGAATGAAGAAGCATAAGGCTGTTTTTGTTGGGGAAAGCCCCTTAATTAATTAGCAAGCAAGTTAACAATTTACTAATGCCGGGCTGAACGGAAAATCTCTGTTTTCACGCTCTCGAAACTTCAAACCCTCAGTCACACTAGTAAGGAATAAATAGTTATAGCACAGTAGGAAAACAAACAGATAAAGTATAAAAAAATAAAAAATCCCTCAGTTTCAAACCCTGTCCTTGTACGCCATCTCGTAACACAGATGACTGCTGCTTTTAACCCTCTTTACATATCAATCGTTCTCAGAAAGAAAAAGAAAACATCAACACATTTAACTGTAATCTCTACTTGAATCATCTGCATAATTTTGTTCATCATCATCATCATTCAGATAGACTGTCATTTTCACCAATTGAACAGACATTCCAGTTTTCTCATTCACCCATGAATAACAAAATGATCAGAATAACACATACAATCATAACTCCTACACATTCAACATTTTCCCCATATACATTTCCCTAACCATATTTTGTTCTTTTACTTTTAATTCTTTTAATTCAATCAGGCAGTGGTTCTACGTAATAAGCTTCCATAATAATCCCTATAATTTACAATAATTAATAGATCTTCTTTTCCTGAAAACATTTTCCTTAAATATTTTCTGTATATCAATACTTAGCCCTATTTTGATATAATCAAATAAAATCCTCAAAATCATCACAAAACCACATTCTTAAACCATTAGATTGGCCAACATCCTCCTGGCTTGAATAAGTATTCTGTTTGTGGATGGAGGTTAACTGTCATCGTTTACATTTAAGCATTTGGCAGATTTTTGATCCAGAGCGACGTAGATTGAATTTCATGGTACACATTTTGTATTCTTTTCAGTTTCTGCTTTCCCTGGGAATCAAACCTATGACCTTGGCATTGCAAGTACCAATGCTCTACTGCTTGAGTTACAGGAAAGCTATTTATATAAGTGCATCAGTTTAAGGAATAATTTTTATGGAGTTTTATTATGATAGCAGAGTACAGGATCAAGAAAAATCACAAACTGGGACTTGAACTCGGGTCACCCAAAGCCCTACACTTCTTAACACCAGTGCACTGACCACTAGGCTATAGGGGTCAATATGTCAGCAACAGTTTAATAAATATAAGAACCTCATTGTGTATGAAATACAGGGGGAACAAAATCCGACGGCAAACAAACAGCTGTCTGAATCCGTTCCCCCACTCCCATTATGAGAGGTTTTGATGTAGTGGCTTAAAAATACATATTTTATTTTGTGTGTGGATGGAGCTTACCTGGTACCAGTTTAAAGAAATATATTTAGGAGTCATTGACTTTTATTATGATAGGAAAATATGGGATAAAAAAAGCCTGCGAGCTGGGACTTGAACTTGTGTCACCTAAAAATCGACCAAATTTCATATCAGAGTGCACTGACCAGGATGTGGTGGCTTGAGAACTAACAGCACTTTGAAAGATCTAAATAAAGACACTTTGACGTATCTAAATTACGTCATATGCTCTCAATGAATAATGCAGAACAATTAGTTCATGCGTTTATGACCTCAAGGCTAGAATAATACCTAGAATATCAAAATCGACTGCTGGCGGTAGATCCTTTTCCTACTTAGCACCAAAACTTTGGAACAGTCTTCCTACCATTGTCCGGGAAGCAGACACACTCTGTCAGTTCAAATCTAGACTAAAAACACATCTTTTCGGCCTAGCATACACATAACACATTTTAGACTTATATAATTCAATGTTAGGCTGCATAGTTTAGAACAGCCGGGACCGGGAACACTTCCCGTAAATCCTGATGTACTTGGTACATCATAAGAAGGATGGCGTCTACGCTAATATTAGTCTCTCTGTCTATACCGAGGTTTACCGCTGTCCACCGGAACCAGGCCGTATCCAGATCTGATGAAGGACCAGCGCCAGGACACGACGACGCCGCTGACCTGAAGTGTCAACCAGTCTCTCCTCCTCTCCACTCCGACTTCAACCAACCGGAACTGGACAAATACTCTGATTCATTCTGAACTTCATACACTGTTCACTCATTGGCCAGAGGAGAACTGGCCCCCGACTGAGCATCCTGGGTTCTCCCAAGGTTTTTTTCTCCATTCTGTCACCTGATGGAGTTTTGGTTCCTTGCCGCTGTTGCCTTACCTTCTGGCTTGCTTAGTTGGGGACATTTAATATTCAACAATATTATAGATCTGCCTTAAAGGTGGACGATGATGAAATTGTTTTTTGTATTATTTTCATGTTATCACTGTGAAGCTGCTTTGATACAATCTGTATTGTAAAAAGCGCTATATAAATAAAGGTGACTTGACTTGACTTGACTTAGGCCCTTGCTCAAGCGTCCAACTTGGGTTGTTACGCTTAACATAGCTCGGGGGGCTACGCACAGATTGGATCGCGCAGGTACGCCGCTCTGCCATAGGTTCGTGCAGTTACAACTGACCAGCCAATAGTGTGCGAATAGTCTCTGCACTGTTATGGCTGTGCAGTAGCACTGCGTTAAATACAAAAGGCTTCAGTATTCTGAGAAAAATTTGTTTTCCCGATATTGCTACGCAATATTCGTTCCCTTATTTCAGGGAACCAAGGTTACATTAGTAACCGAGTCATTATTGTTTGGGCTTTAACGAAGTTGTTATATGGGCGACTGTAGGGGGCTTCGTGGGTACTTTTTAATAGGGCTGTAACGATTAATCGCGATGAATTGAAATCCAAAATAAAAGTTTGTGTTTACATAATATATGTGTGTGTATTGTGTATAATTATTTTGTATATATAAATACACACACATGCATGTATATATTTAATAAAAATGTGTTATTTATATATAAAAGAGTTATATTTATATATAATATAAATCATGTAAAAATATATATGCAGTATATAAATGCAAATATTTCTCAAATATATACATGCATGTGTGTCTATTTATATATACAAAATAATTATACACAATACACACACATATATTATGTAAACACAAACTTTTATTTTGGATTTCGATTAATCACGATTAATCGCGATTAATCGTTACAGCCCTACTTTTTAACAATAGCAGCAAGCATGTGTGGCAGCATTGTTTAACTGCTTTAGCCATAACCTCTGGTTATCGATCAGACTGGAGAGTTTGTGACCGTGAGATAAACGGCCAGCGGCGAGACTCTCTGAGCGACAAAGATTCCTAATGAACGGGTAAAATAAAAAGTAAAGAGTGAAATAGAACAATCAACTGTATTGCTAAACTATTATATACATGACCATAGCCAATTGGCATTCTAACCTAAATTTGAGGTCGTGATAAAATGGAGTCAGATAAAAGCTTAGTTAGAATCAAATTACTTTGCCACGCGGAAAAGATAGTAATGTGCAGAGACCTTCACCCATTCTATACCGCCATTGGGCCGATTTAGAAGGGCTTATCCTGTTAAAAAACACAGACCTCACAGTAACAGCATAATATACATTCGGCATTAAGTTTTATTGTTTCAAAGTAATAAAATAACAGTCACATATCAGGTTAAACTGGCAGTTAATTTTAACTTGTTACAGGGTGACAAACACGCACACACACAAGAGGGAATCAGTACACAACCAGTACACAATGCCATAACCTTCAGACATTGGCTTTTTTGTGCATTTTTTATTTGTTTAGTAAATTACTGTAAAAAAAACACAAAATTACTTTATAATCTAGCATTTTTATTTATGTTACACACTAACAATGTTATTATATTGTAATAGTTGTATCAGTGTTTGAGGAAACCATTGAATTAATTTTTTTAATTAATGAAAACTTGTCACCTATCAGGTTAAACCAGTGGTTAACCGTTAAACTGGCAGATAATTTAAACTTGTTACAGGGTGTGAGAGAAACACACACACACACGCACACGCACACGCACACGCACACACACACACACACACACACACACACACACACACACACACACACACACACACACACGCACACACACAAAAGGGAATCAGTACACCATTTAATACATTTTTTTAATTAATAAAAACTTGTCACCTATCAGGTTAAACCAGTGATTAAACTGGCAGTTAATTTGTTACAGGGTGTGAGAGAAACACACACACACACATTTATTTTAAGGTTTGTTCTTCATTTATTCCCTTTACAATATTACCTTTTAAAAGTCTTTGATGACATGTTGTATTGTCCATTTTTGTCCTGAGCATGTCTGCAAAATGAGATGATAGTAGGAATCCTCTCCTTGGCCGATCTCGAGACAACGGTTTGTGTTTCGATTTCTGACTGCATTTCCCTAAATTTAAAACAAACACATGAAATTAAGTTTGACTGAGTATCTAAATTATTAAATTATATATATATATATATATATATATATATATATATATATATATATATATATATATATATATATATACATACACATAAAGAACACAGAATAACCACACACTTAAAAAGTTTTTATTTTAATTTTTTTATACACATTTCTCAATACTTAGGTCACATTTTCACAGCTTTCACACAACAGCAGCTCCGTATTACGGTGGCCGAGAGAGCGCAAGGCGCTGCAACTGAAGAAAACACATGCAAATAGAAAAAAAACACCCGCAAATTAAGAAAACATCTTCATCAGTTTCACAACAAACGTGTGCTCCAAATACTCACAACACAACCAAATACAGAAACGCGCTGCAAAAGTTCACAACACAACCAAATACAGAAACGCGCTGCAAATAACACAGACCACAACAGAAATGTTTCCAGGGGAACCAAATAAGTGACGAACCCGGCTGGGGCGTGCTTCAATATACGTTCTTTGTTACAGCTAAACATACAGAGATTACATTTTTATGACATACAACTATACAATATACACAACAATATGTTTAATGTCATCAAATACATGAGAAACGATCCATGAGCTGAAAATTTAAATAAATAAATAAAAAAGATAGAGAAAAAGAACACGAGGGAAAGATATTAATTACACTGTATAATTTTTTCATATTATATTTAAATTTTCATAAAGACAATTTTCATTAGAAATGTAAGGTAATGTAGGGTCTAAAGTTTTAAAGTTGAGACATTCACACAGATATATAAGGCATACAAGTTGTTTTGTAAAAATAAATAAATAAATTATTTGCAACCGTTATGTTAACGGCATTAAGAACAGCTATTCATCTGATAGACACACAATTGTCATGGGAACATCCCAGGTGAAAATAATGAGGAAATTCGCCTTTGGCTAAGCCACGCCCTAGAATGTAGATTGACCAATCACAGCGCAGCCAAGAACTAGCTCCCACAGAGGGTCTGACACTTTTTCACAGCGCTCCATTGACTTCAACGCAGGAGGCTCATATTTTTGGTCTCGGCACTGTCGGCAGGCTATTACGTCGTCGTTTTATAAAAAATATGGTTAAACGTTGTGCCTGGGGCATTTGTAACACAGATACGCGTTTCCCAGAGAGGTTGGAGGGGGGTGTCCGTTTTTTCCCCTTCCCAAAACCGAAGTTAAATACTGACAAGTGTCGTCTTTGGATTAAACTGTGTGGACGTCCTCAGTCAGCGAAACCCCTCAAGGATCAACAAGCTCACTTTTGCTCTAAGATACATTTACCTTTTAACCTTACTGTGAAGTTATACTAGTTAGACAGTTTTATGCTGTTTTATGTTATGATTTCGGTTCTCTGCCCTAATTGTTGATACGCTAGCACACGCTGCTAATAAATACAACTTTATACTCGTGTAGTCCGTTTGCTTTGTAAATAATAACGATTATAGAAGTGAATAGAGGCCTACCCAGCTTTGCATGAACAGTGTAGTCCCAGCCTCTGTCTCGATTAGGATATGCGGTGGTTCATTTTTTGACTGTGACCGTTATGCTTTTGCCTCTATTTGGATGCCTTGTTGTTGCTTGCGTTTCACCGTATGTCTTGAATAAAGCCTTCAAACGCACACTGCAGCCCCTTTTGCCTACTTCTATCGGACACTTTATTTGCTGCTTTATAAAAGTTTGATAAAATTTCATCAGGAAAAGCCGTCACAGCATAAGCCATGTTGATACCAAACCAGAGCGCAGATGAAGTTGTCGGAGGTAGCAACAGTAACTAAGGGGGGCGGGGCTTAGCCAAAAGTGAATTGCGTTGTCTAGCGTTGCTCCCTTCATCAAGTGCGTTCCCAACAGCTACATAATGGCACACTAGAGCCGTGCTCATTCCAAAGTCCCACTTCTAGGGCTCTGTCGTCTGCCCTTCGAAGGGAGTAGGGCATAGGGATGCTCATGAGCAATTAGCGCGCCCCATGCAGCCGAGTTCGTCACTTATTTGGTTCCCCTGGAAACATTTCCGTTGTGGTCTGTGTTATTAGCAGCACGTTTCTGTATTTGGTTGTGTTGAGTATTTGGAGCACACATGTGTTGTGAAACTGATTAAGATGTTTTCTTAATTTGCAGATGTTTTTTTCTATTTGCATGTGTTTTCTTCAGTTGCAGCGCCTTGAGCTCTCTCGGCCACCGTACTACGTGGGCTAAACAGTGGATCATTTATCATTGCTTTGGCACAAAATGCAAATTGACATCTTTCAATTTGCATGCATTTTTTTTCTCACAGACACAAACACCACCAAAACTTTAAGTAGCCTACTGGAAAGGCCAATTTGCACGTTAACATTCTCTTTTCTTTTCTTAAAACTGTTAAACTTAAGTTTTAACAAACAAAACCTAGCACAACACAAAACTAATAAGACATAAATCTGCACAATTTCTACAGTAATACGATATTGAAATATATTCTGAATCAATAAATCAAAGACAATCAAAGCAATTCGATGGAATTGAAGACATGCACAAGTCTTTCAATTTCATTAGCATCCACTAAAGTAAACATTGTACACTACCTGGATGCTAGTGTTTTATGATTGATAAAGTGTGTTTGTTGGCTGAAAACCTTTGCAAGTGCTTTGGAAGAATGAGTTGATTTGAGAAATGTATGAAGTGTTTTGGTCATTTTGGTAGTAAAAAAGAAAAAAAAAGACCTAAGTATTGAGAAATGTGTCCTAGCGATTGTATTATATATATATATATATATATATATATATATATATATATATATATATATATATTTTTTTTTTTTTAAGGGGTAAGCAATGTGGTGTGAAATATTCCATAAAAATAAAAAAAACGAATAAAATGCAGAGCAGGATCATACCTGAGTGAAGTCCCAGTATATATTCAGTTCTTTCTCCTTGGCTTGTTTACAGTCATGTAACCCTGGTGTGCTTCCACTACCGGGATCCGTTAGACAACGGTTGGAGTTATATGTGTGAGATTTGATTCCTCCAATGTATATCTCTCCATTACTGTTGTAGTAACAATGCTGTAAGAGATGTTGAAATGAAGAGTGCATTTTGGACGTAGCTATTCACAGCAAAGGTTTACGCTTGCATACAGTACCTGTGAGTCATAGTAATGACAGTCATACAGAATAGGTACACTTCCAGGAACAGGGCCTTCATCAACACAGTAGTCTTCATGAAGATCATTCTTCAACTGTCATGAAAATAAACAGCAGCAGTTTTGGAATAACTGGGTTAGATGGACCAACTATAAACTTGATTTATGTATTTATATCTCTTCTTGGGAGGGAAATGTTATATATTAGAAGACTTTGAGCAACTTACCACGCCATAACCTATTATGTCGTTCCATTTGTCTAGCAGAGGATATACGTTTTCCAGATACCATTTAAAGGGCTTACATTTGAGTTTCTCTCGTAACTGTTTTCTTTCAGTTACATCACCAATATCAATCCCATGACCCTAGAGGAAAAACGGTCATTTTATTAACCAGGTCCAGTGTGATGATATGAAGATCAATGAAATGAATAGTTCTAAACTAGACCTTGAAACAATGTTTGCTATTACTGTTACCTTTAGAGGGATATTCCAGGCAATATTCACATTTGATTTATATTCATCCAGCCAGATTTCAGCCACTCTCAGAGCATTTCGAATCATGGGTTTGTTGAGATCCAGTGAATAAGGCTTATGTGCTCTTTCAATGTGCGCAATCTTTGAACATGGCACCACTTCAATACTCCCGCCACAGAGCCAGACCTGATTTATTAATTAAATATCAGATATTGATCAAATTCAAGCATTTTTTACACATTATATGCATTTTTTGGTGCCACGATGTGCAGGAATAACTTACACGTATTGCTAGTTCAACATTTTCACCCCCATAAATTGTCATTCCTTCATCCAAAACTCCAATTTCTCCCAGGAATTGACGATCAGCGACAAGGATACCCATGATTGAGTAACTCCTAACAATACAGAAAAAGTAACTGACTATTTGTTCTACTTCAGTCAAATGATAAACTGCAAACTGTAGCCTATTTATTGAAGCCGGCATGAAATGGAAGTTGTGATAGTCCTTTTCCTATTGTGATGTATATCAGAGAGAAACGGCTCCTCAAACAAGAAAAAAAATTAGGGTGGGACTTGATTTTGCCCTTTGGGAATTGATTGGAAGGTTGTAATTTTAATTACAATTTTAATTTTAATATTGCTGTGATGTCATGTGAGTGACAGGTTGTCGCGCCAATAAACATCATCAGAGAAGGTAGAGATGTCGCTGACTCTATGCAAGAGGGAGGGAAATTTATTTTGATTAAAGATTATGAGGTCACATGAATTAAAGACATTTGAATTATATTAATAATTATTTTTAAACAAATAGCTACTGGAATTAAAAAAAACAGCAACAAAAAAACAAGAATTGTCCATTTAGATTTCATGGTGACTTTAAGTATGTTAGACATGTCCTGGGATTATTATATGGGAGTAAAAACTGCATTTTTTTTCTTTTAAAAATGTATCTGTCACATTGCAGGGACATTTAACTCTTTCCCCGCCAGAGTTTTTTAAGATGTCACCCACTGCCAGCATTTTCTGGATAAGATTGAGAATGATGATCAAAACACAGATGGGGTCCCAGACAGCGACGTAGTGTCGGCCCAGATCCAGGCCACATCATGTGGATTCCACACGTACCAGATGTGGGCCGGATCTGAGCTGACACTATGTTGCTGTCTGGGGTAGACCGAGTCCATCAACACCCCAAAGCTTCACAGTCCTGTACCTTATCCTTGGTTGACATTTCATTCAGTAATATATATTTTTTTTTTAATATGCTGTTTAATGTTTATGATTGCGTTATTTTACATATGCATATGCTTACATTTACATGTAATTTACATTTTAATTACATGTGTTTTGATCTGAAGATTCAGTACTCTTTCAGAAGATGTGTAATAGCGCCCCAACCGTATAACAGTGAAAACACGGAAAGGCGTAGATTTCCATCAATCACGGGGAAAGAGTTTTTAAAAAAAAGAGGAAATTAAAGTGGTGCGTCCCATCTGCACTATTCTATGCAGTTTTGTAGTATAGAGCGAGTAGCACACGTACATCACAGAGACGTCTATTTGATGTGGATGTTTTTATCTGGAATACTTTTTATGTTAAATAGACATTTAGAAAATGTTTTAAGAGGTTTATGATTTAGAATGCCGATTTCCATGCATAGTGGAGGGGGAGAGTCTGTCAGACTCCGATGTTAAATTACAAAATAACCTTATTAAAATTCATACACTACACGGTTGAGTGCAAAGTAATGTATCATGAAACTAAACTGTTTAAAATGGTGAAAAAGTTACACCACTTACTTCCCTGGTTCTGATGGGTCGTTCATTTTGTACCATTCTGGTCGGAAAGACTCGTACATACACCAAAGGTTCCAGTCAAACCCATGAGCAGAGGGTTCATATTCAGAAATCTCCAGGGTGTCAAAACACACTTTGTCAAACACTGGCGAAAGCACAATTGTCCTGTCGGCTTTGATTCTTGCAAGCAGTGGCTCTGCCCTAGAACAATAAGGCAGTCAAATATTTATTTGGCAAAGATAATACATCGCTCGATATTATAAAAATCAGACTGGTAGTATTTACCATTGCTTGTGAACCTCAATATGGGCATCCAGAATGGCCACCACCTGGCCTTTGGCCGCTTCCCAGCCTGACACTCTTGCCTTGGCAAGACCCATCTGCCTTTTGTGTCTCACTTTCTTGATTAAGCCAAGTTTGTCTTTATTAATTAGATTAATATATTCATCTAGAGCCATTTGCAGATCCTCTGTCGTAAATTAAAATATGCATTTTTAATTATAAATATTTATTATATAATCAATGATAATATTTAATAGAATAATTCATGCCATGTGTCAATATTTTTCTTAATCAGTGTTTTTGTCTTTTAGCAATTTTTCTAATCGTTATCTTTTTAGAAAATCTACTATCTTTAAATATTTGTTATATTTTATTTATTTGAGAAGTAAAATTATTTGAGTAAAACTAACCATTCGAGCTGTAGTCGTCCACCAGGATGATTTCTGTAAGTAGATGAGCAGGCGTTTTGTCAATGATGCTGCAGATTGCCCTTTTAATGACTGACAGAGCCTCATTTAAATAAATCAGAACCACACTAATAGATGGCAGGTCGTTTGGGTAGATCTTCAAAGCACATCTGTAAATATATAAATATATATATGCAAATGAGTTTATAAATACACTAGTACCAGCAAGTTTGGAGTAGAGTGATCAACAAGCCTGCATTTATTTGATCAAAAATTCTGGAGAAAAAAACAGTTTTATTGTGAAATATAAAAAATAATGGTTTTCTATTTTAATATAGGCTACATTAAAATATAATTTATTTTTGTGATATAGCGATAGAGATTTAAAAACAAATATTAAGCAGCACAACTTTTTTTGAAGGATATGTGACACTGAAGACTGGAGTAATGATGCTGAAAATTCAGCTTTGCATCACAGAAATAAATTATATTTTAAAGAAGCCTAAATTAAAATAGAAAACCGTTATTTTAAATTGTAATAATGTTTCACAATAGCACTGTTTTTTTCTGTATTTATTTTATCACGACTCGATGAGCACAAAAGACTTCTTTCAAAAAAAAAAATTATATTCCTGAAAAAAGCAGCGCAGCTGTTTTCAACAATAATAAGAAATGTTACAGGAATTTTTTTTTAAATGTCTTAAAGTTATGAAGGTGTTACCTGCGATCTCGAGTATCGGGAATTGTTCTGTTCACCGGTAATCTGTTACTGAGGAACACATTGTATCCGTACTCCTGAAACTGCCTCTCTGCTTCCATCTGTTCCTCTTCTGTGAGTTCAGCTCCCCATGAACTGAACAGAGGCGATTCTGGATACAACTTCTTAACCTCAGTTTTCTGCTCCACAACAGCCTCTTTGACTTTTTGGTTTTTGACCTCTATAAATTTGGCTGAAAATTAAAGTATATAACATTGGAGATAGTGCCACAAGATAATGAAAACCTTTCACGAGATCACACTTGCATGTAATTGAATGTAGTAGGCTATACTAAAGAGTATGCGTATTTAGCGTGCTTCCCGAACTCAAAATGTGTCTCGAACTCAGAGTGCTAGCCCCTTCTCTGGCTGGCATAGGAACAGATGAGAGTGGGCTATGAATTGGGGTGGAGGGATGCTGGATCATTAGGATCGGCTAATGATGTTTTATTCACAAAGTTCGGGAGTATTATTAACCTAATTACACGGGAGAAGCTCATCAAGTCAACTCAATAGCATCAGGAGGTATAATCAGCAGACTACCTTATATGACAGTTTACAGCATCCCCATCGCCTCACTTGTAGGCTACTCTGGGTTCGGGGCTAGTTCGAGCTCGGAGCCCTCCCCGGACAACACGCCAAATAGCCTACGCATAACCTTTAGCCTACTCTATTTGATTAAGTTTAAACTCGTGTGTATATGTATAAACTCACCTATTTTATCAACTTGATCTTCTATTCTCTTCAGTCTTCTAAGAGTCTCCAGATCTTCTGGTATTTGTAACCTGTTGCCATCATTAGGTAGCCTACTCCTCTCCTGTCTGATAAATGACATGTACATGCGACTGAAAACTATGACGCCAATAACTATCACACTAATTCTTGCAGGAACCCTCATGTTCAAAATGTCCTTGCCGTTTGGGATGGCTTGAGGGTAAGTATGAATGCCTATTCATGATTTCGCATGTATACAAGGTGTAGTTCTGGTTCTGACACCTCTGATAGGTAATGGGAGTGGTTAATGTTATTGCTGATTTTATCAGAAGCATGAAGTCAAAGTTCTTGCAGAGACACTGGGTTAGTGTCTGACGTATGATAGGGAGTTGTATATGATTTATATTTTATATGTCATTTTATTTATTTATATTTCACCGTGGGTTAATTAGTGAGAAACGCAATTTCGATTTCTTTGTATGTCTGGTATATGTCAAGAAATTGACAATAAAGTTGACCTTGATTATGCTCACAAGGCTGCATCTATTTCATAATTTTTTTTGTTAAAAGTATTTAAAAAAAGTAACTGAAAATGTTAAGACATTTGAAAATAATTATTTTAAAATGTTTATTTATGTGATCATGCAAAGCTGAATTTACATCATCATTACTCCGGTCTTCAGCGTCACGTGATCCTTCAGAAATCATTCTAATGCACTGATTTGCTGCTCAAGAAACATTTATTATCTATGTTGAAAACAGTTATGCTGCTTAATATTATTTTCAGCTGTCTTTGATAAATAGAAAGTTCAAGAGAACAGCATTTATTTCAAATAGTCTTTACTCTCAGTTTTGTATTAAAAGTATTAATTTCTTTAGTCTAAAATATTTTAAAATAAAATGTGGGGATGAGCAACACAATAAAACAAAACTTAAAGTATGATCTTCACCTCAGAATGACGTAAGCCAACATCAGTCAAGTGATCAATGCTAATTTCTATTGAAGTAAATCACCTACAATAATTTGGACAAGATCACAAGTCATTTTAAAAACATTGAATATTTAGTAGAAACAATTTTTCATAAAACTTTTCACATTTGTTATAATCACATCCCTTCCATCTGTAATGCGTTCTACATCAGGCAAATATGCTTCTCACTCCCCTCAAGAAAAAAACATGATCCAAAGCTATAGGTTGAATATCTTTATTTATGTACAGAAAAAAGTCAAACTAGACAAAGTGAGGACCAGCAGAGAGCTGACTGGACACAGGAGCGACCACCGCATGCTTAAAAGCTGACTGTTTTGGCGGGCTTGGTCTCTCCGAGCTCAGCATCCAGATAACGGAAACGGCGATGGCGACGCAAGGTTTCGATGGCCTTCTGCTCGATGGAGGAAGGTGTGATGCCCAAGTCTTCCAGTCCTGGGAGGTCGGAGCACTTCATGTCCGTTGTGTGGAACTACAAATGAGGGTTTAGATGACTTGGTAAGCTCTTTATAATAAACTAAATATATTCTGCTGTAATGCTCTGACACACATACCCGGTCGACTTTATCACGGGTTGTCCAGGGCTCGAAAGGGTTCATCTCAAAAAAGCTTGCGACAAGGCTAAAACCAGAGAACATGAAAGTGAATATGAGGCTGCCAAAGTAAACATCTGTAAAGGTTAAAGGGTTCACTCACGAATATAGTAAACAGACACTATGTGAATAAAAGTTTAAAATGAATCCATTCATCATATAAAACGATTGTGTCTCTTTAGAAGACTTGGATTAAATCACTTGATTCATTTGGATTTTTTTTCAATCGGTTTATGAACATTTTAATGCGTCAGAGTTTTGGGTGAATACATTTCCAATGGAGAGACATTTGTGCTCTGAAGTCTTATGGGTTTGGAATGACATGAGGGTGAGTAATATATAGTGAATTCTTTAGGAAATGCTTACTGATAGAGAGGACGAGGCAAGGGATAAGCCAAAAATGGTCTGTGTGCCAGTGCGTACACATACTCTACCAAGTCATGCAGTAGATACCGGTTGGGCCTGTGGAGCAAGAGATTCAAGTTTTCACAATAAATCAGATAATGGAAATACATAATTTTTTGAAAAATTAGAAGGCAGTGAAGGAGAAATGGGGCTGTTTCTTACCCAACTAATGCATACGTTTTCCCATTAGCATCGAGGTCTTTCACGACATTGACAATGGCTTTGGCCACATCCACCACCTTTAAAAAGTAAACAAGGGTCAAATATTTAACCTTTTAACCTGAAATAACAAGAGAACATGATCATGTAAATTTAAAGTGCCGCTATATTCCTAATTTTGTTTCGAAGGTCAGGTTTACATGCATCCAAGTTCGAAAAACTTTTAATTTTCTCATAATATACATTCCAGCATCACCTCTTTTCTCACAGTGTCTAAAATATTTTGATAAATGATTCAGTCTCTCTAAACCCCTCCTTTTTGAGAACCTGCTCTGCTCTGATTGGTCAGATGGCCCGGTCTGTTTTGATTGGTTCAGACATTGGTACCATACCTGAATTTCGACAGTGATACGAACAGTGATGATGCCGTCGGTTTTACCATATCAATTTGAGTCCTCATACCTTGGAAGCGCATGCAAAGTGGATTTGCTTTCGCAGCGCAGAAAACAAGATAATCTCGACAACACAAACCAAACTTCCAGGCCTACAACTAAAGTGTTTGAGTGCGAGTCAAAATAGAGGTTGTTCAAGGGCAGCCAATAAAGGTCATAGGTGGGCATCATACAAAATTGTTACAAACATTCGTAGGTTTGTGCAGGAAGTGAGACTGGAATAAGTGAGTTCAGAATCACTTGTTTCTTTTGGGAGACAATAACTTTGTGTGAACTTTGATATTTGAACACTTTGCACATTCACAAACAGCTCTATTCCACACTACATGAAAGGCAATGTCTGAAAAGGCATAATAGGTGCACTTTAAATAAGATGTGTTCTTGTGTTCAAGTTTGATACTTACATGAACAGGCTGCTTGACTGTCTTCTTGCCCATTCCAATTAGAGGTACAGCTTTGCCAAACCAACGCATGTCTAAACAGACAATTACAGGAAATATTATGGATTCAACAAAACAAGGTTGGGTTGGGTACAAATTTGCTATTTGTATTTGGCAGAAAATAGAATGTCTGGTTTTGTGCTAACTTTTTTTACATTTATATTGAGTTTATTGATAACAGAGCTTTGCAAAATAACAGAACTCTCATTTTGGGGTGAACTGTCTCTTTCAAACAGATCTACCACAAATTCTAGCACATAAAATGAAGGCAAATATTAAATTGTTACAATCAGTAACCGTTTTCAGGATGCCGTCAGATACCTACTAGCAAAGTGGTTCAAGAATCTATCTTCTCTTCCAAAGCACTCCGAGGGTTTCATAATGATGGCATTAGGGAACTCTTCCCGCACCGCTGCCTCTCCTACAGCCTGCAAGAGTTGAACTCATTACAACCAGTGATGACACAAGAACATTGTAATCATCATACTTTATCATTCAATCACCTATATTAGCAGCCTAAATAGCATTATGGTTATCGCTTAAGATGATTTTCCGCATAGGTTTTGTGCAGAAGTTACACTTTAACTCTATGCACACCCATTGGTTTTGAATAGGGATGTTACCGTTACCTTATTCCTTAGATACTTGGAGGGGCTGCGGATATCTGCATTAAGGTGGGACATGTGGATAAATTTTTTTATTCCGGCTTCACGAGCTGCCCTCGCGATCTGCTGGGGGATGGAGACGTAGATATCTTCAAACTTGTAGTTCCTTTAACAGAGAGATAAAACGTTTTACAGAAACAATCTACATAAATATATCTGTAGAACACATCGAGGTATCCAAGTTAGAATTTCGTTTAGCTTAGGCAGAATTTAGTTTAATAAAAGTGGCTGATGATCATTTCATTTTGAGATATAGAAAAACTCGTAAAAAGAGACGCTTTAGTGGCTCCCTGCCGTTTTTCATCAAAATAAAAGTTTCATGGTTTAACATTTGAGAATAAAGAATATTTGTAGACATCCATAAATATTAGCATTGAAATTTTACAGTTGTAATGTATTTTTTTATTTAAATACTCGATATTTCATTTTACAGTGAAATATTAAAACGGTCATATTGCTTTGTTTGTGTTTATTCATTTTATATAGTTTTTATAGTGTTGCAGTAATATTTTATTATTATTATAGACGTATTGATATACAATCAAAACATTTTGGCCAAATTATACAGTCCCACAAACCTAGTATAGACTGATAGTAAGTCAATATCACAATATTTATCAGAAAAAAAATAATATAGATTTCCCCCCCAAATCACAGAGCCTTATTTTCCTGTACCTGGTCTCCCACTCTCTTCCCACAAGGTTGATCACCACGTTGGAGTGAGCGATCGCTCTTTTGATCGATTCCTTATCTTTTGCATCCCATTCCTGTAAAAGCATATGCTTAGCCCACTTTCATTAGAAAGAAAACTCTTCCTCTAGAAATAACTCACATGGTTATGGGTGTACTCACCATAAAGATGATCTGGCCGAGATCGCCCATAGGTCTGAGGTACATAAGATCGTACTGGTCACATCGGTGAGGAATCACGATCTGGGAGCCCATACGTCCTAAAACAAACCCCAGCAACATTTCAAACGAATGAAAGGGCAAATAAGTGAATGAGGTTCATTCTGGCTTTTACGGTGAACGATATGTGGACTCACCGAGTCGGTTGACGACATATCTCCCAAGGAATCCAGTGGCTCCAAACACTGTCGCAGCAACTCCACTGGAGGACGAGCGGCCTCCTTTTCCTTTCGGCACCACGGCATGATGGATCTTCCTGTGCTGAACAGTCACAGGCCCAGCCGCCAGCAACACTGGAGAACAGGTGCCTGGCGAACAGAGGAAATAAACCATGCCAGAACAAATGTCTATTAAAATATTATAGACATAAAATGTTTATTGATTATTGAAATGATTATTGGAATAATTCAAATGCACAGATGAAACCCTATAAAGTCTACTGTATAACATATACATTATCAACATGATCAAAACTTTGCTGGAAGACCTTTTGTACACAATCCATGTCATGCTTTTTGTCATCTGATTGATAGCTTTTACTTTTATAGCAAGTAAAAAGCCTTTGAGTGTAATTCTAAAAGTGTCCACCTTCAGGTCAAGGTACATGATTTTTATAAAGTAAGTTATGCACGAATAACTTATATAAACTACAGAGTTTTGATAATATAACTAAGCATTTAAATATTATCTTACTAAGACATATTACTGGGAGATACAGAATGGCAATATATTTTGTCTACAGGTTCAATAAACTGTAATATATATTATATATATATATATGTGTGTGTATATGTATGATTTTTATAAACAGGGTTAAATGTGATAAAGGGCAGTACGACTTGATGCTTCAGAATAACAATATTTGCATAGAAATATAGCATGCTAAATGTTGCAGAAAGTATTAAATTATAGAAAATAATAAAAGATGCATTTCGGGCATCTTATGTGCGCCTGTAATGTAAATAAACAACATCTAGGTGGGGAGCTCACTGTGTTTTGAGACATACTCACGGATTATGCTAACGTTACACTGCATGCGACAACTGCATTAAGCTGAAAATTATCAAATTAAAAGTCCTGCAATAAAACGACTCGTTTATATAGTTTTAAATGACACAGTAGCACATTTATACTGCATACTGCATCTATTCTAGTGCACAAACGAGGCCTGATGTCTTCAGCCGGGGTCACAAAACAAAAGACAAAGATTTCCTTTAAACATGATCTAATCGCTATATTATTCGTCCTGTTAACAGCCTCAGCCATAACCGTGTTATATACAGTCACACTGTCTGTGTGGTAACGTAATCTAACGGTGAGCTCACCTGAAAGCTTGGGAAGGACACCGGCAGGACGGCAAAGCAGAGTGACAGCCGCCATGATTCTGGACGTCAGCGCGGAGGACGGAAGCTGAGGAGGGTCAAACGCAAAACTCGAATGTTGAGGGTACGGTAAGAACATGTAGAAAGCATTTTCTTTTCTTTAGGCATTTTAAGTACGTAAAAGAAGCAAAAACTAAGCTATAAATACATTAAACTAGGAAAACAGAAAGCTTCGGACGCTAATATAAAGGATTTTTCATTTGTAGTATTGGCATTACAAGTTGTTAGGCCTAGCTTAACGTTAGAGGTAACGTTAAACCTTTAAAGGCTAGCCTACATAACGTTATACAAATATGTCATAGTTATTTATTTATTTTTTTAAACTTATTTTGTTTAAACGTTTTATAAGTTAACTCTGTATGCCTTGTCTATAATAGCCTACATAATTGTGTGGTGACGATAAGACTCCACATATGGCCAGACAACTTCATACTTTAGTGAAAGTAGATACTAGCCTAACGTTACTCGTCAAATATTAGGGTAGGCTACTCCGTTACAAGTAAAAGTTGTAAAGACCGATTTTTACTTAAGTAAAAGTATATCAGTAGGCTACTTGTTTTTAAAAGTAGTCTACTTAAGTATCAAAAGTAAAAAGTAAAATTAAATGCATTGTTTTATTATTGTTGTATGTAAAGTTTACAGTAGCCTACCTTATGCCTCTGAATCTATGTCTGCCTACCTACCCTCATATCAATATCAAATTTATTTCTAGAACACATTTCCAGTAGTGTGGGATTGAATGTGAGATTGAATATGCTAAGTGCATTTAATAACGTCCACAATGGTTTCGGACACCCAAATGGCTGTTCCCTCAAATAGTCCCCTATTTATTAATTTTTTGGCTTTTAGTATGAATATGTTAGCCTTACTGTGTTATCTATATGATAGTGTGCTCAAAAATCAATGTAAAAATTTGCATTTAGAAGACCAAACACGTTGAAAATTGAAATCAGGTTGATGTGAGAATCCAACGCCAGATTGACAATAATCTTCTATCTACATTAGACAGACGTTGTATTGTGGCTGTAAATGAAAATCGGGTTGATCAGAAACAAACATCATTCGGGTTCTGACGTCAAACTGACTTTATTTTCCAAACGTACGTTACTACTTTCTACTCAAGGACCTTGACAGAATTGTAGTGGAGTAAAAGGTATACGATATTTTTCTTTCAAATGTAGTGAAGTTAAAGTAAAAAGTTATTTTTGCTTTAAATAAAATATAACTTAAAAAGTGTGGAAATATTCAATTTATCTGAATATCGTTATTTTAAGTAGTACACATCCCTTTGATACACATAAATGCCATGTTTGTTTGACTAAATAAATTAAACAGAATAAAATAAAGACAGATCATGTTGTGCATTTATACATTTCACAAACGGTATTACATATTTATTGTCATATATATGACAGTATATTACAGACATTATTGAGAAGACAACTTAGATGATTTAATTCTAATACTGAAAGGCACTACCTAACACCCTTGATCCAAGACTTTCTTCTAAAATCCCATAACCAAAATTGTCAAGAAACAACAAGGGGGAGAGATAGCATATGGTAGTAAAAATCTCTTTTTCAATTATGACAGATAAACAATACAAGAACAAGTAAAACCTTGTCTAATGTTTACATGACTTGGTGCCATCCACATAGGGTGGATAGTATTTACCTTGAGAATTCTATATACAGGAAAATAAACTATTACAATCCATAAAATGTTGTATTTTCATTCTGTATGAACATACAATGATGCACTCATTTTACTTTAAACAGCCACTTTAAAAACATCATTCTTGACCTTCCCTCTGAATCTAAATAATGATAATCATAACCGTCTTCATCAACAACAATATTGCCGTCATTATCAGTCATCATCAATACACTCACGCAAGTTTTGTGCACATTTTGATGATCTAGTGTGCTTTCCGTCTGATGATGTTTCTCTACAACAAAAATGAATATGATCAATCTCTTTGGCTCAGTAATAATTGCACAGCTTAAATAACTCATAGAAACAATAAAAAAAAACTGGCAAATGACAACAAAACATACAAACACTGTTAATTCATGCAGTAATATTGCACAATAAAGCAGCTTTGGGTTTCAAGGTTAGCTTGAGCTCTATTTTTGACATTGCTAATAGCTTTGATACTTTAAAAAAGCACACTAGACCCAATAAACATGCACATAGCATGATGCTCAGCAAAATATGCCAGTGTTTCACACAATTTCATAGCAAATATCCTTTCAAAATACAACACAAGCACCAAAATGATACCAAGTCATTCACTTTACTTATAAATCAACAAAACGTTTGAATAGACTATCGCTCTTTAACTACTAATCTAATTCCTCTAGACTGGAAAGTGAAGGTGAGGTTGCACTATAGACGATCTATTTTATTTTATCATTTGTGATTTATTTATTAATAAAAAACCGAAGCATTACAACATCACATCATCTTGCCAACATTTATCGCAAAATAATTTTGCACGCTCAAACTCTATTGTGACCGCACCTTTACAGACCACACAACAAAGGTTTTATTTGTTTGACATTTTACTTTTCTTGCCATACAACAAAGTCAAACTTAGTCTAAGCCGCTAGGTAAGTCCAGACCAAGCGGCTAAAGTAGAAATCAGACGCTATAAAGACGTTACTTGTGCTTTTCTTTGGGGTGTTAGACAATAGGGGGGAGGTACTGAGGCTCCTGTCCTTCCGAAGAATCGGAGCTTGATCCTTGTTCAGATTTGATGATGATCTGAACGGACCGCTCTCCACTAGAGTCCGACTTGCTGTCTTTGCTCACACTTTTGCCCGAATTTTCGCAGTTTTCTTCCTCGGCTGAGGCTCCTATAGGACGCAAACGCTCTTCTGATACCGTCTTGCCTCCTTTGCTTGAAGTGTCACTGACCCTCTTAAGTTTGTCGTCAGCTCCAGATTTATCGGCTATGGAAAGAGAAAAGACATAAATTATATTATGCAAAAGTTTAACAAAACATTTTTTTTCATTAAAAAATAAATAATTCATAAATAGATTTAATTATACTATTACACAATAATAATTTAATTCCATATAATAATATAAATATAAAATAAATAATTAAACATTGTATATTATAATTATCGCAAATGTTTTGCATTCCCTCGAGAAACTTTTCGCAAAACTTTTCAGGAAAACTTTTGTGTAAAAAAAAAAAAAAAGATTTGCTGTCGAAACCAAAGTTTCTTGGGGGAATGTAAATGTCCCTTTAGGGGCTCTGTAATATTTTAATTATATTATATAACATTTTATTTAAAATTCTAACTAGTAATAAATGTATTAATTCAAGACATTTACATTTTTAAGCATGATTACGTGTCGAAATATTTTTTAGGTCACTGTATATCATTATCAATTCAATTGTAATGATCAATCATTACTCTACAAGCACATATGTTGACCCTTGCCTGTCCTGTTTGAAGTCGCTTTGCGGTAAGTGAAGTCATAATTGTTGTCAGTGTCTTTCCGCATAGGTCGGGGTTTAGGATGGAGCCTGTTGAGACGGCCCTCTGTAATCCACTCGTGCTGCATCGCTTCATCAGGTGTCATCCGTTTTGTGGGATCCCACCTACAAGAACGCAATGGTACATGTTAAAAAAACAATTTATGTGTGTTGTGGTGATAACAAATAGTCATTTCATTACTTTACATACACAAGGCAACGTCGAATGAAGTCAAGAAATAGAGGATCGTTGGTCTTCAGCACACTGGCAAGATCTTTTGAGTTGGGTCGACGTTTTTTCCCTTTGCTGTTGGTGATATTCCTTGGGTTTCCTTTGGAATCTGATTGGAGCATTATAAAGGTAAGATGTCAATCAAAATGAAACCTCTAATGCATAAACAAAATGCCTTTGAAATCAGATGTTATTTTGGTAACACTTTACAATTAGACCCCATTAGGTAATGCATACCTAAAATTAATGAACAATGTGCAATTTATTTGTTACAGTATTTATTCATCTTTGTTAATATTTCATCAAATAATATTAACAGATACAACTTCTTTTAAAATAATGTATTAGTCAATGCTGAAATTAACATGAACTAAGATTAATAAATGCTTTAGAATTATTATGAACCTTATCATAAAGTGTTACCGTTATTTGTAAGAAATCATGTATTTAGTCATTTTACCAAAAAATAATCTTCGTCTTGATGCACTTTGAACAAAGTCATTTTGAGGAAGTCCCATGATCTACAAAATCAAAAGCAATTCTTTTCAGCAACCAATGCATTTCGAATAACTATCGAAGAATCATTAAACAACATGAAGTTATTTAAAGGACTTTCTTTCATCTATAGAACACAAGGGAGAACATTTCAAGACTTATTTACTATTTTGTTTTTTTCATGCAATAACAATGAACTGTGAATTAAGTTTTTACAATACTTTTATTCTATTTTGTATCCATTTTTGAAGTGAAGTGTTTCACAGAAGAAAGAAAGTCGAACTAATTCTAAGTACTAATAGAGTCTCTCACCTCCATGATACAGGCGATCTGCTCCACTTCACTCTCTCCTGGGAAGAGGGGATAGCCAGTGTACAGCTCTGCCAAAATGCAGCCCAGGCTCCACATGTCTATGGCCATGCTGTACGGGTGGCCCAGAATCACCTCTGGTGAGCGGTAGAAGCGGCTCTGAATGTAAGTGTAAACTGTAGATGGGAATACAAGCGGCCTATTAAAGCTACATAAATTCAACAGTATGAATTAGCTTAATGCATCAAATAGCACAATATCATTGTTTCTCAATTGATGGGTCACTCACAGGTCTGTTTTAATGGAGGGAAAACAATGCTAAATGCAAGTGATAAAATGCACGATAAGCACGCATAGTTAGAACAGCTAAATAAACAGCCATTATTAATACATTTTATAAAGAGAGCATTTAACGCTTCCCAAATTCTATGTCAAAGGTGTCTAATCAAACAATTGCAGATTTTGCTACACTAGTCTTACTCAGTGCAGAGTAACTGACAGAATCGGGATAAATCTGGGGGATGTGTTCATTACACAAGGGTTTGGTAATTACCTCTTTGTTGCTCATAGCAGCTTGATCCAAAGTCGACCACCTTGATGTTTCCTTGTCCCCTCTGGGACAGGAGTATGTTCTCCTATTAAGAGATAAATAATAACGCTTTGTCATGATGGTCGTTTCACTGGTGAATGCATTTGTATATCTTTGAACTGAAACTGAAGACAGCTAAAGGAGTTATCTGGCTGAATGTCCAAGCTGCAAAATTACTACTTTTCTATAACATTAAATAAATAATGAAGCATTTTATATAATATTATATATTTTATAATATTACATATTATATATATATATATATATATATATATATATATATATATATATGTGTGTGATGTTCACAATTCATAATTCACAATATTATTGTTGTGAGTTGTTTACATATCATAGTAGTATTTAATGTACCGATTTTAACAAAAAAAATTTAGAATAATACTAATAAATATAATTATTTTCTTATTTTCTTATTTTTCTGTATTTTTTTTTTCCTTATTATTTTCATAATGTTATATATTTTAATATGTACTACTGTTAAAAACACTTTGGGGTCAGTAAGGTTTTTGTTTTTGAAATAAGTCTAATGCATTTATTTAATAAAACTACAAATAACAATTACAATTTAAAATTTTAATAATTTTAATATATTTTAAAATGAAATTTATTCATGAATTTTCAGCATCATTACGCCAGTCTTCATTGTCACATGATCCTTTAGAAATCATTCTAATATGATGATTTGGTGCTCAAGAAACATTTATTATCTATCTATAAATTACAGGAACTGCTAGACAAAATGAGCGTTTTCTCAGAGTTCACTGTGTAGCCTGCTCCAGCCAAGGTCTGAACCTCCCCTGAATCGTCACGCTTATTCATTTGTGGATGTTAACTGAATCTATAAGTCAGCTTAACGTTATCGTTTTCTCAGAGTTTAGGCTACTGTGTAATAGTAGCCTAGGCTATTCAGCAACTCAAACATACCAAACTAACAATGACTAAAAACACACATTTTGCAGGGGCACTTTGCACTAGTTATTATCAATGTTGAAAACAGTTTTGCTGCTTAATATTTTTGTGGAAACTAATAAATTTTTTCATAATTCTTTGATGAATAGAAAGTCCAAATGAATAGCATTTATTTGAAATAGAAATCTTTTATAAATCTTTTGCATACTTTTTTTTTTTTTAGAAGTGAAATGTGCTGAACTGTCAATATAGTAATGTTGTAGTGGTCCTATAAAAAAAACTATTTTGTATTGCAAAACATTTTTCTTATATTTGCTTTTCATTTTGGGGTGATTAACATTTGACAAACTTCAGTGGTGGGGTTTACCGGTTTAAGGTCACAGTGGATGATCTTCTCCTTGTGCAGCATCTGGAGGCACTTGAGCAGTGAGTGAGCAAAACGCCGAATCAACCCCAGACTGAAGCCCTGGAAGTTGTTCTTCTTAATAAGCTCATAGAGGTTCACTCTGTATGGAGACAACATAGACAATTAACATATCTGTGACGATGTTACAGGGTGATGTTCATGGCTAATACCTTGTGAACTACTAGGATTAAAGTAGGGATAAAAAAACAGTATGACATGTATCTACATGCCTCTAGAGGGCAGCACATTAAATTTGGCCCTATACCTCACGCTGAACTTTCCACAAACACATTCACTCAACAACATTTACTCAACATGTCACTCAACAACCTCCTGTCTTTAAGCACGACCATAAAAACAAAATCTCACTATTAGTCTGTGTTAACCGCTAAGCATTATGCTAAAGAGCCCTTTGAGAGGGAAGCCATGAAAGTCATTATCTTTGGCAGTAAGGGGGCCTAAAACGGCAGCTGTGAACAGCCTAATGTAATCGGAGACTTCACACCATGAGTGGGCAAGGAAAAAGATAGGGGCCTAATCAAGGCATTAACTAAAGGATTCTGTGACGGTAACCGAAGACAGGGACGACGCATCTGATGTCCTCTAAAGGTCAGGCTGGCACAGATGAAGCTGCTTTTCCTGCAAAGTGTCTTTTAATTGATCACTTTACCCAGAGCCCAAAAGGTCTTGAGTGGGAAACTCTCACTTCACACCTCAATATGGCCACCGTTGGAACAAACCATCGCGCCGGTTGATAAATCAGAACTAATATGACATCTAACTAATGATTCATAACTAATATGATGATCTACACTAGTTAATGTCAACATGAAATCAAAAAGGACTATTAAATAAATAAATATTTGTAACAAATTAATTACAATTAATTATTAATTTAAAAAAATCTTGAATATCCTGTTCCACTCATAAATATGAAAGTAAAATGGGTTCATAATTACTTTAAATAGACGTCTATAATAAGCTGTGGTTACAGGGAAGTATTCTATTTAATTTCAGTCTGTGATGCCCATGTTTAACGTGAGTTACTATACAGGTTTATAAATTGAAAGCGCTCCAGTTTTTTTCCACGCACCCCAGCAGCTCGAAGGAGATGCACAGGTGGTTGCGGAAGTAGAAGTACTCCTTCATGTGAATGACGTTGTGGCAATTATCTCTGTCTCTTCTCCGCACAGCATCCAGGATCTTTAGCTCTACAAGAGCCTGATGATGGAACCTGGAGTTCAAAAGAAAAATAACTTACTTATGATCAACTTAATCATGCTGCTAGTTTGTACTCTTTTTCTATTGTACAGAGCAGCTTTACAGTATTCAGCACTGAGCTTTGCATTTTGAAAGAGTTTTAAGTTAAAGCATCAGTCAAAGTAGTGCGATGGCAGTGGAAGGGCATGAGATCAGTTCTGCCCAGACACGTAATGTGATACACAACAGACAACTTTTAACACCCTACAGTGTATCAGGTCCAGTGTAAACTATGACCTGATTGAGCACTAATTAAAGACCTTTTGATTGTATATTGTACACTGTAACTAAACAGTTGATGACTTGGGGGTATCAACTGTTTGGCTATCTCTATTCTTCAAAATTCTTCTTTTGTGTTAAGCAGAAGAGAGAAAATGATAAAGGTTTGGAACAACATAAGGTTGGGTAAATGATGACAGAATTTTCATTTTTGGGGGAACTCTCCCTTTAAGTTTAACTTGTACTTTTTGGTCTTCTACTTTATATACTCAAACAATAATTGACAGACACCTTGCAGTACCACCACGGACCCCCTAGGGGTCGCTGTCCGCAATTGTACTAAAGATTGCATGGGAATGAGAATGAACACATGGACTGGAGGTTCGTTTTACCTCTTCTTATTTCGAATGATCTTGATGGCCACCATCTCATTTGTCTTGTGATCCAAACATTTCAAGACTTGGCCAAACGATCCTTTCCCAATAACCTCCAGGACTTCATAGCGATAACCTATATGGTCATGCTGGACCTGCACAGAGTATTTAGAGGACAGAGTCAGCTGACAAACAGGTCAGCATAATTATTTACATCTCCTTTGCAGTGGCAGACTTCCTCTTACTTGGAGAAACACTGCAATGGTCATATTGAAATGCATAAACGCTCCTTATTTGTTTGTTTCCCAATGACCATTCAGGCACTTTTCTAGACTGTCAGACATGTGACATTGTTTACATGTTTTGACTGCAACTTTCAGCTGTATGACTCTTTAAATCGTCAAGCATGAAGGCATTCAGTCCAATGTCCAGTAATCCTGAGGAATGTCATTCTGAAAAGGCACATTTAAGGAAGATGGGTTGGGACAGCAGACATTAGGGTCTGGCAGCTTAAATCAGCTGAATTCGCCAGCCTCGTGCTGTAATGCAATTTCATCATTTATCGAGAAGTTGAAAATGAGGTCAATGTGTCACCCGGTAAGCTGTTTGCCAGAAGCCAAGTATGTATTTTTATTTATTCATATACACATGTGAATAAATAAATTGACAGATTTTAATACACACACACACACACACACACACACACACACACACACACACACACACACACACACACACACACACACAGTATATAATATATCAATATAATAATACATTTACACACAAATATTATGTAAAAGAAAAATAATTTGACAGCACTAATAATAATATATAATAAAATGTAATAAAATACTATATAGTAATATTTAAAAATATGAAAATATAAAAATACACCCAACAAAATTAAATAAAAATAAAAACATACAATATAAAAAAAGAAGCTAATTCAAAATTGAAATAAAACCTATAATATAATCTCAGTGATACTAAAATAACACTGCCAGGGAAAAGTAATGTAATCACAGAAAGATATATGATATGTCATATCTAACCTTTAAGTAGCTGCCATGCTCATCGTCATAGCCTGAATTCTGTGGGGATCCCTGGGAGCCCTCAATCTTCTTAGTGTCCAAGCCCAGATACCAGATCTCAGAGTAGTCCATGATCTCCTCCCTCTCATATTCTGTTAGCTGGTTCTGGAAGTGCTTTAGTGCCGCTGTTTAACAGATGAAGGAAGACACATAAATAGTGGACATATAATCCAATTAACCAGGGAAATATCAGACCATTAAAATTGCAATTTTTAGTTATTATTTACGATTCAGCTTGAAGAGCAAAAATCCATCTATTAATTTCTGAATATATGATATGCAAACAGAAATCCAGAGCACTTCATACTTGTTGGAGACATAGGCAGCCTCTGTCCTTCATATGTCCTGATCTTCTCAAACTTATTGATGATGCTCCTGGTTAAGGATTCGGAGAGGTTTTCCACCGACGAACCAAAGCGATTGGGAAACTGCCTCGGCCTCTCCTCCTGAGTTACAAGAAATGGACGTCAGACTGAAATAAGTTTTTATGTGGCCATTATATGAATTGTTCACTAAATTGTTTTATTTGTACTCGCCCTCATTTAATTCTAAACCCATATACTGTTGTTTTTTCTCAAAAAATAATACTATATAATTCACTATATTCCAATGCCCGGTTGCATAAAGCACCTTAAGTTTTTCCCTTAAGTATGACACTTAAGGGGCGATTTCCCCTTACCTAAGAGAATAACTTAAGGGTGTTGCATATAATCTCTTAAACGATTCTCTTAGGTAAGGGAAACATTTAAGTGTTTCACGACAGCGATCCTGGATTCACGTTATAAAAGTCTGTTGTTGCCATAGATACGCAAAACACTAACACAAGCGGGAAAGAGCCCCCGCAACCCGGTGAACCACTCTGCCGACAGACGATTTATGAACGTGGAAAACATCTCCCACTATCGTCTGAAAACTCCCAGTTGCAAAAAAACGCAGTGCTATAAGCAGTTGTAACACCGCAGGTAAAGAGTGGTTGCGATCTGTGACACGGTCAAGGTCGCCGTCTAGTTTGTTAGTGATGTCAAATATTGCGCGTCGATCAAATCGGTATTCATGCAACAATAGGGTTCTCCCTATCCCTACAAATTATTCTTGGCACATAATTATCTTCAGCTGGTTCCATAAATTCAGCCATGTCGTCTTATTTTTTGTCCGCGTTACTCTTAAGGTTACGATTTCCAAACCTTAAGTTATACTTAGGGAAATGACCGTTAAGGGGTTTTATGCAACACTTAACGCTTTTTAAGGGATTACTTAAGTGAAAAAACAGCATTTAATGGAAATTCTAAGTGTTTATGACGTTTCACTTAAAAAAAAACGTTAAGTAACACTTAAGGGTATTTTTCTGCAACACCCTTAGGTTTAAGGGAAACATAAGGGCGAACTTAAGGGAAAATTTCACTTAAGGTGCTTTATGCAACCGGGCACAAGTCTTTTGAGGAACAGACACTATTTCGGACACTATTCTAGTCCTCTGGGATATTTTTTTAATAGAATTTCTGATGGGCTATTAGTGGTTTTTGGAGATTGACAGACATGATTTCTGTTAACTGATGATATATGAAAAAAAGGATGCATCAAAGAGTCTCATTTTGTGTTCCACAGAAGAAAGAAAGTAATTTGGGATTGGATATACTGTACATGAGGGTGAGTAACCAATGAACGGATTAAAATTTTTGGCTACACTTAAGAGTGTTATCCCACCTGATTCCCTTGAGTGCTTTGCACCAACTGTTTGACGATACTGGGTAAGGTTCCATTCGAATGAAGAAGTTTGCCATTGGTCACCAAAACTTGCTTGACTGGAGCCTCTAGCTGGGGCAAAGTACCAACTCCCGTCCCACACTTCTAGAAAAGAAAAAAAAGACACAATACTATGAGTACCGTTCAACGTGAAAAACTCTACAAATCAGTAACAAGGGCCAAACAGGGGGAAAGATATGTGAGCTTCACACAAGCTGAGTGGCTAACGGCCCCATGTGAACCGGACCCCCTGCATAGAGGATGGAATTTCAGTGGTGGTTGAGACCGAGGTGGGGGAAAAAGCAGCGATAGGGCAGTCTTTTACAACCCATCAGACCAATGAACATGTACTAAATCTTACATTTTGGGTGTAATAACAGTGAATGATACAGATTTTCCCCAACGCGGTTCCTAGTTTTGTCAATATCTTCTCTTAGAAGGAACAAAAAGAAAGGTTCCCTTGCCATGAAACAAATGTAGGGCACTGCACACGGGAGGGGCTTGTTCATAGCTTACAGGTTTTCCCCCATCTCACGGTTCAAAGCCAGTGCTCGACAAACTTCTGGGCTGAAAAAAGAGCAAGTGCGTCTATAGATAGATGCGATATTCAATCTCATATGTTCTGGGGATACTGCGGCATCTGCCAACTTGATCATGACGCATAGAAACAGTAGCTAAATATAGCGTATAGGGGCACCTGAAGAGACCTGCAAGAATACAGTAGGCTGTGCGTAAACAACGTTCACCGTTCAGGTACCGCAGATACATTAAAACCCCGATTGAGTCTAGGGATTTTGACATTAAGAGGCACTATGCCAAGCACTTTATTATAAGCGGATGTTAACACCTGCGAAGAGATTGCTTTTAGTTAATGACAACTGTTAGGGGGTCATCTCATATTCAACATTAAAGATTTAACACAAGCGCTTTCCATAGGTGCTGGAGGGATCATGCATTGTCATCAGATAGCGGACACACAATAGAAGTGCCTACATATCTTGTAAATACTGGTGTTTATTACTAAGTCAAATGTTTAATGTTAAATTGACGCTAATGTCACAGAATTTATACATGCTTCACCTTTAAGATATCTAGATTGTCAAATGTTAGATTGATATAATTTAAAAAATGTTGTTAAAATTAGTTAAAAGGGAAATGTTCCCCATAATATCTATGGTGGTTACAATTCGTGTTAAGTCTACTTAGGATCCCTGGGGTAGCTGTTTGTAATGTACGATTAAAAAAAAGAAGTATAATGTGAAAAAAAGAGAGAAGTGTATAGGCTAAGCATATAGGCCAATCAGCTAGTGGTATTCTAAGCTACTATGCTGGGTTGCGTTTCTCAAAACCATTGTTAGCCAACTTTGGGAAACGTACACCTGTGCGGTTAGCTAGCAAAACATTAGCTAACTGAAAGAAAACAAAGAATTATAAATGTTCAATTTAACAATTTATTTGTATTTATATGCTGTTATATGTTACAATTAAAAGACATTAACAGTCGTAATAACAGTTCAATAGCACACACTTATGTATGTGTATCCTCGCTGAATAAATGTATTACATTCTTTCAAAAAAAAAAAATCATACTGATCCCAAAACTTTTGAACGTTAGTGTACAACACAAAGCTATTTTGTAGGATTTCTAGTCAGGCACTGAATTCAATACCCATTAAAAGTTCTTTCAGCCAATGAAACTGCTTTGCGTATTCCATTCAACTGGTGGACCGAAAGGTCCAAAACACCCTGCACCCATCTCCCAGACAGAGTTGCTCTTACAGTAGAGTGATTCACACACCCTTTGCGAATCAATTCGAATGAATCATCACTGTTAAGTAACCTGTTTTCTCTGTGAATAAGGGCTCACCTGTGAGTAGGTGCAGTTGGGTCCTATTTTTGTGTTCTCGGGCCGAGACATGTGTGGGTGAGGGAAAGCCTCGGATCTGGCTGACTGTGAAAGAGAGCGGAGGAAAGACGTCATGAGCGTGAGGAGTGGGCACACTCTTGCAGCCCACATCCACAGCCATACGTGTGGGATTCTGCGTATATAACTTCAGGCATCATCTCTGCTTGCGCGGTGTTATTCAACACAGCTGATGACTCATGTTCGATACACCAAGGTTGCTTGTTTTTCATTCAAAAGCACGTTAATAACATTTCGCTGATGCCCACCATGTCAGATGATGCAGTTTGACCTCATAGTAGAGGACAGTCAGTCGTGATGTGCAGACTCCTTCACTGGTACTTCACACTCACTGCAATCATCTCCCAACTGTCTTCCACTTCTGCACGAATGCTTAAGGGTATCAGGGGACCTTCGATGACCACAATCATTCATGATTGCGGACATATGAGGAAACGGGCCCTCATCCATCTTAATCAGGTGGAGCGTGCGTCAATAGTGGTGACAGACAGCATAAGGACAGATGAAAAGCTCTAGCTAAACTTAGAGCCTCTCGGGTGGGGGCGAGATACAAACTGGCGGGCAAACACGTGCCGGTAGCAGAAGTCAAACAGATTGGCCAAGAAACACACAGACAATGGGATGGTCTCACCCATACACACCTTGGAGATTTATGTGGCTCGCACAGCCTTAATCCACTGGCTGATTATTTGCAGAGTCTGAAACATATGGCGGTTTTTGGCCGAGCGCATCTTCCCATCGGGGGGGTTAAGCTATTCGGATGTGTTGGGTCTTAACTACTTTCATTCACAGTGCAGTGAAGAATATACAGGCTTATAGAGGGATCAGGGAGTACATGGACTTCAATGAGCCAGCAACAAAGAGATGCATTTAGAAAACAGGCAGTCAAAATTTGTTACACTTAGACTGCGGGCGGTCAGCTGTGCAATGTGAGCCCAGGGCTTTAAAAGACTCATTCAAATATTAACACCTTTGAGTTTCTATGTTCAAGGCTTTGTGTTACAATGTGGGTCAGTGTGCAATGCAAGAGTGAGAGATACGTTTCTTAAAGTCAACATGAAAAAAGGAAATCAAAATGGACAAATCTAGTTTTTTTTAAATAATGGAATATTGCAGTATTTATCATAAATGATTTATTTGTGCACATAATTATTATTAAATTAAATATTAATGTGAATGCCCTTGTAATATTTAATCGTTTTTAAGGCGAGTTTTTCGATGCGAGGGTGGGACAACCTGTCACTTACATGAAATTGCAGCAATGGCAAATGACAATGATCCAATCAATTCCCGTTGGACAACATCAAGTCCCGCCCTACATTTTTTCTTATTCGAGGAGCCGTTTCACTCAGATATACTAATCAGTCAGCTTCATTCGGTTGTAAAATTATCACATTAATTTCTTTAACTTAAGTGATGATTTTAAATTTTTCTGATCTATATTGATTAGGGATGCACAATATTTTGGTAGGATATCTGCAGATTTTTTTATTAATCTGTATAATTTTTCCTATTTTTATATTTAGATTACTTTTGCCATCATCGGACGTTCACTTAAACACTCACTTAATCTTAAAAACACTAATCATTTAACAACACTGAAATGTAATCCTTAGCTCATTTTCAAAATGAATATCCATTTTTCATACTTAAATTATGTTGTGATGCCTAAACTCACAATTGATTTTAGTTTTTAAATTGTAATTTATTTAAACCAAATAGTATAGAATTTTAATATTGGTATATTGCAAAAATGTATGAATGTACAGTATGTGAATCTCTAATATAGGCCCTATTGTGACAACTCTAGCTAAACAATAGGCTTTCACTCTACAATATACCAAAATATTATATCCTGTGCTACATATATATTGGTGTTTAAGCCCTAAACCAATGTTTTTTACACATTTTTTATCACATACACAGACAGACCAAAGGAGGATTTGGGTCACCTCAATTAAGTAGAAACTATGGTCATGGGCAAAACACAAACCACACCCGGGATCAAAAATACATCATATGCCGTTCTTAATACTCAGGACTGAATGCCTTTCATAGTAACTTTGAGCTCAGTACTGAATCATTTGCTGACAACCACCTTAAAGGATAGTTCATACTTAGACACTGGCTTGAGGATTTTTAAGCAACCTAACCATCACATGTTCAGGCCAAATATACTCGTGCACAGTTATAGGTTTAATGGGTGCTTTAACTAACATCAATCTTTGACAGAACAGACAGAGACAATGTATTCTGTCAAAATGCAATTCAGCAGTGGGAGAATTCTCATGAATATCGGATTGGGACTTACATAATTTATTGTAAACTTGAACTAAACATCACCTATAAAACCGAAAATACACAGAACGGAGCGCAATCAAATCTCTCGTGTTACTGTGAGTTACGATTCTTAGAAGGCAAAGAGCAATGAAACCTGAGCAAATAACCAAATAAAAAAAATGTGAGGATGTTATTTATAGTCCCTTACAATTATTACCATGGTAACCAGATTCTGCCTTTGAAAAGTAGGCTATATAATACTATGTTATATGCACACATATATTCTGAAATATATAGGTCTATTATATAGGCCTACATACAAACATTTGCTTTTGATAACAGTGAAAATAATGTCACATTATCATAACCAATCACTGTAGCCTATGATGCCTAACATTAAATGTTAGAATCTTTTATACCGGTAATTATGGGTAAGCATAGTTTGCGCAAAAATATTTTAATATTTAAAATATATTTTAATTTTAATAAAAATATTATTAATAGATGTAAGTTAACTTTTTCATAATATTTCTGCATTTTGTTTTAAGAAAAGTGGAGGCTGATACCCAGTTACCATGTTTAAAAGGCATACCTAAATAATAACATTAAATAAGTGCAAAATAACATTAAATAAGTGCAAAATATTGAACTAACTAAGAAAACCATTAGGCTACATTAGACAAATACGTTTTAAGTAGCCTAGGATATAATAAAGCCTATAGCCTATGCATCAATTATTTAATAGGTTATATAAAATCATTTTTAAAACCTTAATAATAATCATTGTAAACTTTAGTGCAACCAATAGAATCAAATATACATATAAAGCCTATGAATCTAAATATGCTTCAAAATATTATAAAGTTTTTAACAAGAGTTGGTATTCATAAGTGCATGCAAATTAATACATAGCCTAGCTACTCTTCATACATTACCTTGTTATTAATTTCAGGAAACATGTCGCTTTTTGACACGTGGATATTCAACACATCCAAGTCATAAGGCATAGGGCTTAAGAAAAAAAAAGAACGGACTCGCTATTAAATCCAGCAGGAAACTTGCATGTGCATCTTAAGAATCCTGTAAGACACCGGAACCCGTCCTGTCAGCACTGGAAAATACCAGGGAGAACTTCGCGAAATGAAGTGTTTCCCAATGAGGAGGAGAGAGGTTGAAAAGCTTTCGTCAGCAGGAGATTAACGGAAAGACGCAAGCTGTCCGTCTGCCCCACTTGACGTGTAGCCTATGTCCCGAGATATGCCACCTGTTCAGGTTTTCCAGCCTGACTGCACTCTATATAGATGTGTTTACGTGAGCTTACCTACTGAACCCATATTCCTTCCATCCTAGCACAGTGCATTTGTTTGCCAAGTCATGGCGATACTAAAGTGGAAATCCAGGGCAGTTATTGACACAATGTCCGAATGTGCAGCGGCACAAATCAGCCTCTAATAACACAGTTGTTTTGTCAGTACGTGCCGCGCGAGACGCGACTGCCTCCGCTCACTATATGTCCTCGCTTCGACACGAGCTTTGAGTATGCAACGGCACCGCCTTCGGCACTATCTGTTTACTGCCCTCTCTTTAAGTTTCCATCTGTCAACGAACGATGGGACCCCAATAAATAACGCCTATCAGTACATCGTCATTCGCAAAACCTCATTTCAAAATGTCAGAAGAGCAGTGGGCGAGCCAAGAGCCTCACTCAACCTTATTAACTCCGTGATTAATTGGGCTTTGATTTTGAATGGGAGATTGTGTATGTGCATAACAAAAATGTAACTTTTTACACCCCCAAGTCAAGATAAATAGTAGGCCTACTGGTGACAAATGTCTAGATGTTTAGATAAACAACAACAAAATAAGACTGTGTAAATAAAGCAGTTACATTCTACATAAAGGACAAAGGTGGTCTCCCTTGTGGCAGCCATGTTGAGATTATAAGGCCCCCTGCTATTTGCTTACAAAATAAATTATTCATTGGTTATAAATACATCTGTGAATAGGGTCATAGGTAAATTAAACTTAATTATGATGAATTACTAAACAATCATTTTAACAAAAGAAAAAAATAAGCACAATTATAGTAAGAGTAAAATCTATACTTAAATATTAAACTAAAATAATAATAAACATGCTCACTGACTGAGCCATGCATAGTATATATAAAGGGACTTTCCTACCAACAAAGCGCAGACTCCGCAGTGTACCAACTTCACGTTAAGTTTTTAATAATAACTGAGCTGTTTTTAAGTTGACGTGGCATCTTGGTGAGACGTTAGCACATAGTCTAAATGTTTCCGACGATTAAAAAATCTCACAGAGGGAAAGTGCAAATGTGTGAAGAGCCCCCAGGTCTACATTGGACAGATACATCTTGATTGCAAAATGGATTTCTGAGCTGTATACTAGTGATTTATGTTTAATATATATTAAACAAAACAATATACCATGCACTGACTTGAATTATTATCAAATGTCCAAAAGCCCAACATAAGTCCATTTTACTGGACTTAGTTTGACTTATTCTAGCTATACAAAACACTTTAAGCCTTCACAAATGGCAAATATAGAAGGTAGCAAGTTGACACTTTTTTTCACACCTATTCCCGACTGCACTGCTCACATAACA
Source organism: Phoxinus phoxinus (assembly GCF_949152265.1). Taxonomy (NCBI): domain Eukaryota; kingdom Metazoa; phylum Chordata; class Actinopteri; order Cypriniformes; family Leuciscidae; genus Phoxinus; species Phoxinus phoxinus. The sequence goes on from NC_136900.1 coordinate 15,845,576, forward strand.
AGCACAGCAGAGGCGGAAGCTGTGCACTGTATCTCATACAACGTGACTCACCATGTAGGCTTATTATCAAACCACCTTTCAGATTGTCAGATTCAAACAGCCTACTAATTTAAGACAAATAGTGATCGTAGTTCTGAAAATGAGTGATAATATTAGGTAAAAAGTGGAGAGCATTTTGTTTTGATCGTGGTAATCTATTTCCATACATACTGTTATTTTTTCATTGTAAAAGTAGAATTTTGAAAGAGAAATTTTTAATAGATCCATATAACAGTTAAGCCCTGTATAAAAGCAGCCCATATAAAACAAAATATGGGTTTAAAAAGACATGAGGTTGAGTAAATAATGACAGAATGTTCATTTTTGGGTGAAGCTTTTCAACTACTCCCTTGAGAGAACAAACTAGACTGTCTACTAAAGCAAATACAGAGATACATAGACATAGAGACAAAGGTGTGTGAAAGAAGAACACTCTCACTATGGTGGGAGGAGGGGAAAGAGGCCTGATAATGATTAGTGTTTATGTTACATAACACGGAAGCACTCTAATAATCATGGTGAGCTATGGGGATGAACTATTCCTGATGGAGTGCTCGTTCAGCACAATGGGGCTCAGAGAGACATGTGCATGACAACTCTTTCCCAGCCCAATCCCCATCAGCCTGTCAGAATCTCTGGTCCATCCCATTCAAGGCTTCTTTATTAAAGAAAATAACAGCTCTGCATGACTGAAACCAGTTATGAAAACGTGTGAGGTAAATCCAACCACTCCCACATTCACTGTTATGGATGTAGTAATGATTAAAAGGTGATAGACTGCCATGCTTATTTACATTTTATAATCAGCCATTTGAAGAAGAATTTACTCACTTTGGTAAATAATTTCAGTCGCATAAGTATTTAATATATGACTATGAAGGCCTTTGCTAGCACAGGCAAATGCTACAGAGAACTTTTTTTTTTTTTAAAGGTGAGTGAGGAAACCTTGAATCATGATCCAAAATGTTTGTCTTTGAGAGATTCACCAAATGAAAACTCAGTCATCATCCACTTCCCTTGCTCAAAACATGTAGCCTTTTTTCATTGAACATAAAAGTAATTAGAAATAGTCAAGGCTGCTCTTTATGAAAGTGTGTGACTGCAGCTGTCAAGCTCCAAAAACTACAAAATTGTATCATAAAAAGCAGCCCATATGACTCCAGCACTATATTTCAAGTCTTCTGAAGACATACAATAACTTTGTGAGGAACAAATTGAAATGTAAGTCTTTATGGTACTTTTCTGGTGCTTGACATGCTTTTAAAAAATGTGGGAAAAAAATACAGTACAACAACTTGCCACAGGAGCAGTACCCTAAAAAGGGCATCTTTAAACCTTATTTAATTTAAAACACAAGTAGTACATTACTACTCTAAGGCACTAACATGGACCTTTTAGGAGTGCCTTTTAAGGGTACTGCCCCAGTGTACCTGTAAGGCAGGGTTCCTCAAATCTGGTCCTGGAGAGCCCCCCAAAGGTTATTTTCTAGTGATCCTGAAGACCTTGATTAACTTTTTCTAAACCCTTTTTGGGTTTGGAGCTAAACTCTGCAGGGCATTGGCCCTCAAGGGCAAGATTTGATTAACCCTGCCGTACAGGTTACATTTTTGCACACCTTTCCTCACAGTGCAGCAAACAGCCACTGTGGGCAAAAGAGCATAACAGGCATTTTGCAAGGTAATATTTTTTGTGCCTTGTGAAGAAAAATGTTTAATGTGTTTCATACTGAAGTAAAAGTAAAGACTGGACTAAAAATCTGGTATGTGAAAAAAGCATCTCCCCAAAGGTCTACTGCTATATTTACTGTTACAAATGCACTAAACCTGCAGAATTTCAATTTAGTTAATCTAGAGTTGTAGGTACACTTATCCATGATTCATTAACAGGGGATTGACATTTTAGGAGACACCACTTACTGTTGGCAGAACACCGCAAATCTTTACCTCGGGTTGAACTCTCCTGTTCCTGTGACTCTGTCGGGTGCCCCAGCAATTCTGGAGGATCTCAAAGCCACAGCAAGGTGGTGTGGTCCCTTTTCCACCCATAATGGGGTCTCCCCATGCTGCAGTAACCACAGGCCTCAGTCCCACCACATCATGTCCACCTGTCGGTAAGGTAACCCTGAATTTAACCAAAACAACTTTGGCCTTTGATGATCTTCTAGAGCTCCATGGTCCAGACTGAGCAACCCGATGGGATCCTTTCCTTTTAGACTTCTACAGACATGTGCTTGTCCAAAAGATACACAATCTCTGGTTCTAGGAGGATGTGGTCGCACTCATTTCTCTTCACTGGATCTAAGAGTCCATTTCACATGCCATCTCTGCTCGAGGAGATGTGTTTAGGCAGGGATAAATGGGTGGTAACGTGGAGTGCACAGGGAGAGGCTGTGACGTGTGGATGAGACTCCACAAGGGAGCCATCCTGAGCCGGAGGCTGAGCAGTGGGGGCTCTCAGTGCCATCTTCCTCTTCCTCAATGGAAAACATCAGGGGAGTGATCCCTGACAGTAGAGCTCCACTCAGGGGCAGCAGAAGCGGCTTCTGTTGGGACTATTGGTAACTCCTCCATCCCAGAGGCCGTCTCCTGGAGACAGTCGGATATATTTCCTCACCTCCGCTGCTTACATTCCCCCAGGACGCTGACAAACAGCAGCGAAGTGCAGAGAGGAAATCTTATCTCCCAGCATGCACACATAGGCTTTGGTTTCTCCTGCTATAGCACGGAGAGAGTGGGAAAGCTAGCCCTGCCCTTCATAGTGATACCTCCGCCATTTGCCTCCATGGATAATATTTCTGACTGTTTCATCCATGGGGACGTGGGATCTAATGTGTATACCCACATCTCTCACCGCCACTTAGGAGAGGACAAATTGGATCTTGAGCACCTGCCATCAACTGAGAATGGGAATGTGTTTACCAGCTTTGTGTTTACATTGTAACTGACATTTGGAAGACCTTAGACATATCACTTAAATCATGTCACTCAATGGTTATGTAACAGATGTTTCGCCTGCAATCACATGGCCGCTAGGGTTTTTAATGTGAAGTGAATGTGTTACAATCTACTATGACATTACAGGCCTTCTGGCAACAAATAGAACAACCGGGAACTGTCGTTAAATAAATTGACCTCTTCTATCGAATTTCTCCAAAGGTAACACAGATATATTTGGATTAGGATCAGCTTTTGTAAAAGATTTTAAAACCAATATACAGGGGTGTCCAATCTTGCTCACGGGGGCCACCATCCTGTAAAGTTTAGCTCTAACACACCTGCCTGAAAGTTTTGAGCGATCCTCAAGACTTTGACTAGCTGTTGGAATGTGGCCCTTCAGGAGCAGGAGCAGGATTGGACACCCCTGCAATACCCACATTCACAGTACATTTATGTCAGGGGTCACCAATCTTGGTCCTGGTGGCCAACTTTACCTGCAGAGTTTAGCTACAACTTGGTCCAACACACCTGCCTGGAAGTTTCGATTGATCCTGTTGCCCTTGATTAGCTGGTTCAGGTGTGTTTAATTAAGGTTGGAGATAAACTCTGTAGGGAGGTGGCCCTCCAGGAACAAGATTGGACACTCCTAGTTGTGAACACAGTTGGGAAATATCATATCTTAAAGTATATAGAAAATTCACCCAGACTGTATAATATTTAGTTCCAAGTTCTTATTCTAGAGGAATGTTATGGCAGTAAAAGAATAGAAGCAATTCCTGTGAACTGAAGAAAGACTATACTATAATAAGAAATTATTTTGGCTATATAGTCATGGAAGCAAAAGAGTGCTTTAGACTTACTGTGGCCCAAAAAAATTACATCTAAGCCACTCTTACAAAATCATGAATATTGGTACATAAGCTAATCAAATAGGATTAAAAATCCAGTGGCTTCAACAAATTATGCTAGACCTTACACTTTTCTAGCCTTGCTATTTCTGGCTCATCTAATGATGCGTATATTGTGCAAACTGGTTGTAGTTACTAAGTCAGTATCACCAATGATACTACAAATGTTTAACCATGTAAATTCATAAATGCAACAGACTGATGGCTAATGACCTAGCATGCAGATGTGCAATTTAAGCATATGTAGCGATCAAGAAGTGGATTTAAGTCGTTCAGGTGAGAAAAGGGTCATCCAATAGCAGGTGTTATAGAGTAATGGATTAACCACATGTGACACGTTTAAGAAGCCAAAAGATAAAGTAGAGGTAAAGTCTTCACCTTTGCTAAGACCTTATTTCTGCACATGACCATACATATGTGCGCCTTATTGAGACTACAGATGGCAGTCTATTTTAACCGGTTAAGTATGTTGATGACCAATTTAAGCCTGCACTTGCCCTAATAAAATTAAACAGTATAAGCAGTTATGTATGTAGCAGACAAATAGTTACTTAGGTCACCTAGTGTAGCACTGTCATTTTTAATAATATTACATAGAAAAAGCGAAATATTTAGGGAGATCTTAAGGAAGCCATGTATATATCTAATTTGGTTGGCTTATGAGACACACCTTTGAAAGTCTATTTTTATCTATTTTTAAAAAACGCAACACGATCAAAAAACAGCACAAGCCTTGGCACAAAGTCCAAAGATGTCAGCCTGAATATAGCCGCAACAGCACTCCAGTGAAGATGCATTTAAAGGCACAACTTTTGTGGGAGGGATTTGCCATGCAAACCATCTAAAGGCCCGTTAACACTAAGTACGCTAACTATATCGATACAGATATAGTCGTTCTAAATTTAAAAGGATTGCAGAGTCCACACCACAACTATAACGGAAACTGCACAGAGAAACTATATTGTTGTAATCACTTTCAAAAATATTTTTTCCTGCTGATGAATGATAAAAAAAAACATTGACATTAAAGAGCTGACAGATGTCCTACATTGTGCACTTATAGTAAACAGAACGTTATCGTCCATTGGTGTGGATACGAATATAGTTATCGTTAGTTTTCTTGATAGGTATCATTCTTGGTGTGAACAGGCCTTATTAGCTTAGGCTTTCAGCATGCTAATTAAATCATTCATTCTGTCCCTAAAAGTAACTTATAACCTGTACTATTGGTACACTTTTAAATATTCTATGTTCAAAAAAACTTGTGCTTATCAAGTTCTTAAATGTCTGTGCAAAACTTTCCGCCAAGATGCTGTGGGATGTTGTCTTGCCAGGGCATTGCTCTGTGGTTGCTAATCTGGAGTATTTTTTAGCATGTTGCTATGCGTTTGCCAGGGTGTTCTGGGTGGTTGCTTACCCCTATGATATTTGAGAAATGTCTTAGATCTCCCTTTAACTGTTTAAGTATATGGGACTTTTATCTCGTTTTATCATCTACTAGGCAAAAATAACATACCTATAAAAGTAATAACACACCTTTTGCTGTATCATTTACATTTGCTGCACTAACACCCAGGACAAGTTGCATGCTAAAACCTTGTCCTTAGGATTATGGGGTTTATTCTAAACCTTAGCAAGCACCATTGATGGAAATAAATGAATGAATAAGAACAACACTCCAATCTCTCACGAATACAGTTGGTATTTACTGATGCTAGAGATATACAGATGTCCATGTTCAACAGTAGAGTATAGTGCAATGAGTGGGCAGAGAGACAGACTGACAATGCCCCACTCACTTATGCCAGCATAAGCAGCATGAGTAACATTATCTATCAAGGTCAGCTGTCTGGGCCAGGCCTCACATGGGCTAATCCTTATCACACACACAAATACACAAACCCATATGCATACACACAGCGGATGGGACAGGATGGCAATGATAACATTCAACATCTATTCATGTTTAAATAAAAAATTCAGCTGACATCTAATTACTCTGAGAAGCTTTGCTTTTGTTGCCCGGGATTTCATTTTTGCTTTGACCAAACGTGCTGGATCTGAGCACAGATGCCCCGTGGCCGTGGGCTGTCTAGGCCAAGGATTGAGTCACAATGACCCTACTTTTAAATTTCAAGCTACTTTTAACTACAAGCTTGTACTTAACTTTTTTAAGTTACTAACATTGAAGATGTTAAAGGTATTACAAGTATATGGGTAGTATAGTAATCACTAATTGACAAGTTTTGATTTATAGACCTTTATTATTGATCACTTTACATATTATTTGATAATTACATTACATATTGTTTGTCTTGTTGATTCAGTGGCCACTCTCACAGATTTATTCAGGGAGTTAATCCAGTAAAAGTTTCAAGAGTCTGATACAAACCGGGAGCTGAGTTTGTACGTTTTTTCTTTAAAAGAACTGACTTGAAAAGAGTAATTTCTTTATAAATCGGACTACACTAGTCGCAATGCATACATTTTTGTTTTTGCGTGCAGTCATCGCTGACAAAAACTCAAGATGTGTTTTCTTTGCTATTTTGCGCTACAATCCCTTTGGAAAAAAAACTAAAAAAAATTTGACTGCAAGCTAATCAGGTAAAAATATAATTTAAATAGTTGAGAAACCTGTGAACTGTAGAGGATAAAGCGGTTTGATGAGCATCTTTTTACATGAGGCTTCTGATTGTTTTCTGCAATGAAAAGTTATGTAGTTGATTAGTGTATTTGTTTTATAGATATTGAAAGGGTGTGCTGAGCGTTGAATGTGGTTTTCTGTCCTCTGTTTGAAACTAATGAAACTAATCCAACTTTTTCAGCTGTCAGTCACCTTGAACTTGATCTTGAGCGTTAAATCAAGGATATAAATATGCAGATTCATTTCAAGGCTATGACACAACATTGAAGACATTTCCCATTACCAAAGGAGGTGGAATCTGATATCAACATAGGAACAACACTCACATTTGGCCGACACACTTTATTTTACAGTGTCAGTATTACATGTAGTTACTACAGTAATAACTATAAATTATGCATAATCACATTCAACTAACCCTAAACCAAACCAAACCTTAATCATAACCCTATAGTAACATTACTTAATTTCACTCAGTACGTCAATGTACAATTTCAGTGTAACAAAGACACCTTAAAATAGTAACCGCACTTTATTTTACAGTCCTGTTTCCTTGTACATACTATGTGCTTGTTACAGTAATTGCAATAACTGTGTAATAGGTATGTCATGATTCTGCCCTCGTGTCCTTGCTTTTTCTCTGGTCTTGAGGCAGGATCATGACAGAGCCATGTTTTGTGTGCAAGCACATGGCCTTGTGTTTGGGTTGTGTGCTTGCGTTGTCTCGTCACTTACCCCGCCCCCTTGTTCTCCTCGTTAGCCTTCATTGTTTTATCAGTTTCACCTGTTGCCATTTATTAGTTTCTCCCTATTTAATCCCCTTGTGTTTGCTGTCCTGTGCCGGTTCATTGTATATCATACATTGTCAAACTTTGTGTGAAACTACCTGTGAGTTACCTGTTGTAAGTCTTGTCTGGAAAGTAGTTTTTGATCTTGTCTTTACTGTTAGTTTAGTGTCTAGTTTATTTTCTGAGTCTTAGTCTTATGTTGTCTGTCTCAAGTAGTCTTTTGTTCCTGTCTATGTTTTGCCCCCTCGTGGGTTTTGTTTTCCCTGTTTTTGTCTTTAATTAAACATTGTGTGTTGCATACTGTCTGCGCTTGGGTTCATCTGCTATCCACATAACAAGGTACTAACCCTGAAACTAGGCTACTCCTAAACCTAACCTTAACCCATACTTTATATTGCCAGTATTTTCTTAGGAAAGTACAGTACACTGCAAGTACACATAAGTGCATGCACTGTAAAAAAAATTATTCTAGTGACTGATAACATCTACATTTTTCACTTAGTCTGACATATTATTTCTCATTGAGCCAATGTTAACAGACTATTGCAACAATTCATTCAATTTATTTTACAGAATTTCAATTGGGCCAATTAAAAAATTTAGATGTGACAGTCACTAGAATATTTTTACTTGGAGAGGTTAAATTTTTTTTACAGTGTGCACTTTAAAATAAAGTGCAACCATAATTCCTACAGTCTGCAGGTAAAGATGATTATCTTACAGGATTATGGGCATCAGTTAACTAAGCTCAAGAGACTAGTTACCTCAGTGTTCTCTGGTTGCCCGGTGAAGGGAGAAACCTCAAACCCTAGAGACACCAAGCAAGGGACTATCTTGTTATTGCAAAAAGAATATTCCCCCATGGTTTACCTTGGTTAGCTTAAACTGAATTACAAACGCATGAAATCAACACAACCCCCTTTCTTTAATAAATTCAATAAATGCCACTCAGTTTGGTGTGGCATATCCAAATATTTTGGGGCAACATTGTGAACTGCTCAGAGCTAAAGTCTACAACCCATGGGATAGACACTCTTTCACTCTTAATGCATAATAACGCTCTTTTTTTTTTACCTTGGTCTAAGACAGTTTAATAAATGACATACCGTTTTATCACAAGTTGAAAATTCACAGCCCTAAAGGAATTGCAATCTGACACCACAGCATCACATACCTTCTCATTACATAGCGTTCTTCCACATCTTTTATCATCCTGTTCAACATCTTACCTTCTCTCCTCTGTTTTCTCCTTCCCCTCTTTCTGATTCTGCCCTCGGGCCCATTTCTACTTCAGGCAAGGTAAGGGTAGAGCGTTCGGATGAATCCAGGGAGCAAATGAATTAAGAAATCCAGTTCTAGTATGGACAGCAGCTACAGCGTGGGCTACGATGGCGCTGTTTGGGTGCTGTGACACTTCAGCCAGTGAGCTTGCCGTCTAGTGCTGACATGCTTGGCCCGGACAGGGAAGCAACCTGACGATAAGGCATTGAGTGATGGAAGCAGATGCAGTCAGGCCACCACGCGCTCATCTGATGCCATCCGCCAGGTTCGGTTGTATTGCACTCGCATTCTTGTGCTCTTCAGAAACACATTGCATGTCAGTGTCACGTTCAGGTAAACATGGAGGTTATTTTATTGTAGACAAATTACTTTCTTGGCATGTACGTATAATAGCTGTGTTTTAATATGCTGCATGGATTTTTTTTTTTTTTTAAGTATTATGATTTTATATATACACATTTTATGTGATAATACGATTGATTAATTAATGAAAGGATTTTGAAGATTGTGTTATTAAAGACACTATACAGTGGTGCATCGTGGGTGGTTAAAGATATATCTGTTTACTAACCACTTTCTGTGCCACTCGACCATTGGCGACCAAAGGAGTTGTCTGTCACACAGGTAAGCTGAGAATTGTTATGTCACTGTCTGTGCATCCTTAACACAATCATACAGTACACACACGTAACAACATCAGTCAGAAGGCAAGGTGATCTTGCTTTGTAACAGACACAACACAGAATCTAAGCCTGTACACAAGTGGGCATTTCACTCAAAAACAGATGAATGCAAGTTTGCAGTTGAGTGTTGAGATGAGGGGTTGAAGCAAACTAAATATTGAGAAGTCCTGCATATTTCACCAGACAATTGAGTTATTACATCTTAATTTAACATTACAAGGTCAAATTTTTTATTAAAATGAAACATGCACAGATTAATTGTCCTCAATAAGATCTAGGCCTATATTTATTAGTAGATAGTGAATTTTCATTTCATTCCAGCTTTAAGTAAAAAAATATTGATATACACTTATTTAACTTGTTGCTGTTCAATAATACAGTTGTTGACTTTGACGGTTAAAAAAAATGTGTAACTATTTTACATTTTGGCAAATTGATATCGGATTTGTCTGACCTCAATCAAGCATTTTGTACAATCTACTTAAAGGACAAGTTCGGTATTTTACACTTAAAGCCCTGTTTACAGATCGTATCTGATGAAATAGAACGGTTAAGATAAAAATTTGGACACATGCTCCTGTCCCGAGAATTTTAGATTTATTTTGCCCCCCCCACCCCACCCCACCCCCACAATAGTTGTCTATGTGCACTGGAAGATTCCTTCCTAAAAACACATTAAACTTTCGTTTACAAAGACGTGAAACTCACTGAGTGGTCAGGGGTGTTCACTGATACGGTCCCAAAAACAATCGCTGAAAAATATGCATTCCAACAGGTTTTATCGTTTTATCGTCCAACTCCATTGACTTGTATTGAATGTGCTGTGTGAGGTACGGTATTACTCCGCCGCTTCTTCTTCTGCTTCTTCTGTGTATTCAATGAAATGCCAGCGGTTTGCTTGCAATTGGCAAAGGTGCATTATCGCCACCAACTGGGCTGGAGTGTCTATTATTCAAGCTCTCAACGGAAGAATCACGGGTGTGGCGCGTTTGGCAAAATAGGTCCACAAAAGCGAAATAAACCTAAAATTCTCGGGACAGCAGCATGTGTCCAAATTTGAATCTTAACCGTTCTATTTCATCAGATAGGCTACGATCTGTAAACAGGGCTTTACGTGTAAAATACCGAACTTGTCCTTTAAAGAGATAGCCTAGTTCACCCCAAAATTACAATTCTGTCATCATTATTCGACTCAAAAGAAGAATTCGTTAATGAATCAGACATTGCTATAGGCAAGTTAAACTTTTGAATTTTCCAAACAAAACTAGAGGTTCTGTTTAGCACCAAAAACCTGAATCAGGTGCTGTTTGGAACCATTTTAAGAGATCTGCGTTAACCAAACACAATCCTTTTTAAAACCACATTAGATCATCACCATTCAGTTGATGACATAACTAATACAACCTTTCACTGTTTCATCAAACAAGCTCCCATTTGTAACACTTTCAGGTGTGCGATATCCCAGTGGTACATCACATGGAAACACACACCTCTACGACAGCTTATCATAGTGACACATCTCAAGATTTAATCAACACACAATTAATCAGCACTGTTTGCGTGACAACGGCTCCATCACCAGTGTAGAACAGGTGATCCCATTATATATTAATCACCATCCTATGATGATGTAACTCCAATATTTGTTTATAAACAAACATCTCTGATAAACATAGTGAGATGGATTAGATGAGGCATTTCCATGAATAAAGAACTGGTAACAGCCTATTATGTAACAACATTCCTTGTTTGATTGTTAGACAGCGCAATTGTATTTGTTGTGTGCTTCTATAATTGTAGAGTTTGAGTGCGTCAACACTAGTGAAGTTTACTCTAACAAACACACAGCCTCATTAAGAGACTCTTGAGTCAGTAAATCCCCTACAAATCCAATTATGCCTTGTTAGGGTGAAGATGCAACCCAGCTGTCCAGAGCTTGTGTTAGCCCACTGAAACAATGGGATAGATAAAAGAAACACTGGTCACAGACAGGGCATCCTAGAAACAAGCCCATAGAATCTACTCAATAAAATAACAATTTGTACTCAATTTGTTTGAGGAGATTTCATCCCATGTGATTCTTGAACGAATCATTCTTTCAAGCCAGTAACTGGAATCGAACTGAATTGAACTTTAGTTTTGATGATGCAAGATGCACATCTTAAGGAGCTGCACGCTTTTTGCGCATAAACATGTCGATAAACATGTCCAGAAAAATGAACGAATCAATCCTACAGGCAAAGTTGAAAGTCAGCTTTTCGATCATGTGTGACTCAAAAAGAACCGCATAAGCCTGTTCTGTCGGCTCATTCATTTTTGTTGTTGTTGTTGTTGGTTCTTTATGATTCATTCATTTCTACAGGTTCTTTAGTTCAACAATCCGTCTGGTTCATTCGGTGCTGTGCAAGGAGCGTGTGTGCTACTTCGGATGTGTGACTTTCCTTAGCCAGCCCTATGCAAAGCATTCTGGCAGCTAAAAAATCCACTGCCCAGTTTCAGGTAATGCTACAGAAATACCGGTAGTCAAACTCAGTTCCTGGAGGGCCAATGTCGTGCAGATTTTAGCTCAAACCCCAAATTAAACACACCTAAGGTCTTCAGGATTATTAGGAACTTCCAGGCAGGTGTTTTGGAGCTGGTTGGAGCTAAAGCAATCTTAACTTCTTTTACATATTTAAGTAGATTAAACACAATTAAATTAAGAAGAAACAAAATGTTTAGCAATTGTGTTGCTTTAACTAATTTTTAATTCAAATTAACAAGCCTCAAAAATAATTTTTACAGCTTAAGCTGCATGCTGTACTGTTACAACCCTTGCAAAAACATCACCGCAGACAGGTGGACAAAAGAAAAAACAGGCTGTTGGCATGCTGTCCACATGGCTAGGGATGATCCAGAGGGCACCGGTAGATGCCAAATAAATTCATTCATAAACTGCCAGTCAATTATTCAGAGAGGCTGATACTAATACAATATGTTGGCTTGGAAAGAGAGGGGAAGCATAATTAAGAAATGGTGTCATATTTTGTATTATGCTGACTGTCTGTTAAAGACAGATATGCTTTCACACTTAAATATGCTAGCGTGAGTGTGTAAACACTGGCTGGTCTTGTCATGTAAATCAGGTGTGTAGGGTGAAACCCGCTGCTCTCTGACACATCGAGGTGAATTGCCTGGTTTAATTTGGAGTATCCAGTATCATCAGGAGCGCTGCAAGCTCCCGGCCATAAGAAACATTATCGGGTGAGAAGTTCATCTTGATAATGGCTAGGCCTATATCATCAACGCACACTCGGTTAGAGAGCCTTCCAACACTTAGTTTATCAGACACCAAATCCACACGAGTCAACAACATATTCCATATGAGACTAAAATGCATTTGAGATTGATATCTCAACAACAACATGGCTGTTTTGAATTCACTGCTTATTAGCATAAAATGTTAGCATAGTATATTGAAAATGAAGTCTGTGTTACTAGCAGCACTAAATAGAATTGCAAGCCGTCTGTTTATACTGAACTGTTTTCTGGAGATATATAGGCCTAGCTAACTTTAAACTACTGGAGGCTAAAGCTCAGGGCTGGTAACTGGAAGGTTGCTGGTTTGAAGGACATAAAGCACAATTGTCATGATCTATCACCTTTGTGCCCTTAAGCAAGGCACTTAACCACAAAGTGCTCCAGACGGATTGTAAGGGGTTAAGGTTAGGCTGGTTAGCATGATCCAGTAAGCTCCTGCTGATAGACCTTAATGGCTTTTACACAGAATGTGTTTTTTTTTTGGTAAACATCCGCTACACGGACGTGTTTGACCATTGCGCTTAAGTCTTGTGACTTTTGTAGTGCCTCGTGCAGGACACTTGAGTTCTAAAAATGCGGTGCTCAAGTTCAAAGTAGGTCAACTTTTTAAAAAACGCATCTCTAGACCATGCTTTTTAAAATTTATTTGCATCCCATTGCACTTATTTTCCATTGTTTTTCTATGTAAATATGCAATAAACGTACGTGTTTGAAATATGTTTTATTAAGCTCTTGTTTTTTTTACTCATTTAAAATTATTAATTCATAATATAAATACTATGTGGATTATTCAATTCAATTTGATAAAATTGTACTATTAATTGAAATGTGTAAATCTTGAAAAAAAAAAAAAAATTTTGAGTGTATGTCTCTCGTTTATAAACGCAATAAATGGCCCCAGAAGCATCTTTCTCCATTGAAGGATACTTAAAATTAGCCCTGCATTTGACTAAATAATGTTTTGCAAGCAACATATAAATCATTACATTTTAGCAGATGTTTTAGCAGTTTTATGGATGCCTTTTGAAATCGTTTGCTGCCTTGCATTTTGGATAGTTGCTATTAAAAGGATTGAGGCTATGTGCATTTGTGCTGACACTGCTGTTTAATATTCGCATACAGTCATAAAAATTCTTTAAACCTAATCTTAACAATACATATACAATTGCAAAAAAACTGCTTTTCACACAGTCTTTCATTAATAGCTTGCCATAAATCTTCCCAAGCTTAAATTAGAAAATATGTAGCAGTAAGTACAGATGGACGGTATGTTCCACGCACAAACTGGAGCTAATGATAGTACAGTGCCATGTCCAGATGGGCCACATTGAGTAAACCTCCCCTGCAGTCGAAGGAATGGTGGGAACGCAACACCTCCACTAAAAGAATTGAAACCAGCACCAGTCCACCGTTCCAAAGTAATACATTCAGTAGCACATTCAGTGCAACAGCTGTTTCCATGGCAGTGTGACTTGTTGAGCAGAAGTGGGCTCTTTCTCAGAGACTCGCCTCACAAGGTCTTTACTGCTTCTCACTCTTATTGAAACGAGCTTCTTCAGAAAACAAATGGTCTAGTTCTTCTGCCAGCTGACGTATTAAAGGGATGCGCTGTGAGAGTCTTGTGCAGATTTAAAGCACAGATGCACAGCTTCTAGTAATACTGTTTTACAGACAGATTTAACAAAAAAAAATCAGTCTAACACTAAATCCATGACTAATCTTAAGCAAATTCTAGTCTATTCTTCAAGCAAAGAAAGCAATAGTCACTCAAGACAAGAATATCTTCAAAAAATAATTGATTTCACATTTCAGGTTGGATCCTGGGCTCATGATTTCTGCAGTCTATTGTGTATTTTACATTAAAATAATAGTTCTTCCAGTTAATCAATCACTTGTTGGTGTAATAAAGTGCACAAAGGAGTGGAGAAACAAAAACAGCCTTTAATAAATTCAAAACAGAAAACTCCCAGGAGAATAAGTTAACGCAACCACATTAACATTGCCGTTACCGGACCATGAACTGAACAAAATAGGGAGAAGCAAACAAGTGAACTAAATGGGACACAGGTGTAATTAGTCAGGAAACAACAATGAATTAAACAACAAGGAAACAGCGTAAACCCAACTAAGAGTACGTTTACACGACAACGATATGCTTAAAACGGAAAAGTTTTTCCTGTAAGTTTTCCGCGTACAGAGGACACCATTGTCAAAACGATGCCCATTCTCACGGATCCGTGAAAACGACTAAAAGCGCTGTATTCTGCTGCCAGGCCTTTAGAAGGCAATGAAACACTATAGACTGAACACATGTAATACGCATGTGCATGACATCGTTTTCACAGATTCACGTTTTTGTTGTTTACACAAAGACCATTTTCAAAAACTTGCACTTTGAAACCCGTTTTTAGAAAGGTTGCGTTTTTTAGGCACTCAAAACGCAGTTGTCATGTAAATGAATGGCCAAAACGCATAAAGTCTTCCGTTTTTCGTTGAAAACGGTTCCGTGTAAACAGCCCATAAACAAACTAAAGATAATTGTGATATACACCCTCATGTCATTCCAGACCTGTTTAACTTTGTATTTCCACAAAATATGATGTTCTTTCTTCCATGGAACACAAAAGATTTTTAACAGGATGTTCATGCTGCTCTCTTTGGATATAAAGAAACTGAATGGTGACAAGGGGCTGTCAAGCTAAAAAAAAATAAAAACCTTAAATAAAGTTATATAATAACCTAGGATATTATAATAATATCCTTTGTTTCTTTCTTTTGTATAGAAAAGCTTGAACATTCTGCTAAACATCTTTTGTATTCCATTGAAGACAGAAAATCATACAGATTTGGAATGACATTTGGATGAGTAAAACATGCAGTGCTAAATCTGGAAACGGGAGGACATTATTCTCTCTAGCAGAACAGGTCAGCCATTAGCCAAAGTGCCCCCAGTGTTCCTGTTTTACAGATACATTACAATAATCTGAGGACAAATGTCACCAACCTGTCATCCATTAAAAAAAAAAAAAAAAACGAATGGCAGTTTTTTCAAAATAGATGCACGGGTAGTTGTAGTATGTCAGCAGAAACAGGCACCCACAGTTTCATAACTTCATGTTGTAACTGCTTTATGGGTTTACCGTTGCATCAGTGTTGTGGTATTGGCCACACCCACCCAATATTGGGTATTGGGTACCTATGCAAATTTTTTCATCTGCCATTGGTCAAACAAACAGATAGTTCTGCCCCAAACTTGAGTCAATGGTGCTTACCTAGGCTATATGTTATGAGTCATCCCTTTGAACAATGTAGCCTATTAAATTCACTTACCTTTTTCACCAAAGGAATAATGTTCTTCTCCTTTATGAGGGTTTCTAGTTTCTTCCTCGCAGCTTTTCTGTTCAAAGAAAAAAATATCTATGTTTTAGCAAACGCTACACTGAAACAAATGGTGCAGTTGAACTTCTTTTCATTCAGAAATGACTGGTATATTTCATAAATAATTACATAGAAACAGGAATTAACTAATTGATTTAAACGTGTAATTTTGAAGTAAAAAAGACTGAAATAGTATTTTCTTGTAAAACTTCAAATATCTTTGTTTTATTTTATTGATTCAAATGTCTTTCATTTTACAGTGTAGGCCTACACTACATGTAATATAAAAACTATATCTATATATCAAAACTATATAGAAAAATATGCATAACACTCATTTATAAAGGATATAGAATTATGTGCAGTTTAATGTCCAGTGTATCATTCAGTCTGAGGATATGAATAGTGCCGGAAGCTGCGAGCTACTAGTGACCCCAGCTGGTTAAAAAGGTATTTCATATAACGTTAGCCTATTTCTTTTCTCTAACGTTACAGATTTGTCCTCTATTCACTCTGTGTAGCATCATAAGCCTTAACATATTTTTGCAGATGTCATAAATCTTCTAAAAATGTATAGGCTAACTTGCACAACTTCATGCAACTAGGCTACAAAAACGAAAATTGGAAGAATGCTTTACAAACTATAAACGTTGTTGTCTACTAACGTTACTTACTTTTTGTCCATAGTCAGATGCCCTCGTTTAAAATGGTCTACGGAAATTCAAACATTTCTGTCCATCTTCTTCACATCGAGTAGCCTGTATTTGATGGATTACTGTAGTAAACGGCAGCGCGCAGAGTGAAACTGATGAGGGCGGCAGGCAGGTGGCGCGCCTCCCACGCGCGTGTTCCCTCTTGTTGTAGTGGCCGCCGTAACCATGGTGACAACGTTACAACGCAGAGATTATACAACGTCAAATACGATTGAAAGTTTTGTTTTCTGTTTAAAGGGAAGTAAAGCTACAGTTGGATGTTGCTTCAACTTTGGCCACTTTAGGTGTGTGTTTTAAAAAAAAAGAAAAATCTCTCTAATTTTTTATATTTTTATGATTTTTCATTTAAATAAATAATTATAGCCTAGTATATACATATTAATATGTTTATGATTCAAACAGTGAGTGCAAACCATTTCAATATTTATCACGTGAAAATGATTTAGACTGTAATTTTTTTAAGACTGTCCCTTTCAACACAACCAACAACGCCACTAAAAACTATTTCTCGAAAGTTGTTTACAACAGTCTCAATGAAAAGCTTTAGAACTAACGTTATATATTTGTAAAAAAAAAAAAAAAAAAACGTGTGAAGAAAACAATGAAAAATATTTACTGCATGCAATTTTGTCAAAACTTGCAAAAGGTGTGGAAAATATTATGTTAATATTATTTGTTGTATACTTTTTTTTTCTTTACTATTTATATTATTTAGGCTATGACACATAAAGTCAGCCATTTTTCCCCCAAAACTACTTAAAATGTAATTTCCATCACAGAATGTCCTTAACAAATCAAATGAGATGTTTAGGATATAGCCTAAGATATGGTGACGAATGTTCATGATTTTCAGAAAAGCTGACAAAATGGCAGAATTCTTCTGTGATGCCTCTATGTGCTAGTTTTATACAAGTAAAATGTTGATTATAATATCAAGAACACAAAATTAAATGAAAATGAAAATTACGTTACACTACGTATCTATTTTCTTTCAGTTCTATTTAGTCAAGCAGGCTTTTTTTAAAACTCAGGCCACATAATTAAGCGATGATGTCCTAATTTTTTCTTCGTGAGTAATTGAAAAGAGACAGTGTCGTGCGTGATTTAGGCTTCAAGAGACAAAGAGCTCAACAAATGTGTCACTCTACTGTAACTGATACACCATGCATCTTTAATAGAGGTCTTGTCTATGTAACAGAGAACAAATCCTGTATTCACACCTCATGCTTCTGTTCAATGACAACAGTGTCCCAACCTAAATGATACAGTGACACAAAATACTACTATTAATATTACACTATTGCAGCACGAAAGGAATTTATATTATTCAGTGGACCATTTAGTTCCTTGAGTGCCATTATAGGCCCACACAAAGGCTATTATATATATATACATTATTGAATTAATTATTATCTTAATTAAGATAGCCTATATTATATCTGATAAACATGATAAACACATGTCAAAGATTTCAGGTCTACATGTAGTCAAACATTTTCATATTGGCCTACAAGAATAATCAGATTTTGAGTGAATAATATGCAGCAATAAAAATAAAAAAAAATGCAGCAATTAACATTTTTCACAACAAATAGGCCTAATCGATTTTTGCTTACTGTGCAAGAGAGGACTCAAATATTTTATGTTTTAATTGGACTAAATGAGATCCAAAATAACAGTAATAACTTATATTGAGATATTTACACTACGCACTATAGAGATACAACCACTGATATAAATGATTTATGGATACAACCTTATGCTCGTGAATCGTGATCCAGCTTTAGTAGTTAAAACTATAACTAAACTACAGTTTGTGTTGAACGAAGCACTTTCAACAAATAATATTTGGGTAACTTTTGGCCAGTATGTTGGTCTGAAATATTAAATGATAATTATTGAGAAAGAAATAATTATAATAAATTAAAGCTGCAAGCAGCATTTGTCGGTGTTCAAGCTTTTAAGGCCTTTAAGGCCGTTAAGCACATTAACGTTAAAAGACATTATGATTTATTTAGCAAGCATTTAACCACTGACATCATAGATGGAAAAACACCATTTACAGCCAATACAGACAGTTTACCATAGGAAATATATGGTTTAAAAGCTTTTTAACAGTTATAGCGCCACCTATGGTCCGATCTCCATAAAATTTTGCATGCTTGTTAATGATGTTATTGCACATATGCTCACCAATTTTTGTGAAGTTTTGAGTTTTTATTTAGGATTTATAGGCTTTTGAGTGTATTTTGACACGCCCCTTTTCTTAATATACCCTCTTATAGCCATCCAAATGCAAAAGTTCAACTTTTTTTTAATAATTATTGATCTAGAGAGTCCAGAGAATTGTTCTAGACTGGTCTGGTTCCGATCGGGCGAAAAACCAGGGACTAGTTCGCAAAAGTAGGTTTTTAACGTAATTACGTATAATTAATGAACAATTCAATTGACAGCATTAGTTCTAGAGGCAAAGTTGTTCAGCATGAGGAGATCTATCAAATGATATGCATATTCTGACGATATTTGTAACACCACGTGATTACAGAGCCGTAAAACTCGTTAGCGCCACCTAGTGGCCGATTTCTTTCAAAACTCTTACAGACCTTTAGGGCCATGAGTTGAACATGGCCATCGAGTTTCGTTACGATTGGCCTCCGTTAACCATGTCTAATGGGTGCTTAAACTTCATTGGCCAATGGCGGCCATTTTTTTTTTAGATACGCCAATATCCTTCTAGACATAGATGGCCCCTTGGGCCAAGACACTTCATACCAAATTTCAAGTCAATCGGACTAACGGTCAGGTGTTTATACGTTTTTTCTGTGTTATAGCGCCACCATGTGGCCAATCGACGCGGTTTTTTTATCGTGACCTCAAATTGACCTCCTACACATGTGTACCAAGTTTGGTGAAGTTATCTCATTTACTACTTGAGTTATAGGCGTTTTAGTAATATAGGCTCCGCCCACAACGTTAATTTTACGCCCCCTAGCGACCGTTAATCGATAATTGAACTTTTTTTCAATAATTATTGATTATCAGACTCCAGAGAACATTTCTGCATTGGTTTGGTTCCGATCGGGCGAAAAACCAGGGACTAGTTCGCAAAAGTAGGTTTTTGACAAAATTCAAAATGGCGGAAAATCTATCATGGCGGAAATTAAATCGGAGATATACGTTTTTTACGTCAGGTGGTCAGCTTTCCAATGATATAAGACACTTGAGTCTACGACATACGGTCTAGGAGTTATGACCAGTTTTGCGCAATTGATCGTTATAGCGCCACCTATGGGCCAATCGGGGTCATAATTTGATAACCTCTCCTCGATTTTTGTACTACCATATGGCAAAGTTTCAAAGCTCCAGCACTTACGGTTTGGGCTGCACGATGCGTTTTACGGCAGAAGAAAAATAATAATAATAATAATAATTAAAGCTGCAAGCAGCATTTGTCGGTGTTCAAGCTTTTAAGGCCTTTAAGGCCTTTAATCACATTAGCTTTAAAATACATTAAGATTTATTTAGCAAGCATTTAACCACTGACATCATAGATGGAAAAACACCATTTACAGCCAATACAGGCAATTTACCATAGGAAATGTATGGTTTTAAAGCTTTTTAACAGTTATAGCGCCACCTATTGTCAGATCTCCATAAAATTTGGCATGCTTGTTAATGATGTTATTTCACATATGCTCACCAATTTTTGTGAAGTTATGAGTTTTAATTCGGGATTTATAGGCTTTTGAGTGGATTTTGCCACGCCCATTTTCTAAATGAGCCAATTATAGCCATCCAAAGGCAAAAATTACACTTTTTTTCGATAATTATTGATCTAGAGAGTCCAGAGAATTGTCCTAGACTGGTCTGATTCCGATTGGGCGAAAAACCAGGGACTAGTTCGCAAAAGTAGGTTTTTAACGTAATTGCGAATATTTAATGAACGATTCGATTGACAGCATTGGTTCTTGAGGCAAATATGTTCACCATGAGGAGATCTATCAAATGATATGCATATTGTGACGATATTTGTAACACCACGTGATTACAGAGCCGTAAAACTCGTTAGCGCCAACTAGTGGCCGATTTCTTTCAAAACTCTTACAGACCTTTAGGGCCATGAGTTGAACATGGCCATCGAGTTTCATTACGATTGGCCTCCGTTAACCATGTCTAATGGGTGCTTAAACTTCATTGGCCAATGGCGGCCATTTTTTTTTTAGATACGCCAATATCCTTCTAGACATAGATGGCCCCTTGGGCCAAGACACTGCATACCAAATTTTAAGTCAATCGGACAAACGGTCAGGTGTTTATACGTTTTTTCTGTGTTATAGCGCCACCATGTGGCCAATCGACGCGGTTTTTTTATCGTGACCTCAAATTGACCTCCTACACATGTGTACCAAGTTTGGTGAAGTTATCTCATTTACTACTTGAGTTATAGGCGTTTTAGTAATATAGGCTCCGCCTACAACGTTAATTTCACGCCCCCTAGCGACCGTTAATCGATAATTGAACTTTTTTTCAATAATTATTGATTATCAGACTCCAGAGAACATTTCTGCATTGGTTTGGTTCTGATCGGGCGAAAAACCAGGGACTAGTTCGCAAAAGTAGGTTTTTGACAAAATTCAAAATGGCGGAAAATCTATCATGGCGGAAATTAAATCGGAGATATACGTTTTTTACGTCAGGTGGTCAGCTTTCCAATGATATAAGACACTTGAGTCTACGACATACGGTCTAGGAGTTATGACCAGTTTTGCGCAATTGATTGCTATAGCGCCACCTATGGGCCAATGTGGCTCATAATTTGATAACCTCTCCTCGATTTTTGTACTACCATATGGCAAAGTTTCAAAGCTCCAGCACTTACGGTTTGGGCTGCACGATGCGTTTTACGGCGGAAGAATAATAATAATAATAATAATAATTAAAGCTGCAAGCAGCATTTATCGGTGTTCAAGCTTTTAAGGCCTTTAAGGCCTTTAAGCACATTAGCATCAAAAGACATTAAGATTTATTTAGCAAGCATTTAACCACTGACATCATAGATGGAAAAACACCATTTACAGCCAATACAGGCAATTTACCATAGGAAATGTATGGTTTTAAAGCTTTTTAACAGTTATAGCGCCACCTATTGTCAGATCTCCATAAAATTTGGCATGCTTGTTAATGATGTTATTTCACATATGCTCACCAATTTTTGTGAAGTTATGAGTTTTAATTCGGGATTTATAGGCTTTTGAGTGGATTTTGCCACGCCCATTTTCTAAATGAGCCAATTATAGCCATCCAAAGGCAAAAATTACACTTTTTTTCGATAATTATTGATCTAGAGCGTCCAGAGAATTGTCCTAGACTGGTCTGATTCCGATTGGGCGAAAAACCAGGGACTAGTTCGCAAAAGTAGGTTTTTAACGTAATTGCGAATATTTAATGAACGATTCGATTGACAGCATTGGTTCTTGAGGCAAATATGTTCACCATGAGGAGATCTATCAAATGATATGCATATTGTGACGATATTTGTAACACCACGTGATTACAGAGCCTTAAAACTCGTTAGCGCCAACTAGTGGCCGATTTCTTTCAAAACTCTTACAGACCTCTAGGGCCATGAGTTGAACATGCCCACTGAGTTTCGTTCTGATTGGCCATCGTTAACCTTGTCTAATAGGTGCTTACACTTCATTAGCCAATGGCGGCCATGTTTTTTGAGATACACCAATATCCTTTAACACATACATGGGGCCTTGGGCCAAGGCACTGCATACCAAATTTCAGGTCAATCGGACAAACGGTCAGGTGTTTATATGTTTTTTCTGTGTTATAGCGCCACCATGTGGCCAATCGACGCGGTTTTTTTATCGTGACCTCAGATTGACCTCCTACACATGTGTACCAAGTTTGGTGAAGCTATCTCATTTACTTCTCGAGTTATAGGCATTTTAGTAAAATAGGCTCCTCCCACAACGTCCATTTTGCGCCCCCTAGCGACCGTAAATCGAAATTTCAACTTTCTTTCGATAATTATTGATCTTCAGTCTCCAAAGAACATTTCTGCACTGGTTTGGTTCCGATCGGGCAAAAAACCAGGGACTAGTTCGCAAAAGTAGGTTTTTGACAAAATTCAAAATGGCGGAAAATCTATCATGGCGGAAATTAAATCGGAGATATACGTTTTTTACGTCAGGTGGTCAGCTTTCCAATGATATAAGACACTTGAGTCTACGACATACGGTCTAGGAGTTATGAGCAGTTGTGCGCAATTGATTGCTATAGCGCCACCTATAGGCCAATTTGGCTCATATTTTGATAACCTCTCCTCGATTTTTGTACTACCTACTGGCAAAGTTTCAAGTCTCCAGCACTTACGGTTTGGGCTGCACGATGCGTTTTACGGCAGAAGAATAACAATAACAAGACAAATTAAAGCTGCAAGCAGCATTTGTCGGTGTTCAAGCTTTTAAGGCCTTTAAGCATTTAAGACATTAAGTTTTATTTAGCAAGCATTTAACCACTGACATCATAGATGGAAAAGACTACGTTTTAGCATGATTTACCATGATATCCCACATTTTAGTGTGATTTTTCATGATTTACCATGTTCCAGTATGATTTACCATGAATCTAGCATGATTTACAATAGTTTACCATGATATACCAAGTTCTAGTATGATTCACCATGATTTACCCTGTTTTAGCATGGTTTACAACAATTGAACACATTCTATTATGATTTAATGATTCTAGCATGATTTACCATAGTTTACCATGATTTATCTTAGTTTACCTTGATTTACCATGTTACAGGATGATTTACCATGATATACCACATTCTAGAATGATTTACCAGGATTCTAGCATGATTTACCCTATTTACTATGATTTACCATGTTTCTAGAGTTATTTACCACGATTTACCACGTTGCTGGCAATTATGTGAAGCATCAGAACAAATGAAATGTTAAACTCTGACAAAATATGATTGTGTTATAATAGTAATTGTTATAGAAGGTATTTTTTAGTGTCTAAATATATGAATGCAAAAGCACATGTGAAAAGACTGTTAATAATTAATATGGCCAGCAGAGGGCAGTAGACGACCACTTATTGGCTCACTTTCATTTTGAACTACTTGGTTTCACCAGTAATCTGCATGCTTACAAACACAAACACACACACACAATTTTCATGCTTCTTTATCATGTTATTTCACATGTTCTGACCTGTTTTTAAGAAGATCTGAGCATTCATTGAAGATATATAGGCTTTCGGGGACACTTGGTCAAGGCTACATATTAAAGTGACCCTATTATAGCCATCCAAATACAGAAGTTCAACTTTTTCTGATAATCATTGATCTAGAGAGTCCAGATAATTATTCTGCACTGGTTTTGAACATTATGATATGAACATTATTTGATCATAGATGGAAAACACCATTTACAGCCAATACAGGCAATTTACCATAGGAAATATATGGTTTTTAACTGTTTTTAACTGTTATAGCGCCACCTATAGTCCGATCTCCATATAATTTTGCATACTTGTTAAGGATGTTATTTCACATATGCCCACCAATTTTCGTGAAGATCTGAGTTTTTTTTTAGGATTTATAGGCTTTTGAGTGTATTTTGACACGCCCCTTTTCTTAAATGACCCTCTTATAGCCACCCAAATGCAAAAGTTCAACTTTTTTTTAATAATTATTGATCTAAAGAGTCCAGAGAATTGTTCTAGACTGGTCTGGTTCTGATCGAGCGAAAAACCAGGGACTAGTTCGCAAAAGTAGGTTTTTAACGTAATTGCGTATAATTAATGAACGATTCGATTGACAGCATTACTTCTAGAGGCAAAGTTGTTCAGCATGAGGAGATCTATCAAATGATATGCATATTCTGACGATATTTGTAACACCACGTGATTACAGAGCCGTAAAACTCGTTAGCGCCAACTAGTGGCCGATTTCTTTCAAAACTCTTACAGACCTCTAGGGCCATGAGTTGAACATGCCCACTGAGTTTCGTTCTGATTGGCCTCCGTTAACCATGTCTAATGGGTGCTTAAACTTCATTGGCCAATGGCGGCCATTTTTTTTTAGATAAGCCAATATCCTTCTAGACATAGATGGCCCCTTGGGCCAAGACACTGCATACCAAATTTTAAGTCAATCGGACAAACGGTCAGGTGTTTATACGTTTTTTCTGTGTTATAGCGCCACCATGTGGCCAATCGACGCGGTTTTTTTATCGTGACCTCAAATTGACCGCCAACACATGTGTACCAAGTTTGGTGAAGTTATCTCATTTACTACTTGAGTTATAGGCGTTTTAGTAATATAGGCTCCGCCTACAACGTTAATTTTACGCCCCCTAGCGACCGTTAATCGATAATTGAACTTTTTTTCAATAATTATTGATTATCAGACTCCAGAGAACATTTCTGCATTGGTTTGGTTCCGATCGGGCGAAAAACCAGGGACTAGTTCGCAAAAGTAGGTTTTTGACAAAATTCAAAATGGCGGAAAATCTATCATGGCGGAAATTAAATCGGAGATATACGTTTTTTACGTCAGGTGGTCAGCTTTCCAATGATATAAGACACTTGAGTCTACGACATACGGTCTAGGAGTTATGACCAGTTTCGCGCAATTGATCGCTATAGCGCCACCTATGGGCCAATCGGGGTCATAATTTGATAACCTCTCCTCGATTTTTGTACTACCATATGGCAAAGTTTCAAAGCTCCAGCACTTACGGTTTGGGCTGCACGATGCGTTTTACGGCGGAAGAATAATAATAATAATAATAATAATAATAAAAATCAGTACAATTACAATAGGTTTTCAGCACTTCGTGCTTGAACACCTAATTAAAGCTGCAAGCAGCATTTGTCGGTGTTCAAGCTTTTAAGGCCTTTAAGGCCTTTAAGCACATTAACGTTAAAAGACATTAAGATTTATTTAGCAAGCATTTAATCACTGACATCATAGATGGAAAAACACCATTTACAGCCAATACAGTCAATTTACCATAGGAAATATATGGTTTAAAAGCTTTTTAACAGTTATAGCGCCACCTATGGTCCGATCTCCATAAAATTTTGCTTGCTTGTTAATGATGTTATTGCACATATGCTCACCAATTTTTGTGAAGTTTTGAGTTTTAATTTAGGATTTATAGGCTTTTGAGTGTATTTTGACACGCCCCTTTTCTTAAATTACCCTCTTATAGCCATCCAAATGCAAAAGTTCAACTTTTTTTAATAATTATTGATCTAGAGAGTCCAGAGAATTGTTCTAGACTGGTCTGGTTCCGATCGGGCGAAAAACCAGGGACTAGTTCGCAAAAGTAGGTTTTTAACGTAATTGCGAATAATTAATGAACAATTCAATTGACAGCATTAGTTCTAGAGGCAAAGTTGTTCAACATGAGGAGATCTATCTAATGATATGCATATTCTGACGATATTTGTTACACCACGTGATTACAGAGCCGTAAAACTCGTTAGCGCCAACTAGTGGCCGATTTCTTTCAAAACTCTTACAGACCTCTAGGGCCATGAGTTGAACATGTCCACTGAGTTTCGTTCTGATTGGCCATCGTTAACCTTGTCTTAAACTTAATTGGCCAATGGCGGCCATGTTTTTTTAGATACGCCAATATCCTTCTAGACATAGATGGCCCCTTGGGCCAAGACACTGCATACCAAATTTCAAGTCAATCGGACAAACGGTCAGGTGTTTATACGTTTTTTCTGTGTTATAGCGCCACCATGTGGCCAATCGACGCGGTTTTTTTATCGTGACCTCAGATTGACCTCCTACACATGTGTACCAAGTTTGGTAAAGTTATCTCATTTACTACTTGAGTTATAGGCATTTTAGTAAAATAGGCTCCGCCCATATTAACGTTTTGACGCCCCCTAGCAACCGTGAATCGAAATTTCAACTTTTTTTCAATAATTATTGATCTTCAGACTCCAGAGAACATTTCTGCACTGGTTTGGTTCCGATCGGGCAAAAAACCAGGGACTAGTTCGCAAAAGTAGGTTTTTGACAAAATTCAAAATGGCGGAAAATCTATCATGGCGGAAAAAAAAAACCTGCGCGATTTTTTGTTCGTCTTGAGCCAAGGATTCCAATGATATAAGACACTTGAGTCTAGGCCAAAGGGTTATTGAGATATAAGCAAAATAGTGAATTTTTTTTGTTTTTTGCGCTATAGCGCCACCTATGGGCCAATCGAGCTCATAATTTGATAACCTCTCCTCGATTTTTGTACTACCTACTGGCAAAGTTTCAAGTCTCTAGCTCTTACGGTTTGGGCTGCACGATGCGTTTTACGGCAGAATAATAATAATAATAATAAAAATCAGTACAATTACAATAGGTTTTCAGCACTTCGTGCTTGAACACCTAATTAAAGCTGCAAGCAGCATTTGTCGGTGTTCAAGCTTTTAAGGCCTTTAAGGCCGTTAAGCACATTAGCATCAAAAGACATTAAGATTTATTTAGCAAGCATTTAATCACTGACATCATAGATGGAAAAACACCATTTACAGCCAATACAGGCAATTTACCATAGGAAATATATGGTTTAAAAGCTTTTTAACAGTTATAGCGCCACCTATGGTCCGATCTCCATAAAATTTTGCATGCTTGTTAATGATGTTATTGCACATATTCTCACCAATTTTTGTGAAGTTTTGAGTTTTTATTTAGGATTTATAGGCTTTTGAGTGTATTTTGACACGCCCCTTTTCTTAAATTACCCTCTTATAGCCATCCAAATGCAAAAGTTCAACTTTTTTTAAATAATAATTGATCTAGAGAGTCCAGAGAATTGTTCTAGACTGGTCTGGTTCCGATCGGGCGAAAAACCAGGGACTAGTTTGCAAAAGTAGGTTTTTAACGTAATTGCGTATAATTAATGAACGATTCGATTGACAGCATTAGTTCTAGAGGCAAAGTTGTTCAGCATGAGGAGATCTATCAAATGATATGCATATTCTGACGATATTTGTAACACCACGTGATTACAGAGCCGTAAAACTCGTTAGCGCCAACTAGTGGCCGATTTCTTTCAAAACTCTTACAGACCTTTAGGGCCATGAGTTGAACATGGCCATCGAGTTTCGTTACGATTGGCCTCCGTTAACCATGTCTAATGGGTGCTTAAACTTCATTGGCCAATGGCGGCCATTTTTTTTTAGATACGCCAATATCCTTCTAGACATAGATGGCCCCTTGGGCCAAGACACTGCATACCAAATTTTAAGTCAATCGGACAAACGGTCAGGTGTTTATACGTTTTTTCTGTGTTATAGCGCCACCATGTGGCCAATCGACGCGGTTTTTTTATCGTGACCTCAAATTGACCTCCTACACATGTGTACCAAGTTTGGTGAAGTTATCTCATTTACTACTTGAGTTATAGGCGTTTTAGTAATATAGGCTCCGCCTACAACGTTAATTTTACGCCCCCTAGCGACCGTTAATCGATAATTGAACTTTTTTTCAATAATTATTGATTATCAGACTCCAGAGAACATTTCTGCATTGGTTTGGTTCCGATCGGGCGAAAAACCAGGGACTAGTTCGCAAAAGTAGGTTTTTGACAAAATTCAAAATGGCGGAAAATCTATCATGGCGGAAATTAAATCGGAGATATACGTTTT
Organism: Phoxinus phoxinus; assembly: GCF_949152265.1. Lineage (NCBI taxonomy): Eukaryota > Metazoa > Chordata > Actinopteri > Cypriniformes > Leuciscidae > Phoxinus > Phoxinus phoxinus. The sequence continues at coordinate 15,873,937 of NC_136900.1, forward strand.
TTACGTCAGGTGGTCAGCTTTCCAATGATATAAGACACTTGAGTCTACGACATACGGTCTAGGAGTTATGACCAGTTTCGCGCAATTGATCGCTATAGCGCCACCTATGGGCCAATCGGGGTCATAATTTGATAACCTCTCCTCGATTTTTGTACTACCATATGGCAAAGTTTCAAAGCTCTAGCTCTTACGGTTTGGGCTGCACGATGCGTTTTACGGCAGAATAATAATAATAATAATAATAATAAAAATCAGTACAATTACAATAGGTTTTCAGCACTTCGTGCTTGAACACCTAATTAAAGCTGCAAGCAGCATTTGTCGGTGTTCAAGCTTTTAAGGCCTTTAAGCACATTAGCATCAAAAGACATTTAGATTTATTTAGCAAGCATTTAACCACTGACATCATAGATGGAAAAACACCATTTACAGCCAATACAGGCAATTTACCATAGGAAATATATGGTTTAAAAGCTTTTTAACAGTTCTAGCGCCACCTATGGTCCGATCTCCATAACATTTTGCATGCTTGTTAATAATGTTATTGCACATATGCTCAACAATTTTTGTGAAGTTTTGAGTTTTTATTTAGGATTTATAGGCTTTTTAGTGTATTTTGACACGCCCCTTTTCTTAAATTACCCGCTTATAGCCATCCAAATGCAAAAGTTCAACTTTTTTTAATAATTATTGATCTAGAGAGTCCAGAGAATTGTTCTAGACTGGTCTGGTTCCGATCGGGCGAAAAACCAGGGACTAGTTCGCAAAAGTAGCTTTTTAACGTAATTGCGTATAATTAATGAACAATTCGATTGACAGCATTAGTTCTAGAGGCAAAGTTGTTCAGCATGAGGAGATCTATCAAATGATATGCATATTCTGACGATATTTGTAACACCACGTGATTACAGGGCCGTAAAACTCGTTAGCGCCAACTAGTGGCCGATTTCTTTCAAAACTCTTACAGACCTTTAGGGCCATGAGTTGAACATGGCCATCGAGTTTCGTTACGGTTGGCCTCCGTTAACCATGTCTAATGGGTGCTTAAACTTCATTGGCCAATGGCGGCCATGTTTTTTTAGATACGCCAATATCCTTTTACACATACATGGGGCCTTGGGCCAAGACACTGCATACCAAATTTCAAGTCAATCGGACAAACGGTCAGGTGTTTATATGTTTTTTCTGTGTTATAGCACCACCATGTGGCCAATCGACGCGGTTTTTTTATCGTGACCTCAGATTGACCTCTTACACATGTGTACCAAGTTTGGTGAAGCTATCTCGTTTACTTCTTGAGTTATAGGCATTTTAGTAAAATAGGCTCCTCCCACAACGTCCATTTTGCGCCCCCTAGCGACCGTAAATCGAAATTTCAACTTTCTTTCGATAATTATTGATTATCAGACTCCAGAGAACATTTCTGCACTGGTTTGGTTCTGATTGGGCAAAAAACCAGGGACTAGTACGCAAAAGTAGGTTTTTGACAAAATTCAAAATGGCGGAAAATCTATCATGGCGGAAATGAAATCGGAGATATACGTTTTTTACGTCAGGTGGTCAGCTTTCCAATGATATAAGACACTTGAGTCTACGACATACGGTCTAGGAGTTATGACCAGTTTCGCGCAATTGATTGCTATAGCGCCACCTATGGGCCAATCGGGCTCATAATTTGATAACCTCTCCTCGATTTTTGTACTACCATATGGCAAAGTTTCAAAGCTCCAGCACTTACGGTTTGGGCTGCACGATGCGTTTTACGGCAGAAGAAAAATAATAATAATAATAATAATTAAAGCTGCAAGCAGCATTTATCGGTGTTCAAGCAGTTAAGGCCTTTAAGCACATTAACGTTAAAAGACATTAAGATTTATTTAGCAAGCATTTTACCACTGACATCATAGATGGAAAACACCATTTACAGCCAATACAGGCAATTTACCATAGGAAATATATGGTTTAAAAGTTTTTTAACAGTTATAGCGCCACCTGTTGTCCGATCTCCATGAAATTTTGCATGCTTGTTAATGATATTATTGTACATATGCTCACCAATTTTTGTGAAATTCCGAGTTTTTATTTAGGATTTATAGGCTTTTGAGTGTATTTTGACCCGCCCCTTTTCTAAACGAGCCAATTATAGCCATGCGCAAAATGCAAAAGTTGCACTTTTTTTTGATAATTATTGATCTAGAGAGTCCAGAGAATTGTCCCAGACTGGTCTGGTTCCGATCGGGCGAAAAACCAGGGACTAGTTCGCAAAAGTAGGTTTTTAACGTAATTGCGAATATTTAATGAACGATTCGATTGACAGCATTAGTTCTAGAGGCAAAGTTGTTCAGAATGAGGAGATCTATCAAATGATATGCATATTGTGGGGATGTGTGCAACACCACGTGATTACAGAGCCGTAAAACTCGTTAGCGCCAACTAGTGGCCGATTTCTTTCAAAACTCTTACAGACCTCTTTGGCCACGAGTTGAACATGCCCGACGACTTTTGTTTCGATTGGCCTCCGTTAACCTTGTCTAATAGGTGCTTAAACTTCATTGGCCAATGGCGGCCATTTTTTTTTTAGATACGCCAATATCCTTCTAGACATTCATGGGGCCTTGGGCCAAGACACTGCATACCAAATTTCAAGTCAATCGGACAAACGGTCATGTGTGTATTTGTTTTTTCTTGATTACAGCGCCACCATGTGGCCAATCGACGCGGTTTTTGTATCGTGACCTCAAATTGACCTCCTACACACGTGTACCAAGTTTGGTGAAGAAATCACATTTACTTCTTGAGTTATAGACATTTTAGAAAAATAGGCTCCTCCCACAACGTTCATTTAGCGCCCCCTAGCGAACGTGAATCAATAATTCAACTTTTTTTCGATAATTAATGATCTTCAGACTCCAGAGAACATTTCTGCACTGGTTTGGTTCAGATCAGGCAAAAAACCAGGGACTAGTTTGCAAAAGTAGGTTTTTGACAAAATTCAAAATGGCGGAAAATCTATCATGGCGGAAATGAAATCGGAGATATACGTTTTTTTCGTCAGGTGACCAGCTTTCCAATGATATAAGACACTTGAGTCTGCGACATACGGTCTTGGACTTATGACCAGTTTCGCGCTTTTGGTTGCTATAGCGCCACCTATGGGCCAATCGGGGTCATAATTTGATAACCTCTCCTCGATTTTTGTACTACCATCTGGCAAAGTTTCAAGTCTCTAGCACTTACGGTTTGGGCTGCACGACGCGTTTTACGGCAGAAGAAAAATAATAATAAAAATCAGTACAATTACAATAGGTTTTCAGCACTTCGTGCTTGAACACCTAATTAAAGCTGCAAGCAGCATTTGTCGGTGTTCAAGCTTTTAAGGCCTTTAAGGCCGTTAAGCACATTAACGTTAAAAGACATTAAGATTTATTTAGCAAGCATTTAACCACTGACATCATAGATGGAAAAACACCATTTACAGCCAATACAGGCAATTTACCATAGGAAATATATGGTTTAAAAGCTTTTTAACAGTTATAGCGCCACCTATGGTCCGATCTCCATAAAATTTGGCATGCTTGTTAATGATGTTATTGCACATATGCTCACCAATTTTTGTGAAGTTTTGAGTTTTTATTTAGGATTTATAGGCTTTTGAGTGTATTTTGACACGCCCCTTTTCTTAAATTACCCTCTTATAGCCATCCAAATGCAAAAGTTCAACTTTTTTTTAATAATTATTGATCTAGAGAGTCCAGAGAATTGTTCTAGACTGGTCTGGTTCCGATCGGGCGAAAAACCAGGGACTAGTTTGCAAAAGTAGGTTTTTAACGTAATTGCGTATAATTAATGAACAATTCAATTGACAGCATTAGTTCTAGAGGCAAAGTTGTTCAACATGAGGAGATCTATCAAACGATATGCATATTCTGACGATATTTGTAACACCACGTGATTACAGAGCCGTAAAACTCGTTAGCGCCAACTAGTGGCCGATTTCTTTCAAAACTCTTACAGACCTTTAGGGCCATGAGTTGAACATGGCAATCGAGTTTCGTTACGATTGGCCTCCGTTAACCATGTCTAATGGGTGCTTAAACTTCATTGGCCAATGGCGGCCATTTTTTTTTTAGATACGCCAATATCCTTCTAGACATAGATGGCCCCTTGGGCCAAGACACTGCATACCAAATTTTAAGTCAATCGGACAAACGGTCAGGTGTTTATACGTTTTTTCTGTGTTATAGCGCCACCATGTGGCCAATCGACGCGTTTTTTTTATCGTGACCTCAAATTAACCTCCTACACATGTGTACCAAGTTTGGTGAAGTTATCTCATTTACTACTTGAGTTATAGGCGTTTTAGTAATATAGGCTCCGCCTACAACGTTAATTTTACGCCCCCTAGCGACCGTTAATCAATAATTGAACTTTTTTTCAATAATTATTGATTATCAGACTCCAGAGAACATTTCTGCATTGGTTTGGTTCCAATCGGGCGAAAAACCAGGGACTAGTTCGCAAAAGTAGGTTTTTGACAAAATTCAAAATGGCGGAAAATCTATCATGGCGGAAATTAAATCGGAGATATACGTTTTTTACGTCAGGTGGTCAGCTTTCCAATGATATAAGACACTTGAGTCTACGACATACGGTCTAGGAGTTATGACCAGTTTCGCGCAATTGATCGCTATAGCGCCACCTATGGGCCAATCGGGGTCATAATTTGATAACCTCTCCTCGATTTTTGTACTACCATATGGCAAAGTTTCAAAGCTCCAGCACTTACGGTTTGGGCTGCACGATGCGTTTTACGGCGGAAGAATAATAATAATAATAATAATAATAATAATTAAAGCTGCTAGCAGCATTTAGCGGTGTTCAAGCTTTTAAGGCAGTCAAGGCAGTTAAGCATCAAAAGACATTAAGTTTTATGTAGCAAGCATTTAACCACTGACATCATAGATGGAATAGACCATGTTTTAGCATGATTTACCATGATATACCACATTTTAGTGTGATTTTTCATGATTTACCATGTTCCAGTATGATTTACCATAGTTTACCATGATTTATCTTAGTTTACCTTGGTTTACCATGATATACCACATTCTAGAATGATTTACCAGGATTCTAGCATGATTTACCCTATTTACTATGATTTTCCATGTTTCTAGCTTTAATAACTATGATTTACCACGTTGCTAGCAATTATGTGAAGCATCAGAACAAATGAAGTGATCAACTGACAAAATATGATTGTGTTATAATAGTAATTGTTATATCAGGGATCTAATATATAAGGGATATATTAGTGTCTAAATATATGAATGCAAAAGCACATGTGAAAAGACTATTAATAAGTCGAATGTCCAGCAGAGGGCAGTAGAAAACCACTTATTGGCTCACTTTCATTTTACAAGTCTTGATGTTTACCAGTATTTTGCACTAAAGAAAACCAGTTTTTCCATGTTAACTCCATTATGCATGCTTACACACATTACACGTCCATCAAAATAACAAATATATAGCTTTAAGCATTTGTTTGTTAGCAAATGCTGAAAGCTGATATAAAGATTACAAATATAATCCTGCTGCTCTCTCTAGTGGACAACAGTGGTACAGCCTCCATCTTATAGTTGAAGTGAATGAATGAATGAATGGAAATTTGGTTTTTCACTTATATTTCGGGAACGAGAAGGCGAAAAAATCTGAAACTCGGAGCTTAGATAGTGCTCGAGGAGCCCTGTGTAATGAGACCATCCTGGTGTTGGTGGGCGATTGGGGCCGGGAGTAATTCCCGTTCAAATGCAATCCTTTTTTGGCTTATATCTCGGGAATCCCCAGGCCAAATCGCACCAAAATCGAATCGGATCTAGATGAGGACGAGCCCTTTCCAACAAGCTATTGTACAAGAATCGGGGTGGTCTGATTCGGGAGTTACAGTCGATCAAAGGTCGGAGGTCTCGCGAATTTGACATTCGCGGGGGGGGCGTTCCCGAGCTCCGCGAAATAGATTTCGATTAAGAGCCTGAAGAGGACCTTACCATCAAAATTTGAGCGCGCAACGACTTTCCGTTTTCGAGATATGAGTGAATTTGTACTGGGGGGGCGTGGCCACCGTTATAGTTTCGCTTTCAGGCTTCCCATTTCTCAGTGTGACACAATAGTAATACAACAATAGATGAATTTTGATAAAATGTGATTGTAAATGTTAAAATACTGATTTTATAAAGTCTAAATATGAAATATATAACAATATTAGGGAGTAGTATGATGAAATGACAGCAGGGGGGCAGTAAAAGACCACTTATTGGTTTAATATGCTGTTGTTCATATCATTTTCATCTTTTTTAACTGTTATAGAGGCAAATTTCGTCCGATCTCCATGAAACTTTGCATGCTTCCTCACCATGTTAGGACACTTATGCTCGGCAATTTTTGTGAAGTTCTGAGTTTTCTTTTAGGATTTATAGGCTTTTGAGTGCTTTCTGACACACCCATTTTCTAAATGACCCACTTATAGCCAACCAAATGCAAAAATTCAACTTTTTTTCGATAATTATTGATCTAGAGAGTCCAGAGAATTGTCCTAGACTGGTTTGGTTCTGATTGGGCGAAAAACCAGGGACTAGTTCGCAAAAGTAGGTTTTTAACATATTCGTGAATATTTAATAAACGGTTTGATTGACAGCAGTGGTTCTTGAGGCAAATATGTTCAGCATGAGGAGATCTATCAAATGATATACATATTGTGACGATATTTGTGACACCACGTGATTACAGAGCCTTAAAACTCGTTAGCGCCAACTAGTGTCCGATTTCTTTCAAAACTCTTACAGACCTCTAGGGCCATGAGTTGAACATGCCCACTGAGTTTCATTCTGATTGGCCTCTGTTAACCTTGTCTAATAAGTGATTCAACTACATTGGTCAATGGCGGCCATGTTTTTTGAGGTACGCCAATATCCTTTTACACATACATGGGGCCTTGGGCCAAGACACTGCATACCAAATTTCAAGTCAATCGGACAAACGGTCAGGTGTTTATATGTTTTTTTCTGTATTATAGCGCCACCATGTGGCCAATCGACGCGATTTTTTTATCGTGACCTCAAATTGACCTCCTACACATGTTTACCAAGTTTGGTGAAGCTATCTCATTTACTTCTCGAGTTATAGGCATTTTAGTAAAATAGGCTCCTCCCACAACGTTAATTTTGCGCCCCTTAGCGACCGTGAATCGAAATTTCAACTTTTTTTCGATCATTATTGATTTTAAGATTCCAGAGAACATTTATGCACTGGTTTGGTTCCGATCGGGCAAAAAAACAGGGACTAGTTAGCAAAAGTAGGTTTTTGACAAAATTCAAAATGGCGGAAAATCTATCATGGCGGAAATTAAATCGGAGATATACGTTTTGTTCTCCAGGTGTCCAGCTTTCCAATGATATAAGACACTTGAGTCTAGGCCATACGATCAGGAGTTATGACCAGTTTCGCGCAATTGGTCGCTATAGCGCCACCTATGGGTCAATCGGGTTCATAATTTGATAACCTCTCCTCGATTTTTGTACTACCATCTGGCAAAGTTTCAAGTCTCTAGCTCTTACGGTTTGGGCTGCACGATGCGTTTTACAGGAGAATAATAATAATAATAATAATAATAATAAAAATCAGTACAATTACAATAGGTTTTCAGCACTTCGTGCTTGAACACCTAAAAATCAGTACAATTACAATAGGTTTTCAGCACTTCGTGCTTGAACACCTAAAAATCAGTACAATTACAATAGGTTTTCAGCACTTCGTGCTTGAACACCTAATTAGTTTAAACATTTATTTTACGACAAACCTCCTGTCGAGAAGAATCTGCTGTTACCAATTGCACACTAGCTGATCAGCTGACATCTAGCCGAGTACAAACAAGCGGAGGTAAGCCGGAAGTGTCTTGCAACCAAATAATATTGAAAAGTTTATTAAAAATGCACGAATAATAGCCGTGTATTTCAACCACACTTGATTTTAAAACATACTTGAGGTTGTATGTGTTTTTTTAGTCTTCTGGGACGAGCTCGTTTCCGAACACTGAATTTATGCGTGTGATGTTAGCTGTTGTTGAAAAGCATTTGTTATTTTTAAAAAAACTTAATTAAAACGATGTGCTTAGTTATGAACGGATATTTGCCTCCATATTTTCAGTATTTGTCAAACGAGAATTTCTGGCTACATCACGATGGCAGAGTTATTTGACGTGCTTATATTTCCAGTCCATCTCTGCAGAATCTATGGCTGTGTCTCAAAACCTAGGGAGCTGCCTAAGTTACCTAGACAGCATTCATTCGTCTGCATCTGTCGTCTATGCTGTAACTCCATTATTTGTTTGTCTGTCTTCTGAATGCAGGCTAAGATGAGGAAAAACAAAGGGAAAACCAATACAATTGAAAAGGAGTTTGTGTTTGAGTTTAAGGCAGGAAACCATCACTGTGTCCTCAAAGTACCACTTCAGTTTCCACTCAAAGAAAATGTCAGTGATCTTCATGGGCGGATCATGCTGCTTCATAAAATCCCCTGCTTTGTAGAAAATGGTAATGTATTAACATTTATTTGAGTATCAGATTCAATCCTCAGTTTATCAACACATTATTTTCAAGTCAATATGTCGTAAATATGAATTACTGTGTAAACCCTCTAACGCTTCTGAATTGATTTTAGACTTGAAAAACAGACTTGTTAGTTTCATAAAGAGGGAAATGTTAGCGGATTACGACCGAGAAGCAGAGGCAGCCCTGCAGAGACTCACTACTGGAGAGGTTGACGTCAACAAACTTACAAATATATGGGCCAAGGCCTATTCTGAGGTAAGAGCACAGTCTCAATCTAATAATTACATTATTTCATTATTATTACATTCCTTCTACATCTACACCAGCACCATTTTATTAATTGGCATGATTATTTGAAATTTTTAAGGCCTATTTATTTGTATTCAGATATTTTTTGGGAAACAACATACTTGTCTTATTTATAGTTTTCTCTGAAAATTAACATTAAGAAGATATTTTTACATGAAAACATACACACTTCAGCTTTTAATAGTCATTATTCAACTCAATACTGGTAAATGTTGATTCAGGTAAGTTTAATAACAGTGTGTATGTTGCAAAGTTAGTGTCTTGCCGCTAAACCGAAGTCGTAAAATGAATAATCAATTAATTAATCTGATTAATGTAATAATCAACACTCAAATAGCTAAAACTTGAGTTGTACAAACATTTAAATTACACTTAAGGTAGTTTTTATATCAGTATTTTATTAACAGAATTGTTTCTACTTAATTTTGTTGGTGAAATAAACCTTTAAACGACAATAAACTGTAATAACTTGTTTTCATGACAGATTTATTAAAACATACAATAAATAGGCTAATGAAGTCTTCATTAATAGGTTAAGTAAAAACTGAACACAAAACATGCAATCAGAGAAGTGATATGGAACTGTAATGCGGTCAAGACCTGCCTGGAACTACTTTAGCCCCGCGTTTCCCTGAAAATAATTGCATACCTTGGCTTAGAACGTTCATCAACCAATCAGATTCAAGCATTCAACTGCCCTGTAGTATAAATGTCTTTTTCGGTCACTGATTTCAATCCTCCAAATCCATTTCGGACTGAAACTGAAAATAGCTACTGAAAGTATTTTTTTTCTGGAACGACATTTTGCCAGCTGAACAATTATGTTTTATAAACAACAGTACAATACATTGAACGCACTGTAATTCTATCCCTTTCTTATTTTCATTCCTGTCAAAAATGAATGATGGCGCTATGCTGATTATTACTCAGCTCAATTATTTAATCCGATAGCATCAATGCAGTTAAATCAATTGAATTACTCGATATCAGTCGTCTTTTAATTTGCTAATTTGTCTTTTAAACCAATAAATCACACTGGTTCTGCCCACACAAATAATTCCTTTGAAACAGAATATCTGTCCTATTTCCGCATTTAAGAAGGTCAGCCTGACCATCTGCATTAGCACTTCAAAGTATTGCAGTTTAAATTCTGCTTCCACTTGCTCCAGCAAACTTATAAAAAGAAAGCAGAATCCGCCCCCCTCCCTTTTCTATGAAGCGCTGATGGCTCACAGCTATGCACACAGGATAACCATTAACATTTTACAGCAGCCATACACAAATACACATGGATGCTCTCCAATCTATTTCAAGCCCATCAAATGGCCTTTTAACGACCACCTGGTTGTTTGTGTAAAAATATTCTTATGGTTTTATTTGTAGCGGTTAATTAAGCTTCCAGGTCTTTCTGCGTATACAAGGTATGTAGGAAAAAGTTCATCTAATGTATAAAAATAGGTTAAACAACCTATTATTTTATTTAGGAAAACCATATGAACTATAAATATTAATAAAAACATCAAGATTCCCCCTGTGGGGAAAAAAAATCTAGTTTTTAATGTTGTTTGTATGTCTGTGGGTCGAGTGGATCAGGAAGTCTGAGCTGGTGTGATTGAGTCGAGATGGGGACTGATTTGCATATTCATGGATTCGCCCGCATATATTTATTGAATCGAGAGTGTAGAGTTACATTCAAGCTATTTTAAGGCATGAAAATATTATTTTCACAAAAAAAATTAATGTTTAGATTGGTCATTTTGATTATCTAAGATGAGTTTTAATGGATACAATTATTGACTGCAGGGACAAACAAAAGCATTTAGGGAAATAAATCAATTTATGTAGTTCCAGTAGGTGACTAGATGGTACAGAACAAGTACTCAGCAAGTCGATTACTCTTGTGCCACCCTGGTAAGTGTGTCTGTTCTGTATCATTTCTGTGTGTAGACTACACTGGAACATGCCCGTCCTGAAGAACCCAGCTGGGACGAGGATTTTGCGAGTGTCTATCATGAACTGATCCACTCTCCAGCCTCAGAGACCCTTCTCAACCTGGAACACAATTACTTTGTCAGTGTCTCTGAGCTCATCAGTGAGAGAGACATGGAGCTCAAGAAACTTCAGGAGAGGTTTGTGTGGGAGTTTGCAGCGAGATGGAATTCTGTTTTATGAGGCAAAATGCCAGGGAGTGCAATATGGATAATGAGCTCTGAACGTAAATGCAGAATGTCTCCATATTCAGTCAAAAATAAGGTTTGTTTAATTGCATAATAGTGCAGATGGACTACTTTTATATGTGTACTTTTTTGCATATTTTTTCTTGTAAAGATAATGATAATAAGAATTGTTTGAACAGAAACCTTTTGACTAAAATGCAAGTCAACATTTGGACACAACTTTATTCTTTATTATGACTATTTTTTTACAAAAATATAAAATTTGACTATTGAAAATGACTATTTTGTGTGTGTATATATATATATACAGTATATAATATATATATATATATATATATATATACAGTATATAATATTTATATGTATGCATACATACATGTATGTATACACACACACACACACACACACATACACACACACACTGTACATACAGCATATATATAATTGTATATAAATATAATAATATATATATACATACACATGTGTGTATATATATTATTATATGCAATAATTTTAGATTTTATTAGTCATAAACACAACTGAAAATACAGGAATACTTATCTACTACACTTGAGCTTCTTCATAAGAAACATCTCCAAAAGTCCAAAGCGAAATATGAAATAGATTAAATATTAGAATTTGTCTTTACAGACAGGCTGTTGAGATGAATAAAGTCATGCAGGAGCTGGGGAAGAGCTTGTGTGACCAGGATGTGAATACCGTGGCTGCCCAACACTTTGATGCACAGCAAGTAAGACCAAACTGTCAGTCAGATTGAAACAAACTATAATAATGCAAAACATATGAATGACTCCAGACTCTTCTGTTTGGTGTTTTTGTGATGGGAAGGTGCTTGAGAACAAGTGGGCCAGTGAACTAAAGCATGTCACAGGCATCCAGAAACACGAGTACCAGGAATGGGTGATGAAGCTTCACCGGGACCTACAGAACCCCAACAACAGCACAATAAAGTGAGTGAAAGAGAAGGATGTAAAAATACTGATAGCATTAAGATTATGAATCCTTGCAGAGGAGATCAATGATTGGGTCTGGTGGTGAAGTGAATATAAATCAGACACAGAGAAGTTGAAAGCTGCCCATGTGCGAGTAACATACTCAAAGCAATTCTTCTGGTTCTGCTTTAGGAAATTCTGTCTTAGACATTTCATTCAGTTTCATTGGCTGTGAATGTTTTTAACACCACTTTAGATGCGGTTTCATTTCTAACTGATTTTTACTGCATCCCCGCTTTGACACATTGACACCGTCTAGCACATGAGTGAATAGTGTTACACTTGAGCCAACGGCAAAACAGCTGTATTTATCATTGTGATTGATGGACGGCGAGGAACTTTAGAAGTTGAGCTTGTTATTTGTGTTTCAGCGAGGAGATCAAGGTGCAGCCCGGTCAGCTGGGGGAGGCAGGGGAAGCGGGGGCTCGGCTCTTCGAGGAGCAGCGACAGCTGGAGGAGAGCTTCACCATCCACTTAGGTATGGCGTTTCCTTGGAAACATTGGGCGCTACAAAACTGCACATAAAAATACCCACATACAACAAACCGGCTCGGGGATTTACGCCCACTTCCAATGTGTTTTCAGTCTGCCTCGGTTTTCGGTCATTATAAACAACGTTTTGTTCACATGTAGTGGACATGCTGAATTAATGCATTTTGTCTCGATTTAAAACGTATTTTTGTGAAATGTTTTGCTTGAAATATTATTTGCCTTTATGTTTGATAATTTAGTATCTAATATAATGACATTGATGCACATTCATGCAGTTTTAGTTGTGGCTTAACCAAATATTTTTCGGGCCACTCTACATAAGTTAAGGATGCACCCATTTTTTTAATTCTGGGAAAGAATGTAATCTGATAATTGAAATGTAAATTCATGGCCTTCAAATGAAAACTCATTTTAAATAAGTGTTTTATAGAGTTATAAAGTCAAATTGTGTTGTGAGATGGAAGCTCATTTTCTCGCCATGAGTTAATATCTCACAATTCTGAGTATATAATTAGCAATCGCGAGAAAAAAAAAGTCCTTTATATCTCGCAATTGTGAATTTATATCTCACAATTCTGACTTTATAACTCGCAAATGCAAGAAAAAAACATCAGATTTGTGATAACATTTTAGATAAAAAGTCGCAATTACCTTTTCAAATTTTTTATTCTGTGGTGGAAACAAGCTTCCATAGAATTTAGATGCCACAACACTATAAAGTACAGTATAAAAATGGACATACATTTTGAGATTAGCTAAAGATTACAGCGGACAGAGTACACAGCTTCATTACTTGAGTAAAAGTACAGATACCCCTTGCTAAATTTTACTCAAGTACAAGTAAAAGTACTACAGTCAGATGTCTACTCAAGTAAAAGTACTGAAGTACTTGTTTTTAAAAGTACTTGAGTATCAATAAGAGTACATTTTCTAAATATTGCATTACTACTGCCACAGTGCTTATATTTATGTACAGAAACGTCCTACATGGAGTTATGAAAAATGTTAATGTTAATACCTTGGAGAATGTAAAAGGAATTGAAAGTAAAATCAAGTCATCGATTTTCATCTTTTTACCATGTTGCTTTATTTAACATTAAAATAAAGGCAATACAAGCCAATAGCACAATGACAACGCTCTGACAAACCTCTGCTAGAGTTTTAATGGGTTTTTTGCACCCACATTTGAACCTGACTGTGTTAAACACACCGCATACTCAAGAACATCAAAGCAAATGCTCAGCTTACATTAATGTGTAATATCAGAAATGAAAATTCAGCTAACAATTGTGTGTACATGTGAGTTTCTCTGTTTTTTCATCAATCAAATCAATAAACCTAAACCATTGCAATATAGCAATGTTCTGACACACCTCTGAACCTGAAAGGTGATTGCTGATAGGCTGTCCCAATCAGTGACGCCTGCACAATCCAGTCACGTTTGAGAGGGAAACAACAAATTGAGGGTTTCCAAGATTTTTTTTTTTTTTTTTTTTTTTTTTAAAGAAGTACAGTAACGGGTACTCACGGTTATGGATAGAAATGTAGTGGAGTAAAGAGTACAATATTTGCCTCTCAAATGTACTTGAGTAAAGTCATGAGTACTCCCCAAAAATAATACTCATACAGATCCCTCAAAATTGTACTTAAGTACTGTACTCAAGTAAATGTACTGCGTTACTGTCCGCCTCTGCATTTAACAGTGTTATTAAAATATTAATGTAAATAAATATGAACTAAAATGTTAACTAAGTGAGCATTAGAAGACAGCAACATATAAAATATCATAAATATTTGATATCGACCAGTATACACTACTGTTCAAAAGTTCAGTCTTCAGGATTTTTATTTTATTTTTTAGAAATAGTAATACTTTTATTCAGCAATAGAGATATTTATGATGTTACGCAATATATTTATTTCCAATAAATGCTGTTCTATTAAACTTTCTATTCATCAAAGAATCCTGAAAAAGGATGTTGGAAACTGTTTTCAACATCGATATTCACTTCTTTCGAAAACATAAAAAAATCTTACCGACCCAAAACTTTTGAACTGGTAGAGTATATCCAATATTAACCGTACATCAAAACATTTATTTTTTAAATAAACATATACAAAAAGCCATGATGTGATGCGTATATTTCTGTTTTTCAGGGGCTCAGCTGAAGACCATGCACAATCTCCGTCTGCTGCGATCTGATGTCCTGGACTTTTGTAAGCACCGTCGGCACAGCAGCAGCGGGGTGAAGTTACGGCGACTGCAAACTGCCCTCTCGCTCTACTCCACATCGCTCTGCGGCCTGGTGCTGCTGGTCGACAACAGAGTCAACTCGTACAGTGGCATCAAGAGAGGTAGCGTTTCGTTGCAAAGTTAAACAAAAGTCAAAATTAAAGACAACTTGCATAAACAACAATAACATCTTCAATTGTTCCTATGGCCTCAGACTTCGCAACAGTGTCTAAGGAGTGCACAGACTTCCACTTCCCCAGAGTGGATGAGCAGCTGGACATCATCCAGCAGGTGGTGCTGTACGCTCGAGCTCAGCGCAGCAGCAAGCAGAGAGAGCAGCCCGGTGAGTGACACAACAACTGTGTGTGTGTGTGTTTATGTTTGTGTCGGTCCAAAACCAGCACCTCTGCATTGCACCATCGCATATCCAACTTCAGTCCCACCACGAGGAAGTGTTCGGTTTCATTCGACAGGGACTATGACAGGCTACAATGAAACTTGATACACATTTTTTTTCAAGATGCACAAATGTTTTGTCAGAAAGTGGAATGCACTGGTACGCACTTTTCATTTTGCTAACTGTTTGTAATAACTGTTGCATATTTAATTAACACAGTGACATAGCTTTGATTGAAAGAGAACTCTTATTACCATGATAATATCTTTTAGAGTTTTGTTAAGTCATTTGCAGTGAATTTAAACCACTGAGATTCAAGAAAAATTGTGTGGTAATTGGTACAATAAGAGGCTAATTTTAAAAACATTAAAAAAATCTAAATTATTCCAAACTTTTGACCAGTAATGTATATACATACAGGGGTTGAACATTGTACATATACATGACGTATATACATTTCACCCCAAAATCAAAAGGAAATAACATGAAACATAAATGTATTTACTTATTTAAATTAAGCACATCCTTCCACCCCAATTCATAGCAGCCTGCTTTTGTTTTATTAAAATAAATATTTACTTTTTTGTTGCCTTTTATTTTTTTTTGTAGAAATATTTTTTCTACAAATATATAGTATATGTAAACTAAGCACATTTTCTCCCAAATTCAATTACTATAATGCAAATAATTTTTTTATAATTTTTAAATTGTAAATTGTATTTATACATTATTTGTATGTATTTGTTGTACTGACTTTAATGTGTGATGATTAGAATGGAAAAAAAATTGTGTCCAATAAATCTAATAACAATCATTGTTTAAAATTATGATAATTACAAACTCAAGAGTGAAGTACAACATATTTGGATGCATTACACTAATACACATCTTGATTTTGTTTTCTAGAGATGACAAGAAATGGGGGAAGTGAAGACAAAAATAAGATCATAGATAGGAATTCCTCCAATATCCTCCCAGGTAATGCAAACATTTCCGTATGCTGTTAGCGCTCTGTTTGATTAGTCCTAACATGCTGTGGTTTTTCATAAGGTGAATTCTACATCTCTCGCCATTCCAACCTGTCTGAGGTTCATATTGTCTTCCACCTCTGTGTGGATGATAACGTGCGTTCGGGGAACATCACAGCCCGGGACCCGGCCATCATGGGCCTGAGGAACATCTTGAAGGTCTGCTGCACCCATGACATCACCACCATCACCATCCCACTGCTGCTGGTGCATGACATGTCTGAGGTAAGAGTAGATAGATGACATTTCATTTCATTAAAGACAACATTTTTATTGCTGAACTATTTTGTAAACATTTACAAACAATGTCTTGTTTTTACATTATTTAAGCATCTGTGAAGTGAATCATGGGAGTGAATTATAGTGTCCAAAGCCTGATTTTTTGAGCCGCTAGACACAATTTTGATTGGAACGTCTGTAATAATTGTAGTTTTGGACTTAAATATGGTAGGGTGTTCAAAAAGCCAACTGAGCCTCAACTTTTCTATTACTGGAATCTATAACAATCTGTGTGTTCCAGAGCATTCTGCTGCCAACTACCATCATTAAGATGTTTTTGTGGGAATGTTGGAGGCTTTGGCCCTTTACATTGGCATCTAGTTCTAGAACATGCAAACAAGAGGCCAAACAAAACAAAACATTCCAGTTCCATTTTAACCACCTGCGTCACGCTACATATATCTGATATATTTGCTCTCAAGAAGCAAAAAAGCATTTTTGTTCACTTATGATCGGTGTTCCTATTATTCAGCATGCATTTGTTTTCCTTGAAAATGTTGCTTCATTGTGCACGCTTAATTACTGTAATTTATTAACGAGCCAAAGCATGTGATCTGGCTTGCATTGATGTGTGGAAAATGAAAAAGGGTCCTATTGGGCCATGTCCTATTATGCAAAAAATTCCATTTTACTTAAAATATGAACACATAAATAAATAAATCATAATTTTTAATCCTAAAAGTGATTTAGGTAGTGAAGGGAAATGCTTAGCAAAATTTTACAGTGTAAATGCAATGAAAA
Organism: Phoxinus phoxinus; assembly: GCF_949152265.1. NCBI lineage: Eukaryota > Metazoa > Chordata > Actinopteri > Cypriniformes > Leuciscidae > Phoxinus > Phoxinus phoxinus. Next base: position 15,891,209 of record NC_136900.1, read on the forward strand.
CCCATCCAAAACGTGGATAAAAACACATTTTACAAACCATTTCTACAAATAATTTAAAACCATTAAATATGAAGTGTCTGTATAATATAATATTTAATAAATTGTTGGGCTTTTATGGTGAGCTTGGTTAATCAGGCCAATAAGAGACTTTTAACTACAACTTTTCCTTATTATACAAATGTGTCATTAAAAATGTCTATAAATTCGTAAAACTATATAGACACTGGTTTATGTGTTCACAGAGATCATTGCCCCCTAGCGACAAACCATTGAAATTTCTTAATATTTCGAAACAGTTATGACATAACGAAGCCTCGTTAACTAAAATCCTGTTTCTTTAAACGTTTGAAACATGTTGCGAATCACTGGTTCAAAACAAATTATTTGCAAGGGTTTTGAAGCCTCACGAAGCGCCAATAACTAAGTTTAGACATCACAACATTAAAAATTGTTTTGGTTTTTTTGGAGATGTAACTTATTATTTAAAAAAAAAAAATTAACTGTGAGAGAACATAAGGTGACAGCAAAGGTAATTGACCATGTAAAAAAAGAGGAATATGCAATAAAATATCCAATATCAGCCATTATATATCCAATGTTGACATATAATTTAAATAATTAACGATAACCAATGTGGTACCGAGATTTTGTCCTGATTAAATTGAACTCTTTAACTTTAGGTTAAATTTTAACTTGGATGCTCAACCTCAAAACTCGTCTACTTTAGAAATAGTCTTTGGATCAGGCCGTCTGGATTGACCAGTGTAGTTCTGGGTAAACGGAGGCCTCAATCACAGCCTCTCTGACCACAGGCCGATGTTGAGGAATGTTCAGTGTTCAGGAAATGTTTTTCATCTGAACAGGATCTGTGTGTTCTCCCAGCCAAAGGCCAAGGATGCTTATAAGACTGAGGTCTTAAGCCCTTTTGGGACAGGATTCGTTTTTAGGACGTATATGTCTGTAAAGTAATTGTTACTTTGGACATCTGTAATGTTTATCGTCCACAAAGAGTGGTTTCGTACTTTTGCATCCCGGTTAAATATCATCTCAGTCCCTGATTTTATCCCTCTCTTCCTCTTCCTCCACTTCTGTACAGGAGATGACCATTCCCTGGTGTCTGAAACGAGCTGAGCTGGTCTTCAAGTGTGTGAAAGGTGGGCATGCAAAGAATGTGCAGAAACTGCCATTGATTATCAACATATTCTATCAATAGCCTATACTGTATATAATTGGTTTACATTCTGATTATTTTTGTCTGTAATGTTGGTTTTAAAGGCATATAATACTGGGTTGTAAAATATTTTAGTTGAAAAGATTCCCATCCCGTTTAGTTGCTTGTGTAAGACCAGCCTTAATGTGGATATTTTTCCCTACTAGTAACAAATATCTCTATTATGCTTTTTTACATTTTCAACTTTCTTTAATGTGTAATGTTGCTGTTTGAGCATTAAAAAGGTCTGCAAAGTTACAAAGCACAAAGTCCACTCCAAAGGGAGTTATTCTCTATATCAGCAAGCACTTGATCGCAGTCTTCAGTTTTCTTCTGGGAATGTAGACGTCACAATATTCCTCATTTAAATAACTCCCGCCGAAGGCATATGAGTTGTGTTAGTGTGTTGAAACATTTGGTTATTGGTATATTGGTATATATTGGTATATTTCCGTGATATTTCTGAAACCCGCTCAAAGTGGTTGACTAATCAAACACACTGGTCCAGCTGACCAATCAGAGCATATTGCGCTATTCGGAAGGATTGGCTTCATAGAGACAGGAACTAAACAGAACGTTACTGACAGACTGGGAAGAGAGGTGCTGCAACAATGTCAAATATCTGAAAAATAGTGTGTTTTTGAACATTCAAGCTTGAAAACCTATTCCTGTAGACCCTTAAAAAATATATATATATATATATTAAAATACTATATCTAAAATATTTTGCAAGACAGTACATTATTCTTTACCTATTATTTGGGAACAACGTATTAAAGTAATTTCCAAGGTCCACCCTTTAGAGGATAGAGCACAAAACAGACACACACACACACACACACACAAAATAAATTGGTTTACCTTTGAGGGCCAATAAGAGTTGTATAATCAATCAATTTAGTCGAGTATTGTTGTTCATATTTACTTATCTTCTGTGTGAAATAAGAAGTAATTTTCTCCATTATCTCTACTTGAAACAATATAATGCCTTTTTTATTTAGGTTTTATGATGGAAATGGCCTCCTGGGATGGAGGAATCTCACGGACTGTTCAGTTCCTTGTTCCACAGGTTAGTTTTAGCCTCATTGACAGTACAACAGTGTCTTTTTTATCTAATAAGTGACTATTCAGGAAATTTACTGGTAATAGAATAAATAAACCATAATATTCTAACTGTATTCTCAAACAATAGTGTCCATCGGTTGACAAATGCTTACAGGCTTAGTGGACTCTTCACATTCACAGCTGCCTGTTTTACTCTTTAACACCTTTTAAAATAACTCCTCTAAACTAAACCCTGTTGTCTAGATGCCAAACACACTGTATATATATGTTCACTATCATTCAAAAATATGAAATTTTATCAAAATATAGTAAAAACAGTAATATTGTGGATAATGTAAAAAAAAAATCTATTTGAAAATATTGTAAAATGGTGCGGCGACGCTGAATTTTCAGCATCATTACTCCAATCTTCAGTGTCACATGATCCTTTAGAAATCATTCTAATAGGCTGATTTGCTTCTCAAGAAACATTGTGAAAGTCTAACTTTTGGTCAATTGAATGCAAAAAACATACTGACCCTATAAGCCTCAAAGTCATTTACTAACAAAGTTACAGTGTTTAGCAATTTATTAAAGAATGTGGCATCAATCTGTCTTTCTGATTGTCTTTTACCATCAGAGTATCTCAGATGAGATGTTCTACCAGCTGAGCAACATGCTGCCTCAGATCTTCAGAGTCTCCTCGACGCTTACGCTAACGTCAAAACGCTGAACACACAGCGTATTACACCTCAGCTGGTGTCTTGTCACTTTAGGTTCTTAATTTTCAGAGACGCACAAACCGTAAGCTGTTTTGATATGCACTGTCATGTGATCAACACAATCCTGTCACAGGAGGCTTAGCACCATGGCCTGATTATTTCAGTCATGAATTTTCACTGGAATTCATAGATCTGTGCATTCTACATAAAAACACACGTTAAATATCAGAGGGAAGTGTTCCGAGTTTTAGCTGTCTTGCTGTGACTGCCGTTCACTTAATGCTTCATGGGAAACAGCAGGTAATGCCAAGACAAGCTGCGTGTTTGTGCTGCATTGCAGTCAACCACCTTTGGCCTCTTGTGTCATCATTCCTCTCCACAAACACAAGATGGCGCTTTATTCGGTAGCATTTACATGTAGTTTGAGGTAACCAAAGCTGCTGATTGCAAATGTCAAATGAAACCAACCTTCCAAGCATTCTAAGTGATTTACCATGTGTTTGTATATTAGGTGGCAGTTGTAAGCCCTGGCATGTGTGCAGTTATATTTGAACGGTGTAATCTTTGGAAAGTGGGTCATTTGAAAACGGTATCATCTGTTTTTATTGTAAATCTAACTTAACAGGATTCTAAAAACTGTATATCTACATAATATTAATCAGGCAAGCAGGAAAGATTTTTAGAGCTTTTACAAAGAAAATCTACATATTAACTGTTTTCTGTTAAGCCTTTTGTTGGATTTCCCCTAATGAGGATATTACCATATGAAGTAACAAAGTAGGGCTAATCTGAGGGTTAAAGTATTTGCATCCATATTAGCCTTTTGTCTGATACTACTGACGTGTTAATTATACGTTCATTGCTAAATGTGAATGCTTTGTAATTAAAGTACACTTCAATTTAACCCTGAATTTGACTATTTGATAATGCCAAAGTTGTATTAAAAATGTGTTGGTTTAGTTCAACTGCAGGTCTGCTTCCTCTATTGCTTACTATTATTTGATCATTAACGGATCATTTGCTCACCCTCATGTTGTTCCAAACCTGCATGAGTTTCTTTCTTCTGTTGGACACAAAAGAAGATATTTTAAAGAATGTTGGTAACCAGACAGTTGACGTAGCCAATGTAGGAAAAAAGACTACGGAAGTCAATGGCTGTTCCATCAACTGTCTGGTTACCAACATTAAATTATTCATTTTAGGACCATTGTGTGTTTTTGGTCAGCAGGGTTTCTTTCATTCTTGGCAAAACTGATGCAAATAAGTTATTTTAATTTGATGTATGAATCAAACAGGTCACGGAAGAAAGGGCAACAAAACTTCTAGACTGTTCTGCTGTCCCTGCCAAAGTGAACTCAATCAGTCTCTAATGGCCCAGCAGTCTCGCTGTCATTGGTGCTCAACTCAGAGAGCTTGTGCTAAGGAAATGTGTCACTAAATGTCTCACATTCTTAGTATCAGTTAGTGGCAGAATCTGGTCTCTGGTTACCCCTGTTTTGGGTATAGGGGACAGAGGTGCATGCTCAGCAGCGGCCCCTCCAGCACAACCACCTCCCCCCTCTTTGGCTTGCTGTTTTATCGGCCAGCTCTTTAGCCATCTGAGCCCTTATCATCCGACAACTGTGCCTGACAGAGCACTGTTTATTCAGCCCGGGTGAAACATTGAACGGCCTCCCCTGATGGACTGTCCTGTTTGTGTGATTGTGTGATCCTGAGTGTAGGATGTTCATTTTAATTGGAGCTCATCGTCTGCACTAGGGCTGTTAAGCGATTAATCACATCCAAAATAAAAGTTTGTGTTTACATAATAAATGTATGTGTACTATGTATAATTATTTTATATATTTAAATACACACACATGCTTGTATATATTTAAGAAATATTTGTATGTATACTGTATATAGATTTATATATAATTTATATTATGTATAAATTATAAATATTTTATATATAAATAACACATTTTCTTAAATATATACATGAACGTGTGTGTATTTATATATACAAAATAATTATACACAGTACACAAACATTTATTATGTATACACAAACTTTTATTTTGGATGAAACCTATATTTTATTTTTGCGATTAATCGTTTAAAAGCCCTACAGTGCACGCTGTCTACATGTGTCGTCGATACATAAAACCATAGAAACAATAATTGGAAAGTTGATTCTCCTCGTGATTTAAGTTTTAAAAAGAAGCTGTCACTCAATTTAATAACAGTTTTCTGCTATGTATCATTTGAACACCATAAGCCAGGCCCAGACATTCCTCATGGGATCAGAAAGTGGCACGGCCTGTTCTGTTAAAGTTGTGATATTCTTTCTTTCCTATTGTGACGTATCCGTGTGAAACGGCTTCTCAAACAAGAAAAAATGTAGGGCGGGATTTGATTTCGTCCGTCTGGAATTGATTGGATGATTGTGGTTTGCTCTTGCTGTGATCTCATGTGAATCACAGGTTGTTCCACCAGTAAACATTTTGAATTTAATTATTTTGATTAAAGATTACGGTACAAGATTTTTGTAATTTTCATTTTTCATTTTTTTCAAGATTTTCATTTTTACAAAATAATGACATGCACAGATAAATAATTTAGCCTATAATATATAGGCCTAGTGCAATATTCCATAAACATTTGTCCATTTTGATTTATGGTGAAGTATGCCAGATGGATGGATGGATGGATGGATGGATGGATGGATAGATAGATAGATACATTTACAACTGATATACAACTGTAATATAAATTTTACTAAATTAATTTACAATAGAAATGTCGGTTTGTTTTAAAAGGTCACATTAGAAACTTGTTTTTCAGATGCAAATTCAGGCATTTCCATCTATGTTGAGCCAAATAAGAAAATCAAGAACTTTTCCTTTTAAAAAACGGTCTTTAAAACCTAATGAAAATCACGGATCAGACTCTAAAACGAAGAAACGGAAATTCCATGCACTTTTTTTCTCTTCTTTGGTGGTTGACCTGAGCTCAATAGGAGGATTTAACCCATCCTCTACACCTCCCGGGTCCGTGCATTGATTCAAGCCTTTCCCCGGATAATTTCAGCACGTCACTGAGTCCTTCCCACAAAGTTGGGAAACAGTGGAGAGTCCGTGAATGCAAGCGGACACACGAGAGCCGCGTCTGGAAGGTAAGACCAGCATGTTCTGTTCTGTATATAAGTGATTATATGCTATATTAAAGCTTTACTTTGTGCCATTTATGCGGTCGAGCTGAGAGAGGTTTCTAAATGAGTGATAAACGCAAGAAACTTGTTCATTGAATTAAAATCACTTCCGCTTCCTGCATGATAAGCTCGCGCCGCATAAAATCACTAGAGGAGAACAGCAAACATGTTTGTACCGTTATACAAACACGTGAGACGCAAGACTAGCATTGTTCGCATGAGGTTGATATTTGCTTCATTTTTTCCCAGTAATGTCCACAACATAAACAGTGCGTTTCTTTAGAAGTAACGTATAAACTCTGACTCTCATTTAAACTCTGAAACTTCTTCTCTGCCTTTCCAATATAGTTGTATGGGGTCCCAAGTGCATGGTGTTAAACGATTAAACGACTGTTAAACGATTAGAGTTGATTATCTTTCCCCCCCCAAATGAAGCATTTGAGACCCCCGCTGTTTTGACACATGTCTGTGGGGGAGGCAAATACTTAAGTATTTTGAGACTTTGTTTAGTCTACCTCATGTTTTTGCTGTGTTTCAAAACACAGCGAGTTGCCTGCCTAGACAAATTTTGTTGCGTCATTTGGCATATTCTGCATTTTATGCGCGTTCGGAGTCCCGCTTCATAAACGAATCTCCTGTGTGGAGTCTACCTTTTTCTGAATTATAACTTACTGACTCTTTGAACCATGAACTGTCTCTTCAACCACGTTTGACTCGCAGTCATCCTCGTTTACAACTCGCCGACTCACCGAACCGAGAACTGTCTATCCGACTCAAAATTATCCAGATTAGCCCACCAACCCTTTATTGTAATTGAAATAGACTTTGGAACATTTTTAAGTATGTAATAAACTAAACAAACATGTAATTTAAAAGTCGATTATGTTATATTTTTAGGTTCAGTTGTTAATTTTTTTTTTTTTAACTGAATGAACTGAGGCTGCAAATTTGGTTCCATCCACCAGCACAGTTATTATGAGTCACTGCTGACAGCTAGACAATATTTATGGGGAGTCTAGACAAGTATTTATTTATAGCAGTCTCTCTTGACATTGTTCGCCTGAAATTTAATAAACAGAAAATGGCACATTTAAAAGCACATTGCTCAGTGGGAGGGTGGAGTGCATCCACTGTTTCTTTTATACCAGACAGACAAACATAATAGCCTACATTTAATAAGAAATATTTTTCCCCCATTAAGTTTAGCTAAGCATGAAGATGCTTTAGGGCTTAAGATCCAGCTCTCATCTGCTACTTCCTTGAGAAATGTTCCTCACCCGAAATTCCCTTGCTAGACCAGCTGCACTACACAAGATCATGCAACCTGCAGAGCCTCTTAAGCTAGGCAAGGTGTTTTGTTTTCTTATGCTCCTCTTTCAGCCCTCCAGACTGCATAAGCACCTTTACCACTAGATTTATTTTATTATTAATATTATTATTTAAGTAGGTAAAAAGTTATACAATTTTACTTTTATTGTTATAAAAATACTATTTTCAAATTGTATGTTATATATATTTTCCAAAACACATTTTACTCTAAAACTGTGAGAAAATCAAAGCCATAAATCTAAACAAGCTGTGTGTAATTTGAGGTTGATATCTCAAAAGATGAGATTTCAGTAAGATTTTGTTTGGTGGCAGTTCCAAACATTTCCAATAGATGAAATTCGTCTCCCATTCATTTTCAATGCGGTCATTTTTGACTGCAGACAATTCAAGTGTGACTATTGTTTTCAGGACCATTTAACCTTTTCGAATCATGTCCATGATTTTTTTGTGTTCACACAGCAAGTGCCAAAACCTTTACCAAGTTTCGTACTATTCCGATTAAGTAAAATAAAATAAAAGGTAATTTTTTTTCACTCAAAAATGACCAAACAGCTCCAGACGGTTATTGTTATTATGCATAATTATTAATATAAAGAGAGAGAGAGAGAGAGAATATTTATATTTAATTATTATTTCTATTATTTTTTTAACTCTTGGCTGGCCAAATAGACTGCTTCAGAAACAAGATTATTTATTGAGCCTTTTGCATATTTGTCTGTCCTCAGTATACTTAGCCAGTATTAGTTACCCCGTTCCAGTTACCCATTATTGTCACGAAATATATTTATAGACACGAAACGGTTGACATATGGAATTTAAGTTGCTGTCACTCACCTAGTAACTCAACTAGTTGGTGGTACTCAAATTGTCGTTAAAAGACACAAAAGCATGCCAGAAAGCCTCCCTTTGCCACAAGGTCAGCGTTTACACCGCTAACCTGTAATACTGAGCTATTGCCAGCTGGCTTAAGGTGAATGATGTCTCCACGTCTACACCGAAGGGCCAAGTTCGCAAGATTCGGATGGCTGCCAACCAGCTTTGGAAAGTCACCTTCCCTCCTCTTGGCTTGGTTTATTCCTTTCAAGTTGTTCATTCCTTTAATGTTTGCTGGACTGGATTTCAGTAAATAATTGGAGCTGCCAACTAAGACCAGACTGAGCAAGTGATGTCTGCTTGAGTTGGAAAATGAAATATATACTCCGATTGATGCGGTGTATTCTTAGGACTGCAAGACAATGGTGGTGAATGCAGATTTTGTGATGAAAACACTTTCTATTGCATGCCTGAGGCATTGGGTTTTATTTGCCTATCATCAAGATTGCCGACAAACCCATATTACCCATCTTGTGTAAAGAATCAAGAATGATTTAAAGGCCATTCATTCAGATTCATTAATATTTAGCTTTTTCCAGTCATGGCACCCTCACACTTGTAGAATAAGATGACAAAAGTGATAAAAAGCCACTGAGTATACCCACAGAGTATGTGGGAACACTGTGTTTCACTGCCGCTTTACCAGCTCTTTTTTTTTTTTTTTTTCTCTGCGTACGTGGTCTCAAAGAACTTTCATTACAAAGAACTGGGGAGTTGCAGCCTTGTAGATGGGATATTTTTGGCATCCTTTAAAAAGATGCTGTTTGGTGTAGTCGCAACAACTGACAAGAAAGTATGACTACTTTTTTGTATGTCCTTGAACAATTTGCCTTAAAGATGATAGTAATGCTTGACATTGTTTTTCAACAAAAGTGTGTGAATTTATATACACAAGAGTCAAGACAGACTGATATTCTTTAGGCACTCCAATCTAGGTCTTTCCATTGTCTCAACTGTTTATGTCTTTGGTTATGAAGAAAAATTAGCCGAGGTTTGCAAACCTATCATCATGAATGCTTTCCTAGGGCTTTTAAAAGCTGCATTTAAGGATTTGTTTGTAAGTTAGAACTGTTTAATGTGCCTCTGCCGCTCATCAGCAACGTGGCTGCTAGACATTCTGCATCTTAAACGTCCATTTTGTGCATAATTCAATTTAGAACCCTCTCAGAGTGTTTTCATGGAGGCCTCATTACCGGTAGCAAAAAAAGCAACCACAAATTTAATGTCTGCAGTGGAGGCTCCAAAGCTAAGCTTTTTTTCTAATAGCAAGAAATACTTTTATGCAGAGTATCAGGTCAAAATCACAATGGTGTACATGGGGCCCTGAGGACAGGATAAATGAGACTCGTCTTGAAGCATTTTCCCAGAGTGATAATGCCAGATGTTGGTAGAGAAAAGCCACATTGACTGAAGTGTGGGAGAACAGCCTCGTATATAAACACGGATGCTTCGGTTGAATAAACAGATTCTGTATTTGCCAGGAAACCCCAAGTTACGAAAAAGGAAGGGGATGAAATGAATGTTTATGATTTACTGTCCCTTCAAGTAAGTCAATGTCTGGGCGACAGTGAGAAATATGGGTTGGGGGAGAAGGTCTCTTTCATGTAGTGAAAAGGATAGAAGAGGACCTTTGATATTTGAGATGCACTGAACTCTTTGAAAGGATAAACTGTGATTTAAGTCAGTATGGCCATGCGCTTTGATGATCATTTCAGCTTGGCTATTGTTGCGTCATAAATGTTTTTAAAATGTCTCTGCGTTTTGTTGATTCAGTGAATGTTTGAGAGCCTTATGTGAGTCTTTTTGACTACACATCCACACCCAAAGTTATATTCCAGTGCCTTTTCATCTGGAAATTCTACATGAAAAGAACATTGCACTGTAAGTTCAGCTGTTTCCAAAACAATGACATTATCGTCTACAAGAATAGACCAGGTGAGTTTTAAGAGGTGCAGGCAGTAAAAAGTCAATCCCTGGTTATGCATGGGCACGTAAAAATAGAAAGAGCTCCTGAACGATTGTAATTTCCCTGTGTTTCCAAATTGCGTCTCCTGCATGACGGAATTTTCCACTCGGGAATGGCTGCAAGGCTGCGTCTGCTACTGTAGCACCATTTGTTCTATTCCCTGTTTAAACTTCATCTAATTTTGGGATTTTCTGATTATACAAATTCTTTTTGAAATAGGAGGAGCAACAAACTTTGGTTAGGCTACTGTACTGTCTACAGCATCTTGAAAGGTTTAGGTTAGGGTAAATTTTTTATACTCAATATATAAACTGTGACTCATTTGGTGAATGTCTATATCCTTACATGACTTGCATGGAACTTTAAATTATAGAGGTACTGACTATTGACCATGGTTACGTGGCTCTCTGGAATATTTCATTTTGATTGGCCAATCATTCTGTAGTCAGACTGACGGACAAATGACCAGTGACAAACAAGCGCAACCAGTGTAATTCTTGACTTGAACAAATGATTATAGTGAGCCGGTTCAGCCTGAAGGATGAATCCCAAACAAATGACTCTTATGAGTCTGTTCTTTTTCCAGTGTAGTCTGATTCCTGAGCAAACAACTCTAGTGAGCCGATTCTTTTTACTGAATCAAATACATACAACATGATTTGTGCAGCCAGATTTCCGAACGAATTAATCTAATGAGTCAGTTCTTTGTATCAATGAAACATACAGCTTACAACTTAGAGATCTTAATTAGTGTAGTTTACTAATATGTATCCCTTAAATGTACTAAAATAATTGTTAATGAATCTGTTAAAGAAAGGGAACCAGACTTGTTAATTTCTTTACTATTCCCATTCCTACTCTGTTTCTTTCTTTCCACATAATAAAATCATTTTAACTAAAATATTTATTTATTTTAGTTATTTAGTAAGCAGCCATATACTAATAACCAGGATAATCCAATATAACCCCCTTCAGGGTGATTTAAGGTGATACTGCTCTTTTAAGAAAGACTGACCAACAGTCACTGACTGTATTTATCCCTTACTTCTTTTATTCACACTTAATATACCCAACAGATCGAATGATTCATAGTCATAAACAGTCCTGAGGGCTGTTTTCTCAGGAACTGGGAGTGCGTGTTGTCTTCCTAGAAAATTTCATCATTCCTTCTGCTAACATAATCACTATTTAATGAACCAAAGATAGATGTCAATAAACGTAGTCATTGCAATAAGGAGTGATCCGTAGGGAGGAGTGTAGGCACTCAGCCAAAGATGTACAACAGACGATCCCAGTCACAGGTTTGCTTTAAGGTTCGCTTGATCAACAATACTGATGACATTTTACATTTGTTTCATATACCATACCACAATAACTGTAGCTGTTCGTTGTAGCGACGTTGATTCATACATCTTAGCTTAAAGACAGTCTAATGTCGTTCCAAACAACTTGTATGACTTTCTTCTGTGAAAAATGGCTCAGTATGTTTGTGTCTGTACAATAAATTGGGTCCATATTTGTTTTGGACTCAATTGACTTTCAATGTTCATACAAAAGCAGTTAACATTCAAAGTGCGTTAGGGTGCGGATTAGCATAGGGTACGTTTTGGTGTTGAGGTAATGTTGGGGGGGAGTTGTAGAATATTTTGGCCTCGGGGTTGGGAGGTAGAGGTGTGAGAAAGGTCTGTCCTTATGTGCAGTTTAACCTGATCTGGGCCATTATTGCAGGGTTTTTTGGCTGGGAAATGAGATGAATGGGGGTAGGTGGGTGGGCTGGACAAGAGGAGGGTATAGAGAGAATAAAGTCCTGAGGTGGAACTGATATGAATCTGTTCTTTGTTTTTCGTATCAGTGTTGGGCTGCTGTGCTGGGGGCCATGTTTAGTGTTGTTTGGGACCTGAGATAACTGGATTTTGATGTCTAAGAAGAGGATTTCTGCCCCAATCAGGGGGTTTAACATCACACACATGTCGGGGTAAAGAAGAAAGAGCTTTATAATGGGAGAATAAGGGTGAGAATGAGTTTAAAGGTAGCAGAAAGAATTGTGTACTGTTTGGTAAAGGCTTCTGAATTTTTATATGTCCAAAACACTTTTGTTATTCATATTGCCTTAGAGCAAATTGTGCATGCGGTGAGAGAAATGTGTGTAATCTGGCTGCTTTGAAAGTACAAAGGCGATGAATTCATGCTTTAGCTATACCTATAGAAGAATTCCAATCTTTGGTATTTGCTAAGGCTATGAATGTTGATGAACTCTGCAATGCTTCACATACTTCTACATTTTTCCTCTTTGTTTATATTTTAAATAATATGCACATTAGTACTATTTATTTAATAAGTACTGTGAAGAAATAACATAGTTGTGACATTGTAGTGATATTCCATTTCAAGTTTTGACTGAAGAAGTTACATTTAAAGATCAACACAAAATTTAGCTAGTCTGCCTAGTCTTCAGCTAGCTGATTTGAAGTCCTTCCTTTCCAGAACTTTCCGGTAATTTCATAGCACTCCATTAGAGAGGATCAGCGCTTGCATTATTGTGTCTCTCAGGTCATCGGCAGCCCACATTCCTCTCTCTTTTGACCTGATAAGTGTCTTTCTGTATCAGATAGCTGAGCGCTCCTCTCCCGGGAGCTGCATAAAGCCTGAGTGTGAACAGCCTCTACAGATTGTGTGTCTGCACCTGAACCTGATACCATTGGGTGAGAAAGTGTGGGATCTTACAGTTCAGAGAAGACAACTTCTCGCTTTTGCAATGCATTGCTAGCTGGGCGAAGTAGCACTGAAATTATATCCCGATATTATCAACCCTTTGATGACATAAAGTATATCTCTCTTATTTTGTTTGTAGGCCTACAGATTTGTTCTAAAATTAATTGATTTCAATTGATTCAAGAACCATTATTTTAGTGGATTCAACGCATTTCATTTAGAAAGTAAAAGTACAGTAAAAATCTATTTAAAATGAATTCTGCACTGTTTTCACTAAATTAACAAAAACAATTATACTTATTTTTTATTTTATATGCATAATGAATTGAAATAAACAGTAATATTTACTTATGTTTTACTAAAACATTTTACTACATAAAATGCTTCCTGGGGACTGAACACTTTTGAGTTGACCCTCATTGAATCAGATTTCAGAATTTATTATTTGAACGGAATCACGGAAGTGAATCATTGTGATATTCACATTGATACTTAATTTCATATAACCAGAAAATAGCTATACCATCAAAATAATTTTTGAGTAATTAATTTACTATTTTCTATTTCTATTAGGGGTCAGGGTGTAACAGTTTTCGGTAAAATATCTAACCAAACTGCAAAATCTCAAATCTGACGTAAAACAATGCAAATGAATGTTTCTGTCGATGGATGCGCTGTCCAATCAACTGTTAATATGTAAATCTATTTCTGACATAAAGGCCCAAGTACTTACGGTAATTTTCCTCATTCTGCTCCGTCTCATGCAATGTTGAGCACACAAGCTTTTCAAAGTATACTTTTGGCCATGAGCGCTGAAAGATGCTTTCTAGTGGACTTTGTTTTCAAGCGCTCAAGTTACTCGCACATGGGCTGTTGTATGTGCACCCTCCTAATTACATAAATTGCATATTAAGTATTATTATTACTAAAGTTACTTATAATTAAGTAACTGAACCTTGAGTATTTCAAACCATTACACCCATACCTTCTCATTTTAACAAATAACTACATTTCTGTGATATTTGATGTTTAATCCAGATGTTTTTCTTAAAACAACTTGAGAACAAACTGTCAAACTGCTCTGTGTCTTTGAGGGAAGGTTTATCACACGATCGGGCCGAGTGCCGACGTCAGGGATTGCTCTAACGGATGCTAGGAAAAGATTCCATGCCTTCAGGTCATGCCATTGTCATGTGATCTCAGTTAAGAGAAGAATTACGCCAAGACCATCCCTACGATCAAGACCAGGATTCTTCATGGTGGGAGTGCCAGATAAAGTCCGAGATTTTAAGTCGACTGCTAAATAGCTTGTGTACGTGGAATGTTAATTGTGGGATTAGAGCTCCAGCGTCGCCTCGGTCTCATCTCACTTTCAGCCAAACCACTGTTGAACATCATTTGAGGTTTTTGGTTGGACGTCCGCTGTTGCTTGTGGTTCTGATGTCACTCTGGAGAAATGTTCTCCTCGGCTTTAAGTTCAGACACTCGCGCTGTTGTTAAGAGTGTTTCTAAGACTCTTAAGACTTGATAAAAGCTTAACTGAAAGGGCTTGATTCCTCAGTATATCAAGTTACTAACATTGGCTCAATGTTCACAAAGCCTGTTTTGTATGGTAATAATGCCCTTCAGAGCCATTAAAGCTTATCTGCGGGGGCAGAGGGGGTTGCGGTATTGAATAGGTCTGGGATTGTGGTGTACGAGAGGAGCAATGGCGGTGTCAAAAGATCCTTAACCTGGTATGCAGTGCTCAAACCATTTCAGATCAGTTGGTTAGAGCATGTTAACAAGAAACGTGCATTTCGATGATCAGTAGACATGATGAAATGGTTTTGGAGATGTACAAATGGGGCCGTTATTCTGGCTGATTGACCCAGTGCCTTTGCTTAGCGTGATTCATGTCACGGTAAAGGCACGCCAGGTTTAAAGCAAACACATGTGGCTTTCATTTGACACATCATTTAAGGCACGTCAAACATGCTGCTAAATTCTATACGGTAGCTCTGCTTATAACTCCCAGCTTCCCCTGTGTCTCTGAACCATGATACCACTGGAACGATAACACTTTTAAAGCCCCTTGAGTGACACATCTCCTTGAATTGTCACTTTTCATTATGTCAAATTCTCCCCTTGGTAACAAGGGTCTGAAATTAACTCTGGTAACACAATCCTTCATGCTGTCCTTAGTTTGCATTGCTTAAAAGGAATGTTCCATGGCGAAGCCGAATGTTAATCACCAAAGCAAATAACTTGGACTCGTTCCATAATAATTTGAAGAAAATTAAATATTTTAAAGAACAATTGGTAAGACTTTACAATAAGGTTTCATTTGTTAACATTGGCTAACTAAATTTCATAAACTAAAAGTGTAAATTATTTCTAAAGCATAAATGTTCATTTCAACATTTTATTCAATGGACCTGAGCTAACATGAACTAACAATGAACACTTTTTTTAAATGAACTAACATTACCAAAGATTAACAGATACCGTAAAAAAAAAGTATTGCTTATTGTTTGTTTATATAACTTAAAGCATTAACTAATGTTAACTAATTGAACCTTATTGTCAAGTGTTACCGAAAATGTTTAAGTTAAAAGTAGAAATATGAAGCTCATATTTATGTTTCGGCTCTTGAATTAATTATTCAGTAAAAAGAGTTAGTTTTGGATTTATGTTGTCTAGATCATTCTTTTTGAGCTGAAAAATACTTTTAAAGTAAATGTATCTAGTTATGGATTACCAACATAATTAGCCTACTGTGAAGTATGCGTCAGTAATTTGTTGGATGGTTACATCACGTGTCCTGGTTTAACAGCTTTACATGGTTGTCGAAGTAGAATAATTGGATTTGGATACTCATACAAGGTCAGTCATAATGGTACATTAGTCTCGAGCTTTTTTTAACAATATCGAATGATGAGTGACTGTCTTTTTTAGAGAGTCGTTGAGTGATTTGTTCAAAAACATTGATTAATTTACACGTGATGTATTTTTGAGTGAGTCATTGAATCAACTCAGCTGATTCATTCAAGATACCAATTCATTCAGGAAAAAAATACCACTACTGTGCAGAACAAACAAGAACTATGTGCAGAACAATAGCGGAACAAACAAAATAACACAATGTTGTGCCTAAAGTTACTCAATTTAAAACTTCCCTTTTATTGATTTATTTTATGAAAACAACTGAGATTTTACTGTTTGTATCATATGTTTACATGTTCTAAACAGATTATCAATCTGCGTATTATTTGTAGGTTACATCGATTTTCATTCCCCCATTCAACAAGTGTCTTTGAATCATTTGATCAACCTATTTGTTTAAAAGCACAGATCCATTCAGAACCAAAGCAAGTGATGTCTTTGTGAGTTATTGAATCAAACTGATTTATTCGAAACTGATTCAATTAGGAAAGAAACTCCGCTACAACAATGGCGGGGTAACAAAATAACCTGCAAAAATGTTAGTTACATAATATAACTTAATGTTTACTGAATTGTTTAATAAAAACAGAACCAGACTTGATTAAATAATGCTTAATTATGTCTCAAATGCTGTTGGAGTTTAACTAGTTAAAAACAGAACTAAAGGAGATGGTGGGATAATTCAACCCATCTACATCAGAAAAGTCAATTAACTTCGACGACGGCATTAATGTGCCTCTCTTTTGTAATAAGTCGTCAATAAGGATGACCTTGAGGGCTAGAGGAGGGGGAAGTTGTAATGGGATGGGTGAAAAGCAGGGGGTTGTCTAGTCATTGGGACAGCAGGGTGGAGGTCCTACAGAGATGGACTGGGATAGACCCCTGATGGGCTCCTTTCAGGACTGAAGGAATGGGTGTGAAATGGTCGCGTCTGTGGAGCCCCATTTTGGCATATGCTTTGTGCTGAAGTATTGTGGTTGTTTTTTCTTTGACCATCCATTAATGGACCATATGATGAGATCGTTATGAAATATTTCACAAATTCACACAATCTTGAGCCATTAATTCAGAAATGGGCACTTTTTGGTGGTGCAAGATCTGTAGACTTCACTATATTTAGATTTAATTTCCTTGTTTATTTGAATGCTTAAAATAAGTCCACTATGAGGCATAATACAATAATGAAATACAGAATGCAAATTAAGTCCTTGTTATATATTTGGTTTGTTTTGGTCTCTTGACTATCGTCCTATTTAAAAACCTGTTTAATGAAGCTGTTTAATGCAAAAGGAACTCGTATATATGAATCATTTCAGCAAAGTTTCTTATATATTCTTCAAATGGAGATGATATGCTTTCTGTCTGCCAATGTTGAGCAGATGGCTCACATGGATGGAGGAATGTAACACTAAATATGAATTTAGCACCTGGTTGTTTTTCATCCTCCTGAAAGGTGGCGGGCGGCTGCTCTGAGTGTTCTCACACATGTCTCATAATCAGATGGCAGGGTGACAGTCATCTTTCAGAATCAGAGACTCAAAACTCGCCGCCGCTCATGCTTAATATCTGAGCTCAGGAAGAGCTTGATGTAATCTAGAGAGTCTCAGCACTTTAAACATTATCGAGAGCAATTTGGAAGCA
This sequence comes from Phoxinus phoxinus, assembly GCF_949152265.1. NCBI lineage: Eukaryota > Metazoa > Chordata > Actinopteri > Cypriniformes > Leuciscidae > Phoxinus > Phoxinus phoxinus. Next base: position 15,908,824 of record NC_136900.1, read on the forward strand.
AATCAAGTTACCTGAAGTGCTTAGAGAGAAGTAAGTGATAGAATATTATCTGTTCTTGTTGAAATAATGTTTTTAGTCTTTTTTTCTAGTGCCTCTTATTCAAGTTCTAACGACATTCATTTGCATTTGAAAAGCAAATAGCTTCTCTCTACAAGGTCAGAATGTGAAAAATCTTGTTGTTGGAAGTTTCTTGTCATTTTGATAGAAGACGTCCTTCACCTGATTGACATGTCGTGCCCAGGAGAGTTGTGGGAGGAAATGATATTCGGAGAGGGAGTGCGTTGGTGTTGTGTTTCGTATAGGAGATGCTTTGTTTGTACATGTATGGAGAAGAACGCCGGGTTGTGGATGAAGTAAATATTGAAGCTAGCTGACTGATTTGATTAAAGAAATGAACAGCTTGGCATAAAAGAAAGGGTTGCAACTAATGATTATTTTGATAATCAACTAATCTAATTAGAAGGATTTATTGACTATTCAGGTGATTAATGAAACAATTAATCAACAGCTTTTAATGTACTATTCAGTTTATGCCTTTTCCTCAGAGGTTGTGTGCTAAATCAAGATTACAAGATGAAGTATCCATATTTTGGAAATACTTTTAATAAACCTATTAATAATTATGGCCAACCTACTTCAACAAAAATTTTGAAGAATTTTTTTTTTCCACGTAAGTTTCCTTATAAAGGTTAAAATATGTATTCCTAAAATTGTTAAAATCTATAAAAGCAATATAAAAAATGTTTTTAAATAATTCAAATATTATTTAAGTATATATATATATATATATATATATATATATATATATATATATATATATACATATATATATATATATATATATATATATATATATACTTTTTATTTAAAATAGTGCTATCTTTATTATTGATTTTGCATCAGTAACTGTTTTGTATGGAAGCCCATTTCTGCCTACCGGTAATCATGTTTTGGGAAATCATGAAAAAGTCATATAATTATGACTTATAAGTAAAAATATGGCATACTAGGCCTAAGTTATAATTATGACGTAAAAGGTCAAATTTATGACAAAGTCAACATTGACAAAAACTCAAAATGAAATAAGTCATAATTGTGAGAAGTCGAAATTATGACAAAGTAATGACAAAAAGTCATAATTGTGACTTTTTATATATATATATCACTTAGTATTTCATAATTATGATTTCCTGAACAGAAAACTTTCCAATAACATATTGGTCTATTATTCTGTATTTTCACATAAATTGCTAATAGTATTTGACATTTAGAATGTAAATACATTTTGCCACTCCTATGTTTGGAAATGAGCAAATCTCAAGCTATAGATTAGTTTGCTGAGTATTATATTTGTTTGCTCAGTAGCTAATTAGCTGGATAGATTTTAACCTGAATCTACGTGTCACGACATGGATAGCTCTGTTAATTTGTTTTCTAATAATCAAATTTAGTTGAATTACTTGTAAACTTCAGTTCAGACTCAGAGACTTGAATATTGTGTGTCTCACTGGAATGTTCCAGAATAAGCTTGAGTGACCTGCTGAAGAAAACAAACCCTGATATTAGTCATACAAAATTCATAATTGCACAATCTCCCCCGGTGATTGAAAAGCAGCCACAGAGTAACGCTCTCAATGCTCGGTTCTCCACTGGAAGCAGTAAAATCTGACTCCTTAATGTTGCTTTTCATGAACAAAGGCTGCTAATTAGAGGTGGCAACTGCATTGAGGAACTGCGTGAACGAGCTAATGACTGAGAGCGTAGAGAAGGCGGGCTTCAGACTGGGTGACCTTAGTGTGGTCTGCGGTGAAGAATGGGGAGAAAAACCTCCGCAGGAATGCGTTTCATACTGTCCATCACACAAATGGTTCATGCACACCTTTTGTTTCGTTTAAATGACGCTTAAAATTCAGTAAGATTGTCGATTTGATGACACTGACTATATTGGATGAGAACAAAACTGACTCGAGCTGAAAAATTACACTATTGTCTTCTGTAGAGCTGCTTATAGCAGAATTTAACTTGTTTCATAATTGATGATGTTTACACAGTTATTGAACTGAACTGAATCAACAATGAACTGACTTGAGCTGAATAACGACACTATTGTCTTCTCTAGAGCTACTTATAGCAGAATTTAAATTATTTTATTATTGAACTTTACACAGTTATTGAACTGAATCAACAATGAACGGACCTGTGCTGAATAACACTTGTCTTCTGTAGAATTGCTTATAGCAGAATTTAACTTGTTTCGTAATTGAACTTTACAGATATTGAACTGAACTGAATCAACATCAACAATGAACTGACTTGAGCTCAATATTGACCCTATTGTCTTTTTAGAGCTGCTTTACAGCAGAATTTGAATTTGTCTCATATTTGATGAAGTTTGCATCATTTATTCTGTTTATTACTGTGAATCTGCTTTGAAACAATCTGTATTTTATAAAGAGCTATATAAATAAAGGTGACTTCACTCTTTCTTTTAGATCAAGAATGTTGAAGATACGATGGATCCCCTAGTTCATCTGAGCCCGTTGAGAGTCCGCATCTCTGCTCTCCCGCACCCCACGCGCCCTCCTCGTCCCTGGGCACCCAACCCTGCGCCGTTCTCCTTCTCCAGCAAGCTTCAGTAGACTTTTCACACCGACACACGGGAGAAAGGTAAACCCTTCCTGTGTAAATATGACTGGATGGAGGTCTCAGTGGCGTCTGGTCCTACTGAACTCGCTGACTTGTGGCCTGGAGATCTGCGTGGCAGCTGGGATCACCTACGTGCCGCCTCTGCTGCTGGAAGCTGGCGTGGAGGAACAGTATATGACGATGGTTTTAGGTAAGGCTTCATCTTGGCTTCAGTGTGGAATGTCAATCCAATGTTTAAACCAAGGGCTGCGCTGTAAACAGCAAGTCAAGGTTGTTTCCCATTATGGAGTTGATCCTATAATGGGGGTCATTATCATAATTACTGGCTAAATCACTCGCTGCCCCATCCAGGTGGTAATCAGGTGCTAATTGGAAGGCACCGGGCTGCAGGAAGGGGCCCAGAGGCTCCAGGGGTCAGCAGCTGTATGGAAGCTTGTATAGTTTTACTGCGTCCTGTTAAAATTCTGTAGGACTTTCAGCAGATAATATAGTCATCATGGGCTGCCTCAGAGTCAGTCGAAGGAGTTATTTAAATGCGCACATTTTCCATTTCTCCTCATTTTTTTTAGGGGTCTTGAGATGCATTTTAAAAAATGTCACTTCGATTGGAACCTTTAAAAACAGCGAGATGCAGCTCTACTCTTCAGTGGTCTTTTTTTTTTTTTTGAGTCATGCTTTTTAAATTTAAAAAAATATAATTTATTACTAAAAATAGAAATTACGGTATATATATATATATGATATAAATAATAATTATTAGTTTAAATCTTTATACACTACCATTCAAAAATTTGGGTCAGTAAATATTCTTTTAAGAAATGTATGCCTTTATTCAGCAAGAATGCATTCAATAGATCAAATGTGACCAAATACTTTATTCTGCATACCGGTATATACAGATTGTTTTCTCTTTTTGAAAGAAATTAATACTTTTATTATCAAGGACCTATCACTTGGTCAAAAGTGAGAACAAAGACATTTATAATATTATAAAAGATATACATTTAAAAAAAAATAGATTGGTTTCCAAAAATATTAAGAAACTGTTTTTAACATTGATAATAATAAGAAATGTTTCTTGAGCAGCAAATCAGCCTATTAGAATGATTTCTGAAGGACCATGTGACACTGAATACTGGGGTAACCTGCTATCAAAAAAGGAGTAAATTACATTTCAAAATAAATTAAACTAGATAACTGTTATCTTAACTGTTAATTAAATTAGATAACTGTTATATTAATTTGTAATATTTCACAATATTAATTTTTTTACTGTATTTTTGATCAAATAAATGCAGCCTTGATGAGTCTAAAAGATGTCTTTAAAAAACAATAAAAACATTTTGAGCAGTAATATATGTAATATATTAATTAAAAAACATTTTCATCTATTTTTATTATATATATATATATGTATGTATATATATGTGTGTATGTATGTATATATATATATATATATATATATATATATATATATATATATATATATATATATATTATATATACAATTTTTAGATGGCTTTTATGTACTACTAGGCCACGGCCTATTTAATTTGTGTCAAGAGAATCATGTGTTTTTGTCCACTAGAGACATTGTCCAGGAGAAATAAGTTTAAATACAGCGAGGTGCGTGATTGTTTTTGTTCTTTTTGTCCTAGAACAACCAGACCTACAACTCTAAATATTTGGCCTCTGTGTTTGAGATTTTTCAACGTGCCATATGCATTACAGATGCATTATTTTGTGCCCACAAATGGCTTCCACATGGCTTTTGCTGTAAATGAATCTCTCTCCAAGACTATTAGCCTTGCAACCAAAACAGAAGGAAAGCAGTTCACAAACGTGCATGTGGTCACTTCACACCAGATGGACGGAAGATATTTGGTGTGTTAATACATACTCCACACCGCTCTCTTTGTCAACAGCTGCAGTGGGAAAGCAAAGAAAAGATCCTTTGTGCTCATTTCCATTCACAAGCTTTATAAACTCTTAATGTCGTTGCCATTAAGTGCTTTCAAAACCACCAAAAGGCCATTGCTGCTCATTTGGAGAAATTTCATGTGTGGTTGTATGTGATTCCAGAGGTTTTGCTGAACTGTTTCTTAACGGAGTGGGTTTTGGAGGCATTTTATACATTTTTCTGTTATGGTGACCTGAGAAGTACATGCCTGGGTCTGAGCTTTTTGGACCAGTTTGATGGACATGTGTTCAGTTGTTTTGAGACCTCTTTTTGAACTAACAGTGCACATTTTTCTCTTGAAATTAAACCCATGACCTTGCTGTTGTTAAAGCCATGCTTTTCCATTTGAGCTACTGGAACAATTAGAAATGACTGTAATGAATTACACCGTGTAGTAGGCTATTTAAAAGAGTAAAATGATTAATTGTCTCAAACTGTCGCAAACAGCACAAAGGCACCTTTAAAAGGAAGCCCACTCGTCCTCCACTTTGGGAAAAACAGCATGTTGACTTACAGGCGCTGTTGACCGACATTGTTAAATAAAACATTTTATAGGCACTTTCCTTCCATGGTTTCTCTTCGACAGTATTCCTCACATGGTTTGTCAATACCTGCTCAATGCCTTAAAAAGTGGTTGCCTTAATATAGTTTTAGGTGTAATATTCCTCACCTGCTTCCACTTTCCGGTTTAAATGGAAAGGTTCTCTTGCGGAAATGTGACGTGTGTGTTTCATTTATTTGCAAACGTTATTATTTCTTACCATGATTCACCATTAAAATACACTGCCATTCAAAATTTTGAGGTCCGTAAGAAAAAAAGAAAAAAAAACTTTTTCGCACAAGAACACGTCGTTAAATTTATCAAATGTGACAGTAAATACATTTATAATGTTACAAAAGATTTCCATTTCAAATAAATGTTCTTTTCATCATGAAAAAATTATCATTGTTTCCATAAAAATGTTAAGCTGCACAATGCTTTTCAACATTGATAATAATAAGAAATGTTTCATGAGCAGAAAATCAGCATATTAGAATGATTTCTGAAGGACACTGAAGACTGGAGTAATGATGCTTGTTGACAAATTCAGCTTTGCATCACATGAATAAATTACATTTATATTCAAATAGAAACAGGTCAATTAAGTTGTGATAACATTTCATAATATTGCTGTTTATTTTGATCAAATAAATGCAGCCTTGGTGAGCATGAGACTTCTTTAAAAAAATCTTAAGGACCCCAAACTTTTGAACACTAGTGCCGTTGAATGTATTGTTTCAGGCATTTTGGTGTCTGTACACTGTACACGTATGTTAACATACACATAATAAAATATACAAAACACCATACAGATTATAACAATAACAAAAATAGTAAGAAACCAAACTATTTAGGCATAAATAAGGGATAACCGAATGCAAACCAGTATGCAAAGACTTCTGGGAATGTCCTTTTAGTTTTTTCATGAGTTATTCAAGTATCTGTTTTGTAAATTATAAGGTAATTTAACTTAATTTTAATTTACATAAATACTTTTATTTAATAATGCATTGTCCTGTTAAATGTAATATAATTTGTCAATTAGTTCATTGGTTTTTACAGCATTTTTACATTGCTTTATCATTAAACTAGCTAACATTTTTACAGTGTGCAGTGTGTAAATGAACTCTTACATTTTAATTACATTTTGAACATGTTCAAGGCATCTTTCCACCACGCACTTGAATAAAAATAGCTCCTGAAGATCTAGACATGAATCAAAATGGGAATCTGTGCCAAACCAGTGGACTGAGTCATCTTCTTTAATTAGAAAAGCTGTGGAGACGAGGAAACTGGGCCAGAGATTGGTCACCTTAAACTACAGGCAGCTTTACAGCAGGCTTAAGACCAAGCCAAGAGATGAAGGAATGGAGGCCACAGCTGTGATTCTCTGACATAGATGTTGTCTCCAGTGACTATTTCTCTTTTAGTTGAAGGCGAGAAACTACAGGCAAATCATTATTTTTTTCATGCACTGGTCAGTTGTGAGATTTTGGGCTATTTGGCTTTTCATAATGTTTTTTTTTTTTTCATAATGTTTTAAGTTTTTTCTCTCCAGTGATTCCATGGAAGAACCGTTTTAAGTTCCCCAATGAACCATTCAGATCACACTTCTTAAAAAACGTAATGTGAAGAACTTTTTAAAAATCTAAAACTTTTTCCACTAAAGAACCTTTTATGCATTAAAAAGGTCCATGGATGTTAAATGTTCTTAATGGAACAATCAATGCCAATTAAGAACCTTTATTTTTAAGAGTGTAATGGAAAGAAAAGGCACAAATTGACTTTAAAGTTTTTTTTTTAATTCTACTACATCTATTTTGCATCTATTTAAAAGCCATTTCTCATAAATAAGTTGTTTTTCTCACAGAGCCAGAAATCTCCAATTCAGTTGCACTTATACCAAACTTTTACTGTTGTATTCCTATCTACATTCTGAAGGTTTTACATATATAATTCCTGGACCTTTTATTTCTAAAAACATGGTTAAAATGTATTTGGTTTTGAACCTGGTTTTATCCAATGTTCAGATTTCTGTTCTGGAAATGTTTGCAAATGAGTGCTTATTTAATTATAAATATATATAATCAATCAACTGTGGAAGTATGGAGATGTCTGTTAGTTAATGCTTTACACTATTCACCTGGGGTGTCTTGCCTTAATATTCATGTGATATTTTTCTTAGGTATTGGACCTGTTCTGGGACTTCTCTTCATCCCCCTGATTGGCTCAGCCAGCGATCACTGCAACAGTAGCTATGGCCGGCGTCGACCCTTCATATGGCTGCTGTCGTTGGGAGTTCTCATAGCCCTCTTGATCATACCACATGCTGACGTGTTGGCCGCCAACCTGAGCTGGGGCAGCACCCGCCGCAACCAGGCTCTCCAGGTGGGCCTGCTCATCCTAGGCGTGGGCCTTTTAGACTTCTGCGGGCAGGTGTGCTTTACACCACTGGAGGCGTTACTCTCGGACCTCTACCGCGAACAGGACGACTGCGGTCAGGCTTTCGCCATGTTCTCTTTTATGGTTAGCCTTGGAGGTTGCGTGGGCTACCTGCTACCCGCCGTGGACTGGAGCGGCGGGCTCCTGTCCTTCTACCTGGGAGGTCAGGCTGAGTGCTTGTTCTCCCTCCTCATCCTCATCTTCGTGGTCAGCGTGTTAGTCACCATGAAAGTGTCCGAGGAACCCACGTCCACCACGGAACCGGGACCGTCGGAGCCTGGGCGGTGTTTTCCGCGCTCGTGCTGCTATCTGTTTCAGTGTAAGCTGCGGGTTCTAAAGTCTGGCCCGCTCATGTGCCTGCTGAGGACTTGCTGGTCCATGACACCGGTCATTTATCGCAGCTACTGCCACGTGCCGCGCGTCATGCGACAGCTGTGTTTGGCGCAGCTCTGCAGCTGGATGGGTGTCATGTCCTTCATGCTATTCTACACTGATTTCGTCGGCGAGGGACTGTACGAAGGAGTTCCCAGCGCTGCTCCGGGAACCGCTCTCCGGCAACGCTACGATGAAGGCGAGTAAGACTTAGTCAACATAACATTGACTTTCTTAAGGCACATTTCTGGTCTTTATTGTAAGCGATTCATTACTGTAGTTCATTTTTTTTCACTCATGTCGTTTAGCCAGGCTATTGTTATAGTTAGAAAAAAAAGAAATGATCCATGTTTAGTGTGCTTGTTTGTAGGGCTGCACATTTTGGCCAAAAATTGTGATTACCACATTGTTGAGAGAAAATTAGAAAATTAAAGAAATAATGTATACCATTAAATAAAATGAAACGTTTACAAACATTATAAACATGTTTAAGATGGTAAAAAATAACTATTTGTTTTGTCATAATGTTGCATTTCATGTTCATTTCTTGATTCCCCAAGAGATTAATGATTACTGATACTTATTTCAGATTGCTCTCCGTCTCATGCGTCATACATTCCTATTCAAGAGGCATTTCTGTTAAGGAACAATAATAATGAACATTAACAGACCTTCAACTCATTTCACTGTCTGTCTATGGCCAAAAAGCTTTTTCCCCCTAAGGAATCATTTTCACTGTCCATGAACTTGTTTTCCTGGTATTGGTGGCCTTTAATTTCCGTCTTCTAGCCAGATCGTCTGTCTCAAGACTGTGAACTTGTGTTCACCTCCACATGTGGCCTCCGTCAGCTTTGTGCTTAAGTTTCCAGCAATGTTCATAAACACGAATGCATGTCCTTAGCTAGTCAACAACGGGCTTACAAAATCTACACCCATCTGGATGCCTCCCACTGAGCTTTGACACCAGCAGAACGCTCCTTTAGCAAAACATTTTGACAGATGTGGTCAAGATCAGTGTGCAAACAAATGAAGTCTGTCAGTGCAGTCGACCGCAAACTGTGTTACTGCACCATGTAACGAAAAATGTTTGAGATACTTGCTCAGTGAACATCTCGGCCCTCTGCAATTGTGTTTAAATGATGAATTCCTACTGTGAGGAAAGTTCCTGGCTTGTTTGAAGTACAACGCCAAAGCCTGCAAACACATGCCTTAGTCAACATCACTCGTAGGATTTAGTCAAAGGAAGCATTCTCCATTATGCTCAAATGGTCAAAGCAAACCGTTTGAAATGACCTCATCTGTCAAATCCGCAAGGGCTGGGGAATGTTGTTTACCTGGACATGCAGTTGTTGAAAAGAATGGTGTACTCACTGAATTTAAAGTATAATAAGGTCAGTTAACAATATATGTAAGGAGTAATGATACACAATAACTAAAAATACATAATCATTTATAATGAATAATTGTATGTATGTATATATATATATATATACATACACAAAGTGGTTTTTTTAAGTACCGGTAGTCTCTAAAGCTCACCAAGTCTGCATTTATTTGATAAAAAAATGCTGTAAGAACAGTAACATTGTAAAATGTTATTACATTATAAAATAACCTTTTTATTTGAATATATTTTAAAATGCAATTTATTCCTGTAATGGCAAAGCTGAATTTTCAGCATCATTAATCCAGTCTTCAGTGTCACATGATCCTTCAGAAATCATTCTATAATATGCTGATTTAGTGCACAAATGACGTTTCAAGCATATTTAAGCGGCATTATTTAAAAAATGTGATTGTACAATGCTGCGATTCACCAGTTAGAATCAAGTGCTGATTGTGAATCAATACTTTATTGATTTTAAATCAGAATTAAGTAGTATCTCGTGTGAAATTCTCCATTGTCACCCCTACAGGTATCCGTATGGGCAGCCTGGGCCTGTTCCTGCAGTGCGCTACCTCAACCTTCTTCTCGCTGGCCATGAGCAGGCTGGTGCGCCTCTTCGGGTCCAGGACGGTCTATCTGAGCAGCATGGTGTGTTTCACCATCTCTGCTCTGGTCATCTGCTTGTCCAAGAGTGTGTTGTTGGTCACAGCTATGTCGGCCCTCACTGGCTTTGCCTATGCAACGCTGCAGACACTGCCTTACACGCTCACCTGCCACTACCACAAAGAGAAAGAGGTAGGCATTAAATGTTTATATATACTTATATATATATATATTCTCTCTTAGCTTGTATAGAAAATACATGTTCTGTATATAGAGTCAAAATATTTTTGTAAGTAGTTTTACCTTTAGAAAGGTCAGTTAGAATCCAACTTGCAACATTTACTGATATCATATTTAAAAAGTCCATGTAAATTATAAAAATAGTACAAATATATTTCTAAACTTTCTTTCAAAAACACTGTGAGCCTCTCTCTCTCTATATATATATATATATATATACACACACACACACACACACAGTACATACACACACACAGACACACACACAGTACATAATAGGTCTTTAATATGAATACAAACACAAATAAACTGTAAAACTAAGACATTTTCCTTATCATTTATTGTCATCCTTGTATGGTGCCTATAAAATTACAAGAAGCCCTAAAATAAAAGCTAGACATATTTGTCGTATATGTGATGTCTCACTTGCTTCTCATCGCAGGTGTACATGCAAAACAGCAAAACCAAAAAAACGCACACAAATGGATTTACCATCACAAGGGATTCTGTTTGTCTGACACTAGACAACGGCCCTGGAGATCTCAACCACAAGAGTGGCGTTTCCAACGGGCATGCTCCTCACAAGAGAGATAAACCAGAGTATTTCCCGCCTCTGCACAATCAGAACGGTCTGGAATCAGAGGACTTTGAGAAGCGTGGAGTGGGACTAGACTTTGCCATTCTGGACAGCACCTTCCTTCTGTCTCAGGTCTTCCCTACCCTCTTCATGGGCATGATCGTCCAGTTCACAGAGTCCGTCACCGCGTATATCGCCTCCTCTGCCATATTTGGTGCAATTGGCATCTATTTTGCCACCCACATCATCTTTGACCAAAAGGACCTCAGAAGCTGAAGAAGCAGTGATCATGTGAGTCATTTCACTGTCGACCTTGTACCAAGCATCATATTAAATGCTACTGAGTAATCTACGGAGCCCCTAAAGGGACAGGGTGATTGGAGGAAAGCTTAGCATTCTCTTGCAAAACATTTGCATTTCTGTTCGCTTGCTAAACATTTTCGTTCGCTTACAAAACATTTGTGTTTTCTTGCAAAAGTATTGTATTCCCCCAACTTTGGGTTCACTCGCAAATGGATTGTGTTCCCCTGAGAAACTTTGCATTATCTCACAAAACATTTGCATTCTCTCGCAAAAGTTTGTTTGCTCACAAAATGATTTTGTTCGCCCGAGAAGCTTTGCGTTCGCTCGCAAAACATGTGTTCGCTTGCTAAACATTTCTGTTCACTCGCAGAGGTTTGTGTTTGCTCACAAAAATATTTTGTTCACCTGAGAAGCTTTGCGTTCTTTCGCAAAACATTTGCGTTCTCTCGCAAAAGTTTGTTTGTTCACAAAATGGTTTCGTTCGCCCAAGAAGCTTTGTGTTCGCTCGCAAAACATGTGTTCGCTTGCTAAACATTTTCGTTCATTCACAAAACGTTTGAGTTTTCTTGCAAAAGTATTGCATTCCCCTTAGAAACCTTTGCATTCGGTCTCAAAAGCACCGAAATAGAAATATCTATTCTCGGAGGAACACCATACTTTTGCAAGAGAAACGTAAAGTGCCTCTGGGGGAACGCAATACTTTTGTGAAAGGGACTTGTGGGAATGCAGTATTTTTGCAAGAGAACTAAAAAATATTTCATGTCCTCTTAGGGGCTCCGTACCAGACCAACCTTAGACACGTTTTTGCTTTTTCTAATGCAAGTCCTTTGTATGTACTGACTGATTGTTATTTTCTTCATAGGTCATGTTTGATATGAGGATACATTTTGCTTTTTCAGATCTCTATAGGACCAATGGACACATGGACTTGATGTAATTCCTGTTGTGTTTTAAAGACTTTTTGTAAAGACCTATTTTGTTGTATATATATTTTTATATTGATAATATATACATATATTTATATCCCTATGGGAATTTTTATGCAACCTGTTCTGCCGAGGTCTGTATTTATGTAGTATTCTAACCTTGTTGTTCTAAACTTGAACAAATGTGGCTTAATTTTTTTTTTACCTGAAATTTGGTCAGTAACCAAGACTTACATTATATTCATGTATACAATCTTAGTCTGTTCAAAATGACAATCTGGGATACCTTTCTACAGGTGACTTTACACAGACCTAAGCTATTATGTGTCGCAAAGCATCATCAGCTATATTAAAATGACATTTCTATGGTGTGACTGAGTTACATAGGTTGCTTTTACAAAACTGTAACAGTTACTATTTAAGTTATTTATCTGTAGGTTCGCTCGCTGTTGGCCAGAGAGTGTGTATGTTGAGCCTTATTTGTGTTAGTGTTATGTGACATTGTAAAAAGCGGTAAGATTCTCAGGATGGACGTGTCGTCCAGTTGAAAAATCATCTGTTCAATCACAGCACAATTAAATAATAAAAGAGGTACTGATATTTTAATTGCTGAGAATGAGAATATTTTTTTATTCTATCCTGTTTCATTTTGGGTGAACTATTTTAAAAGTGGTGGATTCTCACATCTGATGCAGCAGCCTAGGCTTTTTCTTCTGCTCGACATGATCTTCATCAAACTAATGCCATGAACGATTTTGTTTACCGGTAATTTTCAGATGAGCATCAGTTCCTGCTTACAAATTTTTTCTCATTAAACAGTCTCATTAAAAGTGAATTGGAGTGCAAATGCTGTAACTTGCAAATTTCTCTGAATTTTGGATCTTGCTTTCTCCCTCATTGGATTTTTTCCCACCAGAGTTGAGTGGCTGACAAATCTATAAATAAATTCTGAAAAACAAAAAACACTACATCATACAACTTTAGTTGTAAGTGCCTAGAAAGCCACTGAATTAAATATTTGTCATTTTTGAGAAAAAAAATCAAGCACGCTCAAATGTTTTTCTGTCTGTTCCTGAATGGGTAAATGGTGTTTGGTTAATCTTATATGTAAACCGAGGATAAAACCTTCCAATTACTGCACTAATTGTACTGGTGTGATTGTCATGTTATAAAGTGGATGCAGTTTCAGCACTCAAGTGTCATGATGCCGCCTCGTGCAACTACTCCACATTCCCTTTTGTTCCTTAAATTAGACTTCTGAAGTGTTTTGACAATTAATGCTGTAGATAAATGGGTCAGGATTTTGCATTGAAAAAACAAACTGCATTGAGCTTTATCATGGCATCCTTAGGGATTATGTCTGACTCATTTTTAATTATGGTTTATTCATTACTTTATAGGCCAAGGCTGTAAATTCATAGAAATAATTATTTGTCTCCATTTAGAGATGATAAGCTTAACATCTTTAAAAAACAAATATAAAGAAGGGATTGAGCAATGATACCATAATGCTACTCATCTGGTCTTCTTCCCACTGTATTCCCCTTTTTATTACATATCATATTTAAAAATTAATGTTGATATTTTGGAAACTTATGTTCCCTGTAAGGTTGATTTAAATTGTACACCAATATTAACATAACGTAATATAACTTAACATTTTGACTGATTTAGGTTAATTAAATTTGAGAAGTGTTGTGAGTCTTAAATATCATTAATCCCCAAGGAAATTAAAACAAATTGCCTATTTCTTCCTTTAAAATAATCTTAAAGGTTATTAACAAATCTATTGCATTTGCCTCATATACTCTACAAAATGATTGTGCTATACAGAATTATGCATAAATGATCAAAATGATAGTAATAAATAGCCTAATATACAAAATATATATATATAAAAAAATACTTGACAAGCAGGGTGTAATTTCTTATAGGTTATTTGATTGTAACATTATGATAGAGCGCACCCTGGTGGACACATACTGTCTTTTATTTTTGTGTACCTGCCAGGTGTAAAAAATATCTATCTATCTATCTATCTATCTATCTATCTATCTATCTATCTATCTATCTATCTATCTATCTATCTATCTATCTCAATTAGGTTACGTAAGTGATCAAAGGAGTTCAGCTCGCGCTCGGACGTGCGTTGCGTCCAACTATGTGTTTTTACCCACATTAATAAATCACGGGGGCATATTCAAAATATATCTTAGTGAAAGCTTCCTGAGCAAACAGCGCAGGAAGTGTTTTGCGAGATTGACATGGCCCCGCGGTGACAACTGGTCTGTTTTTACACCTTCCTTCTAAATAAGGAAGCGGCCCGTCGGGCATATGACCACAGGTCCAATTTGGGAGCTGCCAACGAAGCCCATCGCGCACGCCCCGTGTTCTCCCGCGAGCTCTCGCGCTCACTGTCCCCGGGGCCGCTCGCGTGGATCGACAGCGATTGGGTTCTCGCGTTCGAACTGACCCCCGGTCGCGGTGAGGTCAGCGTGATGTCATCCTGAAGGTGAGTGATGTCATCCCGAAGATCTCCCAAGCAAGGTGAGCTTGCATTTTGGTGAGTGTGTGGTGCTTCCCATCCAGAGAGGTGAAACATGGTAATCATCATCTCCACCACCACCGCCACCAGCTCAAGCTCTGCCGCCCTGCTCTTCTCATCTACCGAGGGGCTTATTGTGTTACACGCGCGCAGCCCCGACCTGCCTTCCAAAAATAAGCCCCTGCCACCATGCCGAAAGAAGAAAAACAAGAGTGGTATTTTTAGGGGCATTAATTTTGACCACGTGCCCCGAGGGTAAACCGGATGGCCACTGCGCAAAGGTTCCTCATCAGTATGTGCGAGAGCAGCGGGCGCTGGACGTGGACTGCGGTTGTTCTGCTGGGCTTTCTGCTTGGGATCGTGTCCTCTTACCCCACCTCGAACAGGACTAATGCAACTCCACTGGAGAAAAGGTGGGAGACGCTCTTCTCCCGCTCCGTTTTGGGGATCTCGGTGGAGAAATCGGACCTGAACTGGGAGAGTGACTATTTGCTGGGCATTAAGAGAGTGCGGAGGCTGTACTGCAACGTGGGCATCGGGTTTCACCTGCAGGTCCTGCCAGGCGGAAAGATAAACGGTGTCCATAATGAGAACCCGTACAGTGAGTTGCATCCAGAAATGTCATGCATGACTCGTTATAGCAGAGATGCAGAAGGATTGAATGAACAGCTCAATTATTATTTTAATTTCAGAATATAGACCTATATATGGGCTATAATAATATAATATTATTTTATATTTATAATTATTATTATTATAAATTAGCCTATATTATTTTCTATATCATTTTATTATTTTTAAATATTATTATTTGTATTATTGCATGTGTCCTAAAGCAATGACATATCTGTTCAAATAAACCCTTAGTGTCAATCACTGCCGAGTTTCCCGAGGCTCAAACATGACACGAATGCATGGACGAATTTAGACGTCAACTAATTTTACACAGCGTCCATCTGCTTGTCGTACATGCCAGAACTGCAGGGCTTTTTTTTCCCTTTCATGTCACTGTAGCCTATATAAAAAAATTAATGTGCCAGCATGGGAGAAAATGCAGAACAAAGGCTTGTGCAGAACGCATCCCGCAGATAAATGAGCTGTCGTGTGCCACATTGTCATGTGTGTAACACTGATGTTCTGTTCAATCAGGTCTCATTGAAATCTCAGCGGTAGAGAGAGGAGTGGTTACTCTATACGGAGTGAAAAGCGAGATGTTTGTCGCAATGAACAGCCGCGGAAGGTTATACGGAACGGTAGGTATGCCTGTCGTTTGATTTCATTGTATTTGTGAAGAGAACGCCACTTCAGTTTTACTACGGTTTTAAATGGGTCAATGGCAAATAAGGATTCTGGTTTGAGGTGATAAAAATGCTGATCTTTTCACATTAGTGCCAAGTTCTTAGAATTAATAGGCTTGTCTTTGTAGGCCTATGTCATATTCTGACACATTCTGATTCTTAAAAAATAACAATACACATTTATTTGCTTGTTTTTCTTCTTAAATGTCAAGTGGTATAACCATTAAGTAAAAAGTAGGCTATACCTAAATATTTTCCTGGCACCCTGGATACATGAAACCCATTTTGAATGATTGTGTTCACAGCAAACAGGCCATCATAAATATCAGGACTTATATATAAATAACTGTGCACTGTAAAAAAAATGAATTATCAAAAAGTTAAGACAACATAATGTTTTACATTGCTTTATCTAATCAAAATAGCCTGAGACATTTTTAAGTTAGAGCCTAGCCTACAAGATTCGACTTATTTTATAAGTCCTTTTAATTTAATTTAAGTTGAAATTACTTAATCGTTCAAGTTGATTGTACTTAAAAAAAATAAGGCAGCAACTTTTATAGTGTGGTAGGCCTACTGGCGTTATGAAATCAGGATTAGAAGCGTAACCTTGCTTACGCAAGAGCTGGAGACTGCGTGAAACGCGTGATGCTGTAAACTTTAAAGCCATGCGAGCGTGCATCGGAGCGATCACCTTGTAGAAAAGTAAAAGTTACCAGACATTTACTGACATTAAATTAGGCTACATTAATAATACATACAGTACATTGATATATGATTCGCTGACGAGAAAAGCGTGTAGAAAATAGTTTTAGGTCAATATGCTAGAAAACCACAATCCAACCATCAAACTGAAGGTTTTGTAATCTTACCGTGCCGAAACGTGCACATATGGAAATGCAAATGTAGCAGTTCCTTACCGTGCTCAGAACGGTTCGGCCTAATGATTCAGAAGAGTGAAATAAAAAGCATTTATTGTAGGCTATATTTGAAAAACTTATGGATTCTGATGGAAAAAAGATCGTCATTGACCCACATGCATGAGTGAATGTGTTTGATTAATTTGAAGTTGACTCAAATATGAGCATCATTGCCTGGATGGAATATGTCATTTGCTTTGTTTTGTTTTTATGATTCCTCAGCTCTAGGCCTAGTTGATGATGCATTGAATACATTGGCTTGTCATTCATTTTTAATAACTGTTGGCTCTGAGCAGTGGAGTGTGATGTTGTGCATGGCTTAAATGTAATTTTGACCTACTTTCAACTCGCATTACTTAGATGCCAGATCTCACCATGAGTAACACATTATCTTTTGATGACATAGACAGAATCATCAAGCAAAAGTGCTTCTCAACCTTTGTAACTCCATGGTATTCTATTGTCAAAGTCAATATTCACACACATTCCGGTTAAAAAAAAAGATAAATAAAATAAAATAAGGATGAAACAAAGCTGTATTGTTGTAAGTTATCCCAACATAATACAAATTACCCATGTATACATTTGTTTACAATTCTAACTGTTTATTATTATTATTTATATATAATTTATTTATATATTTTTAACATTTTTATTTAATAGAATTCCTGTCCTAGTAAAAATGTTTAATTAGCTTCTTTCTTTTTTTTTCTTCAAACAAAAATTGTGAACAAAGCTTTGTTTAGCATACAGAATATGTGCATGTCATTGAAAATGAATCTAACCTTGAATTCACGTGTATGTTATGTGATGACTGTGAAAGTTTAAAAATTAATTCACATTGAGAAGTTTCGAAGCTTCTAAGAAAACTGGGAATGAGTTGCCTGGATTTTTAAAGCAAAGCTTTTGTCAGTTAGATCATTATTTATTTAAGATGAACCGGTGTGAGTTTCCCTCAGATGTATATTGAGAGTATGTGATGGAGAAGTGTTGGGTGGGGTTTAGGAGGAGGATATCAAACTAACTCTCTAATCCATACCGTTTGTAGAGGGCCTTCCATGACGAGTGCAAGTTCAAGGAGACGCTGCTGCCCAACAATTACAACGCATACGAGTCTTCCATTTACAAGGGATTTTATATTGGCCTCAGCAAACATGGCCGCTTGAAGCGAGGCTACAAGGCTTCCCCAGCAATGACTGTCACACATTTCCTCCCACGTTTATGAGCAAAACTGGCAATAACACAATAATTTGCACATGTTGGATGTTCTCGTAGGTAACCCAAACATGCTAAGAGGTGAACTGAAAAGAACTAAAATAACACTTACGGTATTTATTCTCATTGAAATAATAATAATAATAATAATATATGTATATTTCGGTAGCTTACTTTGTCTGAACTTTGTGTACATGCCATTCTTTGCTGCTTATGATTTCTATTATGAATATATGAGAGCTTTTTTTTTGCCCTCTCACTTTTTATGGGTGCTTGCCATAACTGGTGTAAACCATACCTGGCGTTGGACTAACATCCTCAGCTTTTTAGAAGTGAAATGGATACTTTTTATTACCTCAAAGAGCCACGTCCGCATTGGAAATATTAGGGAGGGAAAAATAAATATCAGTTTACTCTGATCTTCATCTGTTGCGCCATTTTACGAGGGAGATGAAAGCACTTATTTTTCGGGAGTTACTCCTTTTTCATGATTTGGTGGTGCCTTAGCCTCTGCTATTTTGCCTCCTTTTGTGCATGCAAGAAAGAGGTTTTTGTTCCTTTTTTAGATCAATAACTAAAAACTGATTGCATGCATACTTATTGGGAGTTAAACTCAGAGAAGGCCATTTTACGCCTCATGTAAGGTCAGAATTTGACTGGGACGGCTTGACCTGTAAGGTTTGTGTGCTTCCATTTGAACGGATAGTGAAAACTGGTCAAGCTAGTGAAATGCATTATGTGGCACGGTTATATGAAAGCATAGCTGTTGCTTAGTAATAAGGAAACCTCTCATTTTACTTATCAGATTAAATATAGCGTGCGATTAAACTTCTTTTGTTAAATCACAGATATGTGTTGATACTAGTCAGTGGTGTCTCTGTTTTACCTCTACAGTCAGTGATCTCCAGTGAGGGCTCATTCACCAACATGTTGACTGCATACTTGAACTCCTCCTTAAAAACGTCTTTGGAATGTAAAAACCAATACAACCGTCTTAATCTGTTCGAGATAACGTAATTTGCTCGTTACTTTATGTTTGAATACCAGACATAGACCCAAACACCTGTGCACACTCTTAAATTCCCAAGTCAGTTGACTTTGTCTAGAGAATTTGGTCGCACTTGAAATTGAATTGAACTTCGGTATTTAGGCATTCCCCTAGCTCTAGAATTAAAGGAATAGCAAACACTGTTAAAAAAAATATATATATGATCAATAAGTTATGACAACATGTTTTTACATTGCTTTAACTCATCAAAATAAGTTAAGCAATTTTTAGATTTAACTATTTTTTTTTACATTTAGTTTAATATGATAATATATCCAAGGTGATTGTACTTTAAAAATTTAAGGCAGCAACTTTTCTTTTTTTTTACAGTGTAGATTAAGAGAATCTGTTCATTTTCCATAGGTCGCAGCTCAGACTGCAACAATCAAGATCTGTTTATATCTTTGCTACAATACCCTTTTATCTGTTTGGTAATCACTGCAATACTAGTACACATAAACCTTTCTTTCTCTTGCATTAATGCTTCTACTTGACATTTTGAGACATGTTAATGCTACAAAGGAGAAGGATGTTATTTTTATAACAATTATGGCTGGGATGTTTGAGCCAGGTACACTGATATTTACACTGTACTATCATGGAGTGTGTGTGAGACTTTTTCCTTAAAGTTATATAGTTCACCCAAAAATGAAGATTTCTGACCCTTATGTCGTTCCAAATCTGTGTGACATTCTTTCTTCTGTGGAACATGAAAGAATACACTTTGAAGAATGTTTTTGTTCATACAATGAAAGTCAATGGGGTCCAAAATGTTGTTTTTGGACCCCATTGACTTCCAATGTAAAATGATGTTTCACAGGTTTGGAACAACACGAGGGTGAGTACAATGACAGAATCTTCATTTTATTTCGGGGTGAACTAAGCAAAACTGAAACAATATGGGTATGGTCATTTTTTTGTGTGTGTTTTGGGTATAAAGAGAGATTTTCAGCTGCGTTATGTTGATAATATGATCTATCTATCAGTAATGACAACTACAGATTTAAAATTCTTTGTACCCCAAAAATGGCATGCAATGTTATTGCTTTAATGAAACTGTCAAAATGACTGCTTTTTTATGTATGTGATGACTGATGTTAATTTATTGATATGTATCTTCACTGTACCCTGTCCTCTGTTACATTTCTGATCTCTTTATATTTAGGTGAATAGAATTTTGCATGGTTTTTAATGCAAAATGTGGGTTGGAAATGTTGTATCTAGAAGTTAGGCCCTCTAAACTAAGTGCTTATGCAGAAACCGCTATTTCTCATGTAAGTTCCACCAGTTTCTTTGTACTGTACTTTGTCTCCAGCTTTGAAATGGCCCCATTTGCAGCTTGCGAGATGATTGTAAGGGGTAGTGCATGTGTGCGTGTCCTTGTACGTATGCAGCCTTTGTTTTTCCTCAGTTTTGTATTCCTGCACTGAGGGGCAGACGTCCCCTCCAAATTCCCCTCCTATTTTCTAACATATACCTCACCTTCTGCCTTAGTTCCAATTTGTTGAAATGATTGTACGATTTGTTGGAGACAACAAACTTTTTGCCAATCATTTTGTTCTCTGAAAAAGAAAAATGTAAAAAGAAAAAAAAAATGAGTAAGAATTCTAATATATCAAGAAAATGTTTCCTTTTATTTTTATACGTATGTGCTGTGCACAGCAGCCAACTGTATTACTGAAATGAAAATAAAAGGTTGTTTTTTAGCCTCTGTTTTTGCAGTATACTTTAATTGTGTTTTAATAATGTGGTTTTATTTAGTCCTACATGTGAGATTTAGTTTGAGTTATCAATAAAAAAAAGTGGATGGTATTTGTTGGGTTAGAGCCTCCTCGTGTGGTCAAAATCCGAAATGCATGAGATTCCCATTTAATTGTGCTTTATATTTACGTAAAATTACCATCCTGTGTATTTAAAATGTTATTTCATATGCCTGATTATACGCACAGAGCACATGCAACTGGCAATGAGCAAACAAATAAATAGTAAATAAATAAAATAACAAGGCTGCATTAAGTCAACAAAATTGGGACACTTTTTGGTAAACTGTGTATTAAAAACATATAAAATTGTCTCTTGTATGAAAGTCAATGGGTGTTAAGTAACTTTAGATTTGATATAAAGGTGCAGGTCTTTTAAAATAACTATTTACATCACTATACCATTTACAACATCAGCTTTTTGTTTAGCTCTTACAAACTAAAAATGGTAATTTTATCTGAAATGCTGTTTTTCTTAAGAATTATTCTCACGTCTGTTAATATATAACATTACAGATTTTTGGCCATTGTTATTTTTTACATTTTTGTTTTTACATTCTTATGTAGGCCTATATTTAGATTCTTTTTTCTTTTTTTTCCAGTTTTTTTCTTCTTCTTTTTTACATTTTTAAAATTTTATTTTTTACCTCACAACAGATCTTGGATCCGTTTAGTAACTTTAGATTTGAGGAAAACAGGGCAGGTCTTGAAAAATATCTCCTTATATCACCACTATATTATCACTATTTACAGCATTAGCTTTCTACTCATTTTAGAGAATTCTGTTACAAACTCATCTATGTTCAGTTCATGTGTTATTGCTTTTTCAAGGTGGGCCAAGCTTCTGATTGGGTTGGCCCCCCGTGGAGCCGGGCCTGTTTGTGTGTGTGTGTGTGTGTGTGTGTGTGTGTGTGTGTGTGTGTGTGTGTGTGTGTGTGTGTGTGTGTGTGTGTGTGTGTGTGCGCGCGCGCAAGTGTGTGTGTGTGTGTGTATGTGTGTGTGCGTGCGTGCGTGTGTGTGTGTGTGTTTTTTTAATGATAGGCCTACATTTTTTTATTTATTCTACTGCCGTTTTCAGGTAAATTGGGACACATTTTCATCTAGTTTGTGCTTGGATAATACAATTACTTACAACAGGATATTGTACTTTTTTTCAATATGCAAACAGACAAAAACAGACACATTAGCGGATTGTGTTAATAATGATGATGATGTTTCTTGCTCAATTCTGGTTCCTATAAAAAAAAAAAAAAATGGTTTTGGAACCAGTTGTTTTTGGTTTTAGAAAACAATTTAATTCCACTAGCTTTTGCATATTCCAATTGTTGCACATATCTGCGAAAGAAGCTTTTGTTTGCCAGTTCCATGGTTTTCTGACAGAGGCATGACTACATCCACTCACAACTCTTCACTCTTTTTTTTAAAGGTGGATTTTGGAACACACTGTGCCCTGGCCAAATACGAAGTCTAGGTTCCTGGCCTTCCTCCACTCTTACCCTGTACTCATTGATTGCCCTTTTCATTCTTACTTCACCATTGATTATGTTTGTTTGGCTTTTTTTCCTTTCTGCCTATAGCTTTCTGCCATTTTCTGAAAACAATTTCTCACATTAAGCAATGCATTATCTTTTTTTTAATAGGATGTCCCACTTTAGCTGAATGCTACTGTCCCATTTTATCTAACACATAGGCTACAGGTAAATTGACAGTAACAAAACTTAATAAAAAATAGAACAAAGATGAATTATCACTTGAACATATGTAATACAAATTTATATTGCATATTGAAATACTGTTTGTATTAGAATTTACATTTAATGCATGAAAAAAAAAAGTATACACAAAAAGTTTATTTGTCCCATTTTAGCTGATGTCCCACTTTTGCTGAGGTGGTGAAGGATAAACATCGTCCCCCTCGAAAACGTTTCATTCACTTGCAAAACCCCAAATGTTTTGCGTTCCCCGAGAAACATTATGTTCCCTCGCAAATGTTTTGCGTTCCCCCGATAAACTTTGCATTCACTCGCAAAACTTTCTCGGGCGAACGCAAACATTTTGCGAGAAAACAAAAAAAGCATTGAAATATATTTTTTCCTCCCATCTCATATTCTTTTCCCTCATATTCTTTACCTGGTGAAGAGAAAAAAATATATGAGATGGAGGAAAAAATATTTGTCAATGCTTTTGCGTTATCTCGCAAACGTTTTGCGTTGCCACAAGAATCTTTGCATTCCCTCGCAAAGAGCTCAAAAGGTTTTACGAGAGATTATATATTAATATTGGCTATACTATGCTAATGTTTACAAATGAAACCTTATTGTAAAGTGTTAGCAAATAAATGACAATAAAAACTACAAAAAAGGACACAACTTGTGATATAGGCATTTTAGACTTTAATAACTTAAAAGATGTTGTAAAAATATGTAAAATTCCCAAATAATAATTTGGATACCCAGGATCACTTGACAGTAAAATAATCCGGTTACAACTGCCAGTTGCATGTGCTCAACAGTAGCCTAAAGTTCATAGTTGGCAAACATGACCTTTGAACTAATGTTCCCCCAGTTATATAAACCAGCAGTGAGATGCCTCACTGTATCCTGAGCTCTTGCCTGATCCAGACTGATCATGCACATGCTTCATCTTCTCTGTCTGGCAGCTCTAAGCATCTGCACACTAATAACTTGTCATCCTATACAAAAGGAAACAATCCAAACAGATTTAATATGTGGAAATCTGAGAGATATGGAGGCCAAGATCAGCAGCAAGTTCCTGATGATTACATTTAGCAATAGGATGAGGAAAGCCATTCATCAACAGTCAAAAGGTAAGATGATTTTTTACATAAACTGAATATTTTTTACTTATGATAATATTACTGACACTCTTTTATTTCATAAAGGTGACATTTTACTGAAGAAAAAAAGCAAGGACTGCTTTTCCGTACTTGATATTAAAAATAATAATATAATGTGTTTGGATACAACCAAAAAGCCACATATTTCAGTAAGTATGATTTTTTATTTATTTATTTTTTATCAATATTAATCACAAATAAATACCTTTTACAGCTATTGATATATACTTAGACATTTGCTATCATAATTACTATGTTATGGATTAATAGACAGATTTATTACGACTAAAAGCCCTAAATAAAAAATAATAATAACAACAATAAATTCCAATACCAAATACTTTTAATTACAGTACTGTTGGGGGTGAGTTTTTTTATTTTTTATTAATAAGAATTGGTTAGAAACTAACACTTTTATTCAGCAAGGATGCATTAAATTGATCAAAAGTGACAGCGAAGATATTATAATGGTTCAAAAGATTTCTTTTTCAAATAAATGCTGTTCTTTTGAACTTTCTGTTCATCAAAGAATCCTGAAAAATAAAATTTGGTGTGTTATCCTCAGGTTGATGTCATTAATAAGGACTGCTTTAAAACAATTGAAAGAAAGAATTCCTATCAATCTACACGGAAGAGTGATGCAATGATCAAGCTTTTGGGAGCTATGAGCCACACTGAGGCTTATGCAGAATTACCTCTGCAATCAAACAACCATAAAACACATCTCAGGCAGAGAAGAAGCCACAATATTGACCCATCTGATCCTTTGGGATTCGAGAACCCCAAGTCGAAAACCAGCAATTATCGAAGACTAAATCGAGAGCGAGAGCGCAGCAGTAATGTTTCTAAAGAGACCATCACTTCCTATGATGACCCTTTACACGTACTGCTTTCCAAGAGCCCAGTCAGTCCACATTTACAAAAAGAAAAGAAAAATAAGCAAGTTGCACCATCTGATCCATTCTGAACGAATTAGGTTCCTGAACGGTTTTACAGCCGCATGCCAAAGAAAACCATCCGTGAATTAAACTACATGGGATGGTTCCCTTTTTGGATGATAGCCCACCTAAAAACAAACAATACACCGATCTGAAGACCTTCTAATGTAAGGTTAAGAAAGCAAATGGTTCCATGGAAACAAATAACCATCAACTGATGCAATCCAGGGCCTCTTTTTCAGCTCAGTAAGTGAGGCTAGTTTAGGTCACTGCTTGTCAGTCCTTTCACCTTTTTAAGTCAGTTAAAATTTAAACTACTCTGCAATGCTGTGGCAATGACGTTGTTTTCATCAGAACTGCGCAAGAACCTTTTTCATTGATTGATGTGGGTAATATCATGAAATACTAAGAATCACGTGCATTTGGCAATTATTGTATTGCAATGTTTGGGGTCTGCAATTTGTATCATTACATTTCACGCCGAAAGTAGGCCTAAATATCATAGTTTCAAACATATATGAGATGGTGCTGGCCACCTCTGCTGAATTATTTATTGAAGAAGTATTGATACGTTTTTATTTATTACATTTTATATTGATGTCTTTAATCTAAATCGAAAAATGATCAAATTTCTATTTATCAAATGTGAAAGACATTTTTTAATTGTATGCTTTAGTTCAACAATACCCTTCAATTAAATCATCTTTGTAGGAAGTATTAAGAAAGTACAGGTTGAGAAAGTACATATTGATTATAATGTATAATTTATTGAGCAAAAATGTAAAACAAAAAATGAATTCAAACAATAAAATTATTGGGTTACATTTTTTTTGGTTCCTGTTCTTGTTAAAGTTTTATGTTATGAAATGAGTGTCACATATTTCCCTATTAAATCTCTTTAGTTTCTCACAAGTTTCTCAGCACATTATATAAAAACAATCATCGGTGTTATGTTTAAATTGTTTTTTTTGTCAGGTAATGATGCTTTTATATTTTTGAAACAAGATTTTCTAGATCTCACGATTAATGGTGGATGATGATGATAATCGAGTACAAGGACAATAAAAAATATCAATGATAAACGGATGTTTCGTTTGATTGTGTTTGAGGGGTCCTTCACACACTAACTTGTTTTGGCTGTTCATTTACACTACAACAGCGTGTTGGGGGCCTGAAAACACAAACTTTTGAAAACGGGTTTCAAAATGTACGTGTTTGAAAACGACACTGATATTCTCTCCGAGTAAACTACAAAAAAACAGGCAAATTTGTGAAAAATGACAGGTATTACACGTTCAGTCTATTGGCGCATAGTTTTTCTTTACAAAGTGGCATCGCCAACTACTGGCCTGGCAGCGTAATACAGCGTTTTTATTCGTTTTCGAGGATTCGTGTGAACGGGATTGTTTTCTCCAGTCAATTTTTTACCGGTCCAATCAGCGAACAGAGGGAGTGGCTGAGAACGATGACGTTGAGGTTGTGCGCTAGTTTGAGTCGTCACACGTCACGACCAAACGTTAGCGATTGGTTATGGCAGATCCAGAGTGGCTCTGGGCAGATCCAATAGTTTTAACTTCTACAGAGTACCCGTCTTCAAGGAAGTTAACGTTTGTCAATGGAGAGAGGCCAGACTCTCTGTACAAATGAAATGTACGAGAGTCTGGTAGAACCAAGCTAGTCGTCTGTATGTGAAAAACGCAAAGAAAAAGCTTTTCTGTTTTTAGTACATCGTTTTCATGTAAACTTGCTCTTAGTTTGGTTTTCCATGTTCTTGTTTGCCTGATTTCTAGTTCCTTGTTTGTTTCCATTGTTTTTTTTAAATTAAGTACCTGTTCCTCTGTTGATTATCTTCCCTTGTGTATTTAAGCCCTTGGTTTTCCTCAGTTCCTTGTTGTGTCCATAATACTTTATGGTTCTTATCTTAAAAGTTATTTGCTTGTTTGTTCTGTGTCACGCATCTCTCTTGGATTATCTACACACGACACCCCATAGGCCATTCTACAGAATTGGATCAAAGTCAGAGTTGGAAACGTCTTGAAAAAAAGGTGTATTTTTCCACAAATTTTGTATGGATCCAAATTGTATAATATCCAAGGTACACATTTCTAGTAATTGTGCAGTTAATTATCATATTGTATTTTCAGAAAGTTTTGGAATATTATTCCTCTCCCCACATTTGTCACTACCCAAACACAATTAATAATTTAAAAGGCTTATATTAACCTTTTTATATTTTGTTTACATCAACCTTGTAAATATATTTTTGTGCTATTTTTATAAAAAAAAGTTTTCACAGGTAAATCAATATTTCAAGTGTAATTTATATTTGTTGTATTTTGAACCCAATCTTTTTTTTGTAAAAGGCATTAAGTTTTCATACTGATATCAAAGTTAAGGATTCATTAGTTTGAATATACATTGAACCAAACACTATAATAACATCTTAGTTGATAATTCAAAAATAATACAAAAAATGCATGTTTTGGTCGTGACGGCACATTTTCCGTATAGTTACAGTAATGTTTTGGTAGCGACCACATCACATTACAGAATTTTAACTCGCATACTAAAACACTACTAAAACATACTAAGTTTAAGATACTAATGATTTGCATAACTGTACAACATTTTATTTTATTTCCCCCAAATAAATGATTATGTGTTCCCTTTTGTCACTACCAAAATAATGATGGCATGAATGTTTCGGTAGTGACAGTTTAAGATACTTGAGCCTAGTTCAAAGATGATAACCAGCACATGGTAACCTAGCACAGTTGTACACACATACAAACTAAATTTTATGGAATTACACCCAAAAAAGTTAGCTTAAAATTGCAGATAAAAGGTGTTTGGTAGTGACGTCCCTTAAAGTTACACACAGATTGTCAGACCTTTGAACACATTTCCTTCAAAATGATGGTAGGCTACACATCTACAATGAGAGAGAAGGACGGGAATATTTCCTGATCAAAAATGTAGGGGTGTGGTTAAAATCAGTCTCAGCCAATAGACTAAAACACTCACTGTTTTGGTAGTGACATGAAAATGCGGGACACTTTTTGACACGGGTCATCGTTTTTTTTTTTTTTTTTCAAACTTTCCTAGCATTGTTAAAAGGCAAAAGATATTCTTTAAACTGATGGCAGTTAAGCTCCATCCACAAAAAAACTGATTTCAAGTCCCGGGTCATGTTTTTTTTTTTTTTTTTTTTTTTTTTTTCATACTTTTGGGATTTTGATGACAGGTCCCGGGTCATCGTTTTTTTTTTTTTTTTTTTCATACTTTCCTATCATTGTTAAAAGGCAAAAGATATTCTTTAAACTGATGGCAGTTAAGCTCCATCCACAAAAAAATTGAGTTCAAGTCCCGGGTCATGTTTTTTTTTTTTTTCATACTTTTGGGATTTTGATGACAGGTCCCGGGTCATCTTTTTTTTTTTTTTTTTCATACTTTCCTATCATTGTTAAAAGGCAAAAGATATTCTTTAAACTGATGGCAGTTAAGCTCCATCCACAAAAAAACTGATTTCAAGTCCCGGGTCATGTTTTTTTGGGGGGGGTTTTTTTCCATACTTTTGGGATTTTGACGACAGGTCCCGGGTCATCGTTTTTTTTTTTTTTTCATACTTTCCTATCATGGTTAAAAGGCAAAAGATATTCTTTAAACTGATGGCAGTTAAGCTCCATCCACAAAAAAATTGAGTTCAAGTCCCGGGTCATGTTTTTTTTTTTCTTCATACTTTTGGGATTTTGACGACAGGTCCCGGGTCATCGTTTTTTTTTTTTTTTCATACTTTCCTATCATGGTTAAAAGGCAAAAGATATTCTTTAAACTGATGGCAGTTAAGCTCCATTCACAAAGAAATTGAGTTCAAGTCCCGGGTCATGTTTTTTTTTTGTTTTTTGTTTTTTTTCATACTTTTGGGATTTTGACGACAGGTCCCGGGTCATCGTTTTTTTTTTTTTTTTTCATACTTTCCTATCATTGTTAAAAGGCAAACGATATTCTTTAAACTGATGGCAGTTAAGCTCCATCCACAAAAAAATTGAGTTCAAGTCCCGGGTCATGTTTTTTTTTTTCTTCATACTTTTGGGATTTTGACGACAGGTCCCGGGGTCATCGTTTTTTTTTTTTTTTTCATACTGTCCTAGCATTGTTAAAAGGCAAAATATATTCTTTAAACTGATGGCAGTTAAGCTCCATCCACAAAAAAATTGAGTTCAAGTCCCGGGTCATGTTTTTTTTTTTTTTTTTCTCATACTTTTGGGATTTTGACGACAGGTCCCGGGTCATCGTTTTTTTTTTTTTTTTCATACTGTCCTAGCATTGTTAAAAGGCAAAATATATTCTTTAAACTGATGGCAGTTAAGCTCCATCCACAAAAAAATTGAGTTCAAGTCCCGGGTCATGTTTTTTTTTTTTTTCATACTTTTGGGATTTTGACGACAGGTCCCGGGTCATCGTTTTTTTTTTTTTTTTTTTTTTTTTTATACTTTCCTATCATTGTTAAAAGGCAAAATATATTCTTTAAACTGATGGCAGTTAAGCTCCATCCACAAAAAAATTGAGTTCAAGTCCCGGGTCATGTTTTTTTTTTTTTTTTTTTATACTTTTGGGATTTTGACGACAGGTCCCGGGTCATCGTTTTTTTTTTTTTTTCATACTTTCCTATCATTGTTAAAAGGCAAAAGATATTATTTAAACTGATGGCAGTTAAGCTCCATCCACAAAAAAATTGAGTTCAAGTCCCGGGTCATGTTTTTTTTTTTTTCATACTTTTGGGATTTTGATGACAGGTCCCGGTTCATCGTTTTTTTTTTTTTTTTCATACTTTCCTATCATGGTTAAAAGGCAAAAGATATTATTTAAACTGATGGCAGTTAAGCTCCATTGACAAAGAAATTGAGTTCAAGTCCCGGGTCATGTTTTTTTTTTTTTTTTTTCATACTTTTGGGATTTTGACGACAGGTCCCGGGTCATCGTTTTTTTTTTGTTTTTTGTTTTTTTTCATACTTTTGGGATTTTGACGACAGGTCCCGGGTCATCGTTTTTTTTTTTTTTTTCATACTTTCCTATCATTGTTAAAAGGCAAAAGATATTCTTTAAACTGATGGCAGTTAAGCTCCATCCACAAAAAAATTGAGTTCAAGTCCCGGGTCATGTTTTTTTTTTTTTTCATACTTTTGGGATTTTGATGACAGGTCCCGGGTCATCGTTTTTTTTTTTTTTTCATACTTTCCTAGCATTGTTAAAAGGCAAAAGATATTCTTTAAACTGATGGCAGTTATTCACAAAGAAATTGAGTTCAAGTCCCGGGTCATGTTTTTTTTTTTTTTTTCTTTTTCATACTTTTGGGATTTTGACGACAGGTCCCGGGTCATCGTTTTTTTTTTTTTTTTTCTTCATACTTTCCTATCATGGTTAAAAGGCAAAATATATTCTTTAAACTGATGGCAGTTAAGCTCCATCCACAAAAAAATTGAGTTCAAGTCCCGGGTCATGTTTTTTTTTTTTTTTTTTTTTTTTTTTTTTTTCATACTTTTGGGATTTTGACGACAGGTCCCGGGTCATCGTTTTTTTTTTTTTTTTTCATACTTTCCTATCATTGTTAAAAGGCAAAATATATTCTTTAAACTGATGGCAGTTAAGCTCCATCCACAAAAAAATTGAGTTCAAGTCCCGGGTCATGTTTTTTTTTTTTTCATACTTTTGGGATTTTGATGACAGGTCCCGGGTCATCGTTTTTTTTTTTTTTTCTTCATACTTTCCTATCATTGTTAAAAGGCAAAATATATTCTTTAAACTGATGGCAGTTAAGCTCCATCCACAAAGAAATTGAGTTCAAGTCCCGGGTCATGTTTTTTTTTTTTTTTTTTCATACTTTTGGGATTTTGACGACAGGTCCCGGGTCATCGTTTTTTTTTATTTTTTTCATACTTTCCTATCATTGTTAAAAGGCAAAAGATATTCTTTAAACTGATGGCAGTTAAGCTCCATCCACAAAGAAATTGAGTTCAAGTCCCGGGTCATGTTTTTTTTTTTTTTTTTCTCATACTTTTGGGATTTTGACGACAGGTCCCGGGTCATCGTTTTTTTTTTTCGTTTTTTTTTCTTCATACTTTCCTAACATTGTTAAAAGGCAAAATATATTTACAGTGTTTCATAATTAAAAAAAATGTAACAACTTTTTAAAAGAAAGAAATATATATATTTAAAAACAACAATGAAAAAACAAAACAAAAAAAAACATTTCAATATTTTCACAAGTTGAAATTTAGGGGTTAGGGTTCGGGACAGCCAACTCCCAGTTGAAAGTACCCAATAAATTATGATTTTATATATATATTAAGCTTACTTATATTTTAAATATTATTGTGGGATTCAATAGATAATAGAAGGATCTTAGTAAACATCTAATATTTCAATACTTAAATGCTTTTTAACTGTGTTTTTTGGTCGTCGGACAGCAGTTTGCACCAATTCTGTAGAATGGTATACTGATTACTGACAATCTGTTTAAAACTTGTTTCCATTTGCATTGGACTGGAATCAGCTGGACTTGTTGATGTTTGTTTTTACTGATTATGTAATTTTAAGAGGCAAGTAGGGCATAGAACCAACAATTTATCCTTTCTTTTGTCAACAGATTTGGGTGCATGAGTTAATTCAAACCTTCACTCAACAAACACCTTAAAACAAGGTCAGAGTAGCTGCATTTCTTCAATATTGACTGTTCTGTGCTGCTGAACATGTCAGGACACTCCACAACTCTTATGCAAATATGAGGCACAAAATGCATAAAAATATTGTGTTCTTGCATATAATTTTAAAAGTCTTTACACAAGCAATGCATGGTTTCGGGTTCAGTAATAACAGGTCATGACATCATCCTTTAAAGATGAAAACAGAAGTTCACCTAAATAACTTTAGTTGGAAGATATATTGGTAAGAAAATATTGCAGAATATTATGGCACATGCAGTGATTTCAATGAGAATAAAATAAAAATTTTCCAGTCGTATATTTTGTCATTGAAGATTTCTTAAAAATGGTTAAAATAGTCTCGTCCCATTCCCGAGAACCAAATATTGCGTATCATCTCGTCTCGTCTGCCAAGTGTTTCGTCATACCCCTAATAACATATAATTTCCCAACAGCAAAATTGTGGCTATATATAAACACAACAACATAGATGTATGACATATTTATTTAGTTAACATTTACACGTTTATACCATTCAAAAGTAACTCAATAACTTACATACACACATCTCCCTTGCAGAAAATGAATAATCTTCAAAAAACAATATTTAACACTGCCAGTGTCTGAATGGTATACAATATAGGATTCATGAGTTATATTGTAAAAATCAAATCAGATATTTGTAAAGGTTGTCTTTCCAAAAGTCGATATATCACAAAATTCTGTATGAAGAATCAGGGGTAAAGTGCTTGAACTTTGACATGCAAACATTTGATTGCCTTTTCTATTCATATATTGTTGTTCTTAATCAGCCTTGACGTGATCTCTTCTGTTGATGAACACACATTTCATGTCTGAAAGTTCAAAACCCGCATTACCACATTTCAAAGTGATAATAAAACGGCACATTCCGGTGTTCGGGCAGATGGAAAACTGTTGAGCTGGGTCTGAACAACGGCCCACGGGGCACTTTAGGTCCTCAAAAAAATGGCGCATCATTATGCTCATATAAGCCCCGTGGCCAACAACCAAGGCATGGACAGAAACATTCAAGACTCCGTCATCTGGGAGTCCTGCAGGAGCCCAACTGGTTTCATCAGATATGGATGTCTCATCATCTTGTACTTTGTCTTGATGGTCATTAGCTATTCGCTGCATCATAGCCTTGAGAAAATCCTTGATTCGCACCTTCACCTGAAAGGAATATAATCATATATATATATAGTAAAAATAACTAAATAAAATGTGCCTCATTTAACTCATTTAAAGACAGTAAACAGAAGTTTAGGATGACAATCAGATTTGTTGTTTTTTGTTGAAAATGTGAAGAACTAAAATGTTGATGTATTGATCATTTACATTTTAAAATATTATATTAAATACATGGGACACAGGACATGGACTGTTATATTCTATTCTATTAAAATATAAACTAAATATTGCCATTTAAAGTGGCTGTTTTCTTTCATCACAAACCAGCTATATTATTATTATTTATTTTTTTACATATGTGCCATAAATTTTACCTGCTCCACGGTTTCTCCCTCGGGTGGAGTGAACTCTGGTAAAGGCTGCCCGGCTGCTTTAGCCATGTTTTTCATTTCTATGACTCGACCTCCCTCAGCTATACCAAAACTCTGGAGAGAAAAATTGTTCTGTGATGCATATGAAAAGTTGCTCTTATCAGACATTTTTCTAATATTATCAAGCTGTACTCTGTACTTACTCGCTCTTTGAGTGATTGATCTGCTACTAGTTCTATATCATGGCAGGTTCTGTTGTTCCTCACAATAATCTCCGCAGTCTGTAATTTTACAAAATAACGTGATTATTCATCCTAACAAACGAATACACACAAGGAAAGTGATATCTGTAACACGAAACCAATAGGACACACTAGTTAGATATGATTATAACTTCAGTGGGCATGTGCAACATTATAACAATAACATGTGCATATTGCAAGTTAACAGATCTTGTCTGTTAACATATGGTTTCTTTATCATGTTCAAAATAGACTCACATAGGTATATATCGCTTTAATGCTTACTGACTCTTATCCAGGGAAACATGCATTTCCAGCTCAAATGACCCACATGAGCACTGAACAGAATAACCTAAAAAGAGTTCATTTTATTTTGGGGAGAAACATTTCCCTCTACCTGTGGCAAACGTGTATGTTTCTACTAGACTTGAACTATGTTACTTACCTGCTTGGCACGTTTCATGTCACTGACAAACACATTTGTGAATTTTACATCCCTGAGGTACTGGCCAGCGGCCTCAGATTGCCGTATCCCAATTTCAGAAAGCGGTGAGTCTATTTTCTGACCTAAAAGCAAAGAAATTATAGCTATAGTTTGTGGAGCATGTGCTGAGATGTCTGCTTAATGCCTGAAATAAATGCAGGGGTACTGATATGGATAAAAAAAAATTCCCCGTGAAAAAAATACCTTGTAAAAGGCCATCTTTGTTGCACTGCGTCTCACCACTGGTAAACCAAAACAGTAAAATGATCAATAAACACTTTATTACTAACCAGCACAGTTGTAACCAATAATTTGAATTCAAAGAAAACTAGTTGTAATTGTGACTAGAGGTGTTCCTGACTTCACACGTTTATTATTTTAGTTTGTATTGAAAAAGAAAGGAATTTTGCAAAACCTCTTTCAATGACGACAACATAACTTAAATGTCTAACTTATTTAACATGGACAGTGAGGGTAGGACTTTTTTTTTTTTTTGCCTCTGACCTTTCACTGGAAGAGGGATTCGTATTGCCCTTTAAACATAAGTTACAACAGACATTAGTAATATGATATGAGGAGCCCAGTAAAGTTTAAACTAAATTCCCACTAGCATATTTAAACTCTACTAAATGTCAGACAGCCCTCGTGTATTAATATCGTTCTATAACGCCATGACGTTCAGATACAGAGCTATATTTAGAACTACTTTAGCAAAGTATAATTAAAATATCAGGTCACTTTAATTTACTGAATCAATAATGCAGTGATTATCAGTTGGTAATGTAGAATGAATAGGTAACGTTATAATGAGATTTTTTTTTCATTGAGCAAACAAGACAGAAAAGCCAACTTACTGTCGGACTATCGTTAAACCAAAAGCGAGCATTGCTGCAGCTATTACGGTGCAGTTAACAGCGTCGTGAGGTTATAGATGTTCATCCATTGATCCAGGAGTCTGTCACGGCAATTGCGTTTTCAAATATGCGCTGCTGTGGTGACAGCACTTCCACTGACACCGTACTTGATTTAGCCGGAAGTTCGTACGCATGGCTGATAGGTCCGACTCAATTTCCAAAATGTAAGCAATATTTGCTATCCTTTTAAATGTTGTTTATAAGGGTGCTTATTGAAATTGAATTGATCCCAGTTTTAATTTTGATGTAGTTGAAACATTATTAAAATGTATTTTCTTGGCTGAAATGGTCGTTGCTTTTTTTAAATAAAAAGTTTGTTGATAAAGCTGTCATAGCTGATTAAGTCATATACATTTTTCCAGTGTGTTTAACATTCGATATTCGAGACATAAACAAATCGTTCAGATTTGTTTTGCACTTTTGTATGCACCAGCTCAACCGAATCCTTGAAAAGATCCGATTCAAAAGAATGATTCGTTAACGAATCGGACATCGGCTCACCCCTGACTGAAGCTTGCAGTGACTCATTGGCGCCAGTGGCGCGTGGCGGGATTTGAAATTGTATAAAGTCTGTCTGTCACGGTTTTCTTTTGGACTGTATCTCATTTGGCATTGGCTACATTGACTCGACATAGGCATTTTATTTTAATTATGATATTTTTAAGCACTAACCAGCTGTTCCTTAGTAGTAAGATATAAAAGTTGATAAAAAAAATTCACCACAGTAGGCTACAGTAGCCAACTGAAATAAGAAGAGGAGGCAGAATACTTTTTTCATGGTAAGTTTATTGACCTTAGCATACAGTATGTCCTCTCCTTTAACTTCATTCATGCTCTCAATGACAAATTATTTGAGTTCAACAGAAATCCAAAGAATATCCACAGAGTTGCCAAGCCCTAATGACTTTACCCTATAATTCATCTCTTATTCAGCTGTAACAATTTCCAACTTATTTAAGTTATAATTATTTAGCGGATAATTATGTAAGGAAACATGGTTGAATATACAAGTTCAACCTGTTCAAATGTGTAATTTTTACCCAGTCTGTGTGATTATCCACACTCAATCTTTACAGTCATTCTCTACCAGGTTATAACATGCTGGATAGATTCCCATTGTTATTTTCACCATTAACATTGCCAGTAAAAGGTTAAGAATAACATAGGACCAACATAGCACCACACTCTTTAAAGCAGATATTTATTGAACAGAGGTTGTGCAACAGACATAACTGAGGTACATGATATGGTTATAGTGGAGAGAGGAGGCCTTTACTCACTGTTGCTTATTTTATATTTACAGGTTTATATTCACTGAAATGGGCAGGGTACACAAGGCATTGTCAATCGTTTGTCACCTCCTCCATCCACTATTTCTGACGTCCAGGTGGGAGCCTTGTAAGCTTTCTATTAATCTACATCGAAATTCAACTGTATTTACTACATCAGACATATCATAACCTCTTCTATGTGGTGTCCTTTCCAGGTTCCCGAAAAAACTGTTGTGAGTTGTGTGAGGTAATGGAAAAAGTATTTTATGTCCAGTAAACCTGAGGTATAGAGATACCATACTTACAGAATGGGACAGAGAAAGAAGAGGAGGAAAAGACTAAAAGGTAAAGACACATGCCTTTATAAGAGCACACTGTACAAAGAGCATTTCCAGTCGAATACTCGTTTCATGTTTTTCTTTTACCCTCTACTTCTGTATTCTCAAAGTATTCTGTAAGCAGTAAAATAATTATAATACAATTGTTTATAAAATAGCAGCACACTGATGTGACATCACAACTATGTAATGTTATTTTTGTGTATAAGATGAAACAAACAAACAAACAAAAAAATCATAGCTTTTTAGCAGCGGAAAAAACAATAATAACTCAATAACAATATTGACACTAGATTGATGTCTTCACACCCTTTCCATCTCATCACTTTGGAATAAAGTATCATACCCCTTAATGAACGTAACTTCAGTCCATATTCAAAGTCAAACAACATAGCCACCCATACAATCTGTTAACAGTACTGTAATTCATTTTCAGAGCAGAGCTGTGAAAATATTAAGACAGACTAATTTAATACAATAAGATTGACAGGGGTTTTGGTGTGAGGATGGAGGAAACGTGACTTGTGAAACTCAAGCATCACTAAGAACTGTTTCTCGGCAAAGGAAACGTACGAGTACACGCAGAAATCTCCTTTACACACAGAAAGACATGCACACAAACACACACGCATATGTAGACGAACACAAACCTAAGCTTGACTGCCCCTTTTCAAGGTAAGCTATGAAAATTCAGCATATGAAATCCGTTTTGTGCCGATGATGCACCCTGTTTTTGGACACTGTGTAATGACTTTTGGAAGTTTTCAAATCCCATGCCAGTTCAACCTTTGGAAGCAGCATATTTTGGATGGCTTGGTAGTGGATCTTATGCTTAAGCTCTGCAAAACAGGGTGAAAGTCTACATCAGACTTAAGGCACTGTATAAAAAACAATGTTTCTGCAATGGCGCAGTTGCACAAGTAAATCTTTTCAAATTTCAAGAAAACTGCCCTCGGATCGTGCAAACCAACAAACAATTGATTTTCTTCCATTTTGATCTGTTTTCTGTCTTTTTGTTGTCTGGTTTTTGGTCTTTTTTATTTTGTTAAATTAACGTGCCTTATTATTTTGTTGCTGTTGTCATACATTGGTTTCCAATGCTTTAACACTATAATGAACCCAACATGCAATGATCAAAATATGGGAAACCAGCCCCCCCCCCTCCACAAAAAAAAAAAAAAAAGACTCCTTAATCATAACCATTTGTTATCCATGGCAAATACGCTCTCTAAACTGACACCGATGGAGTAACCTTCCCCAGTTATGAGCTGGCAGTATCAATGAAACTGGTGTAGATACTGGTCTGTAATTCAAACACGAGACAAAAAAAAAACAAATGAAAAAAAAAAAACCCTAAAGGACAAACAAATAGATTAAAGATCTTAAATATTAGGTGATTTATGGAAACCATAATAGCTGTTGTTTCTCCTTTGGCCTCCTTTCCTGCTTCTCCAAACTCCATATCATCATCCTCATCTCAGCAGCATGCTTCACACCTCAAACTAACCAAGCTTCATCATCATCATCCTCGATCATTCTTGCCTACACATTCCTTAACTGCTAATCAAATTTGCACACACTTGTTTCTCAATGACTCTTCTCTTGGTCCCTGGTTGGACCAAACACAAATCAGCCTAAGGCTCCTTCAACACACTCACAACAAAATACGTAAATACAATAAACTGTATACAATACAACTGTAATATTTAGTGGGAGGTTGCCCCAAAGGACAACCTTACCCACAAATTTTAAAAACAACTCTTCTTGCCTTTAGAAGAAATGAGGGAACGTAGCCGTCTCACTCCGCTCCCTTTTCTTGCCTCCTCTTGTTCTGTGCACTGGGTTGGGCTCAGCCCTCAAGCAGTTTCCAGGCCAGTAAATAAAAGCATTTAATATAAGGCACTGTTACAGGAGGCCCTCAAAGCATCGTGGAATCATTTGCTATCCCTGTCCAGACCATGTGCCTACCACTGAATCCGTCTCTATGACCAAACACTTGCAGATAGATGATTAAACAAAGCCCAAATGATTCACACAAGAGTGCCTGATAAAGGGTAACTTGTACACGCTTGCACATGAGCCAACATACACCACACGTAAATGCATGCACACAAGCAGCTTGACAAAAGCTTATTTGAAGTGTCTGTAACTTTAGCATCAAGAGACAATAACTTGCTTGTTTAACAGGAATAATAATAATAATCATATTAAAATTATATTAATAGTCTATTGTCGTGATATAAGCCCCTGTTGCCCTAGCAAAAGAGCTCTGCGTTCTTAGCATGAGACTTGTGTCTCACCGCTCCTTTTTAATCCCCCTTTTCTGGTCCTAATGCACCCTTAGTACACAGCCAAGTGAATGGGTGCGTTCATTCAGACTCATGGCACCTCAATGTGTGTTCAAGTTCAGGCATTCCAAAATGAACCAAAAAAAAATAAAATAAAAACATAACAACAAAACAGAAAAAAAAAACATAGCCCCACTTTTTGTACCCTTTCAAGCCAGTCTGATACAGTAGACTCTCTAGTTTGAAAAGCCCTTGACGCTATCACTTTTGCATTAAATATCATATTATTATGTTTACACAATCAAAAGAGTTTGCAAAATACTACACGCTTCCCTTCTAAGAGTCTGAGGCACCGTAGAGGTTTTTGCATCATTATCAAATCATTTAAAAAATATCTATTTTTTGTATCTAAAATAGCTTAGATTTTTTTCTTCTTTTTTTTGTCATTTACGGGAGTATTTTTTTATTGGAAAATGAAGATAAAACTCTACAAAGACTAGCAAGCACTTTTTGTTGGGGTTGTTTGTTTTTTTGTCATTTTTGTTTTTTGTTGTTTTTTTCTTTTCTTGAAGACTGATCACAGCATTCCTGCAGCAAGCTCACAAGTTGATGTCTCGTACATCGGTTGGGGTGCTGGACTGGTCCTGGTCATCAAGTGCTTTGCTGCGCGGGCCACCCTGTTCCTGCTGCTGCTGTTTCTGCTGCTGCCGGCGACCCTCCCTTAGGTTATTCATCAACACTCTCTCAATCTGCTCCTGGCATTCCTTTAACACATCCTGGAAAGCATCAGACACATAACGTTAGAAAAGCAGGTCACTTACATCGCTGCAATTTCTGTCCTTATCCAGAATCTCTTCATTAGTAGTAGTTAAAGCAAATGCACACTCAGTTAATGGATTAGGTCAAACAACAAGATTTAACCAAAATTCTAACCCAGATTTTTCTGTCTACTCCAAATATGCATCTAAAACAATAGAAGTCGCCCTGCAAGCAGAGAAAAAAAAGCTTTACCACAGTTTCCTATGTTAATTAGATCTATATCCCATGGATAAAACAAGGTAGTGTTTCACTTGTTGTTGTTTTTATACGCGTTCATCTTCACAACAGCATGTAATGACCTAAGGGAATCTCACTTGAGTCCACCAGAATCTTCTTCCTGCTCTGTATAACTAAGAACAAACTAAATCTTCTTCTTTTTTTTTCTTTTTGATAAAATATGAGAAATGCTCAATGCAACCCTGTGGGTGGCTCCAAAGAGCATAAGACATATTTAAAATGGCTTTCACACACTGTCACCAACATGAGCAATGATGCCCTCTAGTGCAACTAAATGGATACGGTGATCAAAGCTCTCCCTCCTATTTAGTGGGTATGTCTGAGACACAACAGGCATCTGTGGGAAGTTTGCTGTGA
Organism: Phoxinus phoxinus; assembly: GCF_949152265.1. Classification (NCBI taxonomy): domain Eukaryota; kingdom Metazoa; phylum Chordata; class Actinopteri; order Cypriniformes; family Leuciscidae; genus Phoxinus; species Phoxinus phoxinus. The sequence goes on from NC_136900.1 coordinate 15,948,576, forward strand.
ATGGCCCATGGGGAGGGCCTGTGGAGAATGTGTTGCTTGTGGAGAGGCTGCATTCCTTTGACATTTACTGCTAATTAAAAGCTGATGGGCCAAAGTCTGAAATTATGTTATGCATGGCTACTGGGCCAGGCTAGTGTTTCTTGCCTGTAGAAATCGCCTGTCTATCGTTTATCTTTTTAAAAATGTATTATTGTTGAAGAATAGCTTAGTGTCTCTAGGTTGTTTTCTTTCATCGTGGATGACAATGCCACCATCCTAGAGATCTCTTGTTTCCCACCACGATGAGCCATTATTAGTCATGAAAAATAAATTCCTTCTAGTAAATTAACTAAAGCATAAAACATGTAAAGGAACTGCCTGTGTCTTACCACAAGAATGCCAGGCCCGACTTCTTAAAAGACATTTCCCTGTGCGCTGGTCTTTATAGCTGCACAACCAAATTCATGCCAAGCCCCAAAGGCTTAATTCAGGCAACTCTAATAGCTTCAATGTGTGACTACTGGTAAAACCAGGACTTGCTCTAGAAGAGCTTCTCAATGATTAGATCCAGAGGAGGGTGGCACTTGGTGAGCTGCAGGATGGAGTGGGTGGTCCCTGCTTAATCCAACCTTGCCTTGATCAAGAACACCCTCTATCTCACTGGAGCATGGCTACGTTTGTCAAAGTCAAACAAATGAAAAAAAAATCGGTCGAAACCACAAGAAAGATGGTCTACTGAAGAAACAGCAGTTATTGTGACATCACTCACTGTTATGTGTGTGCCATCTTAGACAGAAGAAGCCTAGAAGCATAAAGGGGAGACTTAAGTAGCCAAAAAAAAAAAAAAAAAAAAATGGTGTCTGTTTTTTAATGGGAAGTGAAAGCAAGGATTGCCGGGTTCAGAGCAAGGCCATCACAGCATTGAGAAATGAAAGGGATTAAGATGTCCCAGAGGCCTAATGCAAGAGGCCAGGGGGCCTAACACATGATCTTATGTACCAAAAAAGCCTTGAAGTTCTTCTCTAAATAATTTGCAACTCTTCAGCTCCAAATAACATTTCGGTTGCAAATAACAACGTCCTTATGACATTATGACTTTAGGCAAAGGAGCATTCTCAGCATACCAGACCCAAAGTTTCTAACATTTCACCTACTTTTAGAAACTGCGGTATCTCAAAAGAGTTTTTACTGTGCACTTTCTCTTCCTGATTAATTTTTATAACTGCAGATCTTTAGCTTGTATAAAGCTTATATTATAAGTATTCTAGAGGAGCACAAGGACACAAATTAATGCCTCAACATAAACAAATCAGTCAAGGCCTCATTTAAAAGAACTGATAACTCTGAGACCCTGGATGCCTACAACATCCCAAAGAGCATCATTTACTGTATTTACTGTAGCTACAGTAACAAACTACTAACACCCAGTATCAGACACATATTTAGTGTCTTTTGCTTCTTTCTTAGAGAAACCTTTGGGTGTTTGTGGAAACTTCAAGCCAATTTATCAGCCCTCTTGGTTTGGCATGCATGTGTGTACCTTACTGCTGCACAGAGTATGCTTCACCAGGTGTGTCTTCAGCTACACACACATTCCAAGGACGACTGGAAGAGGCTGGCTGCCCCTATCATATGTCTACTGGAAACTACAGGCACTGGACACCACAAATGTCAGCAGGGTTCCTGGTTCCAGGCTGGCAGCATCGTTTGGCATTAGGTTGACTTTCCTTCATACTCTGTCTGACCGCTCACCTCCCAACCTCTGTCTCAATATGGAAGGTCCTCATACACTAAGTAAAAGTTTAGTACACAAAAACCTTGTTTATTGAAGACTAGGTTTTTCTACTTTACTTCTGCTATAGATATCTAGATAGGACCTCTAAGAGTCCTATTAATTAAAATAATGCAATAATGCCTAATAATAATGCCAAAACAATTCTAATTGGTAAAATTAGTTATTCGTCCCAAACAAATTCAGTTCTCAATTAAATATAAGGTTGCAATCACACATGGTTCAATTGCTTGGTCCGAACCCAAGTTCGATCCCCCCCACCTGCTCCCGCTAAATTGTGTACATTGTCCTGCGCGGTATGTTTGTCTTATCTGAAGCTGCAGCTGTTTACCCCTTGTTGCTAGGTAACGGCAATGCAAGAGAAGGCAGCAAAATGCATTATGTTGCCCGTCTCACTTTTATAGTTTGATTTTGTTTCTAAAGAACGGGGGAGTCTATGTTTGCAGTGCGGCAGTCCCGCTTGTCAGGAAAGTGTGTTAGAACATGATTCTGTAAAACTGTCTGTTTGTATTATATGTCATTAATAGCCTTTCACTTCCATGATTTACTATGATTACATTCATATCAGAAACATACCGTACTGGAGTTCACATGAACCATACCCCACTAAAGTGGACTCAGGTTCAGTTTGTGGGTGCGAAACCAAAAGTGCTAGTATGAAAGCACTTTAAGATATAGCAGACATACCTGTCGCACTGCTAGCAATAACCCTTACACACGTGATTCTATAATGTCACAAAAAACATACTGTTGAAGTCAATTTGCATCCTTGGCAAGACAAACTGTTTAATTGCCTTCCTTTAAGGGACAGTTCACCCAAACATTTTAGTTTTGTCATAATTTGCTCACTTTAATGTCATTCCAAACCTATATGTCTTTCTTCTGAGGAACACAAAAGAAGATATTTCGAAGAATGTTGGTAACCAAATAATTTAAGTATTTTTTTGGCAAATAATTTACCATTTACTTCCATAGGATAGATAAAAACACTGAGACATTTCTCAAAATATATTTTTTTATGTTCCACAGCAGAAAAACAGTCATATATGTTTGAGGGTCAGTAAATGATGAAAGAATGTTCATGTTGGGTGAACTATACCTTTAATTTTTCTTTAGGCTTTATAGCTCAGTGCGAGCAGGGTAGCGTGCATACACCCTACCTGCATGTTTTCAAAGGTATGGCTTGTTGGCATCCAGCAATGTGACGAGTTGTTCATGGAGCAGGCAGTTCATTCCTTCTGCCCTGGACCTCACACTCCTCAGACACTGAGCACCTTTACTGCTGTGGAGGACTATTTGTTTTTCCTCTGCTATGGTGCACGACTTCACACACCACATGCTGGGGCAGCAGTCATTCTACCAGCAGCAGTGCACTCTAGGGTATCTTGGGGAGGGTTGACCTCTTCAGGTCAGGACAGGAATTAAATGCGTTTCCTGGGTTATTCTCTTAATCCTAATTTTCGATTCGCTTTGGCTTTCACTTTCCTCCCTAAAGAGATACTAAAGGACCTAAAAGAAACTAAATGACCAAAAGGTGGTCCCTCGTGCTACAGTATGTGTGAATTTGTATGCAAATCATTTGCATAAAGCCATAGTATCCCTGACACATTCCCCTAGCCCTGTGGATTCTCTCTTTACAGTCTCTCAGTCAGGGTCAATCCCATTTCATTTCCAGTAATTCAGTGGCTGAATGTGAAATTGAATTGGAGCTGGACCCAAGCCCATTGAGTAAATAGGGGAAATGCACAGCCTCCTCTCACAGTCCTACAGGCACAGCAACACTTATCCCACAGATTACCAATTGGTAAAAAACAAGGAATCTTCTTATCATGGACGCTGTTTTAAATTAGATAGCATCCCTATATGATCACTCCACTTTAGAATATAAACAAACTGTGAGGTAATATGTATAAGCACACTGGCCTGCATGGAAGTGCCATGTATCATGACTCATTAAAAGATGCATTAGTAAAATGTATTGTCAAAGCAACAATACTCACAACTTCTGTGTTTGTGATCTTGGCGAGCAACTCTGTAAGGTTGTCTCCCCACAGTGAGCGGTTAGTGCTGTTGAGCTGCAGGCCACAGATAGCTGCTGCCACGCTGCCCGTTGCAATCATGGATGGAGGGGACATGGCAAAGTTGAAATCTGAGGAAAGAGCAAACCAGGCAAGATCGGTCAAACTTTGAGTTATTTTTTTTTTACTTTATCACACTTATACAGTATTTTGAATAGTAATGTCAGATATTATTAAATTGATACAAAAAAAAAAAATCATAAATACAGATGAATGAAGACCCTTTCCATTAGGTCTGTGCACAGTCCTTTGCTAATGACTGCAGCCCAGGATAATGAGGGTTCACTTGGCTTGAAAAGAATCTAAAAAGCACCCCACCCCCACCCCTCTCCTCCAGTCACCCTTTGCAGATCGGCCCCTTTTCTTCCAGCTCCTAAGTAAATCGTGTGCTCCCTGAAAAAAAAAGCCCTATAGCCTTTGGAAAGGATGGAATAAAGAGCCACAGTCCCCCTGCCAATGCTCACTGCTGTAGGTCCTTTTTCCACGTGTGGTCACAGGCGTACATCTCAAAGACCAATAACCTTGTTAGCTTTCTCACTGTCATTCATAATGCAAATAAGACAGCTTGTGAACGGGCCTGAAACCCCAAAAGACGACTGACTGCAAGAAGGGGGAGAAAGAAAGAGGAAAAGAAAGAACCAAACAACTTAGGCTGTCTGCCCCCTGCCTCATTGATTTCCATCTTTCTTCTTTTTCTACGGCTCCCCCTCTCCCTATGTTCAGACTGTTTTTCAACACTTTTTTACCCTCAGACACACACCCCTAAAGTTGAATAGCATACATGTCATTGTTGTAACAACAACTCGAGATTTGTGTCAGCGTTGCTTCTATCTTTTGGCATATTGAGTGTGGCCACTGGTGGACGTGGGTCTAGTGAGCAAGAGAGTGTGGCCTCATTGTCTGAAATCATCACCTCATCCAACTGAGAAATGCAACATCAAGTCCTCTCTGTGGATTCAAATTCAACCTGACAGCCGCACAAAAGATGGGTGTTGGGGGAGGGTGTAGTTGGGTTTTAGACAGCAGGGCCGGCTGAGGGGGGCACTAAGCATCATTCTTTAATCAGTGTCCAGACCTTCGTAAGGTTTTGGCAGAAGAAAAGACCCTCCTACCCACCTCATTCCCCCCATGCCATTCCTCTGATGCAGGGCCACCTCTGGGCTCATGGTCCCACACTCCCTGGCAGTCTTTACATTACCATATTGCCATATTCAATTGCAAAGCAAACTGTGTGTGATGGCTCTGAGGGTGATTTTTCTTCCCCTTTCTTTTTAGGAAAAAAAATTCAAAGCCCCGGGCCCTTTGATAACTGACGAGCATGCCTTCATTGCCTTTTTAACATTCAAAGCCAGTCATTTTCTCATTTTGCGGCTCAGTGTTGACAAATAAATGAACTTATTATACACTCTTCTCTTTGTAGTTTTTGCCGGGCCAGACAAAAAATGTATAAAAAGACAAGTTCTGGTCAAGCAGAAGAAGACAAAAAACGCATTGCAACTCTTAGGTCTTTTGGGGCAGGGAGAAAAAACAATGGAAAATAGATGCCCACACACCGCTTGCGTGTGCTGAGTGGGTTGCAATCTGACTTTTCACACTCTAGACAAGACAAGTTTGTCGGGGGAACAAGAGTATACGCGTGCTAGTGGCAGAGCTGGACGCTCTGGTTTGTGAGAGTGGTAAGGGAAGAATGGATGTATTCTGCACGCCTTCATTGATATTCATGCTGAGTATAAACAGTGTATGTAGCTGAGTGGTGACGCCTGTGATGGAAGGCTCCTAGTAAGCGGCGGCTGGCTGGCCTGGTATACCAGCCTCTCACCCCCTTCAATGGACCATTCTCCTGCCCTCGCCACACTGCATCCCCAGAACTGTGCCAACACAGCAAGCTCCTTGGTGGGTGCAATGTGCTGTGTACGCATTTAACTTGTAAATTAATTAAACGTCCGGAAAGTTGAGGAACGGCCAAAGAGACTGATGATTTGAGGGGCAATAAATCAAGTGCCAGGCTTTCATGCAGATGCACAGGTTTGCCTTTACAGAAAGTCTTGTTTTAAGCAGTCATGTTCGACCTCCCTGATAAAGATCAAACGTAAATACGAATTGGGTATCACAGTATAACGCTTAGATAAATGGTAAAGCATGTAAATGAAGAACTTAAAGACTGAGTTACTAAAAGAGTAGACATGTAACAAATATTAAAAGAAATGTGAATTCATTAGCACTTTTTTGTAGCAGGTTTTAAACCTACAAAACAGAATTTAAAATGTTTTTTTTTTTTTTTTTTTTCACTCCTAGCTATGTTGTGTCTCATTATGAGGCTTTAAGTAATTAGATATCAGCAGGTCATGTCTGGGACATTCGTGTATAACATTACTCCATAGAAATGTATTACATTATCTGTCTATTGTCTTTTTTTTTCTATCTGTCACAAATCTTCAACAAAGTAAATTCATAATCAAAAGTGGCGTGTTGGTCTGCCCTGTCAAACCATAGTAAACAGATTAATTAAAAACAGGAACACTCTTTGACTGTTAAAATCCTGTAACAACTTGTTTCAGTCTTGCTCCAGTGCTGAGTCTTTAGCAACAGCAGTCAAGCCAGTGTGGGAGGAAACAGAGCCTCTTGAATGAGAAATGACATGAATATGTTGTTAAATAGAATTAATTAATCTAGAATTAATTTTCAGCCCTACTGACCTCTCCACCAGTCACTGGTTATTTATTTTTCCTAAGGGATTTCTCTGATAAGTAACCATCTGAAGAGTGGCAAGATGATCTCTACCTACAAAACATATTTACTGCTAATATCATAGCATGTCTCAGGTCTGTTATTATACATCTACAGACAATCTACGATGGAGAAGTAAAGGGGGTGCTGGGTGTTTAACAGTAAAATGGGGTATAATCACGTTTAATGAGCTTGTTCCTGTGTAGGCCTTCGACAGACTGCCCTCCGGAGAAACGCTTTATCGTGTGCTCCTTCTGCACTGACCCTTACATGCCTCTGCATATGAAATGGAGGGTTGTTCCTTTTGTCTCCTTTCTTGCGGTCTCTAGCCAAGCCTTCCAGCTATTTGCATATCTCTGAAAGGCCCCTCCATGTTATTAATTAATACTGAACTGGTCTACTCTGCCTGACCAAATCTCACAGAGTGCTCTAAACGGAACTGTTTTATCAAAAGCAAAGAACCATTAAAAATTAGCTGTCGTCTTTCCACACTCTTCTCTCCTTTCTCATTCAGATACAGGGGCCTTGATTTATGCATGTCTCAGAAAGGAGGGGGACGCTGAATTCTCTGCAAAGAAAGCAAACTGTACAGAGAAAAGAAAAGCAGCCGTCAGGGCATCTGCCTGGCAATTAAAATCTTTTGGACACCCCTTGAATCTCTGTTGTTAAACTAGTAACTAATTTGTGTATTGCTTAAAACAAGAGATAACAAAAGAGGTATGTTGCACTGCATCTGCAATTTTTCGGCATCTAAAAACCAAGTTATTCTGTTAAACCATTCATATTATCCCAGCTATCATCAATGCTCATCCTGGCAATTCAAACCAGTTTATATAGATTCTGTTTATGCCAGAGCAGTTTCACAACAGATCTATATTTATTGCAAAAACCAACAGCAGAATCAAAAGCTCCATGTTTAAAAGACCAGCCAGCTCCTCCTCCTATTCCCTCTCCCATCGTCTGCCACTTTCCCAAAGTCAGAGTCACTCCTGAGGTGCATTGGGAGCTGAGCAACCCCAGGGAGGAAGAGAGAAGCCTAAGGGAACAAGGGTGGTGCACTGGATCCCATTACCGCCTATGGTGATGTTCGGTACAGGCTTGGCTGGGAGAACCAGCCCCACAAAGGCTCCTGATTATGGGAAAGTCGTCATGCCCTGGAGCATCTGGGAGGCGTGAGAAGAGGGGATAAGATATGAAAACATGACATGCTTCACTGTTTGGCTCGGCTGGAACAATACAGTCCTCACGTTTTCTCACCCTCCTCTCATCTCTATGTTTGATCTCCTAAAGGTGGTCCACCTCTAAGAGCAGGAACAGCATAACCAATGGCTCAACAGCACACAGGAATGCCCTTAACTATACAACTGCCTTTTGAAGTGTCACTGCATTCAGGGTTAGCCACTGATATGCCCACCAAACATACCAGGCAAACACATAAGGCTTCCAGTGAAATTCTCTCCATTACACGTCGCTATTTCAGTCCACATAGTTTCTCATGAATGTAATGAGATGGCATCTGATAATTTGCCTGCAACAAGAACCTGAATAAAGTTGCCATAGATACTAAAGCCACACAAGTCGGCTTTAATTTCAAGTTCTGCGAGGAACAAACATGGATATTGCAACACATCACTTAATGAAGTGATGATGCAAGGTATCAAGACCAACTTGACTAGGCAGTTGATATTTTATCACTCATACTTAACACCAATGGAAGACACATACAAGTTGACACTCTACTAAGTTAATGTACAAATGCATGTTGAGAAGATTTCATTTAAAACGAGTGGGATGAGTTCAATGGAGCGCTGTACAAATTAGGAGTTAAAAATGTGGGCATTATTTATTTCTAAACCAACATCAAACAATCAAACATCTACATGAATACACTACCTGTTGCACAAAGGGCGATGAAAGTCTGCACATGTTTACGGATCAGGTCCAGCTTATCCTCAGGCAGTGGAAGTTTCCTCATAATGTGTTCAATAAAGTCATTGGGAGTGACAGCAGCCAGGTTCCACTTCAATTTGCCCAGGACAACCAGCTCCCATTCCTGTAAAAAGGTTTGAGGAAAGAAGCAAAATTACTATGGATCCAAACCTCAATAATTGTGTGAACTGAATCCATTTGCTAAGATCTAAATGTCATTTTGTGAAGACACTGGATGTTGGGGTAAAATTCTATACCAATCATTCAGACAGAAGGTGTAA